>NC_050102.1:18990967-19628698 GCF_902167145.1 Zea mays
GATTTTGACTTAGAGATAGGAAATTGAGTTTGATTTGCAAAAACAAACCAAGTGGTGGCAAAGAATGATCCAAATATGCCAAATTTGAATCAAAAACAACTTTTTGTTCTCATTTGCATTGATATTGCACTTCTTTAGTTGCTTTTTGTTGTGTTGGCATAAATCACCAAAAAGGGGGAGATTGAAAGGGAAATGTGCCCTTGGGCCATTTCTATAATATTTTGGTGATTTAGTGCTTCACACAAATGCTTTGAGTAATATTTGTGCCAAAGACTCAAGAAGTGCAAATCAAGATTAAAGGAGAAATCGCTTTGAAGATAAGTTGGCTGTGTTCAGCCAAAAGGCTGCTCGGTCTGGGTGCGTCGGACTGTCCGGTGGTGCACCGGACAGTGTCCGGTGCGCCAGGACCAGTCCCGGTGAACAGCCTGCTCTCGGGTCTCGACGGCGGCGTACGGCTATAAATCACTGGACTGTCCGGTGAGTCGTCTACGGCGAAGTCGCCGCTCTCGGGAACCAAGTCAACAGCGTATGACTAAAATTCACCGGACTGTCCGGTGAGACACCGGACTGTCCGGTGAGCCAACGGTCGGGCGCGCAATCCGCGCGTGACGCGTGGACGAGCCAACGGTCGGATGGGGGCACTAGACTGTCCGGTGTGCACCGGACAGTGTTCGGTGCGCCAACGGCTCCAAATCTTCAACGGTCGGCTGTGCCAAATTAGGAAAGCAATCTGCACCGGACTGTGAACAGGGGATGTCCGATGGTGCACCGGACTATCCGGTGCGCCACCCGACAGAAGGCAAGATTTGCCTTCCTGGATTGCTTCCAACGGCTCCTAGCTGCCTTGGGGCTATAAAAGGGACCCCTAGGCGCATGGAGGAGTACACCAAGCATTCTTTGATCAACTCTAAGCACCAAGACTCCATTTCCACGCATTTGATTCTTTGTGATAGCAACTAGAGCTCCATTTGAGTAGAGAACTCTTCGAGTTGTGTTGCGAGCTCAAGTTGTGACTTGTGTGCGTGTTTGTGCTCTGTTTTTGTGTCTTGTGTGTGTTGCTCATCCCATCCTTACTTCCGTGCTTATTTGTGTTCATCAAATTGTAAGGGCGAGAGGCTCCAAGTTGTGGAGATTCCTCGCAAACGGGAGATAGTAAACGAAAGCAAAACAATGTGGTATTCAAGTGGGTCTTTGGACCGCTTGAAAGGGGTTGAGTGCAACCCTCGTCCGTTGGGACGCCACAACGTGGAGTAGGCAAGTGTTGGACTTGGCCGAACCACGGGATAAACCACTGTGCCTCTCTGTGTTGATTTCTTTGTGGTTATCATGTTTAGCAAGAACTCCTCTCTAGCCACTTGGCTTTATTGCTCTAACACTTAATCAAGTTTGTGGCTTTAAGTTTCAAGTTTTTACAGGATCACCTATTCACCCCCCTCTAGGTGCTCTCAAGGAATCATCCCATCGACCAGATTTCGGGTGATATAAGCAAGGGAGTAACTACTCGCTCACGTCTAGCTAATTTTTGTGAGCATTACTCATTTGTCTCTTCTATTGAGCCTTTCAGGGTAGAAGAGGCCTTGCTAGATCCGGACTAGGTGTTGGCCATGCAGGAAGAGCTCAACAACTTCAAGCGAAATGAAGTTTGGACACTAGTGCCACGTCCCAAGCAAAACGTTGTGGGAACCAAGTGGGTGTTCCGCAACAAGCAAGACGAGCACGGGGTGGTGACACGAAATAAGGCTTGACTTGTGGCAAAAGGTTATGCCCAAGTCGCAGGTTTGGATTTCGAGGAGACTTTTGCTCCTGTGGCTAGGCTAGAGTCTATTCGCATTCTATTAGCCTATGCCGCTCACCACTCTTTCAGGTTGTTCCAAATGGATGTGAAGAGCGCTTTCCTAAACGGGCCAATCAAGGAGGAGGTGTACGTGGAGCAACCCCCTGGCTTTGAGGATGAACGGTACCCCGACCATGTGTGTAAGCTCTCTAAGGCGCTCTATGGACTTAAGCAAGCCGCAAGAGCATGGTATGAATGCCTTAGAGACTTTTTAATTGCTAATGCTTTCAAGGTTGGGAAAGCCGATCCAACTCTTTTCACTAAGACTTGTGATGGTGACCTATTTGTGTGCCAAATTTATGTCGATGACATAATATTTGGTTCTACTAACCAAAAGTCTTGTGAAGAGTTTAGCAGGGTGATGACACAGAAATTCGAGATGTCTATGATGGGCGAGTTGAACTACTTCCTTGGGTTCCAAGTGAAGCAACTCAAGGACGACACCTTCATTTCACAAATGAAGTACACGCAAGACTTGCTCAAGCGGTTCGGGATGAAGTACGCTAAGCCCGCGAAGGCACCAATGGGAACCGACGGACATGTCAACCTCAACAAAGGAGGTAAGTTCGTTGATCAAAAGGCATACCGGTCTATGATAGGGTCTTTACTTTATTTATGTGCTAGTAGACCGGATATTATGCTTAGTGTATGCATGTGTGCTAGATTTCAATCCGACCCAAGGGAGTGTCACCTTGTGACCGTTAAGCGAATTCTTAGATATTTAGTTGCTACGCCTTGCTTCGGGATATGGTATCCAAAGGGGTCTACCTTTGACTTGATTTGATATTCAGACTTCGATTATGACGGGTGCAAGGTTGATAGGAAGAGTACATCAGGGACGTGCCAATTCCTAGGAAGGTCCCTGGTGTCTTGGAGTTCAAAGAAACAAACTTTCGTTGCCCTATCCACCACTGAGGCCGAGTATGTTGCCGCATGACAGTGTTGCGCGCAACTACTTTGGATGAGGCAAACCCTCCGGGACTTTGGCTACAATCTGAGCAAAGTCCCACTCCTATGTGACCATGAGAGTGCAATCCGCATGGCGGACAATCCTGTTGAACACAGTCGCACAAAGCACATAGACATCCGACATCACTTTTTGATAGACCACCAGCAAAAGGGAGATATCGAAGTGTTTTATGTTAGCACCGAGAACCAGCTAGCCGATATCTTTACCAAGCCCTTAGATGAGAAGACCTTTTGCAGGTTGTGTAGTGAGCTAAATGTCTTAGATTCGCGTAACTTGGATTGATCTATAGCATACATGTGTTTTATGTCCTTGATCATGTTCCTTTATGCATATTATTGCTTATTTATGGTGCTCAAGTTGTGCAAGGGATCCCTGGACCTCACAAGTCCATGTGTGAATGATGCACATATTTAGGTGGAGAAATGCTACAATTTGACCCTTTGAGACTAACCGTGTGCTTGAGTTTGCTTAATTTAGTCTCAAAGGTGGATTGAAAGGGAAAGGTGAACTTGGACCATGCAAGACTTCCACTGCACTCCGATGAGAGGGTAATTTACTCCAAGTTCATCTCCATGCTCTTATTGCCTTTTTACTCTTAATTGACGATTTTGGTGAGGCAATGGGGTTTAAGGGCCAATAATGATCCCATTTTGGTGCTTAATGCCAAAGGGGGAGAAATTAAGGCCAAAGCAAATGATTCAGCTACCACTTGAGAACTTTGAAAATAGTAGAGTTAGAACTTTTGATTTGTTAAAATACTCTTATTGTCAAAACTTGGTCTCTTATGGGGAGAATTTATGATTATGGGAAAAGGGGGAGTTTTTGGATCTTGATCATTTTCACTCTTGGATTATCTCTCTTTATGCCCAAACAAGTGAGTTTGACTTAGAGATAGGAAAATGAATTTGATTTGCAAAAACAAACCAAGTGGTGGCAAAGAACGATCCAAATATGTCAAATCTTGTAAAAGACAATTTTTGTTCTCAATTGCATTGATGTTGCACTTCTATTTGTTGCTTTTTGATGTGTTGGCATAAATCACCAAAAAGGGGAAGATTGAAAGGTAAATGTGCCCTTGGGCCATTTCTAGTATAGTTTTGGTGATTAAGTGCCCAACACATATTGAGTGAGTAATTATGTGTCAAATGATGGATGAGGTGCAAATCAACAATAAGGTATGATTCTAGACTTAGTACATTGGTTTTTGTGTACTAATATATTTGTCTAAGTGCTAGAATCAGATAAAAGAGAAAAAGGAAAAGACTTGGCTGGAGCAGCCAAGACTCAGCGCAGTCTGGCACACCGGACTGTCCGGTGGTGCACCGGACAGTGTCCGGTGCGCCAGGCTGGCTTCTGGCGAACTGGCCACTCTCGGGAATTCATCGGCGGCGTGCGACTATAATTCACCGGACGGTCCGGTGAGCCAACGGCTGCCAGCGCAACGGTCGGCCGCCAAATCCGCGGGCGACGCGTGGCCCGCTCCAACGGTCGACAGGAGGCACCGGACTGTCCGGTGTGCACCGGACAGTGTCCGGTGCGCCAACGGCTATAATTCTGCAACGGTCGGCTGTGCCATTTTAGGAAGGCGATCTGCACCGGACCATGAACAGTGCCTGTCCGGTGGTGCACCAGATTGTCCGGTGCGCCACCCGACAGAAGGCAAGAATTGCCTTTCCAGATTGCCTCCAACGACTACTAGCTGCCTTGGGGCTATATATGGGACCCCTAGGCGCATGGAGGAGTCACCCAAGCATTCTTTGATCATCTCTAAGCACCAAGACTCCATTATCGCGCATTTGATTCTTTATGATAGTGACTTGAGCTCTATTTGAGTAGAGAACTCCTCGCATTGTGTTGTGAGCTCAAGTTGTGGCTTGTGTGCGTGGTTGTGCTCGTGCTTTGAGTCTTGTGTGTGTTGCTCTCCCCTCCCTTACTTCCGTGCTTCTTTGTGATCATCATTTGTAAGGGCGAGAGGCTACAAGTTGTGGAGAATCCTCGCGAACGGGAGATAGTAAAAGAAAGGAAAACACAGTGGTATTCAAGTTGATCATTGGATCACTTGAAAGGGGTTGAGTGCGACCCTCATCCAGTGGGACGCTACAACGTGGAGTAGGTAAATGTTATACTGGGTCGAACCATGGGATAAATCACCGTGTCTCTTGTGCTTGTTTTCTTCGTGACCATTGTGTTTCACAAGAGCTTGGTCCTTAGCCACTTGATTCTATTGAGCTAACACTTAACCAAGTTTTTGTGGCTACAAGTATTTGATTTTCATAGGATCACCTATTCACCCCCCTCTAGGTGCTCTCACAAGCTCAAACTGGGTCGAACCGAGCTGACTCGATATCTAGCCCAAGCTCGGCCTTTAAAGACCTTAATGATTGTACAATTTTTTTGAGTGGTGATGAGGAATCACTAGGACTTGAAGTTCCTTACCCTTCGCTATTTGAGCATCTATGTATCTTGCGAACTGCACTATGCTTGATATTGCATTCACATTGAGTTTGGTAGCTAGGCATAGTGTGAACACATCTAGAATACGTTGGACATGTGATAAGACTATACTAAGATACATCAAAGGCACTCAAGGTGCCGTTTGGTTCACATACTTGTAACGCAATGGGAAACCAATAACGTTAAATCATGTTTGTTTAAGTCTAACCGTAATCGATACCACACTACAAATGGATACGACATTATTCAAATTTGTTATCGTCCGTATTCGAGTGTGAATCGTTATCATTACCATTTATGTTACATTTCACGAACCAAACGCCACCCAAGATCTTGGACTGTTTTCTCAAGATAAAAGGATCAAAATCCGATGGGATATGTAGATGTTGGATATCTCTTGGATCCCCTAATGTTAGATCCCATCATGGTTTTGTGTTTCTCTTTGGTGCTATTGCTATATACTAGAATCGAAGTAAACACGTACTAGTAGCGATGTCTAGTAACTACATATATGAAGTCACATGTGAATGTGTTTGGCTACAACAGATAAGTAATCACATCCATGAGTTGTATGGTTTTGACACCTCAAATGCCCCACATTTATCTACAAATAGAAACATGTTATATTAGAATAGTATGGCAAAACATATTTCTCCTATTTTTTTCCTATCATCACTAACTCTATAATAAGGGTGAAGAAAATTGTGCAAGTTAAGATAATTTTTTCTATCCTAATTTGACTAATTTATTCATCAAATTCTTGCTTGTGATCACATTCAAAAGTTCAGTTTAAGGTATAGAGATGAGCCACTTAAGAAACCTACACGGTTTAGAGGGAGAGCACTCTTAACTATTAGCCTATGTCATTTGATCTTGAAAATCACTTTATTTTTTCCTTTGCTTTTTTTTGGAGTTTTAAGGAGGCATGAGTTAGTAATGTCATTTGTCCAGAGAGTGTTAAGAAACTCTATAAGGCTTTGCTCGTTTATCTTGGAATACACCCAAAATTGTTCCCGCTAATCAAATCTTATATAAATTAGGCAATCAATCCGGGCCACAAATCCGTGGAAAACTGAACGACCCCTAATGAATTATATGGGACAATACCAAACATATCTCTAGAAACATATTTAGTTTCTTATATAATAGATAGGTAGCCCTTTTTAATAGATAATAAAAGAAGAGTTCATCTATTATGTTTTTCTTACCTCTATTTATGCTTGCATTGTCACGGAAAGAGAATCAATAAATAGATCTTCTATATCTTTTTATGTCTCTATTACTAAAGGAAAGGTTTAAAATACCAATATAATATCTGCGACCATATTAGACCGTCTCCAACGGTTCACCCATATAGTCAATCAAAACACTGTTATAATGTAGACTATACTATTTACACAGAGTGAAGTTTGAATATAGAGATAAGATGGGTAGACTCTTAGAGATAGCCTCACACTCAACATAACTAATTGAATACCAACAACCCACAATGTGCCTAACCCGATTCTGGCCCACTGTCCATCCATTCAAGGAATCCACTAGACTTCGCACAGCCAATGCACTGGGCGCCCGAGTCCATCTACTCATTCTCCACGGCTCATTACAACCGCACGGCCCAGTCCAACTTCTCGTTCCCCCAAACCCTAATCCCTTTCTCCACTGCCACGTTGTATATAAGCCGCCGCCAGCTTCAACGCAGCTGCCCTCCCAAACCCTCGCGCCGCCGCTCCCCAGCACATCGCTCCCAGCGCGCCAAATCGGCGGCAACCTCGGACCCTTCACTCACCCAGCTATGGCGGAGCGAGGCGGCGAGCGTGGCGGAGAACGCGGCGGCGAGCGTGGCGGTTTTGGCCGCGGGTTCGGTCGCGGCGGGCGCGGCGACCGTGGTGGTCGCCGTGGTGGCCGGCGCGGCGGCCGCCAGCAGGAGGAGGAGAAGTGGGTGCCCGTCACCAAGC
The DNA here is from genome assembly GCF_902167145.1 of Zea mays. Classification (NCBI taxonomy): domain Eukaryota; kingdom Viridiplantae; phylum Streptophyta; class Magnoliopsida; order Poales; family Poaceae; genus Zea; species Zea mays. The sequence goes on from NC_050102.1 coordinate 18,998,181, forward strand.
TCGGGCGCCTCGTGAAGGAGAACCGGATCAACAAGATTGAGGAGATCTACCTGCACTCGCTGCCGGTCAAGGAGCACCAGATCGTGGAGACCCTCGTCCCGGGGCTCAAGGACGAGGTGATGAAGATCACGCCCGTCCAGAAGCAGACCCGCGCCGGGCAGCGCACGCGTTTCAAGGCCTTCGTCGTCGTCGGCGACGGGGACGGCCACGTCGGGCTCGGCGTCAAGTGCGCCAAGGAGGTCGCCACCGCCATCCGTGGCGCCATCATCCTGGCCAAGCTCTCGGTCGTGCCCGTCAGGAGGGGCTACTGGGGAAACAAGATCGGCCAGCCGCACACTGTGCCCTGCAAGGTCACCGGCAAGTGCGGGTCCGTCACCGTGCGCATGGTGCCGGCGCCCAGGGGGTCCGGGATTGTCGCTGCCCGCGTGCCCAAGAAGGTCCTCCAGTTCGCCGGCATTGAAGATGTCTTTACCTCGTCCCGTGGCTCCACCAAGACACTCGGTAACTTCGTCAAGGTATACCTGTTTAGATCTTTGTGTAATTATGTGTTATTACTTATTATTTGCTTCCTATGGTACTCTACACACTATGCATTTTTAGTTAATGTTATCTGCGCATCTTTCGATAGATTTTTAGTGTCCATCACAACATTTTATGGTCTAGATTTGTAACTTCATACTACATTTAGACTTATACAAATTTAGACAAAAAATGTAGTCTAAAGTTACAAATCTTTTGATATTTGTAACTACGAAGCTACCTAGCGTAGTTGTTTACTTGTATTTGTCTTCTATTAGAACTGAAATTTGAATGGGGCTTGTTATTATTTGGGCTTTGCGTCATGTATAACTTCCTTGGTAGGGTTAGTATATAAATAGAATCGCAATAAGTTGTCATTGCTATTTGGTCACTGCTGCACAGAGGCAGAATCAGCACAAAGTTCCATTGATTGTACCTCTACTACACCATGGTTCACCTTCACATGTGAACATTAATTGGCAACGGAAATCACAGAAAATTATTGCTGTCCGGTGACAGCCCATGGAGCAGGGGCGGCTCTGCCCAGTGCTGCGTTGTCTACCATAACACTACCTGTGGCATATGGTGATGAAACCAGTGTATGACTGATACATAGTTGTTGTTTTTTGTTCTGTCCAATCTGTTATTTATATTAAATTATGCACTGAATCATTCCATGTACGCACAGTGCAAATCCTGCCCTGTTTATATTCTTTCACAAATTTTGTATTTTTGTCCAGCCAATGCGTATATTGTGACTTCCATTCATGTTTTCATGCTTGTTTTTCGGTCAGTGAAGCTAATTTCAGTCTGTAAGCTAAATGTCGCTTTGCATGATTTCCATTCCAATGAACTCTTGTCTGAATACGATTATTTGTTCCGTGAAGTTTGTGATTCCATGTTTCTTTTTTACCATCTTTGAGGTGGAATAGCATATCATTTGATGCCTAAATGTACTGGTATAGCTAATCACCTGATCCCTATTTGAGTATAGCTTCAGTACAACGTAGACTGTCTTTCATTTTGTTAGTGTGGGAACTAAATAGCACATGTCACACCCTTGCGAATTGCAGGCAACCTTTGATTGTCTGATGAAGACCTACGGCTTCCTCACTCCTGAGTTCTGGGCCGAGACCAAGTATGCCAAGACCCCGTTCCAGGAGTTCACCGACCTCTTGGCTAAGCCGACAAAGGGTCTTCTGATCGAGGCTCCCACCGAGACAGTGGAAGCTTGAACGTCTTAGTTTACTGTTCCAAGTGTCGCGAAAAGAGTTTTCTGTACTAGCTACATATTTTAAATGTTATTTTGAATTATGATGAGAAACCAAGGTATGCACCCAAGATAATTGATGTCCTGTTGTTTTCGTATGTGGGTATCGAACCCCAAAGATGTCCTATTGTTTTCTGTACTCCGCATGTGATGAAAATCTGTCCTGCCTGTGTTAGGCCATCTGCACTAGTCTACGCATAGATTATCCAAAAACACTGTTCTGCATTAGAGTGGAGTTTGAATATGTACGAGGATGGGTAAGCTCCTAGAGATAGTCTGTCTTAGTCTTACAGTGTTTTTCAACACGCGATGAATGCCATTAGGGATGAAAACAGTTTTAGAATTTTTTGGTATTCCGGAAATAGATTTATTTTTGAAAACGGAATCGGTTTTTGGAATTTTCTATTGGAATCGGTATCGGAATCGGTGTGGTGTTTTACCGACCGTTTTCTTTGGTTACCAGTTTTTGTCGGAAATTACCGGATTTGTGTCTCGAAATTTTCCGAAATTGTGTCTTGTAATTTTTTTCGGAATTTTTCAGCATGTGATTTTTCGCCTATACTTCTATGGATAAGTATTACTTATTTTTGTATTTTTTGGACGTCTTAAGATTTTTTTTGGGATAGATGATGTTGGAAGGCGGTTGAGATTAATGATTTGGTCTCTCGAATGAATCAACACTTTTCTATGCACATGTTATGTATTAGTAATATAGTAGTCGATTGCTTGTGCGTTGCGACGTCTTACAACAATACCCACGTAAACTATCCACAAAAAGATCTCAAGATTTTTTATTGATTGTCCCTGCTCTCTGTATAATATTTTTTGATTTGGTTAACTGATGTTATTGTTTAATCCATGCAATATGTCTTGGTACAACACGACCAATGAAGTGAGCGATTAGAAGAGAGTTCACAACGACTGACTGAACGAACAGAGATTATAAAATGATATAATTTCACCATACAGAGACCAAATAAGAAAAGTTTATGAGCTCAAGTTTCTAAAATAAGTCACATGAGGTCAAACTGATAAAAAAGATAGATAAAAAATATGGAGTGATAGCTAAAGTTGGACATCAATAAAAACTGTATGTGCTCCATATAAATTATGCTACTTCGTAGCAATTACTAACGTTTAAAACCAACAAATAACCTTTTATTTTAGTGTTAGTGTGACAAATCATTGTTGCTTCATCTAATTCAGCAACCTGAAACACCATGTAGTCCATTACGCCAATGTGGTTTCAGAAACGACCTAATGCTTGCGAGAGCCAAGGCCACCCTATCGTGCTTGGCTGTAGCCTCGGCCCGTAGTGCTGGCCCGGTCCGACATTATTATATATTTTTTATTTTACAAAAAACGTATATACATATATACAGTTTATATTCAATATTAAAAATATCTGAGCATGATGTTCTACTGGTTAGACAGTTTCACCCAGTGTCTCCCGCCCTTCTTCTATCAGGTCATGGGTTTGAACATCACCTCCTGCACCATATTTTTAACATTTTACGCAGATTTAATCAAATGGGCCGACGGGCTAACGGGCTGGCCCGACACAGTCAGTAGGCCGGCATGACGTGCCTGGGCCACAGTTGTGGCCCACGTGCGTTTGGCCCGTGCCGGGCCGCCGTTTGGCTATCTATAGGCGTGCAGCGGATTAATTTGAAATAACTGTGAGGGGTTATTTATAAAAAGATAACGCGGGACGCCCGTTGAAACTAGTGCTTTAAGTATAGTATAGATTATGATAGAGAGCTGACAATCTGTCTTTTTCACACACTAGATTTTAGGGTTTTCCTGTGAGACTGTGAAAAAACTCTTTATGTGAGGAAAAATATTTCATGAGTAAGCATGCCATGTTAGCTAAATCGAGTGGATATTGTGAATTGTGTACTCGTGATCTTTATGAACTTGTTATACTGTGAACTTGTTATATTGTGAACTTGTGATCTTTGTAAACTTTTTATATTGTAAATTTGTGATCCTCGTGAACTTGTTATATCATGAATCGTGAACTTGTGGTCTTTGTGATCTTTTGTCAACTTTGTTGTATTGTGAAGTTTGATATGTTTACCGATCGTATTTTAGATTTCGACCGTTACCGATGTATTTTCCGCACCGAACTTTCGTTTCTGATGTTTCCGAAATACCGATATCGTTTCCGTTTCCGGAGTTACCGTTTTCGATTTTATTTCCGATAAAAAAATATGAAAACGATAATGGTTTTAGTGTTTACCGACCGTTTTCATCCCTAAATGCCATGGTGCTGATTGCACATCTTTAAATCATATATACTGAATTTTTTTGAACAATCTTTTGTCAACATCAACATAGCTTTTTAGTCGCAAGCAAGTTAGGGTAGGCTAGAGTTGAAACCCAACAAGATGTCACCAAAAGAGGAAAGAGAGAGTAAGGGGAGGTAAAAGCTTTTAAGAGCACTAAAAGGAAAAATGCCTAATCACGGTTCGAGCATGTGTATAGCTTCTTTTCAAGCACTTCTATACAAACACAACTTTATTGGGATATTCCATTCTTTCAAGCCTCTTTTGATTGTCAACCCTATGTCAAGTTTGGTCGATCTCTACCTCTCTTCATATTATTGTCCCGTCTTATGATGTCTCTGGGTCTCCGGTGGACATGCCCAAACCATCTCAACCGGTGTTAAATATGCTTTTCTTCAATTGACGCTACTCCTAGCCGATCGCGTATGTCATCGTTTCTCACTCGATCCAATCTTGTGTGCCCACATATCCAACGCAACACATGCATCTCTACGACATTTAATTATTGAATATGTTGTCTCTTAGTAGGCCAACACTTAGCCCCATATAACATAGCAGGTCTAATCGCTTTCCCGTAGAACTTGACTTTCAACTTTTGTGACACTCTTGTCGTATAGGACTCCCGATGCTTGACGCCATTTCATCCACCCGATTTAATTCTATAACTAACATCTTCATCAATAACACCATCTCTCTGTAGCATCGATCCCAAATAATGGAAGGTGTCCTTCTTTGGTACTACCTGGCCTCCCAAACTTACATTCCCATCCTCACTAATTGTAGTACCAAAGTCACATCTCATATACTCGGTTTTGGTCTTGCTAATTCTAAATCCTTTTGACTCTAGGGTCTGACGCCATAACTCTAGCTTTCTATTTACTCATTTCCGGCTTTCATCTATTAGAACTACAGCATCAGCGAAAAGCATACACCAAGGGATACCTCCTTGTATATCCCTCATGACCTCATCTATCACTAAGGCAAATAGATAAGGGCTCAAAGCTGAACCTTGATGTAGTCCTATGTTAATCGGGAAAACATTTGTATCACCATCAGTTGTTCGGACACTAGTCACAACCTTGTCATAAATGTCCTTGATGAGTGTAACATATTTTGTTGGGACTTCATACTTATCCAATGTCCACCACATGAGATTCCTAGGTATTTTATCATAGGCCTTTTCCATGTCAATAAAAACCATGTGCAAGTCCTTCTGCTCCTTATATCGCTCCATGACCTGCCTTATTAAGAAAATTGCTTCAATGGTTGACCTTCCAAGCATGAATCCAAATTGGTTCATAGTGATATGTGTCATTACTCTCAGGTGATGCTCAATAACTCTTTCCCATAGCTTCATAGTGTGACTCATGAGCTTATGAAAGGGAAATGGACCTAATCATTTCCTATAATCGATTTTGGTGGTTGACGTCCATCATAAACCACGTGGACTAACTAGTTTGTCAAGATGTCATTTATCTCAGGTGCATAAGGTTCAACACAAACCAAGAAAGAAATTTAGTTGGGGACACAAACAAATTTGGAGCAAAGGACTTGAGAGTGTGCTGCCTTTGGCGCATCGGACAGTGTCCGGTGTGCACACCAGGCCCAAGCACAAACGAATAGGCCACTCTCGGGAATTCTCTGGGCGCACTCCGCTATAATTCACCAGACTGTCTGGTGTGCACCAGACATATCCGATGAGCCAGCGGAGCAACGGTTACTGCACATCAACGGTCGACTGCAAAAGTGAACAATAGTGAATAGTACATGGCAGAAGTCAGAGCACAGAAGTCAGAGGTCACCGGACATGTCCGGTGCAGCTATAGGACAAGGGTTCCAACGGTCGTCCGCTCCAAAACCCCAATAGGCTTGCTGACGTGGCGTGCACTGGACAGTGAAGAGTACTTGTCCGGTGCGCCACCAGACTATCCGGTGTGCCCATCGTCAGCAAACTCAGCCAACAGCTAGGAAGTGGTTGGAGGCTATAAATACCCTCCAACCACTTCATTCATTGGCATCCAAGTTTTCTGAAGTTCCTATTCAATACAAGAGCAAAGCCAACCACTCAAAGACACATTCAAAGCATTCAATCTTCTCCAAGTCACAAAATCAACTCAACCACTTGGTGACTTGAGAGAGAGAGTTTTTGTGTTCATTTGTGCTCTTGTTGCTTGGATTGCCTTTCTCCTTCCCCATTCTTATTCTCTAAGTGCTTTGTAAAGCTAGCAAGAGACACCTAAGTGTGTGGTGGTCCTTGCGGGGTCTTAGTGACTTGATTGATTAAGGAGAAGGCTCATCCGGTCTAAGTGACTGTTTGAGAGAGGGAAAGGGTTGAAATAGACCCGGCCTTTGTGGCCTCCTCAATGGGTACTAGGTTCTTTGGAACCGAACCTCGGTAAAACAAATCATCATGTTCACTCGTTTGATCTTCACTTGATTTGTTTGCCCTCTTTCCTCTCTCAAAAGTTTTTCTTGCTAATATTGATTTGAGTTTGCTCCCAAACGTCATCCGCATTAATTGAGCAACTCATAGCAAGGGAAACAATCTTTCACACTCAAGTTTAATTCTAACGCTAACCCCGGCTCTAGTGTGTGTTTAAAGTTATAAATTTCAGGTTTCACCTTGTTGGGGACCTTCGTCCTCCGAAGGTCCTCAAAAACATGATTAACAATGTTTCCCAAGCATAATATATGTACAGGAACCTTCGGACTCGGGATGAAGCTGTACACAATATGGAAAGTAGGATCGAAACGAAGGTTGAACCAGCACCGAAGCTGCGCGCAAGGAAGCTTCGACTTAGTAGCAGAAGGAGGAACCGAGTTAAGGAGGAAAAGGCTATCTAGTCCTCGACAGATTGTTATTAAGTCAATAGTGAATATGAAGGGCATGCATGTAATTTTACGTAGGCTGCGTCCTGTGCCTATAAATAGATGAACAGTTCTCCCGTACTGTTCACGCTGACTTGTATTCACCGTTGCGTCACGCTTGGATTTGTCACCTTCTGTCAGGCCGAAGGTATAAATGTAATTTAATATTATTTATGTTTATCCATGACAATTGAAGAAAAGATATTAATAGTATTATATGATTACATGATTATTTATGTTGTCTTTTATATTTCATATACTTCTTCTTCCATTAATCTATATTGTGATGATGAAGGTTCATCCTTCATAACCTTCGTCTGAAGATCATTATATCCTAAGGGGAATAATGCTTCGAAGAACAAAGGGCCTTAACCTTTAATGTTTTGTGTTGCCTTGTTCTTAATTTGTAGTATTTGAGAACAAGACTCCAACATTGGTGCCCACCTCCGGTGTACTCACTTCCACAACCTTCGGCAAACCAGCCTTCGTTATGCCGCTGAAGAAGACAACAGCGCCAGGGGCTGCTGCACTGCAGCCACTGGACACAAACCAGGAGACTCTCTCTCTCCGAGAGGCTCGAAGCCAGAATAGAAAGGTCACTAGTCCAACATTCCAGGAGGAAGAGTTGGACCAGGAGATCAGGGATATGGAAATCATTCATCAACAAGTACAAAGGAAAAAAGAGAAGATGGCTCGACTGGCCGATCTTCAAAGGAAGATCGATGAAGCTACTGAGGAAGTGAGAGCACCTAGAGGGGGGGGGGGGGTGAATAGGTGATCCTGTAAATCTTAAACTTATAGCCACAAAACTTTGATTAAGTGTTAGCACAGTTAATGCCAAGTGGCTAGAGCGAAGATCTTGCACAATATGATAATCACAAGAAGTTCAACACAGAGAGGACACGGTGATTTATCCCGTGGTTCGGCCAAGTACAAAACTTGCCTACTCCACGTTGTGGCGTCCCAACGGACGAGAGTTGCACTCAACTCCTCTCAAGTGATCCAATGATCAACTTGAATACCACAGTGTTATGCTTTTCTTCTCAATATCCCGTTTGCGAGGAATCTCCACAACTTGGAGTCTCTCGCCCTTACAATTGAGTTTCACAAAGAAGCACGGAGTAAGGGAGGGAAGCAACACACACAAATCCACAGCAAAATGCGCACACACACGGCCAAGAAACAAGCTCAAAAGACTATCTCAAAGTTCACACTAGAACGAGCTCGAATCACTGAGAATGACAAACGAATGCGCAAAGACTGAGTGTGGATGATCAAGAATGCTCTAAGGTTGCTTGGGTGTGCTTGGTGTACTCCTCCATGCGCCTAGGGGTCCCTTTTATAGCCCCAAGGCAGCTAGGAGCCGTTGAGAACAAATCTGGAAGGCCATCTTTGCCTTCTGTCGTCGGGCGCACCGGACAGTCCGGTGCACACCGGACAGTGTCCGGTGCCCGATTTCTTTCCTTAAACAGCACAGTCGACCGTTGCAGATGCGGGAGCCGTTGGCGCACCGGACATGTCCGGTGCACACCGGACAGTCCGGTGCCCCCTTCCGACCGTTGGCTTGGCCACGTGTCGCGCGCAGAATCCGCGGCCGACCGTTGGCCCTGGCCGACCGTTGGCTCACCGGACAGTCCGGTGCACACCGGACAGTCCGGTGAATTTTAGCCGTACGCCGTCAGCAAATTCCCGAGAGCGGCCTCTTCGGCCGAGGCAGCCTGGCGCACCGGACACTGTCCGGTGCACCACCGGACAGTCCGGTGCCCCAGACCGAAACAGCCTGTTGGCTGTACGCAGCCAACATTCTCCTTTTCTTCTTCTCTCTGTTTCTAACACTTAGACAAGTATATTAGTACACAAAACCAATGTACTAAGACTTAGAAACGTACCTTTGCTCTTGATTTGCACTTTATTCATCCATTGCATAAATTCACATTTAAGCACTTGAGCTGGCACTCAATCACCAAAATACTTAGAAATGGCCCAAGGGCACATTTCCCTTTCAATCTCCCCCTTTTTGTTGATTTATGCCAACACGACATAAAGCAACTAGAACAAGTGCAAAATCACTTCAAATGACACTTAAATTTATTTTGATTCAATTTTGGCATATATGGATCATCCTTTGCCAACAGTTGGTTTGTTTTTGCAAATCAAACTCAAATCTCTATCTCTAAGTCAAATACACATGTTGAAGCATAAAGAGAGTTATTCCAAAAGAGATTTATCAAAGATTTCAAAAACTCCCCCTATTTCCATAATCAACACTTCTCCCCACAAGAAGCCAACTGTTGACAAGAGAGACAATAAGAGACAATAAAAGAGTTTGACAAAACAAAAACTCTATTCTACTATTTTCAAAATCTCTCAAGTGGTAGCTGATCCATTTATTGCTTTGGCCTTTATTTTCTCCCCCTTTGGCATCAAGCACCAAAACGGGATCAATCTTGGCCCTTTAACCCCATTGCCTCACCAAAATCTTCAATTAAGAGTACAAAGGCAATAAGATCATAGAGATGAACTTGGAATAAGTTACCCTCTCATCGGAGTGCAGTGGAAGTCTTGCATGGTCCAAATTCACCTTTCCTTTTCAATCCACCTTCGAGACTAAATCAAGCAGGCTCATGCAAATGGTTAGTCTCAAAGGGTCAAGTTGTAACACATCTCCCCCTAAACATGTGCATCACTTTGCAACAGACTTGTGAGGTCCAGGGAGTGTTTGTACAACTTGAGCACCACAATAAGCAACAAAATGCATAAGGAACATGATCAATGGCATAAACACATGTATGCTACAATTCAATCCAAGTTCCGCGAATCTAAGACATTTAGCTCACTACGCAGCCTGCAAAAGGTCTTCTCATCTAGAGGCTTGGTAAAGATATCGGCTAGCTGGTTCTCGGTGCTAACATGAAACACTTCGATATCTCCCTTTTGCTGGTGGTCTCTCAAAAAGTGATGCCGGATGTCTATGTGCTTTGTGCGGCTGTGTTCAACAGGATTTTCCGCTATGCGAATAGCACTCTCATTATCACATAGGAGTGGGACTTTGCTCAGATTGTAGCCAAAGTCCCGGAGGGTTTGCCTCATCCAAAGTAGTTGCGCGCAACACTGTCCTGCGGCAACATACTTGGCCTCAGCGGTGGATAGGGCAACAGAGGTTTGTTTCTTAGAATTCCATGACACCAGGGACCTTCCTAAGAATTGGCACGTCCCCGATGTACTCTTTCTATCGACCTTACATCCAGCATAGTCGGAGTCTGAGTATCCAACTAAGTCAAAGGTAGACCCCTTTGGATACCAGAGCCCGAAGCAAGGCGTAGCAACCAAATATCTAAGAATTCGCTTCACCGCCACTAAGTGACACTCCTTAGGATCGGATTGAAATCTAGCACACATGCATACGCTAAGCATAATATCCGGTCTACTAGCACATAAGTAAAGCAAAGAACCTATCATTGACCGGTATGCTTTTTGATCAACGGACTTACCTCCTTTGTTGAGGTCGGTGTGTCCGTCTGTCCCCATCGGCGTCTTTGCGGGCTTGGCGTCCTTCATCCCAAACCTCTTTAGCAAGTCTTGCGTGTACTTCGTTTGGGAGATGAAGGTGCCATCCTTGAGTTGCTTCACTTGGAACCCAAGGAAGTAGTTCAACTCGCCCATCATCGACATCTCGAATTTCTGCGTCATCACCCTGCTAAACTCTTCACAAGACTTTTGGTTAGTAGAACCAAATATTATGTCATCGACATAAATTTGGCACACAAACAGATCACCATTACAAGTCTTAGTAAAAAGAGTTGGATCGGCTTTCCCAACCTTGAAAGCATTAGCAATTAAGAAATCTCTAAGGCATTCATACCATGCTCTTGGGGCTTGCTTAAGTCCATAGAGCGCCTTAGAGAGCTTACACACGTGGTCGGGGTACCGTTCATCCTCGAAGCCAGGGGGTTGCTCCACGTACACCTCCTCCTTGATTGGCCCGTTGAGGAAAGCGCTCTTCACATCCATTTGGAACAACCTGAAAGAATGGTGAGCGGCATATGCTAGCAAGATTCGAATTGACTCTAGCCTAGCCACAGGAGCAAAAGTCTCCTCAAAATCCAAACCTGCGACTTGGGCATAACCTTTTGCCACAAGTCGAGCCTTGTTTCTCGTCACCACCCCGTGCTCGTCCTGTTTGTTGCGGAACACCCACTTGGTTCCCACAACATTTTGCTTCGGACGAGGCACCAGTGTCCAAACTTCATTTCTCTTGAAGTTGTTGAGCTCCTCCTGCATGGCCAACACCCAGTCCGGATCTAGCAAGGCCTCCTCTACCCTGAAAGGCTCAATAGAAGAGACAAAAGAGTAATGCTCACAAAAATTAACTAATCGAGAACGAGTAGTTACTCCCTTGCTAATGTCACCCAGAATTTGGTCGACGGGATGATCCCTTTGAATCATCGCTCGAACTTGGGTTGGAGGTGCCAGTTGCGCATCTTCCTCCATCACATGATCATCTTGTGCTCCCCCTTGATCATCCGCCTCCTGTTGATGAACCTGTTCATCGTCTTGAGTTGGGGGAAGCACCATAGTTGAGGAAGATGGTTGATCTCGTTCATCTTGTTCCTGTGGCCGCACTTCTCCAATCGCCATGGTTCGTATAGCAGCCGTCGGAACATCTTCTTCATCTACATCATCACAATCAACAACTTGCTCTCTTGGAGAGCCATTAGTCTCATCAAATACAACGTCGCTAGAGACTTCAACCAAACCCGATGATTTGTTGAAGACTCTATACGCCTTTGTATTTGAGTCATAACCTAACAAAAACCCTTCTACTGCTTTGGGAGCAAACTTAGAATTTCTACCCTTCTTCACTAGAATGTAGCACTTGCTCCCAAATACACGAAAGTACGATACATTGGGTTTGTTACCGGTTAGAAGCTCATACGACGTCTTCTTGAGGAGGCGGTGAAGGTAGACCCTGTTGATGGCGTGGCAAGCCGTGTTCACGGCTTCCGTCCAAAAGCACTCGGGGGTCTTGAACTCTCCTAGCATCGTCCTCGCCATGTCGATGAGCGTCCTGTTCTTCCTCTCTACCACACCATTTTGCTGTGGTGTGTAGGGAGCGGAGAACTCGTGCTTGATCCCTTCCTCTTCAAGGAATTCCTCCACTTGAAGGTTCTTGAACTCGGACCCGTTGTCGCTTCTTATCTTCTTCACCTTGAGCTCAAACTCATTTTGAGCTCTCCTGAGGAAGCGCTTGAGGGTCCCTTGGGTTTCAGACTTATCCTGCAAAAAGAACACCCAAGTGAAGCGGGAAAAGTCATCAACAATAACTAGACCATACTTACTTCCTCCTATACTCAAATAGGCGACGGGTCCGAAGAGGTCCATATGTAGCAGCTCCAGGGGTCTTGAAGTGGTCATCACATTCTTGCTGTGATGTGCTCCTCCCACTTGTTTACCTGCTTGACAAGCTGCACAAGGTCTATCTTTTTCGAATTGCACGTTAGTCAAACCTATCACGTGTTCTCCCTTTAGAAGCTTGTGAAGGTTCTTCATCCCTACATGTGCTAAGCGGCGATGCCACAGCCAGCCCATGCTAGTCTTAGCTATTAAGCATGCATCTAGACCGGCCTCTTCTTTTGCAAAATCAACTAAATAAAGTTTGCCGTCTAATACACCCTTAAAAGCTAGTGAACCATCACTTCTTCTAAAGACAGACACATCTACATTTGTGAATAGACAGTTATACCCCATGTTGCATAATTGACTAACAGATAGCAAATTATAACCAAGAGACTCAACTAAAAACACATTAGAGATAGAGTGCTCATTAGAAATTGCAATTTTACCTAACCCTTTTACCTTGCCTTGATTCCCATCACCGAATATAATTGAATCTTGGGAATCCTTATTCTTGACGTAGGAGGTGAACATTTTCTTCTCCCCCGTCATATGGTTTGTGCATCCGCTGTCGATAATCCAGCTTGAACCCCCGGATGCATAAACCTGCAAGGCAAATTTAGGCTTGGGACTTAGGTACCCAACTCTTGTTGGGTCCTACAAGGTTAGCACAAATATCCTTAGGGACCCAGATGCAAGTTTTGTCTCCCTTGCATCTTGCCCCTAATTTTCTAGCAACTATCTTCCTATCCTTTCTACAAATAGCAAAGGAAGCATTTAAGGCAAGATAAATTGTAGAAGGTCCATTCATAATTTTTCTAGGAACATTAACAACATTTCTCCTAGGCACATTATGAACAACACTTCTCCTATCAACATTTCTATTATGCACATAGGAAGAACTAGAAGCAAACATGGCATGAGAATCAAAATCATCATAAGCACTATAACTCCTATAAGCATTTCTAGTTTGTTTCCTATCATGGTACATAAAAGCATGGTTCTTTTGCACACTACTAGCCATAGGGGCCTTCCCTTTCTCCTTGGCGGAAATAGGAGCCTTATGGCTTGTCAAGTTCTTGACTTCCCTCTTGAAGCCAAGCCCATCCTTAATTGAGGGGTGTCTACCAATTGTGTAGGCATCCCTTGCAAATTTTAATTTATCAAAATCACTCTTGCTAGTCTTAAGTTGGGCATTAAGACTAGCTACTTCCTCATTTAATTTAGAAATGCACTCTAGGTGTTCACTACAAGCATCAACATTAAAGTCTTTACACCCAGTGCAAATCTCAACATGTTCTACACAAGATGTTGATTTACTAGATTTTTCTAGTTTAGCATTTAAATCATCATTAACACTCTTTAAAGTAGCAATGTTTTCATGACAAGAAGATAATTCACTAGAAAGCACTTCATTTCTTTTAACTTCTAAAGCATAGGATTTTTGTGCCTCTACAAACTTATCATGTTCATCATACAACAAATCCTCTTGCTTTTCTAAAAGCCTATCCTTTTCATTCAAGGCATCAATCAATTCATTGATTTTATCAATTTTATTTCTATCCAATCCCTTGAACAAACTAGAGTAATCTATTTCATCATCACTAGATTCATCGTCACTAGAAGAATCATAAGTGACATCATTACGAGTGATTACCTTCTTCTCTCTTGCCATGAGGCAAGTGTGACGCTCGTTGGGGAAGAGGGATGACTTGTTGAATGCAGTGGCGGCGAGTCCCTCATTGTCGGAGTCAGACGAGGAGCAGTCCGAATCCCACTCCTTGCCAAGATGAGCCTCGCCTTTTGCCTTCTTATAATTCTTCTTCTTCTCCCTCTTGTTCCCTTGGTCCTGATCACTATCATTGTCGGGACAGTTAGCAATAAAATGACCAAGCTTACCGCATTTGAAGCACGAACGCTTCCCCTTGGCTTTGGTCTTGCTTGGCTGTCCCTTGCGACCTTTAAGCGCCGTCTTGAATCTTTTGATGATGAGGGCCATCTCTTCATCATTAAGTCCGGCCGCCTCAATTTGTGCCACCCTGCTAGGTAGCGCCTCCTTGCTTCTTGTTGCCTTGAGAGCAAGGGGTTGAGGCTCGTTGATCGGTCCATTCAAGGCGTCGTCCACGTATCTTGCCTCCTTGATCATCATCCGCCCGCTTACGAATTTTCCGAGTACCTCCTCGGGCGTCATCTTCGTGTACCTGGGATTCTCACGAATATTGTTCACGAGATGAGGATCAAAAACGGTAAATGACCTTAGCATTAGGCGGACGACGTCGTGATCCGTCCATCGCGTGCTTCCGTAGCTCCTTATTTTGTTGATAAGGGTCTTGAGCCGGTTGTATGTTTGGGTTGGCTCCTCTCCTCTTATCATTGCAAACCTTCCGAGCTCGCCCTCCACCAACTCCATTTTGGTGAGCATGGTGATGTCGTTCCCCTCGTGAGAAATCTTGAGGGTGTCCCATATCTGCTTGGCATTGTCCAAGCCGCTCACCTTATTGTACTCGTCCCTGCACAAGGAGGCTAGCAACACAGTAGTAGCTTGTGCATTTTTATGAATTTGTTCATTAATAAACATGGGACTATCCGTACTATCAAAGTGCATTCCACTCTCTACAATCTCCCATATGCTAGGATGGAGAGAGAACAAGTGACTACGCATTTTGTGACTCCAAAATCCGTAGTCTTCTCCATCAAAATGAGGAGGTTTACCAAGTGGAATAGATAATAAATGAGCATTAGTACTTTGAGGAATACGAGAGTAATCAAAAGAAAAATTCGAATTAACCGTCTTTCTTTTGTTGTGGTCGTCGTCATCCTTTTGCGAGGAGGAAGATTCGTCGCTGGAGTAGTAGACAATTTCCTTGATGCGCCTTGTCTTCTTCTTCCTCCCGTCTTTTCTTTTGTGGCCCGAGCCTGAGTCAGTGGGCTTGTCATCATTGGGCTCGTTGACGAAGGACTCCTTCTCCTTGTCGTTGATCACCATCCCCTTGCCCTTGGGATCCATCTCTTCGGGCGGTTAGTCCCTTTCTTGAAGAGAACGGCTCTGATACCAATTGAGAGCACCTAGAGGGGGGGGGGTGAATAGGTGATCCTGTAAATCTTAAACTTATAGCCACAAAACTTTGATTAAGTGTTAGCACAGTTAATGCCAAGTGGCTAGAGCGAAGATCTTGCACAATATGATAATCACAAGAAGTTCAACACAGAGAGGACACGGTGATTTATCCCGTGGTTCGGCCAAGTACAAAACTTGCCTACTCCACGTTGTGGCGTCCCAACGGACGAGAGTTGCACTCAACTCCTCTCAAGTGATCCAATGATCAACTTGAATACCACAGTGTTATGCTTTTCTTCTCAATATCCCGTTTGCGAGGAATCTCCACAACTTGGAGTCTCTCGCCCTTACAATTGAGTTTCACAAAGAAGCACGGAGTAAGGGAGGGAAGCAACACACACAAATCCACAGCAAAATGCGCACACACACGGCCAAGAAACAAGCTCAAAAGACTATCTCAAAGTTCACACTAGAACGAGCTCGAATCACTGAGAATGACAAACGAATGCGCAAAGACTGAGTGTGGATGATCAAGAATGCTCTAAGGTTGCTTGGGTGTGCTTGGTGTACTCCTCCATGCGCCTAGGGGTCCCTTTTATAGCCCCAAGGCAGCTAGGAGCCGTTGAGAACAAATCTGGAAGGCCATCTTTGCCTTCTGTCGTCGGGCGCACCGGACAGTCCGGTGCACACCGGACAGTGTCCGGTGCCCGATTTCTTTCCTTAAACAGCACAGTCGACCGTTGCAGATGCGGGAGCCGTTGGCGCACCGGACATGTCCGGTGCACACCGGACAGTCCGGTGCCCCCTTCCGACCGTTGGCTTGGCCACGTGTCGCGCGCAGAATCCGCGGCCGACCGTTGGCCCTGGCCGACCGTTGGCTCACCGGACAGTCCGGTGCACACCGGACAGTCCGGTGAATTTTAGCCGTACGCCGTCAGCAAATTCCCGAGAGCGGCCTCTTCGGCCGAGGCAGCCTGGCGCACCGGACACTGTCCGGTGCACCACCGGACAGTCCGGTGCCCCAGACCGAAACAGCCTGTTGGCTGTACGCAGCCAACATTCTCCTTTTCTTCTTCTCTCTGTTTCTAACACTTAGACAAGTATATTAGTACACAAAACCAATGTACTAAGACTTAGAAACATACCTTTGCTCTTGATTTGCACTTTATTCATCCATTGCATAAATTCACATTTAAGCACTTGAGCTGGCACTCAATCACCAAAATACTTAGAAATGGCCCAAGGGCACATTTCCCTTTCAGGAAGTCCGTCATCTTACTCAAGATGACCAAGACCAAAGGCCTCAATATAGGGAGCTTCATTAAGAGGGCTTATTCAACGAAGATGGATGGTATGATGATTTTAATCATACCTTTACTTTTGATGATTCTTCTCCCTTGGCAGCAGAATTGCAGGCTATTCCATGGCCACAATCCTACAAGCCACCCCAGCTACCCATGTACGATGGGCACTCGGACCAAAAGCAATTTTTGATGAGCTATGAGGCAACAATATCCTCATACGGAGGCAACACAGCTGTCATGGCAAAGTCCTTCGTCATGGCAGTCCGGAACGTAGCCTAAACATGGTATTCTTCTCTTCGGCCAGGAACAATCACGTCGTGGCAGAAGCTCAAGGATATGCTGATTACCAGCTTCCAAGGCTTTCAAACGAAGCCAGTCATAGCTCAGGCCTTGTTCCAGTGCACACACGACCATGAGGAATACCTTCAGGCTTATGTTCGAAGGTTCTTGCGACTAAGGGCACAGCCGCCCACAGTGCCCAATGAAATCGTCATTGAGGCCATGATCAAGGGTCTTCGTCCAGGACCTACGGCTCAATACTTCGCCAGGAAGCCTTCACAAACTTTGTAGAAGCTGCTTCAGAAGATGGATGAATATATCCAGACGGACAATGACTTCCGCCAAAGAAGGGAGGAAGCTTACATATTCTTTGAGATGACCAGGGACTTCGGAGGAAGAATCCATCCCAGACATGTCAGATCGATACACAGCTCCAGTCAGAGTGATGACAAAGCAAGCCAACTTCAGAGGCCACAACATACCTCACAGTATTCGGGGCAGCAACAAAGTTCTTTTAGGCCACCAGCTCCAAGGGGCAGAGGCGCCAGGGGCTTCGGAGGAAGATATGGGGATCATCCCAGGAAAATCTATTGCCTATTCTGTGGAGAGGACAAGGGCCATACTACAAGAATGTGCCAAATTACTATTCAGAAGCAAAAGGAGATCGCAGAAGCCAAAGCTCGACAGAATCAGCCGAAGCAGGTCTTGCACACCGCTTCGTGCCATTCTCCCGACATACCAGAGTATGTGGGCAATCATCCTTCAGCCTCTGTTGCTTCAACTAGCCATTCTTAGTCTTCTTGGCCTCAGCTTCCACCGCCACCACCACTGCAACCTACACATTCCCGAAGCCTGCAGCCAGAAGGGCACCAGCACTCTCAACAGCAACACGAATTCAGGGAGGAATCCGAAGCTTGTACAGTCAACAGCACTGTGCCAGAGTCAAAGCACATTTATTAAGCAATATCCTCCCTCTAAAATATTTTTATGTTTTATGTCATTTTGTTTTTCAGTGATGAATAAATAATGTAAATCTAGTTTTAAATCCTTGTAATACTTTTTGCTTTTATCAAGATGGAATATATCTTCTTTGCAGACTTATGAAAACTGAAAATTGCCAAAGCTATAAAAAGCCATTCCTAAGGGAACGCAACATAAGTTCTGCTGGAGCTATAAAAAGCCGTTCCTAAGGGAACACAGTGTAAGTTCTGCCGAAGCTACAAAAAGTCGTTCCTAAGGGAGCGCAGTGTAAGTTTCCTGCTCAAAAGTCGTTCCAAAGGGAATGCAGAGCCAAATACCGCCGAAATATAAGGCGAAGAAGTTCAAAAGACGTTCCTAAGGGGATGCAGAACTTACACCGAAAAGTCAACGGTGATACCGCCGAAATAGAAGGCGAAGAAGTTCAAAAGACATTCCTAAGGGGATGCAGAACTTACACTGAAAAATAAGCGGTGAAGCCGAAAAATAAACGGCAAAGATATTCCAGACGTCCCTAAGGGGATGCAGAGCTTGTGTGTTTCACTATGGGTGTGTGGGTGTGTCTGCGGCATTAGCATCATTTTTGCATCAATTCATCACATCATTCCGCATAGCATCACATCATACATCATATCACATCAGTAACATGAGAATCAAAAACAGAGTTGATCTTCAGAAAATGCTTCGTAGAAATGAAAATGTGCTAAGGCACAAAACAAGCTGTGAGAAATACAGGCTTCTTCATCAGCCCTGTCACAAAAGAAGGATTCTTTTTCCAAAGCGTGGATATTTTTCTTCGAAGCATGGGTATTTTTACGAAGTATGGATCTTTTCCTTTCCGAAGCATGAAAAGAAGGGAAGGTGTTTTTTCGCCGAAGGCTAAAAAACGGTATGTATGTAAAGTTTCATGCATCGTAAAGAAATGAATTACAATAATTTACATATTCGACTTAAAGCCATACACAACAAATATTAGTCTTATTACAATAAAGGTACATTGACCACCTCAAAATGTTTTTACAAAAAAGTGTTATTCCTCTTTAAGAACTTTCTCAGCAACTTCGTGCAGCAATTTGTCAACAACCTCATCAACAATGGATTTAGCTATGTTTATAATGTCCAACGCTTTCTTCGTTTCTAGATCCGATAGGGGATTGAACGGTTTTGGCGGCGGAGATAATTCAGCTAAAGCAGGAAAAAGTTAATCAGTCTGAAGCCATAAAAACAATAACGAAGCTAATAGTCAATAAACAATACCTATACGTCTTTCACGTTCCGCAGCTTCTTTAGCCTGTCTCGCTTCTATCCGGGCGTCATGGGTGTCTTTTTCACTGTTCTTTATAATCTTATGGGCCATCTCTCGGCTACCATTTACCCAAACATCATTGTAGAATTTTCCGCCCATCAAGGTTGCTTTAGCTGAAGGATCCTTCGTGTCACCAAAGGAGAGGGCAGCTTCGGCTTCGACCATGGCCTTGACGTGATCACATCCTGCTTTCTCCAAGATAGCTGAAATCCCCCGCGCACCAGAAAACGCGCAGACATCCCCGCGATCGCTTAAAATCTCTTCGAAAGATTCAGCCTCTCCACTTATCCATTCAATAACACCTTCAGGGTCGCCTCGTATAAAGTTTTCTTCGGTCGAATAGGCACCCACGTTGGTGAAGCTACCCTTTATCTTTTTCACGCATTCCAAAGATTTTTCAAAACATCTTTCCTTGGATGAGCGAAGTTCTTCAGTAGTTTTTTCTAAATGATTTTTCCAATATTCCCTGTTATATCAGTCAGCTTCTGCGAGTGCGCATTTTTCTTTAGCTTCTGCCAGCTGTTTTCAAAGGTCTTCAATTTCAGCTTTCTGGATTTCAGCCTGAGCTTTGTAAGTGGCTTCATCTTCTTTCACTTTGTCAACCAGAGAAATTAAGATTTTGTCTTTTTCAAGACCTTCGTTTCTCAATTCAATCACCTCTGTACGAAGGTTGTTCAGAGCCATTGTATAGCCTTCGTCTTCAATATTTTTTTGTGCCCTAAGGGCATTGCTAAGAATCAAGCCCTGCAAGAGGAGGAAAAAATTATGACAAATGAAATACCTCATTTTCAAATCCAAAGTTAATTTTTATACCTTTATACTATTGTATGCTAAGCTGTCAGCAAGTTCATCCTTCGACAGGAGTGAAAGGTCGTTTTCCAGCCTTGGGAATCCCATGCTTGTACCTATCTCCCGGCAAACAGATATTTCTTTGTTGTCCGGGAGATAGTATAAGAAATCGTCTTCATTACTCCCGTGAAAAACCAAGGCTCCTTTTGGATATTTCAAACTTTGAGCATAGTGCTTGGCTTCTAGAATCTCCTCTTGAGACAGCTTCTTCCCCGAAGCATGTCGAATAATGTAGTCAATATTTTCAGTCAAAGCTTTGGCCCTGATTTTTTCAGGAGTAATTTGTTCTGCCGATTTTTCTTCAGACACGATAAGCTCCGTTTCAATGGGCACTGAAGGCCTAGCTTCGGCTTCAGCTTGAGACTCAATAGCTTTGGCTTCAGCTTGAACAATTTTCTTCGCAGGAGAAGGGCTCAACGCCTTCGTAGTCTCCAGTACAACATCTAGCACATTGGCCATCCTTCTCCTCTTGGGGGTTGCCCCAGAAGATTTTTGCGCCTTCAGTGGACTTGCCCCTGTTGGAGGGCTAAGGATTCTTGGCATTTTTACTTCAACTTTTGGCTCTTCAGCCTTCAACCTTATCTTTGATTGTTTCAATTGTATGCGTCTTCAGCATTATAGTCGGTTCTACAGTGCTCTGAAGAATCGGAACAGTTTGCGTTGCTTCGACCGCTGAAGAAGACCCTGCACCAAAATCAGGGACCACGACCGGTTCAATGTAACATGGCCGGTGGGTCAGAACCTTCATCTTTTTGCTCTTCAGCGCAGGATCAATTTGGATGTCCGAAACAGCAACCTTCCTCTTTTTCTCCTGTCCCCGCGGTGGGTAGCGGTAGTCGGGGTACATAAAGCCAATAGCGTCAAAGACTCTGTTCAGTCTTTTCTTCCCCCGACCTCCGAAGGCTGCGGACAGGGCATTATATTCCAAGTAGCTCGTCGCTGATAGCCTCGATACTTTTTAGCCAATCATCATTTGGCTCATCAAACCGGTCTCTGAACCTGAAAGTATATTTTAATTGAACTAGCCCACCTTCAGTTGTTTCAGCAGTAGTTTCCTTCGGCATATCCCAGTTTTCCACAAGCGGCCATACCCTGAAGGCTATATGTTCTTGCATTAAATCCCTTGTCCCAATGAAAGAGAAAATAGTGCTAAAGGCCCTTTGACATGCTTCGGCGACATCATCAATTTCGACCTTCGGTCTCCGAAGTCCGAAGCGAGACCAGATAGGGCGTTGAATGTTCCCCTTAATATCTTCCCTTTCAATTAAGTCATTCTCAACATAAAACCATTCTTCCATCCAGGCTCCAGGCCATCTCTTTCGGAATGTGGGAACTAGATGGATGACATTGGATCAAGCAGCGAATCCATAACATCCAAAGTTGTTGTGATACTGCTCTTTCCCGGTGGCTTTCGTCTCGTACACAAGTTCATGCATGCTGCAGAAACTTTTAGCACTAGGTTCCAACCCTTGGCTCCTCACAGCCCAGACAAACAAACCCATCTTGATTATAGCTTCAGGCATAAGTTGATGAAGAAAAATTTGAAATGTCTTCAGCACTTCAACCAAGAACCTGCTTAATGGAAACCGAAGCCCTGCTTTCAAAAAAGCTTCGGTAGATAACCACTTCATTTGCTTCAGGAGCAGGAGCAATGTTGTCCCCTCCAACCCTCACAATAGTCATATCACGGAAGTATCTTCCTCTCATAGCATCAACATGACTCTATTTAATAGACGATTTCCCGAAAATGGTATGGCTGGGCCGCCAGGGCCTATCTTCAGAATCCTCGTCTCCGCTTTCCGCATCATAACTATCACTATCACCAGTATCTTCGGATAAACCTTCCAGTGTCTCTATAACAATCTTCTCTGTGTTTTTCTTTGCCATCGATTCGATAAAACCAACAATATAATGATCCATATTCTTCTTCTCTTCAAATAGCTTCGTCTCTTCAGTCACCTTCGTCTCTGCAACAACCTTCTTCTCCTTGGTCATTTTTTCTTCAGACATGGTGAAAACATGACTTTAAACCGAAACTCAAAAAGCTTGAAAATTTGGCGAGAGTTACTAAGCAAAAGCTAAAAGTTTGAGAGAAATAATGCAGACATCAGAAACAGTGTATCAAATGATGTCGGTATGAGTTCATATTTATACGCCTAGCACGCTACAACTTGGAGGGCCCCACCTGTCATCGATTGTTGCTATTCTAGTAAAGGGAAGGTGTTTTTTCGGACCTTCGGCTTATGGCCTTCGTCCATGTCGCAGTCTGAATTCGTTAAATTAATACTGCGAGGGGCTACTATTGGGGACCTTCGTCCTCTGAAGGTCCTCAAAACATGATTAACAATGTTTCCCAAGCATAATATATGTACAGGAACCTTCGGACTCGGGATGAAGCTGTACACAATATGGAAAGCAGGATCGAAACGAAGGTTGAACCAGCACCGAAGCTGCGCGCAAGGAAGCTTCGACTCAGTAGTAGAAGGAGGAACCGACTTAAGGAGGAAAAGGCTATCTAGTCCTCGACAGATTATTATTAAGTCAATAGTGAATATGAAGGGCATGAATGTAATTTTACGCAGGCTGCGTCCTGTGCCTATAAATAGATGAACAATACTCCCATACTATTCATGCTGACTTGTATTCACCGTTGCGTCACGCTTGGATTTTTCACCTTCTGTCAGGCCGAAGGTATAAATGTAATTTAATATTATTTATGTTTATCCATGACAATTGAAGAAAAGATATTAATAGTATTATATGATTACATGATTATTTATGTTTTCTTTTATATTTCATATACTTCTTCTTCCATTAATCTATACTGTGATGATGAAGGTTCATCCTTCATAACCTTCGTCTGAAAATCATTATATCCTAAGGGGAATAATGCTTCAAAGGACGAAGGGCCTTAACCTTTAACGTTTTGTGTTGCCTTGTTCTTAATTCGTAGTATTTGAGAACAAGACTCCAACACACCTATTCACCCCCCTCTAGGCAACTTTCAATTAGTATCAGAGCCAGTGCTTCATTAAGAGTCTGACAAACTCAAAGTGATGTCTGGAGATCATGCCAAGAGGGAGATCGTGACCGGCGACAAGCCCACGGGTTTGGGGAAGACTCTCTCAAGGGAGTCCGGCAACAAGTACAAGGAGGAATCCTCTCCCTCCATCAAGTCACATAGGAGGGGTGACAAGAAGAAAAAGAAGATGAAGAAGGTGGTCTACTACGAGACCGACTCTTCAACGCCCTCCACATCCGGCACCGAGTCGTCCACTACTTCTAAGCGCCATGAGCGCAAGAAGTATAGTAAGATGCCCCCACGCTATCCCCGTATTTCCAAGCGTGCTCCTCTACTTTCCGTTCCCTTAGGCAAACCACCATATTTTGATAGTGAAGATTATTGTATGTGGAGTGATAAAATGAGGCATCATCTAACCTCATTCCATATGGGATATTGTTGAATTTGGAGCGCAGGCACCACAGGTGGGGGACGAGGACTATGACTCAGACGAGGCCACCCAAATTAGGCACTTTAACTCCCAAGCAACTTCTATACTCCTCGCCTCTTTATGTCGAGAGGAGTATAACAAGGTGCAAGGGTTAAAGAATGCCAAAGAAATTTGGGATGTCTCAAAACGGCGCACGAAGGGGACGAGGTGACCAAGATTACCAAGCAGGAGACGATCAAGAGAGAGCTCGGTCGATTCGTCCTCAACAAAGGAGATGAGCCGCAAGCCATGTACAACCAGCTCAAGACCATGGTCAATCAAGTGCGCAACCTCGGGAGCACAAAGTGGGATGACCATGAGATGGTCAAGGTTATTCTTAAATCACTTGTTTTTCGTAATCCCACTCAAGTGCAACTAATCCATGGAGACCCCGAATATAAACAGATGTCTCCCGAGGAGGTTATTGGCAAGTTTATGAGCTTTGAACTTATGATCAAAGACTCTAAACACATTGTCAACTTAGAGCAAGGCGCCACCTCTACACCCGAGGTGCAACCCGTTGCATTCAAAGCACCGGAAGAAAAGAAGTCTACACCAAGTAGGCTTCCAATCGATGCCTCCAAGCTCAACAATGAAGAGATGGCTCTTATCATTAAGAGCTTTCGTAAAGTCCTCAAGCAAAGGAGGGGGAAGGACTACAAGCCCTGCTCCAAAAGGGTGTGCTACCGGTGTGGTAAGTCCGGTCACTTTATAGCTAAATATCCATATTCTAGTGACAGTGACAGGGACGAAGACAAGAAGGGGAAGAAGATGGAGAAGAAGAAGTACTACAAGAAGAAGGGCGGCAAGGCGCACATGGGGCGGGAATGGAACTCTGACGAGAGCTCCACCGACTCATCCTCTGTCACGGACATCACCAACATCGCCATCAACAAGGGACTCCTCTTCCCCAACGTTGGCCACAAGTGTCTCATGGCTAAGGACGATAAAAAGAAGAAGGTACATTCTAGAGTTACCCCCAAATACACTACATCTGATGATGAGGGTAGCTCTAGTGATAATGAAGATGATTTAGTTTCTCTCTTTGCCAACCTCACCATGGACCAAAAGAAAAAATTAAATGAATTAATAGAAACCATTAATGAGAAGGATGATCTCTTGGAATGCCAAGAGGACTTGCTCGTTGAGGAAAACAAAGGTTTGTTAAATTGAAAAATGCTTATGCTCTAGAAGTAGAAAAATGGGAAAACTTGTCTAAGGAGCTTAGCTTTTGCAATGATTCAATTTCCTGTCTTAGAGATGAGAATGCTAGTTTAAATATTGAGATACAAGAATTAAATGTTTGCAAACCCTCTACATCTACTGTTGAACATGTCACTATCTGTACTATATGTAGAGATGTTAATATTGAAGCTATTGATGATCACCTTGCCATGATTAAACAACAAAATGATCACATAGCTAAACTAACTACTAAAATTGCCGAGCATGAGCTAGAAAATAAAAAATTTAAATTTGATAGAAGCATGCTCTATAATGGGAGACACCCTCGTATTAAGGATGACATTGGGTTCCAACAAGGGAGCCAAAGCAATGTCAAGCTTAATGCCCCTAAGAAATTGTCTAATTTATTTAAGGGTAAGACTCCCATGGTTCAGGATAGAGAGGGTTACATTTTGTATCCTGCAAACTATCCTGAGCATAAAATTGGAAAGATTCATGCTAGAAAACCTCATAATGTTTCTCATCATGCTTTTATGTATAGAAATGAGGCTTCTAGTTCTAGGCATACCACTCATACAAAATGCCTAAGAAGAAAATTCCTAATGCATCAAATGAGCATAATATTTCATTTAAATCTTTTGATGTTTCTTATGTGCCAACTAACAAATCAAGCAAAGTAGTTGCCAAATATATTGGGGGCAAACACAAGAGCCCAAAAACTTGTGTTTGGGTACCCAAGGTGCTTGTTTCTAATGTGAAAGGACCCAAGACCGTTTGGGTACCTAAGAACAAGGCCTAAATTTGTTTTGTAGGTTTATGCATCCGGTGGATCAAGTTAGATAATCGATAGCTGGTGCACAAACCACATGACAGGGGAGAAAAGGATGTTCTCCTCGTATGAGAAAAATGAAGATCCCCAAAGAGCTATCACATTCAGGGATGGAAATCAAGGTTTGGTCAAAGGTTTGGGTAAAATTGCGATATCTCCTGACCATTCCATTTCTAATGTTTTTCTCGTAGATTCTTTAGATTAGAATTTGCTTTCTGTTTCTCAATTATGTAGAATGGGCTACAACTGTCTTTTTACTGATATAGGTGTTACTGTCTTTAGAAGAAGTGATGATTCAATAGCATTTAAGGGAGTGTTAGATGGTCAGCTATATTTAGTTGATTTTAATGATAACAAAGCTGAACTAGGCACTTGTTTAATTGCTAAGACTAATATGGGCTGACTCTAGCATCGCCGACTTGCCCATATTGGAATGAAGAATCTTCACAAACTTCTAAAGGGAGAACACATTTTAGGACTAACAAATGTTTATTTTGAGAAAGACAAGATTTGTAGCGCATGCCAAGCAGGAAAGCAAGTTGGAGTCTATCATCCACACAAGAACATCATGACGACTGATAGGCCGCTTGAGCTACTCCACATGGACCTATTCGACCCGATTGGTTACATAAGCATCAGCGGGAGTAAGTACTGTCTAGTTATTGTGGATGATTATTCTCACTTCACTTGGGTATTCTTTTTGCAGGAAAAATCTCAAACTCAAGAGACCCTAAAAAGATTCTTGAGACGAGCTCAAAACGAGTTCAGATTGAGAATTAAAAAGATTAGAAGCGACAATGGAACGTAGTTCAAGAACTCTCAAATCGAAGGATTTCTTGAGGAAGAGGGAATCAAGCATGAGTTCTCTTCTCCCTACACACCTCAACAAAATGGTATAGTGGAGAGGAAGAATAGAACTCTATTGGACATGGCAAGGACCATACTTGATGAATACAAGACACTGGATCGGTTTTGGGCGGAGGCGATTAACACCACCTGCTACTCCATCAACCGGTTATATCTTCACCGAATCCTCAAGAAAACATCATATGAACTCCACACCGGTAAAAAGCTCAATGTTTCTTATTTTAGAGTTTTTGGGAGCAAATGCTTTATTCTCATTAAAATAGGTAGAAATTCTAAATTTGCTCCTAAAGCAGTAGAAGGCTTTTTACTTGGTTATGACTCAAACACAAGGGCATATAGAGTCTTCAACAAGTCCACTTGATTAGTTGAAGTTTCTTGTGACATTGTGTTTGATGAGACTAATGGCTCCCAAGTGGAGCAAGTTGATCTTGATGAATTAGATGATGAATAGGCTCCGTGTGTCGCACTATAGAACATGTCCATTGGTGATGTGTGTCCAAAAAAATCCGAAGAGCCTCCACAAGCACAAGATCAACCATCATCTTCCATGCAAGTATCTCCACCAACTCAAGATGAGGATCAGGCTCAAGAAGAAGAAGATGAAGATCAAGACAATGAGCCACCTCAAGAGGAGGACATTGATCAAGGGGGATATGAAGAAGATCAAGATAAGGAAGATGAACAAGAGATTCGGGATCAAAGACCGCCACACCCAAGAATCCACCAAGCAATTCAAAGAGATCACCCCGTCAACTCCATACTTGGTGACATCCACAAGGGGGTAACCACTAGATCTTGAGTTGCACATTTTTGTGAACATTACTCTTTTGTGTGCTGTATTGAGCCATACAGGATAGAGGATGCACTAAGAGATCCGGATTGGGTGGTGGCTATGCAAGAGGAGCTCAACAACTTCACAAGGAATGAGGTATGGCAATTAGTTCCACGTCCTAACCAAAATGTTGTAGGTACCAAGTGGGTATTCCGTAACAAGCAAGGTGAGCATGGTGTGGTGACAAGGAACAAAGCCCGACTTGTTGCAAAAAGGTTATTCACAAGTCGAAGGGTTGGATTTTGATGAAACCTATGCACCCGTAGCTAGGCTTGAGTCAATTCGTATATTACTTGCCTGTGATACTTACCATGGCTTTAAGCTTTATCAAATGGACGTGAAAAGTGCCTTCCTCAATGGCCCTATCAAGGAAGAGGTCTATGTTGAGCAACCTCCCGACTTTGAAGATAGTGAGTATCCTAACTATGTCTATAAGCTCTCAAAGGCTCTTTATGGGCTTAAGCAAGCCCTAAGAGCATGGTATGAATGCTTGCGAGACTTTCTTATCACTAATGGCTTCAAAGTTGGTAAAGCAGATCCTACTCTCTTCACTAAAACTATTGCTAAAGACTTGTTTATATGCCAAATCTATGTTGATGATATTATTTTTGGATCTATTAACAAGTCAACTTGTGAAGAGTTTAGTAGGATAATAATACAGAAATTCAAGATGTCTATGATGGGCGAGTTGAAGTATTTCCTTGGATTCCAAATCAAGCAACTCCAAGAAGGCACCTTCATCAGCCAAACTAAGTACATTCAAGACATACTTAAGAAGTTTGGAATGAAAAATGGCAAACCCATCAAGACACCCATGGGAACAAATGGGCATCTCGACCTCGACATGGGAGGTAAATCCGTAGATCAAAAGGTATACCAGTCGATGATAGGTTCTTTACTCTACTTATGTGCTTCACGACCGGACATTATGCTTTCTGTATGCATGTGTGCAAGGTTCCATGCAAATCCTAAGGAAGTTCACCTTAGGGCCGTGAAAAGAATCATGAGATATTTAGTTTACACTCCTAAGTTTGGGCTTTGGTACCCCAAGGACTCTACATTTGATTTAATTGGATATTCCGATGCTGATTATGCAGGGTGTAAAATTGATAGGAAGAGCACATCAGGGACTTGTCAATTTCTGGGAAGATCCCTGGTGTCTTGGGTTTCAAAGAAAAAAATTCAGTAGCTCTTTCTATCGCCAAAGCCGAGTATATTGCTGCAGGTCATTGTTGTGCACAATTACTTTGGATGAGGTAAACCCTTAGGGACTATGGCTACAAATTGAGCAAAGTCCCTCTCCTATGTGATAATGAGAGTGCAATTCACATGGCGGATAATCTCGTTGAGCACAGTCGCACTAAGCACATAGACATTCGGTATCACTTTCTGAGAGATCACCAACAAAAGGGGATATCGAAATTGCTTATGTTAATACCCACAACCAATTAAATGATATCTTTACCAAGGCACTAGATGAAAATACCTTTAGCAAACTTAGGAATGAGCTAAATATACTTGATTCTCGGAACTTTGATTGGAACATTGCACACATTGCTAACTTATATATCTTTGATCATGTCTCTTTCATTCGATACAAATGTATATTCTTATTCTTCTTGTGCCAAAGCTAAGACTAATGTGCTTTTAAGTATATTTCTATGCTTAGTCTTAGATTGAAAGGGAAATGGTGTATTCGGCAAAGACAAGGCTTCCACTCCAACTCTGACGGTATCATTTACCCTTTGTCGTTACTCATGTAACTCACAATTGGTATAACTCTTCACTTATGTTTACTTTACCAATGTGGAAGAAAGTATTATAGGGCTCTCAAGTTCTCCGTTTTTGGCGATTAATGCCAAAGGGGGAGAGAGTATTTAGCCTAAAGCAAAAGGACCGCACCACCAATTAAAAAATTAATTGTATATTTCAAATTAATATCAAGTTTTTAATAAAGGAAGTGTTTATTTCAAGTGATATCTTATTTGACTTCAATGAGTATGAAAAATTTTCAATTAGTATTTCAGTTAGCCTCAAAATGGATTTACAATTGGTATCTCATTTGACTTCAAAATTTGAATAAGTGTAAAGATTTCAAATATTATAATTTCATTTGGCATCTATTTCAAAAAGGGAGAATCGTCTCAAAAACCCTCTTGAAAGCTAAGGGGAGAATTTCTTCAGGGGGAGTTTTATTTAGTCAAAGGGAAAGCATTTGAAACAGGGGGAGGAATTTCAAATCTTGAAAATGCTTCTTGCAATCATATTCTTATACCTTTGACTATTTGCAAAAATATTTTGAAAAGATTTTTTCAAAAGAAAACAAACAAGTGGTGCAAATATGGTCCAAAATATTAATAGGAGAAAAGCAATCACATCACTCTTAGACATATGTACAAAAGTCTTTCATTGGTTCAACTCTAAGTAACCTATGCACATCAATCATATTTACAAACTAGTTACAGTTTTACACTCTATATTTGCTTTGGTTTGTGTTGGCATAATCACCAAAAAGGGGGAGATTGAAAGGGAAATGGACCTAATCATTTCCTATAATCGATTTTGGTGGTTGACGTCCATCACAAACCACGTGGACTAACTAGTTTGTCAAGATGTCATTTATCTCAGGTGCATAAGGTTCAACACAAACCAAGAAAGAAATTCAGTTGGGGACACAAACAAATTTGGAGCAAAGGACTTGAGAGTGTGCTGCCTTTGGCGCACCGGATAGTGTCCGGTGTGCATCGGACACTGTCCAGTGCACCAGGCCCAAGCACAAACGAACATGCCACTCTCGGGAATTCTCTGGACGCTCTCCGCTATAATTCACCGGACTGTCCGGTGTGCACCGGATATGTCCGGTGAGCCAGCGGAGCAATGGATACTGCGCGTCAACGGTCGATTGCAAAAGTGAACAATAGTGAATAGTGCGTGGCAGAAGTCAGAGCGCAGAAGTAAGAGGTCACCGGACATGTCCGGTGTGGCACCGAACTGTTTGATGCAGCTACAGGACAAGGGTTGCAACGGTCATCCGCTCCAAAACCCCAACGGGCGTGTTGACGTGGCACATACTGGACAATGAATAGTACATGTCCAGTGCGCCACCGGACTGTCCGATGTGTCCATCACCAGCAAACTCAGCCAACGGATAGGAAGTGGCTGGAGGCTATAAATACCCCAACCACCTCATTCATTGGCATCCAAGTTTTCTGAAGTTCCTATTCAATACAAGAGCAAAGCCAACCACTCAAAGACCATTTAAAGCATTCAATCTTCTCTAAGTCACAAAATCAACTCAACCACTTGGTGACTTGAGAGAGAGTTTTTGTGTTCATTTGTGCTCTTGTTGCTTGGATTGCCTTTCTCCTTCCCCATTCTTATTCTCAAAGTGCTTTGTAAAGCTAGCAAGAGACACCTAAGTGTGTGGTGGTCCTTGCAGGGTCTTAGTGACCCGATTGATTAAGGAGAAGGCTCATCCGGTCTAAGTGACCGTTTGAGAGAGGGAAAGGGTTGAAATAGACCCGACCTTTATGGCTCCTCAACGGGGACTAGGTTCTTTAGAACCGAACCTCGGTATAACAAATCACCATGTTCACTCGTTTGATCTTCGCTTGATTTGTTTGCCCTCTTTCCTCTCTCAAAAGTTTTTCTTGCTAATATTGATTTGAGTTTGCTCCCAAACGTCATCTGCATTAATTGCGCAACTCATAGCAAGGGAAACAATCTTCCACACTCAAGTTTAATTCTAACGCTAACCCTGGCTCTAGTGTGTGTTTAAAGTTATAAATTTCAGGTTTCGCCTATTCACCACCCTCTAAGCGACTTTCAACTTAATCCCTCGATAGTTGGTACAACTTTGAATATCTCCCTTGTTCTTGAAGATTGGTACTAATGTACTCCTCCACTCATCAGACATCCAGTTTGATCGAAAAACATGGTTGATCAACTTGGTTAGCCAAACGATAGCAATATCCTCAAGGCATTTCCACATTTCTATTGGGATACCATATGGGCCCATCACCTTGTCCCCTTTCATCTTGATGAGAGCCTTTAGGTGGCCGTAGCTGGGGCTGAGGCCATGCAGAAGATTCAGCACCAAGTTACGGTTGGCAACAGGCTCGCCGAGGTTGCGGAGAGAGCCCGCCATGCCCTTCATTTGGCGGTTGTACTCTCCCACGGAGAGATCCCCTTAGGAGAGCAGGTGGAACTAGGCGTTGAGATGGAGAGCCCAAGCCTCCCGGTTCCCGAGGAACTGGTCCTCGAGAGAGAGCCACGCCTGGCGAGCGGTGTCTGCCTAGTCACGGACGATGTCCTGTAGCTCGACGGTGATGGTGCCGTTGAGCCACGAGAGGACCACACTGTCTATCTGAACCCACGATGGAGACATCGAGGTGACGGGTTCGTCGAGGACGTGGTCGACGAGGGTGAATTGTTGAAGGGTGAGGACCACCTAAGCGCACCAGTGAGGGTAGTAGGAGGACGTCGGGTCCAACACAACGGACACAAGGGACCGAATGTTGTGAACCCAGTCGACCTGAGCGTGAAGGGTGGCGACGGTGTTGGTGTCGAGCCTAGAGGTGTGGGGAGTCTCAAGGGTCACCGGTGGAGGGGTGGGACTATGACCGAGGAGAAGGCGCTGCGCAAGGGCAATCTAGGTGGTCACGACGACCCCCATGGCGCGCTCGCGCTCCATGGCTTGGGTCGCAGCACGCTCCCGCTCCTGGGAAGAAGCGATAGCCGCCTGGATGGTGGCGATGGGTGCAACCAACACAGGGGAAGCAAGAGGAGGGGCCAACATGGTCGCTACGAGGTTGGTCCACAAGGGGTCGGTGAGGGCGGGGAAGCCTGGCAGGGAGCGACCAGTGTGCTGCACCGTGAGGGCAGCAAGGATAATGCCTAAGAGGGGTTCAAGGTCAGCGATGAAAGGGCCCCCATCCCTAGCGAGTTCGTGGGTACGGGAGAGGAAGAGCTCGTTGTCCATGCCCAGCGGGGGCTAAACGTGGCAATACATACAAACATGTATAGGCAAAATTAACATCACACCAAACATAAGAATAAACTATATAATAATAATAATCTACGCGCTGCTACGAGATCGTGGGATCGAGAACTACTAAGATCGGAGCCAGGGTTACAAAGTTATGATTTATGGAAGATCTACATGGTTAAATATGGAATAGACTAAGTGCCACATTTTAGCCTATATTTCATGACAAAACAAAGTTACCAAATGATAATAAATATTATTGTGAGACTAATGCAACTAGAATGGATCAAAACGGAGTTACGGTTATTGAGTTACGAATTTCTAAAGATTTAATAGTGGTGTATAAAAGAAATTAAGTACAAAATTTCAGTTTAGGTCTCATAACAAAATAAAGTTACTGGATGATAAACAATATTATTACAAGTCTAATGCAACTAGAATGAATTAATTTGGAGCTAAAATGAATTAAATATGAATTTCACAAGTTTCTAGTATTATTTTTGTATTAAAAATCATTTTCTAAAATAAATTCTGAATTTTCTGAGGCTTTCTGGACTAGGCACATTATTTCTTAAGAGATTAGGGGCTTACTTGAAAGATTCCCCAGAGCCAGAAGTATCCCGCGGGGGA
This sequence comes from Zea mays, assembly GCF_902167145.1. Taxonomy (NCBI): domain Eukaryota; kingdom Viridiplantae; phylum Streptophyta; class Magnoliopsida; order Poales; family Poaceae; genus Zea; species Zea mays. The sequence goes on from NC_050102.1 coordinate 19,031,115, forward strand.
CGGCGGGTTGATTATGAAGAAATCTAGGGGTTCTTTTGTGAATCTGGTTTGACGAAAGGGTATAGGCAATTATCCAACGTTGGATTCCCAGCCAAGCGCTCAGATTAGACCGAGAACATTACTTGATCGGTGCAGTTTGTGCCGCTGGATCATAGATCCACGGCCACAAACGAAGCACTTCAACTCATCCAATCCTGACCCTTCATTCCAATCCGACGCTCCCAAGGTCACCTTCTTCCCCTGGTCACGAACCGTGGCGGTGTGAGCGCCCAAGGTGGCGGCGCCCGGCGATGCCCAGGCACCGATACGAAAATCTTAGGGCCATGAACGGACGCCACAAGATTCACCCCGCCCCAAGCCGACCCTGGGCGGCGTTGCCAAGTTTCTACGGCAATCCATCCCGACGAGAAGCACCCGAGTCAGCAAGCGAGACCGCTAGGTTGAGCGCGGTCTGGCCGCCCATGGTGGGGAGAAGCGTGTCGGTGCGCTCGGCGTCGAGGATGCGCTCGACAAGGGGCGGCTGGGGGTGAGGGCATGGCGAGCGCCGAGCGTAGGGATGGAAATGGGACAGATATAGCCGGATACAGGGTCATCCCGTATCCTACCCTAATGTATTTCTTTCGGATACGGGACCGAATACGGATAGTTAAGATTCGGGACGGATACAGGATGGGACCGGGTAATAATCCGGACGGGTAAGAAACGGATAACAGATACTAGTCGGGTAGGTACCGGATAATTGTCGAGTAGTTCATCCGATGATATTAATTGTCCAACCATCCATAAGTTAAGCAATACATAATCATGTATATGATAGATCAGATGTAAGAAAAAAAACTAGTAAAATTGACATCATGCAGTTCAAAGTTGCTTATCACAAGGACATTGTAGAACCAACACCGCAATATTTAAAATTCATAAAATATTCTAGTTTCACTAAAAAATTGTAAATAAGTTATAAAAAATAATAAACATTTTATATGAAGATAACTCAAGTCCTCGTATGAAAATGATAAAGTGAAGTATTGATTATGTTGAAACTTAAATATTTACACTAATTTCACATGTAACTCATACAAATAAGTGAAAGTAAAAGGAAAGAAACGTGGGCACCTTATAGATCTTATGATCCAAACATTTTTTATGGTTACATATGGACATATGTTGTATCTCCGTAAAATTTCACGATTTTTTGAGGCTATTTATGTATTATTAATTTCTTGTCATAGAAAATCATCAAAATACAATTAAATCATTAAAATATTGTTTAAACAAAAAATTGATGTATTACAAAGTCATAGATCTTTTCAAGCTCTACAATTTTCATATAAACTTTATCTTCATCCGATTTCATATGTAAAAGTTATGATTTTATAACTATATTATGCAGAAAAAGAAAAAACGGGTACCCGAATTCCGGGTACCCGTATCCGACCCGGGATTTTCGGGTACTGCCCGGGTATTAGTGATTCCGTATCCTACCCGTATCTGAGGTTCAATATCCGGGTAATACCCGTATCCGTCCCGACAAACAAAAATACCCGTATCCGTATCCGAAATTACGTCCCGTTTTGGTACCCGTATCCGATACCCGTTCCGGGTACCCGTCCCGTTTTCATCCCTAGCCGAGCGCCATGGCGGAGGAGGTGAGGGGCCCGAGCCGAGGAGAACACCGGCGTTGGGTAGAGGAGTAGGAGCAGGGCTACCCCGCGCAGGAGCTCCCGCGAGGCTCTCGTTTCCTTTCTCTAACCCTCTGTCGGTGATGCAGCTCGCCAATGGCCCAGGGGATGCCACGACCACGGATTTATACCCAGGGGCGAGGACGAGCTCGGTCAGACCGCGCGACAGGTGCGGGAGATCCTCCGCGGATTCTGCGGCGGTTTGGTGGAGCACCCGCGCCGAATTAGCGTAATCCAGCGGAGGCAGCAGCGGAGTTCTGTTTCGTTCGCCCGCGAGGAAGATGGTCCTGGCGTTTCGGGCCCACCAGCAATAGATCCAAAAAAACAGGCAGGGATAGGCTGTGCCGTGTGAAGTGGGTAGCGGGAAACAGAAATGACTTGGGCCGATGGGGGTGAGAATTGGAGATGGGCCACGAGGTGGGGCGCTAGTGAATAAATTTGGCCTAGGTTAGGTAGTCTTTCCTTCTTTTCTTTATTCTATTTTATATATTTCCTATTTTGTTTCCTAGTTTTTTAAACTTGGATTTCAAGTTCAGGTTTGGTCTTAAATTTGCACTCACATTTTAACGAACAACAAAATAATTCACTATGAACGCAAATCCAAAATTTTATTTATTTATTTATTTTATCATATCTATAAAAATGATTTTGAATTCACCACTTATGCTCACCTAAGGTGTATTAAGACACTAACTTTTGATCTTTATCATTTATTAAAATATACCTTAGGTTGCATATTTTAGAAGATATTTATAAATGTTTTATTCAATAATTTAACTCATGTAATGATCTTACATATAATCTCCTATTTGAAAACATATTTATTCAAGTCACATAATAAACTTTCTCAAATTACCTAAAGTCCATAATGAATGCAAAGTTTCTTTTATTACTTATTGTAATACATGCATCTAAGTATAGTATTTGATGAAAGGAGTATTTACTCAAATAAATATGCAAACCCCCTATTATTTATTTTTCTAGGTTTCAGTTTAAATTCTAGTTTTACAAGTTTAGGATCTATATTTGTGACAACCATTTAGTATCCCCATCACCCATTAGGAGAAAACAAAAAGAATAAAGTGGGGAACCCATTTTAGAAGACATTTCCCAAAATAGAATTTTAGGTATTACAAATCCTACCCCCCTTAACAGGAATCTCGTCCTCGAGATTAGTAAGAAAAGGGATAGAGAAGACTTGGTTTGTAATTTAGCTTTTAGTTTCTAATTAGTTCAAAATCAAGAGCCTGTTTTTTCATTAGTGAGTGATTAGGAGAGCATGGGTATCTATATATATAGCCACCCAATGTGAAGGAATAATAATAATAATAATGTCTGTAAAGCATGGATAGGCTTGGGTAGGACATAGTAGGGTAAGGAAGGACTCCCTCATGCATAGTGGATCTTGATTCCTTTGGAAGTATGGCTTGACTCTTACTATTCCTCCGCGAGTTTGATCTCCTTCTTCTCGAGTTTTGATGTCTTTATCCGGGTTAGGGATAAGAGGTTAGGATAGATTTGTAGGCAACAACTTAGTAGGTAGTGTAGTTGGTTTAGTAGGTAGCTATGAGTTGAATGAGATTAGTCAGAATCTAGTTTGGATGTTTTGCTTCTGAATGGTTTGGATAGGTTATGTAACATACTATGTAGGTCAAGTTATTGGGTATGGTCGAGTTGATCTAAGTCACCAATTTAGGCGTAAGTGAATTAGGATTATGGCCTTATCTTTTGTACCAGCATTAAGTAATTTACTCTAGATTAGATCATAATAGATTAGATAAAATCTAGATTAGGTTGGATATGACTAGATTAGACTAGTTTATATTAGGTAGATCTACAAGGGTAGAATATATATTATTAGGATATGTTAGAATCTTTTGAGATAGATGGATCTATGAGTGTAGGATAGAATCTTTTAAGATGAGATGGATATTGTTAGGCTAGATATTTTAATGGGAAATAATCTAGTTTGTCTAGTTACTTTTATAAGCATTTTTTATATGTATATGCAGATGTAATTGTGGACATTACTCCACAACTCATCACACTCAATCAAAGATCCAAATGAGACAAGTATCATAAGAACAAACATTCAAGTACATAGATATTTATAAAATAGTTTTGTTTTTGTTCCTAAAATCAGGTCTCCTATTCCTAAAAGCCACTTTAGGCATATGATTTCAAAGTGTGAAATCCACATTTGTCTTTAGAGAGAAAAGGTAAGAATAATCAAAGTAAAGTGGAAATAGATGAGAAGAGGTTAAGAAAAGTTTAGAAAAGAATCCGAGTAGCAAAGGTAAGTAAGGGTTGTCCAGTTATATCTAGGTTTCGTCCTACAGTCAACATTGCTCTGATACCACTTCTGTCAGACCCGGGTTTCGGGGCACCAAGACCCGGGTGCGAACATAATCACCAGGTGTGATGGGACCAAGTCTCACACATATGATGAATCATAGCACATGATCGAATATCACATCTTTACTATATAACAGGAGTTCTATACAAAATAAATAAATAATTACATTATAAGGAGACAACGGTCCAGCAACCCAAAGTTGACTGGGAGACGACGGCCTAGACCTCTCACGAACACAGCACAACATTCTCCATGCGCCTCATCCTGCGGTACCTGTTCTTGACCTGTGTGGGTGTGAGACAGCAAGAGTGAGCTCACATACGTTCATAGCTTAACAAGTTGTGGGGAATAATGTGTATGAACTCGCCAAAGATGGGAGCTCACGTGAAGTGTAAGGCTTACCAAAGAGAATGGTTGAAGCTGAGCATTGCTTTTAAAGTTGGTCAAAATTTTATTAGCAATTACTAAGTATAAGTAAATACCAACCCAAGTAAGTAGTAGAACAAAAGTAGTAACAATACCTGCGATGCAATGCATACGACAAATTGAATTTAGTTCCATAAATTGATCATGTGAGTGTCCAAGCTGCTCATGACCGTGAGCACGGCTAGTATACTAGTTTTACACTCTGCAGAGGTTGCGCATCTTTACCCACAAGTCATGTTACCCATCTGCCAAGAGACGGCCAATCCCATACACCTCTACCGAGGAGGCGAGGCAAGGTAACACTACGAGACCTTTACAAAGTTCCACTAGCTTCAGAAAACCCGCTACAGTTTATAGGAAGCTCCAATGCAGGAATCCCTCGCCTGACCGCCATCGCAGCAAAATCAACCCGAGGACCTCCCTACACTGACCACTCCCCTACTGCCCTTGCCCCTTTCGGGTAAGGTAGTCTTCCACTAGCTTTTCTAATTAGTTAGCCAAGGGCGTCCTATTAAACCCTTGTGGTAGCACTGTTTTTCTGGGTGGTTCTCCATGTTCCAATTAACATAATGATCTTATCATGAACAATAAATAACAACTGATAATAAAAGATAATCATGAATAAAATATATCTCTATACCCAAATCCACATAAAGCGATAGCAGGTACTACGCAAAGATTTAGTGGTAAAAAGGTATAAAGATAGTCAAACTAGGGTAACCTATTGGGTCCCATCAAAATTAACCTATGCAGATCATTATGATTAATCAGAACATGACTGGGTAAAAAGAAGTGATCAAGGGCACAACTTACCTGGGACTTGAGATTCCAGGTACCAACTTGCTCTTCAGGTGACTCATAAACTCATGCTAAACGTGGCAATACAGACAAACATGTATAGGCAAAATTAACATCACACCAAGCATAAGAATAAACTATATAATAATAATCTACGCGCTGCTACGAGATCGTGGGATCGAGAACTACTAAGATCGGAGTCAGGGTTACGAAGTTATGATTTATGGAAGATCTACATGGTTAAATATGGAATAGACTAAGTGCCACATTTTAGCCTATATTTCATGACAAAACAAAGTTACCAGATGATAATAAATATTATTGTGAGACTAATGCAACTAGAATGGATCAAAACGGAGTTACGGTTATTGAGTTACGAATTTCTAAAGATTTAATAGTGGTGTATAAAAGAAATTAAGTACAAAATTTTATTTTAGGTCTCATAACAAAATAAAGTGACTGGATGATAAACAATATTATTACAAGTCTAATGCAACTAGAATGAATTAATTTGGAGCTAAAATAAATTAAATATGAATTTCACAAGTTTCTAGTATTGTTTTTGTATTAAAAATCATTTTCTAAAATAAATTCTGAATTTTCTCAGGCTTTCTGGACTGGGCACATTATTTCTTAAGAGATTAGGGGCTGACTTGAAAGATTCGCGGGAGACGGCGGGTTGATTATGAAGAAATATGGGGGTTCTTTTGTGAATCTGGTTTGACGAAAGGATATAGGCAATTCTCCAACGTTGGATTCCCAGCCAAGCGCTCAGATTAGACCAAGAACATTACTTGACCGGTGCAGTTTGTGCCGCTGGATCAGAGATCCACAGCCACGAATGAAGCGCTTCAACTGATCCAATCCTGGCCCTTCATTCCAATCCGACGCTCCCAAGGTCACCTTCTTCCCCTGGTCACGAACCGTGGCGGTGTGAGCACTCAAGGTGGCGGCGTCCGGCGATGCCCAGGCACCGGTAAAATCTTAGGGCCACGAACGGACGCCACAAGATTCACCCCGCCCCAAGCCAGCCCTAGGCGGCGCTGCCAAGTTTCTACGGCAATCCATCCCGACGAGCAGCACCCGAGTCAGCAAGCGAGACCGCTAGGTTGAGCGCGTTCTAGCCGCCCATGGTGGGGAGCAGCGCGTCGGTGCGCTCGGCGTCGAGGATGCGCTCGACGAGCGGCAACTGGGGGTGAGGGCATGGCGAGCGCCATGGCGAAGGAGGTGAGGGGCCCAAGCCGAGGAGAATACCAGCGTTGGGTAGAGGAGTAGGAGAACACGAGTTTCTTTTATTACTTATTGTAATACATGCATCTAAGTATAGTATTTGATGAAAGGAGTATTTACTCAAATAAATATGCAAACCCCCTATTATTTATTTTTCTGGGTTTCAGTTTAGATTCTAGTTTTACAAGTTTAGGATCTATATTTGTGACAACCATTTAGTATCCCCATCACCCATTAGGAGAAAACAAAAAGAATAAAGTGGGGAACCCATTTTTAGAAGACATTTCCTAAAATAGAATTTTAGGTATTACAGACTTTTTACAGTCTCTTGTTGAAAAGAGAAAGGAGCTGACCAACCCCTATATTTAACGAGTTCGCTGTTGGAGTCTAAAAAGTGCAGAACTAATTATAAAGAACAAACTTTCATCTTACATACACAACGATCACATGATGTCTATGCACCCACAAAACAATTGTACAACCTTCAAGTTTGCTCTAGCTTCGCCACTGTTTGGTGGTTCGTTTGAAGTAGAACGAGATGTGCAAGCAATCACTGATTCTGGAGCACACAAAAAAACAGAAGGATACCTGCTTAAGGCTAGTCAGGACAGCAAGCTACAACATGTCACCATGGTCATCCTCCTGGCAGTTAAGGTCGTCGCATCTTAACATTCAAGGGCATCTCCTTGTAAGAGACGACCTTTTCAGCAGCTCGTCTTAGAGACCTCCTCCCTAATATCTGATTTTCATTGGATTTCCTTGAGAAACAATCACCATCCTGCTCTTGATTTGTCCGCTGCTCCATTGAGACATTTGAAGTGGAACCGGCCAAAGAAACAATAACATCTTTGTGCTCAGTCTCAACAACGATATCTGTGTGCTCAGAAGATACTGAATTCAGTCTTGCAGATATTTTCCTTCGAGATTTTCTGCAAATATTAAGGCCAAACAAGGTTGTTATGTTCCAGTTGGAGACAGTTGCATTAGCTTAATGCAGACAGTAAGCAGGCAAGACTAACCTCTTTTCTTCATGTCGCAATGGCTCACTGGTAATCGTGTCTAGTTTGGCATTTACATCCTCTATGGATGACCGTTTTTTTGAGCACCTGCACACAAACTTTCTGATTCAGCAGCTGATTTGGGTGAATTGTGTTAAATACAAATGAGATAGTCAGAGTTCTGCATTTTATCAACAAAAGAAAATCAGAGTATGTAATTCTCCTAGGCCTCAATTTAATTTAATGAACCAAAATAAATCATGTACCACAAAAAAGGCCCTTCTGGGGTGAAAACCAGACCAGACAGTTAGAGTCAGCCCAGCAATATACCAGTCTTCTCAATTCTGGCTACAATTGCATCTTAAACAACAATGAAAAGGATGACCCTCACCGCTTGACAGTGTTGTCTTCTGGTGGCTCGGGGGTGTCAACGGTATTGAATGACAAAGATGCTGTAAAAGAATTGTAATTGGGTGAAGATTAATTATTTGTCAAAATCTGTGTTCAGAAAAAGCTGCAGCAATTAGCATGTACTTGGGAAGTACCCTTGGGGTTTAAGATTAAATTTCTAGCATACAATATGTGCTTATGGGAACAAATAAACCAGAATGTGTCTATTCAAACTGGATACTGGAATTTGTTTCAACTGGAATGAACTGGATAATTATAAAATAAGTGACACATAAGAATTGTTGGAAAACAGAAAAATGAGGGTCGTTACATTGGCTTCCTGTCAAATGGTTTTGTTTACTGTTGAAGGCCTTATCACCAATTTTATGAGACTGAACTTCAGTTTCACTGGAACATGCTTCTGGTATCTCCTGAATAACATTATAGGAAACAAGTAGATTAAATCTGCAAATGGTTCCATCTTTAATCTTTAACTGGTTATTAAATGTGTCCCATACCTTCAGATCTGTTTTTTGTGGTAGCTCATTTATCTCAGTTTTCTGATAGGATCAAACACCAGTTGTCAAAAGATACGTATTAACACCAATGACTAGAGCTAAAAAACTGCAACATAGACATATAGCACCTCGAATTCTGAAGCCATTATTACTTCATGCACAGTTGCACTGCACTCATTTTGCAGTGACTTCTGCAAAATATATCACCAAATATTGCACAGATCAGAACCACCCAATATTAATTAATCCTTTTAGAGAATCAAAACATATGAAAGTCTTACCATATGTTTTCCAGTGGTTTGTCCATACTGTTTCTCAAGACTTAAAGTGGAAGGAGCTACAGGCACTACAGGGTTCTCATGCAGTGTGTTCTGAGATACTCCCCTGATCTCACAGGAACCTTGGTTCAGTCTTGAAGACCTTCTCCGTTGAGGCATTCTGATCATATAAATAAACAGAAGTTTAACAAGTTTCAACCAGGAAGTGTAGCTGCAAAGGACACATTCCATAAAAAAGAACAACCTCATGGACAAATCATGCTATCTAGATTTAGATGCAGTTGCAGCTCGAACATTAGTAAATAGATAAAATACCTCTTTTGCTTTCCATCTTGTGGTGGCTCCTGGCAGACAGTATTTGATGATACGGCAGCTGAGAAGAAATTGAATCAAGTGAAAATTAGAAACCTAACAGTGCCTAACTCAAAGCAAAATAAAGATGTAGAACATGTAATGCTTTGTGTTGGACACAGACGACATGATTTCTAAGTGCATTATGAAAAAATAAAAATCCAAAAAATAGAATAGAGTGAGATTTACATTGAGATTCAACCACATGGTGTTCAACACCACTGGTTACTGAGTCACCAACGTGGTGAGCCTCTACTGCTACTGTGGAAGCTTTGGTTTTCAAGACCTAATTCCATTACAAAAGTAAAAAACAGAATTATAGTAGTTGTATATGACAAAGTGAATTTGTTCCCATATCTAAAAAATTAACAAAGCAAATCATTTTACTCACACATATGTACCTACCTGAGATTTTACTCCCTTCTGCTGTACATTACCAGCGTTTTTCTTTCTCTGCAAACAGCATATGAATATAAAATCATGGAATCTATAATGAAAAGAAGCCGAGTTAAATCATACTCTTACTTACATCAAGCTCTGAATCCTTTACTTTAAGCAGTGCTGTTGTACAAGAAAGCTCATGCTGCAGCATCTTAATCTGCAGATCATATCCTCAAATTATGAAATCAATAACCACCATACTCAGTACTGATAATCAATGGATGTCAAAACATAGAAAAAACTGACAACTTACACGATCTTTCCCTGTGTTTATTTCCTGCAATGAAGCACAAAACAGAAATATTAGGCAGTGCTCTATTTCGCACCACAAAATAAGCACTGTGTGCAATGTTTTCTTTAATGTAGGTCCATTAACATTGACAGTATCCATCTCTCCGATATGACACTTCAATCAATATAATGTATATAAATATACGATATTTTGAACAGAAAGAGTTATATATTATTCTGATGAATCTAGTACTCAGCCTTATTTTACTTATCTGTATGGTTGTTGGCTATTAACAGTCAAAGCTAAAAATGATTAGTTTAATACAAACCTAAATGAACTTATATTTGGGTTCAGAGATAGGATAAAGTCAAAAGATGGCATACATAATGTACTCAATTTCTCACACTCAACATAATGGAGTTAAACTCAACACATAATTTGGGAAAAAACTGTATCAGAACGGGCAAACTTGCACTTTTCCCTTTGAAAAAATATCGTTATTGTGGTGCACAGGCATAACTTGCAGGATAGCATGCCACATCCAATTGGATTGCCAACAAAGGAATAGCACACGAGCAAAATATCAATGTTAGTGTATCCATGGTGAGACACGGAGTGGATGGAGATGTAGAGTTGTAGACAAACCGCAAGCATCTGCGAATTGGTTTGTGTAAGGTGTAGATTCTGTTGCTTTGATGCTTGCAGGGCAAGACGGAGCTTGTATATCTCAACCCTGCTGAGGTCAATAATCTTTCTGCAGACAAGGAAAGATAAGCTACATCAATTAGGAAACAAATAGCGATCGCCCCAGCCCTCACCTCACACCCACCCACAAACACACCCGCAGAGTCAAGGCAACATACGTCTTCTCGTTGAGCAGAGTCAGCAACTTGGTGTTCTCCTGCAACAATGAGAGCAATTATCGAGCTCAGCGAACCAATTTCCAGTAGAAAACGAACTGAAATTGTTGGAGCAAAAGTGACGAAGTTCACCTTAACGAGGTCGGGGACGGTGATGGATCTGGCGGCGTTGGGCTTCCCAGTGTTAGTGATGTCGGCGAGAGCGACGGGCTTATTCCCTTTCCCCGGCGGCGACCGGATCCTAGGGCCGCCATCGCCGCTAGGGTTCGAATGCGGAGGGTTCAAGCTACCGCTTCCTGCACCTTCTGGTTCAATGGGTCGAAGCTCGAAGCTGAGATAGCGCGTCTTGGACGGGCGGAGAAGCTAGAACGGAGCCGGGGAAGAAGACTTACCTGCAGCGGTGGAGGTCATGGAGGTCGCGCGTGACCGCAGGGATGAGGGGGGCGGTCCGCCAGCGAGAGAGCTCAAGCGACGACGGTAGAGCGGCGCGGGAGCTGGAATGTTAGGGGGTGTTTGAGATGCTCCAGATTCTCCTTTAAAAATATTTTTAGTCTAAAATAATTTATCTAAATGTTTTCTAAAGGCTTATAGCTTTAACAACGTGATTTTTTGGAGCACATAATGACCCATTCCACTAAATCTATCAAATCTATTAGAGCTGAATCTATCCTAAATAGGGCCTTAGTACTGCATGTGGAGCAGAGTAGCAGATCTAGGGTTTTGGGCTTTAGCCATAATGGAGGGATTAAGAGGGGGATTATGGGCCTCGGTTCGTGGGCAGTTAATCTCATGTAATCAGTATAAACACTTCAGTTTATATGGGAAAAGACACTGAGAAATCGAATAACATAAATCCACCTAAACTTATATGAGTTTTCGTTGAGGTTGCGTCGGAGTCCTTGACCTCGCGCCCAGGAACTCGTCGGAGTCGTCCGCTCACGCCGGCGGTGGTGCCTACCTCGGCCACGGGTGTAACAAGTGGTAACGGGCATGATCAACTTTCCTAGTGCTATCACATGTTGTCCTCCAAAGCCATAGAGAGAAAAAGCTGAATCTTGAAGCTTATCTTTGGGCTCTTGCATTTGACTAAAAGCTTTGACAAATATGATATCTGCATCACTGCTTGGTCGACCAGAACATTGTGGACTACAAAACCATTGATTACACAAGAGATAATCATAACATCTATGTGCAGATAATATTTATGACGAAGATCATCATGAGAGAAGATAATAGGAATATAGGACCACTTGGTCCTGATGTAGGGTCCTTGGACACCTACATGCTGCACCCTTCTTTATGCTTCTTTCTTCTGCTTTTTGTTGCTGGGTTCGAAGCTCGAGCCCCCAGTGATGGGGAGAGTAAGTTTCTCCATGGAAGCTGACGAAGCTTGATGGCTTGCCATGCTCTTCGACGTGATGAAGCTCGTCGTGGTCGTGAGATCATCGGAGGTGTGCGCCAATGTTGAATACTTGATTTCAATCTCCTAGAGGAATTGAGAACCAAGGCAACACAATTTAGATAAAAGGACCTTCATCCTAAGTTTAGCACTTCTTTTGGAGTGTTAATTCGAAGGGCGGAGGTCTTTGGATAGAAATTGAAAGTCACCTAGAGGGGGTGGATAGGCGGAAACTGAAATTTACAACTTTAAACACATTACAAGTCAGGGTTAGCGTTAGAATAAAATCTGAGTCCGGGAGAGAGGGGGAAAACAAATCAACCAAGAAATAAAGCAGATGACACGGTGATTTGTTTTACCAAGGTTCGGTTCTAAAGAACCTAGTCCCCGTTGAGGTGGTCACAAAGACCGGGTCTCTTTCAACCCTTTCCCTCTCTCAAACGGTCACCTAGACCAAGTGAGGCTTCTACCTTAATCTCACGGATCACTTAGACCCCGCAAGGACCACCACACAATTGGTGTCTCTTGCCTCACTTACAAAGCACTTGAGAATAAAGAAGTGAGAAAGAAAAGAAAGCCAAGCCAAGCAAACAAGAGCAACAAGAAACACAAGTGATCCTCTCACAAGTCCTAATGCACTAGAATTGAATTGGGGACTTTGATTGGATCAGTGGCTTTGATTTGTGTCTTGGACTGTTGCACTTTGCTCTTGTATTGAATGGAGAGTGTTGAATGCTTGGATGGTTGGAGTGGAGGTGGTTGGGGGTATTGAAAGGGAAATAGGCTCACACCTTTTCCTAAATGATTTTGGTGGTTGAATTGCCCAAACACAAACAATTGGACTAACTAGTTTGCTCTAGATTATAAGTTCTACAGGTGCCAAAGGTTCAACACAAACCAATAAAAAGTCCAAGAAAGGGTTCAAATAAAAAGAGCAAAAGACAACCGAAGGCTGCCCTGGTCTGGCGCACCGGACAGTGTCCGGTGCACCAGGGTGGATTCCCTCCAACTCGCTAGCTTCGAGATTTTGGGGAGCCACTTCGCTATAATTCACCGGACTATCCGGTGTGTTAGCGGAGTAACGGCTAACTGCGCCAACGGTCGTCTGCAAAAGCTACAGGAACAGTGAACAGTGCGTGACTGCGCGCGCAGAGTCAGAGCAAGCGCCAGAAGGCGCACCGGACAGTGAACAGTGATTGTCCGGTGCACCACCGGACTGTCCGGTGGCCCCACATATCAGAGCTCCAACGGTCGGAACGCAACGGCCTGGTGACATGGCTGGCGCACCGGACAGTGTCTGGTGGCGCACCGGACTGTCCGGTGCGCCATACGACAGAAGCCCTCACCAACGGTCATTTTGGTGGTTGGGGCTATAAATACCCTCTAACCACCACACTTCATTGCATCCAAGTTTTCAGCCATCAAACCTCATACAAGAGCTCTAGACTTCATTCCAAGACACAAACAAAGAGATCAAATCCTCTCCCAAGTCCGGAATCACTCCAAACAAATTAGTGACTAGAGAGAGAGACTTTTGTGTTCATTTGAGCTTTTGCGCTTGGATCACTTTTCTTCTTCCTCTATTCTTGTTTCCAACTCACTTGTAATCAAATCAAGAGACACCAAGTTGTGGTGGTCCTTGTAGTGGACTAAGTGTCCCATTTGATTGAAGAGAAAGGCTCACTCGGTCTAAGTGACCGTTTAAGAGAGGGATAGGATTGAAAGAGACATGGTCGTTGTGACCACCTCAACGGGGAGTAGGTTTGCAAGAACCAAACCTCGGTAAAACAAATCACTATGTCATCCGCTCTTATTCGCTTGTGATTTGTTTTCGCCCTCTCTTTCGGACTCGATTATATTTCTAACGCTAACCCCGACTTGTAGTTGTGCTTAAACTTTATAAATTTCAGATTTGCCTATTCACCCCACCCTCTAGGCGACTTTCAATTGGTATCAGAGTCGGTTACTTCATCAGAGCCTAACCGCTCGAAGTGATGTCGGGACCTCACGCCAAGAAGGAGATGGGGACCGGCGAGAAGCCCGCCACAAGCCACGAGAAGGCTCCATCGGGGGAGTCCGCCAACAAGAAAAGGGAGGAATCACCTCCTCGCGTCAAGTCGCACCGGAGTGGCAACAAGAAGAAGAAAATGAAGAAAGTGGTCTACTACGAGACCGATTCTTCATCGCCCTCCACCTCCGGCTCCGACGCGCCGTCCGTCACTTCTAAGCGCCATGAGCGCAAGAAGTTTAGTAAAATTCCCCTACGCTATCCTCACATTTCCAAACGCACCCCTTTACTTTCCGTCCCACTAGGCAAACCACCGGTTTTTGACGGTGAAGATTATTGTATGTGGAGTGATAAAATGAGGCACCATCTAACCTCACTCCACGCTAGTATTTGGGACATTGTTGAATTTGGTGCGCAGGAACCATCCGTGGGGGACGAAGGCTATGACTCGGACGAGATAGCCCAAATCCGGCATTTCAACTCCTAAGCCACAACTATACTCCTCGCCTCTCTAAGTCAAGAGGAGTATAATAAGGTGCAAGGGTTGAAAAGTGCCAAAGCGATTTGGGACGTACTAAAGACCGCACACGAAGGAGACGAGGTGACCAAGATCACCAAAAGGGAAACGATCGAGGGGGAGCTCGGTCGCTTCATGCTTCATCAAGGGGAGGAGCCACAAGCAATGTACAACCGGCTCAAGACCTTGGTGAACCAAGTGCGCAACCTCGGGAGCACAAAATGGGATGACCATGAAATGGTCAAGGTTATTCTAAGATCACTCATTTTTCTTAATCCTACACAAGTTCAATTAATTCATGGTGATCCTAGATACAAGCTAATGTCTCCCGAGGAGGTTATAGGAAAATTTGTGAGCTTTGAATTGATGATCAAAGGCTCAAAGAAAATCATCGAGCAAGGCGCCTCCTCCACATCCAAGATGCAACCCGTCGCATTCAAGGCGACAGAGGAGAAGAAAGACGAGTCTACATCAAGTAGACTCCCCATCGACGCCTCCAAGCTCGACAATGAGGAGATGACGCTCATCATCAAGAGCTTCCACCAAATCCTCAAGCAAAGAAGGGGGAAGGACTATAAGCCCCGCTCCAAGAAAGTTTGCTACAAGTGTGGTAAGCCTGGTCATTTCATTGCTAAATGTCCATTATCAAGTGATAGTGACAGGGGCGACGACAAGAAGGAAAAGAGAAGAGAAAAGAATAGATACTACAAGAATAAGGGCAGTGATGCCCATGTTTGCCGGGAGTGGGACTCCGACGAGAGCTCCACCGACTCCTCCTCCGACGAGGACACCGCAAACATCATCGTCAACAAGGGTCTCCTCTTCCCCAACGTCGGCCACAAGTGCCTCATGGTAAGGGACGACAAAAAGAAGGTAAAATCTAGAGCCTCCACTAAATATGTGTCATCTAGTGATGAGGATAACTCTAGTGATGATGCGGATAATTTGCTAGCTCTTTTTGCCAACCTCAACATGCAACAAAAGGAGAAATTAAATGAATTAATTGGAGCCATTCATGAAAAGGATGAACTCTTGGATAGCCAAGAGGACTTCCTAATTAAAGAAAATAAAAAGCATGTTAAGGTTAAAAATGCTTATGCTCAGGAAGTAGAAAAGTGTGAAAAATTAACTAGTGAGCTAAGCACTTGCCATGATATCATTTCCAACCTTAGAAATGAGAACGCTAAATTTATTGCTAAGGTTGAGAAGTTAGATAGTTGTGATGATTCAATTGTTAGTCTTAGAAATGATAATGCTAATTTGATTGCTAAGATTGACAAGTTGAATGCATCACTCTCTAGCCTTAAAATTGAAAATGAAAAATTAATTGCTAAGGCTAAAGATCTAAATGTTTGCAATGTTTCTATTTCCAATCTTAAGAATGAAAATGCTATTTTACATGCTAAGATTGATGAATTAAATACATGCAAACCCTCTACATCTACCTTGAGCATATTACTATTTGTACTAGATGTAGAGATATTAATGTTGATGCTATTCATGATCACCTAGCTTTAATTAAACAACAAAATGATCACATAGCTCAACTTAGTGCCAAAATTAATGAGCATGACTTAGAAAATGAAAATTTTAAATTTGCTAGAAGCATGCTCTATAGTGGGAGACGCCCAGGCATTAAGGATGACATTGGCTTCCAACAGGGAGATAATGTCAAGCTTAATGCCCCTAAAAGATTGTCTAACTTTGTTAAGGGCAAAGTTCTCATGGCTCAGGATAACGAGGGTTACATCTTATACCCTGCCGGTTATCCCGAGCACAAAATTAGGAGAATTCACTCTAGGAAGTCTCACTCTGGTTCTCATCATGCTTTTATGTATAAGAGTGAGGCATCTAGCTCTAGGCAATCAACCCATGTTAAATTGCCTAAAAAGAAATCTCCTATTGCATCAAATGAACATAACATTTCATTTAAGACTTTTGATGCATCATATGTTTTAACTAACAAATCAGGCAAAATAGTTGCCAAATATGTTGGGGGCAAACACAAGGGGTCAAAGACTTGTGTTTGGGTACCCAAGGTGCTTGTTTCTAATGTGAAAGGACCTAAGACCGTTTGGGTACCTAAGAACAAGGCCTAAAATTGTTTTGTAGGTTTATGCATCCGGGGGCTCAAGTTGGATAATTAATAGCGGGTGCACAAACCACATGATTGGGGAGAAAAGGATGTTCTCCTCCTATGAGAAAAACCATGATCTCCAACGAGCTATCACATTCGGGGATGGAAATCAAGGTTTGGTCAAAGGACTTGGTAAAATTGCTATATCACCTGACCATTCTATTTCCAATGTTTTTCTTGTAGATTCTTTAGACTATAACTTGCTTTCAGTCTCTCAATTATGTAAAATGGGTTACAACTGTATTTTTACGGATATAGGTGTTACTGTCTTTAGAAGAAGTGATGATTCAGTAGCATTTAAGGGAGTGTTAGAGGGTCAGCTATACTTAGTTGATTTTAATAGAGCTGAACTCGACACTTGCTTAATTGCTAAGACTAACATGGGTTGGCTCTGGCATCGCCAACTAGCCCACGTTGGGATGAAGAATCTTCATAAGCTTCTAAAGGGAGAGCACATTTTGGGACTAACAAATGTTCATTTTGAGAAAGACAGGGTTTGTAGCGCATGTCAAGCAGGGAAGCAAGTTGGTGTTCATCATCCACACAAGAACATCATGACGACAGACAGGCCGCTCGAACTACTCCACATGGACCTATTCAACCCGATCGCTTACATAAGCATCGGCAGGAGTAAGTACTGTCTAGTTATTGTGGATGATTATTCTCGCTTCACTTGGGTGTTCTTTTTGCAGGAAAAATCTCAAACCCAAGAGACCTTAAAGGGATTCTTGAGACAGGCTCAAAATGAGTTCGGCTTGAGGATCAAAAAGATTAGAAGCGACAACGGGACGGAGTTCAAGAACTCACAAATAGAAGGCTTCCTTGAGGATGAGGGCATCAAGCATGAGTTCTCTTCTCCCTACACGCCACAACAAAATGGTGTAGTGGAGAGGAAGAATAGAACTCTACTTGACATGGCGAGGACCCTGCTTGATGAGTACAAGACTTCAGACCGGTTTTGGGCGGAAGCAATCAACACTGCTTGCTACGCCATCAACCGTCTCTACCTTCACCGAATCCTCAAGAAGACATCATATGAACTCCTAACCGATAAAAAGCCCAATGTTTCATATTTTAGAGTCTTTGGTAGCAAATGCTTTATTCTTGTTAAAAGAGGTAGAAAATCTAAATTTGCTCCTAAGGCTGTAGAAGACTTTTTACTTGGTTATGACTCAAACACAAGGGCACATAGAGTCTTTAACAAGTCCACTGGACTAGTTGAAGTTTCTTGTGACATTGTGTTTGATGAGACTAACGGCTCTCAAGTAGAGCAAGTTGATCTTGATGAGCTAGATGATGAAGAGGCTCCGTGCGTCGCGCTAAGGAACATGTTCATTGGGGATGTGTGTCCTAAGGAATTCGAAGAACCTTCACAAGCACAAGATCAACCATCATCTTCAAATCAAGCATCTCCACCAACCCAAGATGAGGATCAAGCTCAAGATGATGAGGATCAAGAAGATGAGCCACCTCAAGAGGAGGACAATGATCAAGGGAGAGATGCTAATGATCAAGACAAGGAAGATGATGAGGATCCAAGACCACCACACCCAAGAGTCAACCAAGCAATACAACGAGATCACCCCGTGAACACCATCCTCGGCGATATTCAAAAGGGGGTAACCACTCGATCTCGTGTTGCTCAATTTTGTGAACATTACTCCTTTGTGTCTTCTATCGAGCCATATAGGGTGGAAGACGCATTAAGGGATTCAGACTGGGTGTTGGCAATGCAAGAGGAACTCAACAACTTCACAAGGAATGAGGTATGACATTTAGTTCCACGTCCTAATCAAAATGTTGTAGGAACCAAGTGGGTCTTCCGCAACAAGCAAGATGAGCATGGTGTGGTGACAAGGAACAAAGCCCGACTTGTAGCCAAGGGATATTCACAAGTCGAAGGTTTGGATTTCGGTGAAACCTATGCACCCGTAGCTAGGCTTGGGTCAATTCACATATTACTTGCCTATGCTACTTACCATGGCTTTAAGCTTTACCAAATGAACGTGAAGAGTGCCTTCCTTAATGGACCAATCAAGGAGGAGGTATATGTTGAGCAACCTCCCGGCTTTGAAGATAGTGAGTACCCTAACCATGTCTATAAACTCTCTAAGGCGCTCTATGGGCTCAAGCAAGCCCCAAGAGCATGGTATGAATGCCTAAGAGATTTTCTTATCGCTAATGGCTTCAAAGTCAGAAAAGTTGATCCTACTCTCTTTATTAAAACTATTGCAAATGATTTGTTTGTATGCCAAATTTATGTTGATGATATCATATTTGGGTCTACTAACAAATCTACTTGTGAAGAGTTTAGTAGGATTATGGTTCAAAAATTCGAGATGTCTATGATGGGGGAGTTGAAGTATTTCTTAGGATTTCAAGTCAAGCAACTCCAAGAGGGCACCTTCATCAGCCAAACGAAGTACATTCAAGACATTCTTACCAAGTTTGGGATGAAGGATGCCAAGCCCATCAAGACACCCATGGGAACCAATGGGCATCTCGACCTCGACACGGGAGGTAAATCCGTAGATCAAAAGGTATACCGGTCGATGATAGGATCTTTACTCTATTTAT
Source organism: Zea mays (assembly GCF_902167145.1). Lineage (NCBI taxonomy): Eukaryota > Viridiplantae > Streptophyta > Magnoliopsida > Poales > Poaceae > Zea > Zea mays. Next base: position 19,050,310 of record NC_050102.1, read on the forward strand.
GTGCATCTCGACCGGACATTATGCTTTTCGTATGCATGTGTGCAAGATTCCAAGCCGATCCTAAGGAAGTTCACCTTAGGGCCGTAAAATGAATCTTGAGATATTTAGTTCATACTCCTAAGTTTGGCCTTTGGTACCCCAGTGGATCCACCTTTGATTTAATAGGTTATTCAGATGCTGATTGGGCAGGGTGTAAAATTGATAGAAAGAGCATATCAGGGACTTGTCAGTTCTCGGGAAGATCCCTGGTGTCTTGGGCTTCTAAGAAACAAAACTCAGTAGCTCTTTCAACCGCCGAAGCCGAGTACATTGCTGCAGGCCATTGTTGCGTGCAATTACTTTCGATGAGGCAAACCCTTAGGGACTATGGTTACAAATTAACCAAAGTTCCTCTCCTATGTGATAATGAGAGTGCAATCCGCATGGCGGATAATCCCGTTGAGCACAGCCGCACTAAGCACAGCCATTCGGTATCACTTTCTGAGGGATCACCAACAAAGGGGGGATATCGAGATAGCCTATGTGAGCACCAAAGAACAATTAGCCGATATCTTTACCAAGCCATTAGATGAGAAAACCTTTACCAAACTTAGGCATGAGCTAAATATTCTTGATTCTAGGAATTTTGATTGATGTTTTGCACACATAGCTCATTCATACCTTCGATCATATCTCTTTCATGTGCTATGACTAATGTGTTTTTCAAAGTGTATTTCATGCTAAGTCATAGATTGAAAGGGAAATGGAGTCTTCGGCGAAGACAAGGCTTCCACTCCACTCCATCGAATTATTCATCCTTCGCCGTCACTCCGCACCGCTCTCCACTTTGGTATAATCTTCACTCATATATTGTTTGCCAAAGGGGGAGAGAGTTTGAAAAGGGCTTATATTTCACTCACAAGTATCCGTTTTTGGCGATTCATGTCAAAGGGGAGAAAGTATTAGCCCAAAGCAAAATTACCGCACCACCACCAATTTCAAAAATGTAGTCTTTCAATTTGTATTAAAAGGAAGTTTTATAATTGGTATCTTATTTTTGATATAATTTCAAATTAGTATGACCCCTTTCCAAAATTAATATCTAAAACCCTCTTGAACACTAAGAGGAGAATTTCATTGAGGGGGAGTTTTGTTTAGTCAAAGGAAAAGCATTTGAAACAGGGGGAGAAATTTCAAATCTTGAAAATACTTCTCAAAATCTTATTCATTTACCTTTGACTATTTGCAAAAAGACTTTGAAAAGAATTTCCAAAAGATTTTGCAAAAACAAAACTTGTGATGCAAGCATGGTCCAAAATGTTAAAATAGAAGAAAGCATCCATGCATATCTTATAAAATGTAAATTGGTTTAATTCCAAGTAACCTTTGCACTTACCTTATGCAAACTAGTTCAATTTTGCACTTATATATTTGCTTTGGTTTGTGTTGGCATCAATCACCAAAAAGGGGGAGATTGAAAGGGAAATAGGCTTAGACCTTTTCCTAAATGATTTTGATGGTTGAATTGCCCAAACACAAACAATTGGACTAACTAGTTTGCTCTAGATTACAAGTTCTACAGGTGCCATAGGTTCAACACAAACCAATAAAAAGTCCAAGAAAGGGTTCAAAAAGAAAGGAGCAAAGCAACCGAAGGCTGCCCTAGTCTGGCGCACCGGACTCTCCGGTGTGCCACCGGACAGTGTCCGGTGCACCAGGGAGAATACCTCTAAACTGCTCAGCTTCGAGAATTTGGGGAGCCCCTCCGCTATAATTCACTGAACTGTCCGGTGTGCCAGCGGAGCAACGACTATCTGCGCCAACGGTCGTCTGCAAAAGCTACAGGAACAGTGAACAGTGCGCGACTGCGCGCGCAGAAGTCAGAGTAGGCGCCAGAAGGCGCACCGGACAGTGAACAGGACCGGTCCGGTGCACCACCGGACTATCCGATGGCCCACCTGTCAGAATCTCCAACGGTCGGAACCCAATGGCCTGGTGACGTGGCTGGCGCACCGGACAGTGTCCGATGGCGCACCGGACTGTCCGGTGGCGCACCGGACTGTCCGGTGGCGCACCGGACTGTCCGGTGCGCCATACGATAGAAGCCCTCACCAACGGCCATATTGGTGGTTGGGGCTATAAATACCCCCCAACCACCACACTTCAATGCATCCAAGTTTTTCAGCCATCAAACCTCATACAAGAGCTATAAACTTCATTCCAAGACACAAACAATGAGATCAAATCCTCTCCCAAGTCCGGAATCATTCCAAACAAATTAGCGACTAGAGAGAGAGACTTTTGTGTTCTTTTGAGCTCTTGTGCTTGGATTGCTTTTCTTCTTCCTCCATTCTTGTTTCCAACTCACTTGTAATCAAAACAAGAGACACCAAGTTGTGGTGGTCCTTGTAGTGGACTAAGTGTCCCATTTGATTGAAGAGAAAGGCTCACTCGGTCTAAGTGACCGTTTGAGAGAGGGAAAGGGTTGAAAGAGACCCGATCTTTGTGACCACCTCAACGGGGAGTAGGTTTGCAAGAACCAAACCTCGGTAAAACAAATTACCGTGTTCATCCGCTTTATTTCTTTGTTGATTTGTTTTTCCCTCTCTTTCGAACTTGAATTTAATTCTAACGCTAACCTCGGCTTGTAGTGTGTGCTTAAGTTTGTAAATTTCAGATTCCGCCTATTCACCCCCCCTCTAGGCGACTTTCACCAAGCCCATCAAGGCACCCATGGGAACCAATGGGCATCTCGACCTCGACACGGGAGGTAAATCCGTAGATCAAAAGGTATACCGGTCGATGATAGGATCTTTACTCTATTTATGTGCATCTCGATTGGATATTATGCTTTCCGTATGCATGTGTGCAAGATTCCAAGCCGATCCTAAGGAAGTTCACCTTAGGGCCGTGAAACGAATCTTGAGATATTTAGTTTATACTCCTAAGTTTGGCATTTGGTACCCTAGGGGATCCACTTTTGATTTAATTGGATATTCAGATGCTGATTGGGCAGGGTGTAAACATGATTGGAAGAGCACATCAGGGACTTGTTAGTCCTTGGGAAGATCCCTGGTGTCTTGGGCTTCAAAGAAACAAAATTCTGTAGCTCTTTCTACCACCGAAGCCAAGTATATTGCCGCAGGCCATTGTTGCACGCAATTGCTTTGGATGAGGCAAACCCTTAGGGACTATGGTTACAAATTAACCAAAGTTTCTCTCCTATGTGATAATAAGAGTGCAATCCACATGGCAGATAATCCCGTTAAGCACAGCCGCACTAAGCACATAGCCATTCGGTATCACTTTCTGAGGGATTACCAACAAAGGGGGGATATCGAGATAGCCTATGTGAGCACCAAAGAACAATTAGCCGATATCTTTACCAAGCCATTAGATGAGAAAACTTTTACCAAACTTAGGCATGAGCTAAATATTCTTGATTCTAGGAATTTTGATTGATGTTTTGCACACATAGCTCATTCATACCTTTGATCATATCTCTTTCATGTGCTATGACTAATGTGTTTTTCAAAGTGTATTTCATGCTAAGTCATAGATTGAAAGGGAAATGAAGTCTTCGGCGAAGACAAGGCTTCCACTCCACTCCGTCGAATTATTCATCCTTCGTCGTCACTCCGCACCGCTCTCCACTTTGGTATAATCTTCATTCATATATTGTTTGCCAAAGGGGGAGAGAGTTTGAAAAGGGCTTATATTTCACTCACAAGTATCCGTTTTTGGCGGTTCATGCCAAAGGGGGAGGAAGTATTAGCCCAAAGCAAAAGGACCGCACCACCACCAATTTCAAAAATGTAGTCTTTCAATTTGTATTAAAAGGAAGTTTTACAATTGGTATCTTATTTTTGATATAATTTCAAATTAGTATGACCCCTTTCCAAAATTAATATCTAAAACCCTCTTGAACACTAAGAGGAGAATTTCATTGAGGGGGAGTTTTGTTTAGTCAAAGGAAAAGCATTTGAAACAGGGGGGAAATTTCAAATCTTGAAAATGCTTCTCAAAATCTTATTCATTTACCTTTGACTATTTGCAAAAAGACTTTGAAAAGAATTTCCAAAAGATTTTGCAAAAACAAAACATGTGGTCCAAGCGTGGTCCAAAATGTTAAAATAGAAGAAAGCATCCATGCATATCTTATGAAATGTAAATTGGTTTAATTCAAAGTAACCTTTGCACTTACCTTATGCAAACTAGTTCAGTTCTGCACTTATATATTTGCTTTGGTTTGTGTTGGCATCAATCACCAAAAAGGGGGAGATTGAAAGGGAAATAGGCTCACACCTTTTCCTAAATGATTTTGGTGGTTGAATTGCCCAAACACAAACAATTGGACTAACTAGTTTGCTCTAGATTATAAGTTCTACAGGTGCCAAAGGTTCAACACAAACCAATAAAAAGTACAAGAAAGGGTTCAAATAAAAAGAGCAAAAGACAACCAAGGCTGCCCTGGTCTGGCGCACCGAACTGTCCGGTGCACCACCGGACAGTGTCCGGTGCACGAGGGTGGATTCCCTCCAACTCGCTAGCTTCGGGATTTTGGGGAGCCACTCCGCTATAATTCACCGGACTGTCCGGTGTAGCACCGGACTGTCCGGTGTGCCAGCGGAGTAACGGCTAACTGCGCCAACGGTCGTCTGCAAAAGCTACAGGAACAGTGAACAGTGTGTGACTGCGTGCGCAGAGTCAGAGCAAGCGCCAGAAGGCGCACCGGGCAGTGAACAGTGACTGTCCGGTGCACCACCGGACTGTCCGGTGGCCCCACATGTCAGAGCTCCAACGGTTGGAACCCAATGGCCTGGTGACGTGGCTGGCGCACCGGACTGTCCGGTGCGCCATACGATAGAAGCCCTCACCAACGGTCATTTTGGTGGTTGGGGCTATAAATACCCCCAACCACCACACTTCATTGCATCCAAGTTTTCAGCCATCAAACCTCATACAAGAGCTCTAGACTTCATTCCAAGACACAAACAAAGAGATCAAATCCTCTCCCAAGTCCAGAATCACTCCAAACAAATTAGTGACTAGAGAGAGACTTTTGTGTTCATTTGAGCTTTTGCGCTTGGATCGCTTTTCTTCTTCCTCTATTCTTGTTTCCAACTCACTTGTAATCAAAGCAAGAGACACCAAGTTGTGGTGGTCCTTGTAGTGGACTAAGTGTCCCATTTGATTGAAGAGAAAGGCTCACTCGGTCTAAGTGACCATTTGAGAGAGGAAAAGGGTTGAAAGAGACCTGGTCTTTGTGACCACCTCAACGGGGAGTAGGTTTGCAAGAACCAAACCTCGGTAAAACAAATCACTGTGTCATCTGCTCTTATTCGCTTGTGATTTGTTTTCGCCCTCTCTTTCGGACTTGATTATATTTCTAACGCTAACCCCGGCTTGTAGTTGTGCATAAACTTTATAAATTTAAAATTTGTCTATTCACCCCCCCTCTAGGCGACTTTCAATTGGCATCAGAGCCGGTTACTTCATCAGAGCCTAACCACTCGAAGTGATGTCGGGAGCTCACGCCAAGAAGGAGATGGGGACCGACGAGAAGCCCGCCACAAGCCACGGGAAGGCTCCATCGGGGGAGTCCGCCAACAAGAAAAGAGAGGAATCACCTCCTCGCGTCAAGTCGCATCGGAGTGGCGACAAGAAGAAGAAAATGAAGAAAGTGGTCTACTACGAGACTGATTCTTCATTGCCCTCCACCTCCGGCTCCGACGCGCCGTCCGTCACTTCTAAGCGTCATGAGCGCAAGAAGTTTAGTAAAATTCCCCTACACTATCCTCGCATTTCCAAACACACCCCTTTACTTTCCGTCCCACTAGGCAAACCACCAGTTTTTGACGGTGAATATTATTGTATGTGGAGTGATAAAATGAGGCACCATCTAACCTCACTCCATGCTAGTATTTGGGACATTGTTGAATTTGGTGCGCAGGAACCATCTGTTGGGGACGAAGGCTATGACTCGGACGAGATAGCCCAAATCCGACATTTCAACTCCCAAGCCACAACTATACTCCTCACCTCTCTAAGTCGAGAGGAGTATAATAAGGTGCAAGGGTTGAAAAGTGCCAAAGAGATTTGGGACGTACTAAAGACCGCGCACGAAGGAGACGAGGTGACCAAGATCACCAAAAGGGAAACGATCGAGGGGGAGCTTGGTCGCTTCATGCTTCATCAAGGGGAGGAGCCACAAGCAATGTACAACTGGCTCAAGACCTTGGTGAACCAAGTGCGCAACCTCGGGAGCACAAAATGGGATGACCATGAAATGGTCAAGGTTATTCTAAGATCACTCATTTTTCTTAATCCTACACAAGTTCAATTAATTTGTGGTGATTCTAGATACAAGCTAATGTCTCCCGAGGAGGTTATAGGAAAATTTGTGAGCTTTGAATTGATGATCAAAGGCTCAAAGAAAATCATCGAGCAAGGCGCCTCCTCCACACCGGACAGTGAATAGTGACTGTCCGGTGCACCACCAGACTGTCCGGTGGCCCCACATGTCAGAGCTCCAACGGTTAGAACCCAACAGCCTGGTGACGTGGCTGGCGCACCAGACAGTGTCCAGTGGCGCACCAGACAGTGTCCAGTGGCGCACCAGACTGTCCGGTGCGCCATACGACAGAAGCCCTCACCAACGGTCATTTTGGTGGTTGGGGCTATAAATACCCCCCAACCACCACACTTCATTGCATCCAAGTTTTCAGCCATCAAACCTCATATAAGAGCTCTAGACTTCATTCCAAGACACAAACAAAGATATCAAATCCTCTCCCAAGTCCGAAATCACTCCAAACAAATTAGTGACTAGAGAGAGAGACTTTTGTGTTCATTTGAGCTTTTGCGCTTGGATCGCTTTTCTTCTTCCTCTATTCTTGTTTCCAACTCACTTGTAATCAAAGCAAAAGACACCAAGTTGTGATGGTCCTTGTAGTGGACTAAGTGTCACATTTGATTGAAGAGAAAGGCTCACTCGGTCTAAGTGACCGTTTGAGAGAGGGAAAGGGTTGAAAGAGACCTGGTCTTTGTGACCACCTCAACGGGGAGTAGGTTTGCAAGAACCGAACCTCGGTAAAACAAATCACTGTGCCATCCGCTCTTATTCGCTTGTGATTTGTTTTCGCCCTCTCTTTCGGACTCGATTATATTTCTAACGCTAACCCTGACTTGTAGTTGTGCTTAAACTTTATAAATTTCAGATTTGCCTATTCACCCCCGCTCTAGGTGACTTTCATGTATTTATAGCCCTCAACCACCAATTCAACCGTTGGGGCAGGCTGCTGTCGATGGGCGCACCGGACAGTCCGGTGCGCTAGCCACGTTACCCAACCGTTAGGGTTCTGACGGTATCGCCCGTTGGAGTTTTGTCTTCTTGTGGCACCGGACAGTCTGGTGCCGCACCGGACAGGTTCTGTTCACTATCCGGTGCACCTCTGATGGCTGCGCTGCTCTGCCGCACACTGTTTGCGCACTGTTCATCTGGAATTCAGCTTTTGCAGGCGACCGTTGCGCGAAGTAGTCGTTGCTCCGCTGGTGCACCGGACAGTCCGGTGGCACACCGGACAGTCCGGTGAATTATAGCGGAGCGGCGCTTCTGAAACCCGAAGGTGGTAAGTTCAGAGTCGTACGGCCCTGGTGCACCGAACACTGTCTGGTGGCACACCGGATAGTCCGGTGCGCCAGACCAGGGTGCTCTTCGGTTTCTTTTGTTCCTTTCTTTTTGAACCCTTTCTTTAATCTTTTTATTGGTTTGTGTTGAACTTTTATGCACCTATAGAATATATAATCTAGAGCAAACTAGTTAGTCCAATTATTTGTGTTGAACCACCAAAACTATTTATGGAAAAAGGTTAAGCCCTATTTCCCTTTCGATCTCCTCCTTTTGGTGATTGATGCCAACACAAACCAAAGCAAATATATAAGTGCAGAATTGAATTAGTTTGCATAAGGTAAGTGCATAGGTTGCTTGGAATTAAACCAATTTGTAATTTCACTAGATATGCATGGTTTGCTTTCTTTTATTTTAATATTTTGGACCACATTTGCACCACTTGTTTTGTTTTTGCAAATTCTTTTGGAAAATCTTTTCAAAGTCTTTTTGCAAATAATCAAAGGTATATGAATAAGATTTCGAGAAGCATTTTCAAGATTTGAAATTTTTCTCCCCCTGTTTCAAATGCTTTTCCTTTGACTTAAACAAAACTCCCCCTGAATAAAATTCTCCTCTTAGCTTTCAAGAGGGTTCTAATAGATATCAATTGGAACTTATACTTGGGATGCTTTTGAAAATGTATTAATTGAAAATCAACATACCAATTTGAAGTATATCAAATAGGAATTTTCATCATAAGAACCAATTGAAAAGACAAACATAAATCATCATTTCAAAATTTTTTGAAGTTGGTGGTGCAGTCCTTTTGCTTTGAACTAGTACTCTCTCCCCCTTTGGCATTAATTGCAAAAAACGGAGACTTTGTGAGCCCTTTTTACTTTCTCTCCCATTGGTACAAGTGAATATGAGTGGAGATTATACCAATTTGAAGAGTGATGTGGAGTGATGGCGAAGGGTAGATGATACCGGTAGAGTGGAGTGGAAGCCTTGTCTTCGCCTAAGACTCCATTTCCCTTTCAATCTACGAGTTAGTATAGAAATACACTTGAAAAACACATTAGTCATAGACATAAAAGAGATATGATCAAAGGTATATAAATGAGCTATGTGTGCAATGTTTCAATCAAAATTCCGAGAATCAAGTATATTTAGCTCATTCCTAAATTTGCTAAAGGTTTTCTCATCTAATGGTTTGGTAAAGATATCGGCTAATTGTTCTTTGGTGCTAACATAAGCTATCTCGATATCCCCCTTTGTTGGTGATCCCTCAAAAAGTGATACCGAATGTATATGTGCTTAGTGCGGCTGTGTTCAATGGGATTATCCGCCATGCGGATTGCACTCTCATTGTCACATAGGAGAGGGACTTTGCTCAATTTGTAGCCATAGTCCCTGAGGGTTTGCCTCATCCAAAGTAATTCCGCACAACAATGGCCTGCGACAATATACTCGGCTTCGGCGGTGGAAAGAGTCACTGAGTTTTTGAAAGGGAAATAGAGTCAAACCTTTTCCTAAATGATTTTGGTGGTTGAATTGCCCAACACAAATAATTGGACTAACTACTTTACTCTAGATTATAAGTTCTACAGGTGCCAAAGGTTCAACACAAACCAATAAAAAGTCCAAGATAGGGTTCAAAAAGAAAGGAGCAAAAGAAACCGAAGGCTGCCTTGGTCTGGCGCACCGGACTGTCCGGTGTACCACCGGAAAGTGTCCGGTGCACCAGGGAGATCAACTCTGAACTGCTCAGCTTCGGGTTTTTGGAGAGCCACTCCGCTATAATTCACCGGACGAATGTCTCCTGAGGAGGTTATAGGAAAGTTTGTGAGCTTTGAATTGATGATCAAAGGCTCCAAACAAATCATCGAGTGAGGTGCCACCTCCACACCCGAGGTGCAACCCGTCGCATTCAAAGCGACGGAGGAGAAGAAAGAAGAGTCTACATCAAGTAGGCTCCCCATCGACGCCTCCAAACTCGACAATGAGGAGATGGCGCTAATCATCAAAAGCTTTCGCCAAATCCTCAAGAAAAGGAGGGGGAAGGATTACAAGCCCCGCTCCAAGAAAGTTTGCTACAAGTGTGGTAAGCCCGATCATTTTATTGCAAAATGTCCTATGTCAAGTGATAGTGACAGGGGTGACGACAAGAAGGGAAGGAGGAAGGAAAAGAAGAAGTACTACAAGAAGAAAGGTCGCGATGCCCACGTGTGTCGGGAATGGGACTCCGATGAGAGCTCCACCGACTCCTCCTCCGACGAGGACGCCGCCAACATCGCCATCAATAAGGGCGTCCTCTTCCCCAACATCGGCCACAAGTGACTCATGGCAAAGGACGGCAAAAAGAAGAAGGTAAAATCTAGAGCTTGTACTAAATACGCAACATCTAGTGATGAGGCTAGCTCTAGTGATGATGAGGATGATTTGCTTACTCTTTTTGCCAACCTAAACATGCAACAAAAGGAAATATTGTATGAATTAATTAGTGCTATTCATGAGAAGGATGAACTCTTGGATAGCCAAGAGGACTTCCTTATAAAGGAAAACAAGAAGCACATTAAGGTTAAAAATGCTTATGCTTAGGAAGTAGAAAAATGTGAAAAATCAACTAGTGAGCTTAGCATTTGCCATGATACTATCTCCAACCTTAGAAATGAGAATGCAAAATTAATTCTTAAGGTTGAGAAGTTAAATGTTTGTGATAACTCTCTTATCAACCTCAAAAATGATAATGCTAGTTTGATTTCTAAAATTGACAAGTTGAATGAATCACTTTCTAGCCTTAAGATTGAGAATGATAATTTAATTGCTAAGGCTAAGGATTTAAATGTTTGCAATGATTCTATTTCCAATCTTAGAAATGAGAATGCCATGTTACGTGCTAAGATTGATGAATTAAATGCTTGCAAACCCTCTACATCTACTGTTAGCTATGTTTCCATTTGTACTAGATGTAGAGACATTAATGTTGATGCTATCCATGATCACCTAGCTTTAATTAAACAACAAAATGATCACATAGCTCAACTTAGCGCTAAAATTAATGAGCATGACTTAGAAAATGAAAAATTTAAATTTGCTAGAAGTATGCTCTATAGTGGGAGATGCCCTGGCATTAAGGATGGCATTGGCTTCCAACAGGGAGACAATGTCAAGCTTAATGCTCCTAAGAAATTGTCTAACTTTATTAAGGGCAAAGCTCCCATGGTTCAGGATGACGAGGGTTATATTTTATATCATGCTGGCTATCCCGAACATAAAATTAGGAGAATTCATTCTAGGAAGTCTCACTCTGGCTCTCATCATGCTTTTATGTATAAGAGTGAGGCATCTAGTTTGAGGCAATCCACTCATGTTAAATTGCCTAAAAAGAAATCTCCTATTGCATCAAATGAACCTAATGTTTCATTTAAAACTTTTGATGCTTCTTATGTGCTAACTAACAAATCAGGCAAAGTAGTTGCCAAATATGTTGGGGGCAAACACAAGGGCTCCAAGACTTGTGTTTGGGTACCCAAGGTGCTTGTTTCTAATGTCAAAGGACCCAAGACCATTTGGGTACCTAAGAACAAGGCCTAAACTTGTTTTGTAGGTTTATGCATCTGGGGGATCAAGTTGGATCATTGATAGCGGGTGTCGGTGTTTTGAAACCCGGGGGGTCCCTGGACCGACGAGTGAATTGTCGCCGCGTGCCCCAGCCCAGATGGGTCGGCGCGAGGCAGAACGCGAAGGGGGGAGAAGAGAGCAGCCGGAGGGAGACAGGCGTGGGAGGTGGAACCCGCGGCCTTCGTGTTAGCCCCGCGCCCAGGTCGGGTGCGCTTGCAGTAGGGGGTTACAAGCGTCCACGCGGGAGGGAGCGAGCGGCCTTGCGCGAGCGCCGTCCCGTCCTTCCCCGCACGGCCAACCCTCTGTAAGAGGGCCCTGGTCCTCCCTTTTATAGGCGTAATGAGAGGATCCAGGTGTACAATGGGGAGTGTAGCAATGTGCTAACGTGTCTAGCGGTGGAGAGCTAGCGCCCTAAGTACATGCCATCGTGGCAGTCGGAGAGGTTTTGGCACCCAGTTCACGTGATGTCGTGGCCGTCGGAGGAGCGCTGGAGCCTGGCGGAAGGACAGCTGTCAGGGCTGTCGAGTCCTTGCTGACGTCCTCTTGCTTCCGTAAGGGGGCTGAGAGCCGCCGTCGTCATAGGGCATGCGGGGCGCCATCATTACTCGTATAGTAGAGCGAGCCAGATGAGACGCTGGTCTTGTTCCCCGTAGCCTGAGTCAGCTCGGGGTAGGGTAATGATGGCGCTTCCTGTTGACGTGGTCGGTCCGTGCCCTAGGTTGGGCGAGGTGGAGGCTCCTCCGAGGTCGAGGTCGAGTCTGTCTTCCAAGGTCAAGGTCGAGTCCGAGCCCCCGGGTCGGACGAGGCGGAGACCGTCGGCTGAGGCCAGGGTTGAGTCCGAGCCCTGGGGTCGGGCGAAGCAGAGTTCGTCGTCCTTCGGGGCTGAGCCTGAGTCCGAGCCCTGGGGTCGGGCGAAGCGGAGTTCGTCGTCTTCCGGGGCTGAGCCCGAGTCCGAGCCCTGGGGTCGGGCGAAGCGGAGTTCGTCGTCTTCCGGGACTGAGCCCGAGTCCGAGCCCTAGGGTCGAGCGAAGCGGAGTTCGTCATCTTCCGGGACTGAGCCCGAGTCCGAGCCCTGGGGTCGGGTGAAGCGGAGTTCGTCGTCTTCCGGGGCTGAGCCCGTGTCCGAGCCCTGGGGTCGGGCGAAGCGGAGTTCGTCATCTTCCAGGGCTGAGCCCGTGTCCGAGCCCTGGGGTCGGGCGAGGCGGAGTTTCCTATGACGCCTGAGGCCGGACTTGGCTGCTGTCAGCCTCACTCTGTCGAGTGGCTCAGCAGTCGGAGCGGCATAGGCGGCGCTGTCCTCTTGTCAGACTGGTCAGAGGAGCGGCAAAGTGACTGCAGTCACTTCAGCTCTGTCAACTGGAGGGCGTGTGTCAGGATAAAGGTGTCAGGCCACCTTTGCATTAAATGCCCCTGCGATTTGGTCGGTTGGCATGACGATATGACCAAGGTTGCTTCTTGGTGAAGACTGGGCCTCGGGCGAGCCGATGGTGTGTCCGTTGCTGGAGGGGGTCCTCGGGCGAGACGTAGATTCTCCGGGGTCGGCTGCCCTTGCCCGAGGCTGGACTCGGACGAGGCGCGATCGCGTCCCTCGAATGGACCGATCCTTGACTTAATCGCACCCATCAGGCCTTTGCAGCTTTGTGTTGATGGGGGTTACCAGCTGAGATTTAGGAGTCTTGAGGCTACCCCTAATTATGGTCCCCGACAGTAGCCCCCGAGCCTCGAAGGGAGTGTTAATACTCGCTTGGAGGCTTTTGCCGCACTTTTTTGCAAGGGGACCAGCCTTTTTTGGTTGCATTTTGTTCCGGTGGGTGCGCGCGAGCGCACCCGCCGGGTGTAGCCCCCGAGGCCTCGGAGGAGTAGTTTGACTCCTTCGAGGTCTTAGTGCGTTTCACAACACTTTGGCTGGTCTAGTTGTTCCCTCATGCGAGCTGGCCGTAGCCCGGGTGCACGGCCGGGTCCCAAGTTCTCGGGCTGGTATGTTGACGCTGTCAACGGGTTGGCCGGAGCCGGGTTTGCGAGAGCAGCCCCCGAGCCTCTGCACAGGGCGAGAGGACGGTCAAGGACAGACTCGACTTTTTTACATACGCCCCTGCGTCGCCTTTCCGCAAGGAGGAGGGGGGAAAGCGCCATGTTGCCCTCGGAGGGCGCCGAACATGGTGTCTCCGGTGAGCTGCTGGCGGGTAATCCGAGTGTACGCCCGTGCCCCATTTGTTAGGGGTCGGCTAGAGGCCCAGAGGCGCGCTCCAAAAGTACCTGCAAGTCATCTACCGGACCCGGTCCCCTTTTGACGGGGTCCGAGGGCTCGATGCCTCCCTCTGATGGGATTCCGTTACAAGATCGTTCCTGCTGGTCTCGGAAATGTCCTAGGGTACCTCGGGAGCGTAGCCCGAGCCTTGGTTATGTATCGAACGTACCCAGGGTCATCCCTTGCTCTGTGTCTGAGGCGACTGTGAACCCTTCGAGGGCCAGCCTACGAACCCCTGATCAGTAGTGGGCGTGGAGCCCGAGTGGCCTGAGGCGGCCGTTGAACCCTTCCGAGGGGCCGGCCATCGAACCTCTGACCAGTAGTGGGCGCGGAACCCAATCGCTCTGAGGCGGACGTTTAACCCCTCTGAGGGGCCAGCCTTTGAACCTCTGATCAGTAGGGAGGCTCGGGGCCTGTTTCCTTCACGGAGAAGGATCCGTTTCGGGGTATCCCCCTTTCCCGGTCCCTGTTGTAAGAGAGAGAAAGAGGAAAAAGGAAAATGATACGAAATCGAATGACGTGGCGTACCTTTTTCAACGCGGTCATTATGGCGAAGGAGAAGCGTCGCTTGCTTCTCCTGCCTGAGGCGCCGCCTGTCCCGCCGCGGAGTTAATGCGACGGGGCGAGTGGTCCGCGAGGCAGCTGTTGCGCGTGCGCGGGTCGTTCGAGGAACGGATCACGGGCGCGCCGTCTCTACGCCGTGAGAGAGGGTTCCCTCGCTGCCCCTGGATGGGACGTAAGCTTGGCTGACGACGTGACCGCTGCTCCTACCCGCCTGCCACCGCCATTACTGCCGGCCCATTTTTGATCGTATTTGACCGTCGCGCTTGGCTGGCACTGCTGGGTCACGCGCAGGGTTGCCTCGAGTCGCGGTATTGGCTCCGCAGTCGAGGAGGCGCGGTAGTGGCGCGAGTGGCGGTGCAGTTGCTCGCACGTAACAACCGGCGCGCCGGTTGCATGACGTGTGGGCCTAGGCCTCCATGCTGAGCGCGTTGGAGTCAAAGGGGCACGCCCACTTGGCGCGGTTGCATGCCGACTGCATGGCTGTCCACCCTTTCACCCATTGGTCTGGGCGAAAGTGGAGGAATGCTTGTAACCGCTGGGCAGTTGCATGCCCTGCGCGCGACGGTTTTGCTCCTTCTGCCCTGGACCAGCTTGCATGACGCGTGGGGCCTAGCCCTCGTGCCGTAGGGGGAGGACCTTGGAGCGTGTTGAAGAAGACTCAGCCCACGATGACTGAGGACGCAAGCAGGGAGAGTCGCCTTTAAAAGGAGGGCGACCCCCTTGAAAGACGACCATGTCTTCGCGCTCCCTTATGCACCGTGTCTTTCCACCTTCCGAGCCCCCGGATGGGGGACGCGCGCAATCCTTCCGCCTTGTTGTCGGAGGAACGCAACTTCGGGGAAGTTGGTACCTTTCAGCCATCGTTCGGCTTCAAGGATTTTCATCATGCAGCCCGGCTGCATCCCCTCGCCGGTGGTCACCCAAGACGGTGACCACCAGCCTTTGGGTGGGGAGAAGCAAGCCGGGCTGCGATCTTGGTTCCACCCTCAGCTTCAAGGATGTTCATCATCCTTGCTGGGGCGGAGGCCGGGCTGAGCCGGAGCTCTTCCCCCCGTGCGGGCCGGCTGGTCACCTCCTCTTCCAGCTTCTGGTGGTGGAAACCATCCTCCGGCCCTGCGGAGGAGGCGTCCTCCAGCCATGCCGGGGAAGGCGAACTATTGCTGTCCAGCTAGGATGCAACATTCCGTCCTTCTCCTCGCTTTCGTGGCGAGGGGGGGAGTGAGGGCCTGCCGGTATGCCTTGTCGACTGTCGGCGTTGGCGGAGAGGCGACCGCCGCCGTCCGTGCTGACGTGGTGGCAGCTGGAGGGAGCTCCCCCCCCCCCCCGTCGAGGCCGTCGGCGCCGCCTACGGACCGGCCCCCGGCTCTTTGGCTTTAATGTCTGGTTCGCGCCCCTTGAGTGGGGACGCGAACGAGAGCCTTCCGGTGACCGCGTCCGTCCTGGGGCCATGGCTGCTGCTATGGGGACGGAACCGGAGTTCCGTTTGCATTGGCACCTTGAATGCCGGTGTCTTGTTCGTTGCGGCTGTCGGGGCCTGAACATGTGTGTATTTTCGGCACGGAGCCGTGTTTTTTCCTCATTTTCGAGCACTAAGACTCGCCTGTTGGTTATCTGAACTGCTTCACTAAACGTGAGTCGCCCCGTGCGAAGGTGACGAGTGAGGTATCCGTATCCCGGAGGCGTAGGAGTCCCTCGGCTCGGTCGACCTTGCTGTCTGAGGCTTCAATTGCTTAGTTAAAGGAACCCCTCGGCCGCTCTTTGATGAGCCGAAGCCGGAGGTAGCGGTGTCAGCACGGACAGAGGCAGAGTTGGCTCGAAAAGAAGACTTGGTCGACCGGAGCCTGGCCGGGTCGTCCACTGGCGGGACCGACGCCGGAGTTGAGTCGCCGAGGCCACAAGCCGGGCTGATGTCTTCGGGGGACGGCTGGCTGAGGCCTCAGGGTGGCTGGCTGAGCCGTCTGCTCGAGCCGGATTCCTGGAGAAGACCCTAGCGGCGATGGCCCGGGTGTGGTGCTGATGTCGTCCTTCAGAGTGGAGATCCTCCGACCGCGTCGCCGTCCGAGGCTAGGTCGGACCCCGCCGAAGGTGTAGTTGACGCCGAGGGTACTGCTGCCCCCTTCAACAGTCGACGTCCGAGCCTGCAGGATCGGGTTGTCTTGTAGTGTGTGTATGTTTTCTGCGGCCGCCGAGGCCTAAACACACTGTCGTCGTGTTGTAAAGCTACATCCCTTTTCCTCTTGTTTCGAGTATCTGGACTTGCTTACCGGTAACAAACTTGTTTGTCCGAGCGAGAGTTACTTTTCACGGAAGGTGATGAGTGAGGTATCCGTATCCCGGAGGCGTAGGAATCCCTCGGCTCGGTCGGCCTTGCCGCTTACTTATACTCTTACCCGCCCATAGGGTTTTGTCACCGTCGCAGTCGAGAAGGCCCGAAAAATCGTTTCGGCAGAGGAGCTTTCGAGCGTGAAGACTTGTTCGGTCCGCGGAGTGACTTATCCGAGCGCGAGTTACTTATCGCAGAAGGTGATGAGTGAGGTATCCGTATCCCGGAGGCGTAGGAGTCCCTCGGCTCGGTCAGCCTTGACTGCTTACGTGTACTCCGTCGTTTTCAGGATCCACTTTCGAAGTAGTCGAAAAGCACGAAAGGCATTCTGGCAGAAAAGATTTTTTTTCTTTTTTCGAGGAAAATTTCGACGCAGAGGGGGTTCCCCCCTTCTAGCCCCTGAGGGAGGGTCGAGCTTTGCCGAGGCAAGGCTGACCCTTCCTTGACGACCAGACTTTGTGTGTGAACGAGGTATACGAACAACTTGAAAGCATCTTAAGGGTAGAAGCGACGTAGCTGTTGGATGTTCCAAGCGTTGCTGTAGACCTCGCCTTGACTGTTGGCCAGCTTGTATGTTCCGGGCTTCAGAACCTTGGCGATGACGAACGGCCCTTCCCAGGGAGGCGTGAGCTTGTGCCGCCCTCGGGCGTCTTGTCGCAGCCGAAGCACCAGGTCACCCACCTAGAGGTCTCGGGACCAAACCCCTCGGGCGTGGTAGCGTCGCAGGGACTGCTGGTACCGCGCCGAGTGTAGTAAGGCCATGTCTCGAGCCTCTTCCAGCTGGTCCAGTGAGTCTTCTCGATTGGCTCAATTGCTTTGGTCGACGTAGGCCCTCGTCCTCGGGGAACCGTATTCCAAGTCTGTGGGCAAGATGGCCTCGGCCCCATAGACTAGAAAGAACGGTGTGAAGCCCGTGGCTCGGCTTGGCGTTGTCCTTAGACTCCAAACCACCGAGGGGAGTTCCTTCATCCACCGCTTGCCGAACTTGTTGAGGTCGTTGTAGATCCGAGGCTTGAGTCCTCGCAGGATCATGCCGTTAGCCCGCTCCACTTGCCCATTCGTCATGGGGTGAGCTACGGCGGCCCAGTCCACCCGGATGTGGTGATCTTCGCAGAAGTCCAGGAACTTTCTGCCGGTGAACTGGGTGCCGTTGTCGGTGATGATGGAGTTCGGGACCCCAAAGCGATGGATGATGTTGGTGAAGAACGCCACCGCCTGTTCGGACCTGATGCTGTTTAGGGGTCGGACCTCGGTCCACTTGGAGAACTTGTCGATGGCGACCAACAGGTGCGTGTAGCCCCCGGGTGCCTTCTGCAAGGGGCCGACGAGGTCCAGACCCCACACAGCAAACGACCAGGTGATGGGTATGGTCTGCAGAGCCTAAGCGGGCAGGTGGGTCTGCCTTGCGTAGAACTGACACCCTTCGCAGGTGCGGACAATCTTAGTGGCGTCGGCCACCGCCGTCGGCCAGTAGAAACCTTGTCGGAAGGCATTCCCAACAAGGGCTCGAGGTGCTGCGTGATGGCCGCAAGCCCCCGAGTGTATCTCTTGTAAGAGCTCCTGACCTTCGGCGATGGAAATGCATCGCTGGAGGATGCCCGAGGGGCTGCGGTGGTAGAGCTCCTTCTCATCTCCCAGCAAGACGAACGACTTGGCGCGCCGCGCCACTCGCCGAGCTTCGGCTTGGTCGAGGGGTAGCTCTCCTCGGTGGAGATATTGTAGGTACGGGGTCTGTCAGTTTTGATCAGGCGTGACCTCACTCCGCTCCCCCTCGATGCGCAGTGCTTCATCCTCAGGGGCCGAGGGTACCTCGGGCTGAGCCGAGGGTACCTCGGACTGTGCCGAGGGTACCTCGGACTGAGCCGAGGGTGCCTCGGGCTGGGCCGAGGCCTTCTCGGGCTCGGGCGTGTCGTCGGTCTTGACGGAGGGTTGATGCAGGTCTCGGGAGAATACGTCCGGGGGAACTGTTGTTCGCCCCGAGGCTATTTTAGCCAGCTCGTCCGCAGTCTGTTGTAGCGTCGGGCGATGTGGTTGAGCTCGAGCCCGTAGAACTTGTCTTCCAGGCGCCGAACCTCGTCGCAGTAGGCTTCCATCTTCGGGTCGCGGTAGTGAGAGTTCTTCATGACTTGGTCGATGACGAGCTACGAGTCACCGCGAGCGTCGAGGCGTCGGACCCCTAGCTCGATGGCGATTCGCAACCCGTTTACCAGAGCCTCGTACTCAGCCACGTTGTTGGACGCCGAGAAGTGGAGGCGTAGCACGTAGTGTAGGTGCTTCCCGAGAGGCGAGATGAAGAGCAGGCCCGCGCCGGCCCCTGTCTTCATCAGCGACCCATCGAAAAACATGGTCCAGAGCTCCGGTTGGATCGGAGCTGTTGGGAGCTAGGTGTCGACCCATTCAGCCACGAAGTCCGCCAAGACCTGGGACTTGATGGCCTTCCGAGGAGCGAACGAGATCGTCTCGCCCATGATCTCCACCGCCCACTTTGCAATTCTACCCGAGGCCTCTCGGGACTGGATGATCTCCCCCAGGGGGAAGGATGACACCACAGTTACCGGATGAGACTCGAAGTAGTGTCGCAACTTCTGCCGCGTCAGGATCACCGCGTACAGCAGCTTCTGAATTTGTGGGTAGCGGATCTTGGTCTCGGACAATACCTCACTGATGAAGTAGACTGGCCTCTGGACGGGCAATACGTGCCCCTCTTCTCGTCTCTCAACCACAATCGTGGCGCTAACCACCTGAGTGGTCGCGGCGACGTAGATCAAGAGGGCTTCTCCGGCAGCGGGGGGCACCAAGATGGGCGCGTTCGTGAGAAGCGCCTTCAGGTTCCCGAGGGCTTCCTCGGCCTCAGGGGTCCAAGCGAAGCACTCGGCCTTCCTTAAGAGGCGGTACAGAGGCAGACCTCTTTCGCCGAGGCGCGAGATGAAACGGCTCAGAGCCGCGAGGCATCCCATGACCCTCTGTACGCCTTTCAAGTCCTTGATGGGCCCCATGCTGGTGATGGTCGCGATCTTCTCCGGGTTAGCCTTGATGCCCCGCTCGGAGATGATGAACCCCAAGAGCATGCCTCGAGGGACCCCGAAGACACATTTTTCGGGATTGAGCTTCATGCCTTTCGCCTTGAGACATCGGAATGTCACTTCAAGGTCGGAAAGGAGGTCGGAGGCTTTTCTCGTCTTGACTACAATGTCATTGACGTAGGCCTCGACTGTTCGGCCGATGTGTTCGCTGAACACATGGTTCATGCATCACTGGTACGTTGCACCCACATTCCTCAAACCAAACGGCATGGTAACATAGCAGTACATGCCGAAGGGTGTGATGAAAGAAGTCGCGAGCTGGTCGGACTCTTTCATCCTGATCTGGTGATACCCTGAGTAGGCATCGAGGAAAGACAGGGTTTTGCACCCAGCAGTGGAATCCACGATTTGATCGATGCGAGGCAGAGGGTAGAGAACTTTCGGACATGCTTTGTTTAGACCAGTGTAGTCTTAACACATCCGCCATTTCCCCCCTTTCTTTCTCACAAGCACAGGGTTGGCAAGCCATTCGGGATGGAATACCTCTTTGATGAACCCTACCGCCATTAGCTTGTGGATCTCCTCGCCTATGGCTCGTCGCTTTTCTTCGTCGAATCGGCGCAGAGGCTGCTTCACGGGTCAGGCTCTAGCTCGGATATCCAGCGAGTGCTCGGCGACTTCCCTCGGTATGCCAGGCATGTCCGAGGGACTCCACGCGAAAATGTCGGCGTTTGCACGGAGAAAGTCGACGAGCACTGCTTCCTATTTGGGGTCGAGCTTGGAGCCGATCCGGATCTGCTTGGAGGCGTCGTTGCAGGGGTCGAGAGGGACGGACTTAACCGTCTCCGCTGGCTCGAAGTTGCCGGCGTGGCGCTTCACGTCTAGCGCCTCCCTAGAGAGGCTCTCCAGGTCGGCGATGAGGGCCTCGGACTCGGCGAGGGCCTTGGCGTACTCCACGCACTCCACGTCGCATTCGTACGCGTGTCGGTATGTGGGCCCGATGGTGATGACCCTGTTGGGGCCCGACATCTTGAGCTTGAGGTAGGTGTAGTTGGGGACGGCCATGAACTTGGCGTAGCATGGCCTCCCCAGCACTGCGTGGTAGGTTCCTCGAAACCCGACCACTTTGAAAGTGAGGGTCTCTCTTCGGAAGTTGGAGGGCGTCCCGAAGCAGACGGGTAGATCGAGTTGTCCGAGGGGTTGGACGCGCTTCCCGGGGATGATCCCGTGGAAAGGCGCAGCGCCCATCCGGACCGAGGACAGATCGACCCGCAGGAGCCCGAGGGTCTCGGCGTAGATGATGTTGAGGCTGCTACCTCCGTCCATGAGGACCTTGGTGAGCCTGACGTTGCCGATGATGGGGTCGACAACGAGCGGGTATTTCCCTGGGCTCGGCACGTGGTCGGGATGGTCGGCTTGGTCGAAGGTGATGGGCCTGTCGGACCAGTCTAGGTAGACTGGCGCCGCCACCTTTACCGAGTAGACCTCCCGATGCTCTTGCTTGCGGTGACGAGCCGAGGCGTTTGCCACTTGCCCACCGTAGATCATGAAGCAGTCGCGGATCTCGGGGAACTCTCCTGCCTTGTGATCTTCCTTCTTAGCATCGTCGAGAGCCTTGCCACCCTCCGCGGGTGGCCCGGCCTTGTGAAAGTGGCGTCGAAGCATGGCACACTCCTCAAGGGTGTGCTTGACGGGCCCCTGATGATAAGGGCACGGCTCCTTGAGCATCTTGTCGAAGAGGTTGGCACCTCCGGGAGGTTTCCGAGGGTTCTTGTACTCGGCGGCGGCGACAAGGTCCGCGTCGCGTTTCGCTTGCGACTTTTTCTTACCCTTCTTCTTGGTGCCGCACTGAGTTGACGCCTCGGGAACGTCTTCCGGTGGGCGGCCCTGGGGCTGCTTGTCCTACCGGAAGATAGCCTCAACCGCCTCCTGGCCAGAGGCGAACTTGGTGGCGATGTCCATCAGCTCGCTCGCCCACAGGTGGTGCTGGCGAGGAACGCGCCGATGACATCCGAATCAGTGACGTTGGGTAGCTCGGTGCGCTGCTTCGAGAATCGCCGGATGTAGTCCCGGAGAGACTCTCTCGGCTGCTGGCGGCAGCTTCGGAGATCCCAGGAGTTTCCAGGACACACGTACGTGCCTTGGAAATTGCCGGCGAAGGCTTGGACCAGGTCGTCCCAGTTGGAGATCTGCCCCGGAGGTAGGTGCTCCAGCCAGGCTCGAGCGGTGTCGGAGAGGAACAGGGAGAGGTTGCGGATGATGAGATTATCATCGTCCGTTCCACCCAGTTGGCAGGCCAGCCGATAGTCCGCGAGCCACAGTTCCGGTCTCGTCTCCCCCGAGTACTTTGTGATAGTAGTCGGGGTTCGGAACCGGGTCGGGAACGACGCCCGTCGTATGGCGCGGCTGAAAGCCTAGGGACCGGGTGGTTCGGGCAAAGGACTCCGATCCTCCCCGCTATCGTAGCGTCCCCCACACCTGGGGTGGTAGCCTCAGCGCACCCTCTCGTCGAGGTGGGCCTGACGACTGGGGTGATGGTGCTCGTTGCCGAGGCGACCCGGGGCCGCAGGCGCTGTGTTGCGCGTGCGCCCGGTGTGGACCGAGGCTTCCCGCATGAATCAGGAAGTCGCGGCGCAATGTTCCGAGGGGTACCCCTGCCTTCGAGAGGCGGAGCTTTCGGCCCATCGGACCGCGGCGTCCTCCAGGAGATTCTTGAGCTCTCCCTGGATACGCCGCCCCTCGGTGGTTAATGGCTCCGGCATCGCGCGGAGAAGTATTGCTGCTGCAGCCAGGTTCTGGCCGACTCCACTAGAATCTGTTGGCGGCCTTACCCTGACGTTGTCGGCGATGCGGTGCTGGATGCCCTGGGGGAGATGACGCACTTCTCCGGCCAGAGGTTGGCCCGCCCATTCCTGCCTGATGTCCTGGCGGATCGGCTCAAGCGTTCCTGCTCCCTCGTCGAGCCTGGCCTGCCTCTCGCGGATTTGCTCGAGCTGTGGGTCAGGACCCCCCGCCGGGACGGGGACCACAGCTAGCTCCCGAAGGATGTCAATGCGAGGCACGGGCCTAGGGGGATCACCGTTCTCCGGCATACCAAGATGGTTGCCTTCGCCAGGACCCCCTAGATCGACGTGGAAACATTCGCGACTTGGGCCGCAGTCCTCGTCGTCGAGGCTGCGGCTACCGTCGGAACAGTCGGAAAGGTAGTAGTCGCATGCGGTCATGAAGTCCCGCATGGCACTGGGGTTACCAAGTCCGAAGAAATCCCAACAGAGGTCGGGCTCGCCATCTTCCTCGGACCCCGAGGGCTCGTAGGTCGAGACGGCCGTCAGCCGGTCCCAGGGTGACCGCACACGATACCCCAGAGGGTTTGGACTCGCCTCTATGAGAATGTCCACTGAAGCGGAGTTGCTTGGCGGGTCGAGGCCGAATCCAAAAGGTGCGAGATGGGAATCGATCGGTACCTTTTGGTCGACGGGCGGTGACGAAGTCACGTCAGGGACTGACTGCACCGTCGTCTCAGGTACGAGGGTGACGCCTAGCAAGTCCTTCGCGAGCGTGCTGGCGTCGTCCGTTTGCTCGAGGTTGGTGTGTTGCGGGGAGACGACGGTCGTCTTCGTCTCAGACGCGAGGCCGATGCCCGACGCGCTCTCCGTTGGGGCGCCGGCGCCGTCGACTCGCTCGACAGCCGACGAGGTGCCGCCTCCTGCTTGACCTTGGTTGCCCCGCCTCCTCCTCCGTCGGCGGGGGAGGGGACGGGACAAGCCCGAATGTCGTCCTTCCACCACGTGGGGAAGGCGTCGTCGATTTCCGCCATTGTCGCTGTCGCGCGGCGAGGGAAGGAGTATCATGTCGTAGCTGCCGTCGAGGGACATGAACTCAAGACTCCCGAAACGGAGCACCGTCCCGGGCTGGAGAGGTTGCTGGAGACTGCCCATCTGGAGCTTGACGGGAAGCTTTTCGTCAACACGCAGCAGGCCCCTACCTGGCGCGCCAACTGTCGGTGTTTCGAAACCCGGGGGGTCCCTGGACCGACGAGTGAATTGTCGCCGCGTGCCCCAGCCCAGATGGGTCGGCGCGAGGCGGAACGCGAAGGGGGGAGAAGAGAGCAGCCGGAGGGAGACAGGCGTGGGAGGTGGAACCCGCGGCCTTCGTGTTAGCCCCGCGCCCAGGTCGGGTGCGCTTGCAGTAGGGGGTTACAAGCATCCACACGGGAGGGAGCGAGCGGCCTTGCGCGAGCGCCGTCCTGTCCTTCCCCGCGCGGCCAACCCTCTGTAAGAGGGCCCTGGTCCTCCCTTTTATAGGCGTAAGGAGAGGATCCAGGTGTACAATGGGGAGTGTAGCAATGTGGTAACGTGTCTAGCGGTGGAGAGCTAGCACCCTAAGTACATGCCATCGTGGCAGCCGGAGAGGTTTTGGCACCCAATTCGCGTGATGTCGTGGCCGTCGGAGGAGCGCTGGAGCCTGGCGGAAGGACAGCTGTCGGGGCTGTCGAGTCCTTGCTGACGTCCTCTTGCTTCCGTAAGGGGGCTGAAAGCCGTCGTCGTCATAGGGCATGCGGGGCGCCATCATTACTCGTATAGTAGAGCGAGCCAGATGGGACGCCGGTCTTGTTCCCCGTAGCCTGAGTCAGCTCGGGGTTGGGTAATGATGGCACTTCCTGTTGACGTGGTCGGTCCGTGCCCTAGGTTGGGCGAGGTGGAGGCTCCTCCGAGGTCGAGGTCGAGTCTGTCTTCCAAGGTCGAGGTCGAGTCCGAGCCCCCGGGTCGGACGAGGCGGAGACCGTCGGCTGAGGCCAGGGTTGAGTCCGAGCCCTGGGGTCGGGCGAAGCGGAGTTCGTCGTCCTTCGGGGCTGAGCCCGAGTCCGAGCCCTGGGGTCGGGCGAAGCGGAGTTCGTTGTCTTCCGGGATTGAGCCCGAGTCCGAGCCCTGGGGTCGGGCGAAGCGGAGTTCGTCGTCTTCCGGGACTGAGCCCGAGTCCGAGCCCTGGGGTCGGGCGAAGCGGAGTTCATCGTCTTCCGGGGCTGAGCCCGTGTCCGAGCCCTGGGGTCGGGCGAAGCGGAGTTCGTCGTCTTCCGGGGCTGAGCCCGTGTCCGAGCCCTGGGGTCGGGCGAGGCGGAGTTTCCTATGACGCCTGAGGCCGGACTTGGCTGCTGTCAGCCTCACTCTATCGAGTGGCTTAGCAGTCGGAGCGGCGCAGGCGGCGCTGTCCTCTTGTCAGACTGGTCAGAGGAGCAGCGAAGTGACTGCAGTCACTTCGGCTCTGTTGACTGGAGGGCGTGCGTCAGGATAAAGGTGTCAAGCCACCTTTGCATTAAATGCCCCTGCGATTTGGTCGGTTGGCATGGCGATATGGCCAAGGTTGCTTCTTGGTGAAGACTGGGCCTCGGGCGAGCCGATGGTGTGTCCGTTGCTGGAGGGGGTCCTCGGGCGAGACGTAGATTCTCTGGGGTCGGCTGCCCTTGCCCGAGGCTGGGCTCGGGCGAGGCGCGATCGCGTCCCTCGAATGGACCGATCCTTGACTTAATCGCACCCATCAGGCCTTTGCAGCTTTGTGCTGATGGGGGTTACCAGCTGAGATTTAGGAGTCTTGAGGGTACCCCTAATTATGGTCCCCGACAGCGGGTGCACAAACCACATGACTAGGGAGAAAAGGATGTTCTCCTCCTATGAGAAAAGCAATGATCCCCAAAGAGCTATCACATTCGGGGATGGAAATTAAGGTTTGGTAAAAAGGACTTGGTAAAATTGCTATATCACCTGACCATTCTATTTCTAATGTTTTTCTTGTAGACTCTTTAGATTATAACTTGCTTTCAGTCTCTCAATTATGTAAAATGGGTTACAACTGTCTTTTTACAGATATAGGTGTCACTGTCTTTAGAAGAAGTGATGATTCAGTAGCATTTAAGGGAGTGTTAGAGGGTCAGCTATACTTGGTAGATTTTAATAGAGCTGAACTCGACACTTGCTTAATTGCTAAGACTAACATGGGTTGGCTCTGACATCGCCGACTAGCCCCACATTGGGATGAAGAATCTTCATAAGCTTCTAAAGGGAGAGCACATTTTGGGACTAACAAATGTTCATTTTGAGAAAGACAGGGTTTGTAGCGCATGTCAAGCAGGAAAGCAAGTTGGTGTTCATCATCCACACAAGAACATCATGACGACCGACATGCCACTTGAGCTACTCCACATGGACCTATTCGGCCCGATAGCTTACATAAGCATCAGCGGGAGTAAGTACTGTCTAGTTATTGTGGATGATTATTCTCGCTTCATTTGGGTGTTCTTTTTGCAGGAAAAATCACAAACCCAAGAGACATTAAAGGGATTCTTGATACAGGCTCAAAATGAGTTCGACTTAAGGATCAAAAAGATAAGAAGCGACAACGGGACGGAGTTGAAGAACTCACAAATAGAAGGCTTTCTTGAGGACGAGGGAATCAAGCATGAGTTCTCTTCTCCCTACACGCCACAACAAAATGGTGTAGTGGAGAGGAAGAATAGAACTCTACTTGACATGGCGAGGACCAAGCTTGATGAGTACAAGACTTCGGACCGGTTTTGGGCGGAAGCAATCAACACCGCTTGCTACGCCATCAACCGTCTCTACCTTCACCGAATCCTCAAGAAGACATCCTATGAACTCCTCACCGGTAAAAAGCCCAAGTTTCATATTTTAGAGTCTTTCGGTAGCAAATGTTTTATTCTCGTTAAAAGAGGTAGAAAATCTAAATTTGCTCATAAGGCTGTAGAAGGCATTTTACTTGGTTATGACTCAAACACAAGGGCATATAGAGTCTTCAACAAATCCACTGGATTAGTTGAGGTTTCTTGTGACATTGTGTTTGATGAGACTAATGGCTCTCAAGTAGAGCAAGTTGATCTTGATGAATTAGATGATGAACAGGCTCCATGCGTCGCACTAAGAAACATGTCCATCAGGGATGTGTGTCCTAAGGAATTCGAAGAGCCTCCACAAGCACAAGATCAACCTTCATCTTCCATGCAAGCATCTCCACCAACCCAAGATGAGGATCAAGCTCAAGATGATGAAAATGAAGATCAAGAAGAGTCACCTCAAGAGGAGGACAATGATCAAGGGGGAGATGCCAATGATCAAGACAAGGAAGATGATCAGGGTCCAAGACCGCCACACCCAAGAGTCCACCAAGCGATACATCGAGATCACCCCGTGAACTCCATCCTCGGCGATATTCATAAGGGGGTAACCACTCGATCTTGTGTCGCTCACTTTTGTGAACATTATTCTTTTGTGTCTTCTATTGACCCATATAGGGTGGAAGATGCATTAAGAGATTCGGATTGGGTGTTGGCAATGCAAGAGGAACTCAACAACTTCACGAGGAATGAGGTATGGCATCTTGTTCCACGTCCTAACCAAAATGTTGTAGGAACCAAGTGGGTCTTCCGCAACAAACACGATGATCATGCTGTGGTGACAAGGAACAAAGCCCGACTTGTGGCCAAGGGATATTCACAAGTCGAAGGTTTGGATTTCGGTGAAACCTATGCACCCGTAGCTAGGCTTGAGTCAATTCGTATATTACTTGCCTAAGCTACTTACCATGGCTTTAAGCTCTATCAAATGGACATGAAAAGTGCCTTCCTCAATGGACCAATCAAGGAAGAGGTCTATGTTGAGCAACCTCCCGGCTTTGAAGATAGTGAGTACCCTAACCATGTGTATAAACTTTCTAAGGCACATTATGGGCTCAAGCAAGCCCCAAGAGCATGGTATGAATGCCTAAGAGATTTCCTTATCACTAATGGCTTCAAAGTCAGCAAAGCCGATCCTACTCTCTTTACTAAAACTATTGCAAATGATTTGTTTGTATGCCAAATTTATGTTGATGATATCATATTTGGGTTTACTAACAAATCTACTTGTGAAGAGTTTAGTAGGATTATGATTCAAAAATTCGAGATGTCTATGATGGGGGAGTTGAAGTATTTCTTAAGGTTTCAAGTGAAGCAACTCTAAGAGGGCACCATCATCAGCCAAACTAAGTACATTCAAGACATACTCACCAAATTTGGGATGAAGGATGCCAAGCCTGTGACACCCCAGGTGTCTAATTCGTGTTATGTCGGGAAATTTATCCTAATCTCGGACGCTCAGTGAAAAATTCTATTTCTCGATCGCGTTTATATCCATTTATCAAGTTACTTGTGAAGGTTTCACTGATTTCTGATTTTATTCGAATCTCTAGAACGACCAAATTTGGAGCCTGTTAAAACTTTTGTTTCTCGGCACGAATGCGAACTCGATGATCATTCTCAATTTATCAAACTCGTCTAAAGCTCATTTAATCAAATGCTCGACAGCTGCTAGTCGAGCTATGTCCGACTCCGATTTCTCGATGTTCGATCTATGTCCAAAGATTAATCCGACTCCGTACTCTCAAACGGAATGCTCAATATGTCGTCCTTAAATCAATTTTATCCGACTCGGCTAAATATCCCATGTTCGAACCGAACTCAAAACCCCATATCGACAGCGATTTTAAAAATGTCACGATTCGATTTCTCCGACTAAAAATCTGAAGCCGGTCAGAAGTCTGAGAGAAACATTTATTTCTAAAATAGTGCACGAGGAATTATTTCCGAGCGAAATCGAATCCAACTCTCGGCCGAATTAATCGCTCAATCGTCCATTCGCTGAAACTCTAATTCGCTCTGTTCTCTGTAAAAACGAATTCCGCAGAAGCATTTTTATTCCAGAAAATAATTTAGCGCAACCCAATTTTGTGTTTTGGGCCAGCCCATTCCAGCCCATTGGCCCATATGAAACCCTAACCCTAGGGGTCCTTCTATAAATAGAACCCCTCTCCCCTTGCAAATTGGATTTTATTCATCTACCCCCCTAGCCGCCATTTTCTTTTTCCCTGTCCCTTTCTTCCTCACGGTTGCAGCAGGGAGCTGGGCTCCTTCTCCCATGGCGCCTCCACACTCCCAGCCGTCCTCTAGCTGCTCGACGCCCCCTGCTTCTTCTCCCTCGCGCAGCAGCAGCCGACCATCTCCCTTAGCACAGCCGAGCTCCCTCCCACGGCTGGCTTTCCTTCTCCCCTCAGCGTTCTGCTCCCTCCAGGCCGCTGCTCCATTTTTGTTTTTCCTCTCTCTGCTCTCTCGATCGCTAGCCATGGCCGGACCGGCCCCCAGCTCGAGCAGGTGAGCCGCCGTCGCCCTAGCCGGACCTCTGCCTTTCTCAAGTCCGGCCATCCTCGCCTTGCCGTGGATTCCCTCGAGCCACCCCACCTGGCCGCCATCCTCCCTAGATCGAGTCCCCCTTTTTGTGCAGCTCACCATCTCCCCCTGCGCGCGCTGGCTGGATGCCATTTGAGCTCCGGTCTGCAACTCCCTCTCGCTGCTTCCCTTGGACGCCGGAGCTCCAGGGCCACACCTCCGTCCCCATGGCCGCCTCCCTCTGCCCCTGCCATTTTCCATAGGAGCCGAGCTCCTACCTGCAGCAGGCGCCACCTGCTCTTTCCTGTCCGCGACCAGGGAGCTTCAGCTGGCGTGAAACTTCACTTGCGCACGGCGGCCAGCACCATCTCCTTGGGCTCCAACAGCTTGGATGCCGAACCCCTTCTTCCACCTCTGGCCGATGCCCTGCACAGCGCCCCTCTCCGCTCAGTCAGCAGCCGTGGCGTCCAAGTTCCCTGCGCCCAGCTTTTCTCGCCGTGAGCAGCAGCTCCAACGTCTCCGCGCGGCTCGCTGCTTTGCGCTGCGCAGTGAACAGCACGCCGTCGACGCTCGCCGGGTGTTTGCTGTTTTTGCGCAGCCCCGTCGTCGTCGTCGTTCACCCCGGTGAGACCGCGACGCTTCTTGTTCGATTCCGCATTGACATTATTTTCCTATGATTAATTATGTATGTGTGCTGCTTTGTTTTATTCTTGTGGAGGAGAGAACCCCGTGTTTTGCGTGGAGAAGGCAAGCCGCTCGACGCTCGTCGATGTTCATAGCGATGCACAAATCGGAATCACCGTCGTTCTTGCAAACGCCGATTGGGTTTGTTTATGGTGAGCCGATGCATGTCGCTCTCGATTGACTTGATTAATAAATTACATAGATGTGGTTGAAATGTTTTGGCGGTAGGTCGTAATATGGTTGTGCTCATGATTTCGAGTTAGAGATTGGTGGTCGTCGATTCGTATAAATTGGTCGATGTGGTGCGTGTTTAAAAATTGTATTGGTATGGATTGAAGTTTGTGGCGAAAGAAAGAGAAGTAGAAAAGAACTCGGATGTCTTTATATCTTGGTAGGAAAAATATGCGATGCGTTGTTTGATGCGAAAAACTCAGTTACAAAATGCGGATTATGTTTTGGGAAATGCATTGATATGTGCTTATGTGAAAAGTGTATTTGTTTTATGCGATGTGATGGGATTGGTGACTATATAGGGTGTATATTTAGTGATGTGACAGGTAGTTTAGAGAATGCTAGTTTGCGTGGAAGATGTATTGTTTAAACATGAGTATCAGAGTTCATATATTAGTGGTCGCGCCACATTGATTGAAGTGTCTCGAGTGCACGCCACCATATGGTTACATGCGAGACAAGGTTATGAGCATGATGAGTTTAGTAAAAATCCATCGGTGTCACTAGTGTTAAGTTGAGGTTAATTTGTGCGTGGAAAGTAATAATGTACTTAATACTTAGAACTCTTAGTCGATGGTAGAAATTGTCTCGGCTTAAGTAGAGGGGTGGTGACATGCCAAGGCAGTCATCATTTCCTCTATGTTTATAAGTCGAGTCGAGTCAATGCACATTATGTGTTCGTTAAATTATGCTTTGCACATAGTGTATGGTGGTGTTCATTACTTTGAATAAATGTTTTCGAGTGAAAAAAATAGTTTCCTAATGCAATTATGTGTAAGGTGTTTATAGTGACACTTTATCTCAAAAAGTGTTATTCCTACGCATAAATAAGAAATAGGTGTATTTGGTGTAGTGTGGATTGATTTTGGGTGCATGTATCGCAAGAAATGAATTAGCGCGCATATAGGCGATGAATGGGTGTGATGAAGTGGTGGGATGCTTCTTTTAATTTTATTCACAGCTCTTGTTAGATGTTGTAGTGGGATGGTCGCCGGTTTTGTCGTTGTGCATAGGTTTGTAAGTAGGCATGTGCACGAGTATGTTTTTGGCGTAGATTAAATGTACGTGGATGAAAAAAGTGGTACGCATGTGTATGGTAGTCGTGATTGCGTTAACTTAAACAAGGAGTCTCAAGTGCATGCCGTGCTATGGTTGTAATTGAGATAGTAAATTATGAGAGTTGTGCAATATGAGGTTCGATCGATGTAGTTAATATGGATTAGACTGTAGAGAGGTGGTGACATACCGAAGTAGTCATCGCTTTCTCTACGGTTAAGTCGAGGTCATGTGTGATGACACTATTTACGTGGTGAATGCGTTTGTTAAATAAATGTGGTAATTTTAGTGCACTAAATGATTTGGATAAAATTTGTAAGTCTACTTGTTAGTCCTCATTTAATTAATTCAACTCTAATGAACGGTAAAGTGTTAGAATAATTCAAGTATTTAGAACGCGACAATTCTTGAATTATATAGGAGCTGAAATTTATTGATTGCTGTTTTGGACTGCAAGCGCTGTTTTAGTTGTGCTGTATGTTTGATGAACTAAATTGTGTTTTCTGTAGATATGTGCTATAGAAAAGTGGTAGATAACTTTATTATCTTGCTGGTGTTAAAATTTGACAGCCATAGGTCTGACAGTTTAGGAGTTATGCTGTTCACAAATTCAGTAACTGAATCTGTCCAAATTCTGTACGGATTTCAGAAACTGTATTGTTTGTTCAATTTAATGCTACAATCTGTTCATGATCATTATAAGAAAGTTGTAGGTGCTTTTCTTATCTTGCTGCCCAAATTCAGAAAGAAAGGCTTCAACAGTCTCATTATTTTGGGGTCTTGGTGCATATGGCTGACTAGAAACAAAGCTGTTTTTGATGGTGTTAACCCTTCCATGTGTTTTGTTAAAAGCTTATTTCTGAATGAGTTAAGTTGTTGGGAGAGGGCTGGGGCTAAGCAGCTAGCAAGTTTTGGTCTTCCTGCTATTATGAGTAGGGTCTAGAGTGTGGTCAAGTGTTCTGTTTGCCCTACGGGCACTGTACTTTGGTCCTCTTGGACCTTTTCCTTTCTTAATATAATGACGTGCAGTCCTCCTGCGCGTTCGAGAAAAAAAGAGTTATGAATTTTACAACTTGGTTGCTGTGTTCTGTCCACCGTCAGAACAGATTTTGAAAACTGCGTTGTTTGATTCAGTTAAACACAGAATCACTTCTGAGTGATTATAAAAGTTATGTAGTGCAATTGCCAAGCTTTCTAAAAAGTCTTGGATCACTATTTTTGGTGGTCTGAAGATTAAGTTATGGATGTTTAAAGTCTGAAGACTAAATCTGTCCAGTTCTAGACAGCACAGCCTTCATAGTGTATTTTACCCTTGATACATATTAAACTAGCCAATGATGTTTATAAATAATTTGTAGAATATTTAATTATCTTTCCAGAAAGTCAAAAATCACTTTGTTTGGATGTCTGAATCTTTAGTTATGAATTTTTAAATTCACAAGTCTGAATCTGTCCAAATCTGGACAGATCTGTTGTGTTAGCACTTTTAACCTTGCTAAATGTTGAATCTTGTTGAGGTGAAAATACCAAAGTTATAGAGAACATTTTAAGCTTTCCAGAAAGTCCTAGTTTGCTATGTTTGGATTAATATTTGAAAAGTTATGATTAAAACAAGTAAATGTTTTGCTGTTGTCCCAAAATCTGCAAGCACTCATTTAATTGTTAGTTCACCCTTTCGGCTAAAAATGATTGGTTGGCACTAAATTCACATAGAATTGCCATGGCTAAGCTTGAGATAATATATGTGTCATGTTTTTATACGTTTCTTTCTCTAGTTAATTGTGATGTAGTATTGTGTTGCGTAAATATCCAAAATGTTTGTCGTCTTTTTAGTGATGTAATGTTGTGCGCTCGACGATATGTAGTTAGCTAACGCTAGTGGGTGTGGTTGCTTGTGATGTCTTGCTACTTAGTGTTTAATTCGCTAGCATGTACTTAAAGTATCTTGTGCTATTTCATTATATTCATACATATGCATATTGCATCTCATTTAGGACCGAGAGATGATGATCGAGCCATTGATGTGGTGCCAACCACAAGATGCAGTTGGTGGACGACCTGAAGAATGGTGGACTTACCCAATAGATGCTCGCCAAGCGAGTACCTCCCCCAGCAAACACTATCTGAGTGTTAAATTAAAGGCAAGCCCCGGTATTATGCATAACCGTTTATATATGCTATTTTACTACACTTAATCTTTGTAGGCTTGTACTGTGCACTTACGTGTAGGAGTTGAATGAAACCCTAGTTGCATGAACTTAGGATTCCTTTTGAGATGGATACCAGTATGCTAGGTCGAGTAGCTGCTTTACTAATTAGGTATCTCGGTAGAAGTCGAGTGATTTTTCTAGCACTCGCGCGAGGTCAGGAATTGATTGTATCCATTTTATATCGGAATGATGATGGTCTGTTGACGACGGTCCATGGGGATGCATCGTCTCCAAGACGGAAATTGGAATAAGGATTAAGGTGTGGTACCGTGTGTCAAGCGTTTGAATGTACTAAACATATGCCGAGAAATATGGTAAATCGGTAAG
Organism: Zea mays; assembly: GCF_902167145.1. Classification (NCBI taxonomy): domain Eukaryota; kingdom Viridiplantae; phylum Streptophyta; class Magnoliopsida; order Poales; family Poaceae; genus Zea; species Zea mays. Next base: position 19,083,402 of record NC_050102.1, read on the forward strand.
CCTAGTACCTGAGTGAACCTGCCCGCAGATTTTACCCCTCACGCGACCTGAGATGTGGTCTCCCATTCCGGTTATGGTGGGTACAAGTGCGGTCACTGCACGACGGCAGTCGGGGTCAGTGAGGCATTGTACGCCAAGGCGGTGAGCCCTGATCTGTTGCCAGGGAATCGATGGGGACGGTTGATGTGTGTGGGGACGGAGTGCCTCGCCACGTCGTGTGTTTAGGTTTACCTTGCAAGGATAAAAACTCGATTCGAATCGTCTGCTTCTCACAGCTAATGAGACTGCTTGATCCATGCTGCTACATTGAGTAATAAGTGGAAATGATGTGACTAGCAAAAGATGTTGATTGGTAAAAATGTTTGGTACCATGTATGACTAGCTAGGTACTCATCTAGTTTAAAAAGGGTCATACTAAAACTTGAAAAGCTAAAACTTGATTTTAGACTCAGCTAATGCTTTTGGCAAACCAAACCCCTCAGCCAAACAGCTGCATGTCTAGAGGTAGAGGAGTAGACTCCTCACACCGGGTAAGTCTAGCTGAGTATTAGTATACTCAGCCTTGCTTGTGGCATAATTTTTTGCAGGTACCTCCTTGTTGTGGTTGATGGTGTGACTTGGCCCCCATCCCTGCCACCGGGATAGACGGTCGAGTGGGTTATTGCTTCCGCAGGAGAGGACCAGGAGGAGTAGCGTGGCCAGGCTTCGCCATGTTATTCGGTTCTTCTCCGTTAGTTATTTCCGCTGCATTAAAATTTATGGTTATTATTTCTTAAACTCCGATAATGTAATCACTAATGATACTTACTAAATTTGTGGTATTATGCTTTATTGTATTTCTCTGTGCCTCACCTTCGTGCGAGCTAGTGGTATTCGATCCTGGTTAAGTGGCTTTATCGGACGAGATCCGAGGGACTGACGGTTTATTCCTATTTAAGTGTGGTCTAGCCTCTAAGGCGGGACTTAGGCACTTAAGTCGGAATAATTTGGGCGGTTCCGCCACAAAGCCCATCAAGACACCCATGGGAACCAATGGGCATCTCGACCTCGACACGGGAGGTAAATCCGTAGATCAAAAGGTATATCGGTCGATGATAGGATCTCTACTCTATTTATGTGCATCTCGACCGGATATTATGCTTTCCGTATGCATGTGTGCAAGATTCCAAGCCGATCCTAAGGAAGTTCACCTTAGGGCCGTAAAAAGAATCTTGAGATATTTAGTTCATACACCTAAGTTTGGTCTTTGGTACCCCAAGGGATCCACCTTTGATTTACTAGGTTATTCAGATGCTGATTGGGCAGGGTGTAAAATTGATAGAAAGAGCACATCAGGGACTTGTCAGTTCTTGGGAAGATCCCTGGTGTCTTGGGCTTTGAAGAAACAAAATTCAGTAGCTCTTTCTACCGCCGAAGCCGAGTACATTGCCGCAGGCCATTGTTGCGTGCAATTGCTTTGGATGAGGCAAACCCTTAGGGACTATGGCTACAAATTAACCAAAGTCCCTCTCCTATGTGATAATGAGAGTGCAATCCGCATGGCGGATAATCCCGTTGAGCACAGCCGCACTAATCACATAGCCATTCGGTATCACTTTTTGAGGGATCACCAACAAAGGGGGGATATCGAAATTGCTTATGTTAGCACCAAAGAACAATTAGCCGATATCTTTACCAAACCACTAGATGAGAAAACCTTTACCAAACTTAGGAATGAGCTAAACATTCTTAATTCTCAGAATTTTAATTGATACTTTGCACACATAGCTCATTGATGTACCTTTGATCATATCTCTTTCATGTGCTATGACTAATGTGTTTTCAAGTCAACTCCTATGCTAAGTCATAGATTGAAAGGGAAATGGAGTCTTTGACGAAGACAAGGCTTCCACTCCACTCTACCGGTATCATTTAACCTTCGTCGTCACTCCGCACCGCTCTCCACTTTGGTATAATCTTCACTTTTGTTACTCATACCATTGGGGAGAAAGTAAAAAGGGCTCTAAAGACTCCGTTTTTGGCGATTAATGCCAAAGGGGGAGAGAGTATTAGCCCAAAGCAAAAGGACCGCACCACCACGCCCATTTTCAAAATTTTACAAAACAAAGTTGTTTTCAATTGGTATCTTTCAAATTAGTATTCCTCTAAGAAATTCCATCTCATTTGGTATCTATATTTTAAGGAGGAGTCTTTCAAAATTAGTATCTAAAATATTTGATCCTCTTTCAAATGGTAAAAACCCTCTTGAACACTAAGAGGAGAATTTCATTAAGGGGGAGTTTTGTTTAGTCAAAGGAAAAGCATTTGAAACATGGGGAGAAAATTTCAAATCTTGAAAATGCTTCTCAAAATCTTATTCATATACCTTTGACTATTTGCAAAAAGACTTCGAAAAAGAATTTCCAAAAACATTTGCAAAAACAAAACAAGTGGTGCAAGCATGGTCCAAAATGTTAAAAGGAAGAAAGCAATCCATGCATATCTTATAGAAGTTTAGATTGGTTTAATTCCAAGCAACCTTTGCACTTATCTTATGCAAACTAGTTCAATTCTGCACTTATATATTTGCTTTGGTTTGTGTTGGCATCAATCACCAAAAAGGGGGAGATTGAAAGGGAAATAGGGTCAAACCTTTTCCTAAATGATTTTGGTGGTTGAATTTCCCAACACAAATAATTGGACTAACTAGTTTACTCTAGACTGTAAGTTCTACAGGTGCCAAAGGTTCAACACAAACCAATAAAAAGTCCAAGATAGGGTTGAAAAAGAAAGAAGCAAAAGAAACCGAAGGCTGTCTTGGTATGGCGCACCGGACTGTCCGGTGTGCCACGGACAGTGTCTGGTGCACCACCGGACTGTGTCCGGTGCACCAGGAAGATCAACTCTGAACTGCTCAGCTTCAGGTTTTTGGAGAGCCACTCTGCTATAATTCACCGGACTGTCCGGTGTAGCACCGGACTGTCCGGTGTGCCATGCGAAGCAACGGCTACTGCCCCAGCTATCGTCTGCAAAAGTGAACAGTGAACGTGAACAGTGCGCGGACAGCGCGTGCAGAGTCAGAGCAGCTCCAGAAGGCGCACCAGACAGTGAATAGTGACTGTCCGGTGCACCACCAGATTGTCCGGTGGCCCAGGCTGTCAGAGCTCCAACGGTCGAACCCTAACGGTTGGGTGACGTGGATGGCGCACTGGACTGTCCGGTGGCGCACCGGACTGTCCGGTGCGCCCATCGACAGACAGCCTCCCCAACGGCCATTTTGGTGGGTGGGGCTATAAATACCCCCAACCACCACACTTCAAGGCATCCAAGTTTTTAGCCATTGCATTCAATACAAGAGCTCTAGACTTCACTCCAAGACACAAAACAAAAGATCAAATCCTCTCCAAGTCCCAAACTCATTCCAAAGACTTAGTGGCTTGTGAGAGAAAGACACTTGTGTTCATTTGAGTTCTTGTCGCTTGGATCGCTTTTCTTCTTCCTCTATTCTTGTTCTCAAGCAACTTGTAATCAAGCAAGAGACACCAAGTTTTGGTGGTCCTTGTAAGGGGTCTAAGTGACCCATTGATTAAGGAGAAAAGCTCACTCGGTCTAGATGACCGTTTGAGAGAGGGAAAGGGTTGAAAGAGACCCGGTCTTTGTGACCACCTCAACAGGGAGTAGGTTTGCAAGAACCGAACCTCGGTAAAACAAATCACCGTGTCATCCGCTTTTATTTGCTTGTGATTTGTTTTCACCCTCTCTAACAGACTTGGTTTTATTTCTAACGCTAACCTGGCTTGTAGTTGTGCTTAAAGTTGATAAATTTCAGATTTGCCTATTCACCCCCCTCTAGGCGACTTTCAGTTTTGTTTCTTTGAAGCCCAAGACACCAGGGATCTCCCTAGAAACTGACAAGTCCCTAATGTGGTCTTTCTATCAATTTTACACCCTGCCCAATCGACATTGGAATATCCTATTAAATCAAAAGTGGATACCTTGGGGTACCAAAGTCCAAACTTAGGAGTATAAACTAAATATCTCATGATTCTTTTCATGGCCCTAAGGTGAACTTTCTTAGGATCGGCTTGGAACCTTGCACACATGCATAAAGAAAGCATAATATCCGGTCGAGATGTACATAAATAGAGTAAAGATCCTATCATCGACCGGTATACCTTTTGATCTACGGATTTACCTCCCATGTCGAGGTCGAGATGCCCATTTGTTCCCATGGGTGTCTTGATAGGCTTGGCATCCTTCATTCCAAACTTGTTGAGTATGTCTTGAATGTACTTCGTTTGGCTGATGAAGGTGCCTTCTTGGAGTTGCTTGACTTGAAATCCTAGGAAATACATCAACTCCCCCATCATAGACATCTTGAATTTTTGAATCATGATCCTACTAAACTCTTCACATGTTGATTTGTTAGTAGACCCAAATATAATAGCATCGACATAAATTTGGCATACAAACAAATCTTTTGCAATAGTTTTAGTAAAGAGAGTAGGATCAACTTTACCGACTTTGAAGCCATTAGTGATAAGGAAATCTCTCAGGCATTCATACCATGCTCTTGGGGCTTGCTTGAGCCCATAAAGCACCTTTGAGAGTTTGTAAACATGGTTAGGGTACTCACTATCTTCAAAGCCGGGAGGTTGCTCAAGATAGACCTCTTCCTTGATTGGTCCATTGAGGAAGGCACTTTTCACGTCCATTTGATAAAGCTTAAAGCCATGGTAAGTAGCATAGGCAAGTAATATACGAATTGACTCAAACCTAGCTACGGGTGCATATGTTTCATTGTCTTGAGCCTGATCCTCATTTGGGTTGGTGGAGATGTTTGATTGGAAGATGTCGGTTGATCTTGAACTTGTGTGGGCTCTTTGGATTCCTTAGGACACACATCCCCAATGGACATGTTCCTTAGCGCGACACATGGAGCCTCTTCATCATCTAGCTCATCAAGATCAACTTGCTCCACTTGGGAGCCATTAGTCTCATTAAACACAATGTCACAAGAAACTTCAACTAATCCAGTGGATTTGTTGAAGACTCTATATGCCCTTGTGTTTGAGTCATAACCAAGTAAAAAGCCTTCTATAGCCTTAGGAGCAAATTTAGATTTTCTACCTCTTTTGATAAGAATAAAACATTTGCTACTAAAGACTCTAAAATATGAAACATTGGGCTTTTTACCGGTAAGGAGTTCGTATTGTTTTCTTGAGGATTCAGTGAAGATATAACCGGTTGATGGAGTAGCAGGCGGTGTTAATCACCTCGGCCCAAAACCGGTCCGGAGTCTTGTACTCATCAAGCATGGTCCTCGCCATGTCCAATAGAGTTATATTCTTCCTCTCCACTACACCATTTTGCTGAGGAGTGTAGGGAGAAGAGAACTCATGCTTGATGCCCTCCTCCTCAAGAAAGCCATCAATTTGAGAGTTCTTGAACTCTGTCACATTGTCGCTTCTTATCTTCTTGATTCTCAATCCGAGCTCATTTTGAGCCTGTCTCAAGAATCCTTTTAAAGTCTCTTGGGTTTGTGATTTTTCCTGCAAAAAGAATACCCAAGTGAAGCGAGAATAAGCATCCACAATTACAAGACAGTACTTACTCCCACCGATGCTTATGTAAGCTATCGGGCTGAATAAATCCATGTGGAGTAACTCTAGTGGCCTGTCCGTTGTCATGATGTTTTTGTGTGGATGATGGGTTCCAATTTGCTTCCCTGCTTGACATGCGCTACTAACCCTGTCTTTCTCAAGATGAACGTTGGTTAGTCCTAAAATGTGCTCTCCCTTTAGAAGCTTGTGAAGATTCTTCATCCCAACATGGGCTAGTCGGCAATGCCAGAGCCAACCCATACTAGTCTTAGCAATTAAGCAAGTATCGAGTTCAGCTCTATTAAAATCAACTAAGTATAACTGACCCTCTAATACTCCCTTAAATGCTACTGAATCATCACTTCTTCTAAAGACAGTAACACCTATATCTGTAAAAAGACAGTTGTAACCCATTTTGCATAATTAAGAAACTGAAAGCAAATTGTAATCTAAAGAATCTACAAGAAAAACATTGGAAATAGAATGGTCAGGTGATATAGCAATTTTACCAAGTCCTTTGACCAAACCTTGATTTCCATCCTCGAATGTGATAGCTCTTTGGGGATCTTTGTTTTTCTCGTAGGAGGAGAATATCCCTTTCTCCCCTGTCATATGGTTTGTGCATCCACTGTCTATTATCCAACTTGAGCCCCCGGATGCATAAACCTGCAAAACAGTATTAGGCCTTGTTCTTAGGTACCCAAATAGTCTTGGGTCCTTTCACGTTATAAACAAGCACCTTGGGTACCCAAACACAAGTCTTGGAGCCCTTGTGTTTGCCCCCAACATATTTGGCAACTATTTTGCCTAATTTGTTAGTAAGCACATAAGAAGCATCAAAAGTCTTAAATGAAACATTAGGTTTATTTGATGCAATAGGAGTTTTCTTTTTAGGCATTTTAACATGTGTAGAATGCCTAGAGCTATATGCCTCATTCTTATACATATAAGCATGGTGAGATACAGATGAGACTTCTTAGCATGAATTCTCCTAATTTTGTATTCGGGATAACCAGCAGGATATAAAATATATCCCTCGTTATCCTAAACCATGGGAGCCTTGCCCTTAACAAAATTAGACAATCTTTTAGGGGCATTAAGCTTGACATTGCTTCCCTGTTGGAAACCAATGCCATCCTTAATGCTAGGGCGTCTCCCACTATAGAGCATGCTTCTAGCAAATTTAAATTTTCATTTTCTATCTCATGCTCATTAATTTTTTTTCAGTTAGTTGTGCTATATGATCATTTTGTTGTTTAATTAAAGCAAGGTGATCATGAATGTAACGCCCTGAATTTGGGGGTAGAATTTTTTTCTTCTTTTCTCTCACCAAATTCGGGTGTTACTCTCTTTTCTCTTTCCCCGTTTTGCTCCTTCTCCCTAATTTCAAACCAGTATAGCGACAGGTGTCCGTGTCATGTATAAACCTAAGTGTCATGGGTGTTGCATCATGCCGAAGCACATTTCTCTGTCTGATGTTGAGTGTTCGTCTCGTTCCGTTCCGGATTTCGATTCGCAATTTAATTCCGTTTTGTGGTCCCCGCACGTCATGGGTTTTCGATCCACGAAATGGCCCGGCCCAGCCTAGTCCAGCCCAGCCCGGCCGGCCCGGTCCGACCCGGCCCTGCGCGCCCCTGGCGCCCAAACCCCCCCATGCGCCCCCCTTCTCTCCCTCTCTCTCATTTGGATCTCTCGCGCAACAACCTCTCCTCTCCCTCTTCCACCTCTCTCTCCCCGTGGTGCCCTAGGATTTGGAGACGGTGATCACCGGAATTTTGGGCCCCGAGGTGAGCTCCCCTCCCCTTCTCCTCTCTCTCCCTCTCCCTCCTCTTCTTCCCCCCGCGCGCGCCCTCCCTTTCCCCTGCCCTCCCCCCCGCTCGCCGACGGCGTGGCCCCGCCCCGGCCTCCCCTCGCGGTGGCGCGGCCCCGCCCCGGCCTCCCCTCGCGGCGGCGTGGCCCCGTCCCTGCCCCTCCCCGGCGCGGCGGCGCCCGCCCCCACCCCGGCCCGCAGCGGCGCCCGCCCGTTCGCGCCCCTCCCCGGCACGGCGGCGCCCGCCCCCTGCCCCTCCCCGGCGCGGCGGCGCCCGCCCCCACCCCGGCCCCTGCGCGCGGCGGCGCCCGCCCCGCCCCGGCCCCGTGGCGGCGCTCGCCCGCCCCGCCCCTCGGCTCCGCCGGCCGTGGTGGCCCAGCGCCCTCCCGCGGTGCGGCGAGCCCCGCTCGCCCGCGCGCGCCCGCCCCCGGCTCGGTCGCCCGCCTCCCGGCGAGCTCGGACGCCCCCCCGGTTCAACCGCCCCGTGCCCCGGCTCGGCCGCCCGTTCCCGCGCTCGGCCTCGTCTGGCCGTATCCTCGCTCGCCCGCGCTCACGGTGATTATTTGTTAGTTGATAGTTAATGTCAAACTCCGTTAGTTAGCGTGCTGCGTCGCGCGCTTCGCCGCGCGACGGATTCGTCTAATTTCAGATTCTATCTGTGTGTTGCGTCGTGCGTTTCGTCGCGCGAAGATCCATTTTTGTTTCAGGTTGTTTAAGGTGTAACGCCGCGTGTGTATTCACGTGACGTTCCACTTTGGACTCAGTTTAGTCGACGTATGCCGTCGTGCGTTTCGTCGCGCGACGCTTAACGTCTCCTCATAACTAAGGCGAAGTGTCTCGTTGCGTGCTCGGTCGCGCGATGAGTCGTTAACTTCTTAATTTGTTTTAGAGTGCTATGTCGCGCGTCTCGCCGCGCGACCATTCTTTTTATTTATCTCCACCTGCTTATAATGATTAGACATGAAACATGACTTTACTTTACGCTAAACATAGTGTCTACATTAAATTTCCTTCCATTAAGCGAGTGGTTAATTTATAATCATGTAACGTGACCGTTTCTCGACTGTCTTGTTCTCTTTCTCTCTTAACTATAACTGCGAGTCCGCATGGAACATCTGTTTACTTACTGCATTCTATTGTATGGTGTACTGTTCTTTTGTATTAAATGTGTGGATATATGTGTGTTTGCGCTCGCATAGAGGACGATCCGGTCGGAGAACCCGAAGAACCCGCAGGAGAAGCCCCTGAGCAGCAGTCGGTTGGTGGAGGCAAGTGTCCCTTGACCTATCTCTGTCCTATTCATTCTTTAATTCACCTCCCGCTTTACATATTTATGCCTAAGGATTGACTAGCTTTTGTTATCCATGTCCTTGTTTACCTATCTGGGTTGGATTATTATTGTTTAGCTTTATGCTATTGCTCAAACTCTAATAAATGAACATGATGAGATTATCTATGATACGTTGTTTTCCCTTCTCTTATTGTGATGTTGTACTTGTGGTCATCAAGGGGGCTCGAGCGGTTTCTCGAGTGCCTCTCCGTAAGGACCTGTTCTATGGATGACCGCCCGGGAAAACAGTGCAACCATGAGGGTGGAATGGGATGCCCTTAGCTGAATAATTAGAGGATCTGGGGTGTAGTTCACTTAGCCGTCGTGCCGTCAATGGGGCTCGGTGTATGCGGCTCGCTCTGCCAAGTTTGGGTTCGCCCCTTGGGGAGGAGTGCGGTGCATTTAGGAAACCTAACGGGTGGCTACAGCCCCGGGGAATCTTTGTAAAGGCTACGTAGTGATGCCCTGCTGGGTCACCTTGGTAGTGATCAATGGAGAGTCATGATCTCCGAGCAGAAAGGGAATCACGGCTTGTGGGTAAAGTGCACAACCTCTGCAGAGTGTTTGAAAACTGATATATCAGCCGTGCTCGCGGTTATGAGCGGCCAAGGGAGCTCCAGTGATTAGTGGTACTTGATCAGAGACATTATGGTACAGGTGGCTGTGAGATTGATGGTTCTGGTTATGACTTTGGTGCTGGTAAGTGGTATTCTTTCTGTTTGGAAAGGGTACATCGGGCTAATAACTTGGGTTAATGCTAAAACTTGGCTTTCTATTAGTAAATAATAATCCGACCAACTAAAAGCAACTGCTTGACTTATCCCCACATAAAGCTAGTCCACTACAGCCAAACAGGATACTTGCTAAGTATGTTGATGTGTACTCACCCTTGCTCTACACACCAAACCCCCCCCCATCCCCAGGTTGTCAGCATTGCAACCACTGCTCAGGCGAAAAAGAAGCTGTGGAAGGAGACTTCCAGGAGTTCCAAGACTACGACGAGTTCTAGGCGTGGGTTAGCGGCAACCCCCAGTCGGCTGCCTGTGAAGGCCGCGTTTATCTACGTTTCTTTTCCGCACTTTGATTTATTGTAAGGACTATATGGACATCTCAGACGTATGATGTAATCGACTATTATTTCCCTTTTAATACTATTTGAGCACTGTGTGATGATGTCCATGTTATGTAACTGCTGTGTACGTGAATAACTGATCCTGGCACGTACATGGTTCGCATTCGGTTTGCCTTCTAAAACGGGTGTGACATAAGTGGTATCAAAGCCGTGCTGACTATAGGACCGCTAACCTAGAATAGAATGGTCGTTCTAAGGATTATAGACCTCTGTCCATGCCTTGACTTTGATATCCCTTCAAAAGTTTGTCATACCGACCAAACCTATGTTCTACTATATATTATACCTTGCTGAAAATCATGTTTTATTCTAATCCTTCATTTATTTATGATTCATTATTTGCTGGTCATATTGATTCTGTTCTCACCCTTTTGCTTGCGATGCCTTTTGTAGATGGCTCGACTTAGACACACTGCACGAAAGTCCGTCATCCCCTTCTTACCCTCCCGCCTTGCTGAGCGTCCGCTTCGCCGTCCCGTGGCCGGACAGTCCAGCCACTTGGAGAGACTGCACCACCGCCTGCATGAGGAGCAGGAACGTCGACGACAGGAGCAGCAGGGCTCTTCCTTCTCGCTCCGACAGGAGATAGAGTCCGTGAGGAGCTGCTCCCCTGTGCTTCCCCTGGAGGCGCCCCCTGCACCACCACTGGGCGCCCCAGCCTCTGGAGTAGCTGCTGGAGGAGACCCAGACGACGAAGGTGGCGACGACAGCTCGAGCCACGACACCGACTTCTCTGCTAACCATGAGCCGGAAGGATGGGTTGCTCGATCCATCACTCGCGACGCTGCTCGCGGGTGTCACTTCCACGATGCGCTCGACACCCTGCTACGTCGGGCACTTAACCGACATACTTGGTCCATCGAGTATCGCTGTGTGGTCTACCAGCACAGTCGCGGGGTCTACCCGGACCGCTGGGAGGCAACCTGCTTGGTGCGCCGTCCGGAGAACAGTCTCCAGGGTGCGGAGGCCTGCTCGGAGCACTATTCTATCTCTGAGCGGGACTCAGCTGAGGCAGCCATGCAAGATGCTGCACGGCGTGCGCTTTCGCACTACTGCTCGGTTCTCGGTGGGGTAGCTGACGGTCTCGACCTGAAGTATTACCCCCGCCGTCCATCTAGCAGCATAGGAGGCGTGATTGTCTCACCTGTTGGTGAGGGCAATCCTAGGTTGAGCAGCACAATCAACCTAGCCGCCATGCTAAACACAGAGCTGGACCATGCATTAGACGAGCTGAGTAGGGCTCGTGCTGAGATCGCCCTGCTGCGGGCTGAGCACGCGGAACGTCGTCACCTGGATGATGGTTCCCCCGCTCCCGTCGGGACTCAACACCCATACCGCTCACCTCGGCGTGGACACCAGTCTTATGGCAATCCCGACTGCAAGACCAAGATAACTCTAGAACCATAGCTCGTTAGAGTTGGATCTTGTAATTAATACGAAATATATACGTAGAAGCTACAGTCTTAGCGTTAGTCTCGCTCTTAGTTAGTCTTAGTTAGATAGGGTAGTTTGCTATATCCTGTGCATTTATGTTTGTCATGATGAACTATGTTTGGTTTGGATCTTTGTAATGACTGTCACCAGAGTGTGGGTATCCCCTGCATTTTGGTTTACCTATTATGTTAATGGAGTTAGTTATATAGTTGGGAAACCTTTTATTCCACTTTCCTCTTTATCTGAGAAGCTGTGAGGTCTGTGTTGGAGATCAGTGAAGATGCTCATCTGTTCAGTGCTGTTGAAGAATTCTATACTCTTTTCTTATGCTACAAGATTTGCCAGATCAGTTCTGATGTGTGGTTGCATTCTGCAGATGTCAGAGAACAGGCGCAGAGGAGGAAGGCGTGCTCAGCAGGAGCGAGCCGCTCAACAGGAAGAGGTGCCCCAGCAGCAGCACCTGCCGCCCCCGCCCCCGATGTCCATCGAGCAGATGTTTCTGATGCAGACTCAGGCAGTTCAAGCCATCGGTCAGACTCTGGCCGCCATTCAGCAGCAGCAGCAGCAGGCCCCACCTCAGCCTCAGCCTCAGATGCCCAGAGACAAGCGTGCTGAATTCATGAGAGGTCATCCACCAACGTTCGCTCATTCTTCTGACCCCATGGATGCTGAAGATTGGCTGCGCACTGTGGAGCGGGAGTTGCATACCGCCCAGTGCGATGACAGGGAGAAAGTCCTGTATGGTCCCCGTCTGTTGAGAGGAGCAGCCCAGTCATGGTGGGAGTCTTACCTCGCCACCCATGCCCACCCTGACGCCATCACCTGGGAAGAGTTCAGAGGAAGCTTCCGTCAGTACCATGTTCCTGCAGGTCTGATGACAGTGAAGGAGGAATTCCTGGCTCTCAAGCAAGGGCCATTGTCTATCAGTGAGTACCGAGACAGGTTTCTGCAATTGTCTCGCTATGCTCCTGAAGATGTCAACACCGACGCCAAGCGGCAGTATCGTTTCCTGAGAGGCTTGGTTGACCCTCTGCAGTACCAACTGATGAATCACACCTTCCCGACATTCCAGCACCTGATTGACAGAGCAATCATGACAGAAAGGAAGCGTAAGGAGATGGAAGATCGTAAGCGCAAAATCAGTGGACCCCAGCCTGGAAGCAGCAGTCGTCCCCGTTTCTCAGGCAATCAGCCTCAGCAGTTCAGGCAGAACCAGCGTCCACCTCAGCAGCATCAGCAGTTCCAAAGGCATTATCCTCAGCACCAGTACCAGAACCGTCAGAGCAATCAGTCAGGAGGTCAGCTTCAGAGGCAGAATCAGCAAGCACCTCGTCTTCCTGCCCCAGCAAGCCAGCAGAACAATCAGGCAGCACCAGCTCAGGTTGGAAACAGGGCATGTTTCCACTGTGGAGAGCAAGGCCACTAGGTGATGCAATGTCCGAAGAAGGCAGCCCAGCAGCAGTCAGGCCCCAATGCCCCAGCAAAGCAGAATGTGCCTCAGCCTGGAGCAGGCAATCGCTCTCAGTCGCGCTATAATCATGGGAGACTGAATCACTTGGAGGCTGAAGCCGTTCAGGAGACCCCCGGCATGATAGTAGGTATGTTCCCAGTCGACTCCCATATTGCAGAAGTGTTATTTGATACTGGAGCAACGCATTCTTTCATTACTGCATCATGGGTAGAAGCACATAATCTTCCAATTACTACCATGTCAACCCCCATTCAAATTGACTCAGCCGGTGGTAGAATTCGAGCCGATAGCATTTGTTTGAATATAAGTGTGGAAATAAGGGGGATAGCGTTTCCCGCTAACCTTATAGTAATGGGTACTCAGGGAATAGATGTCATCCTAGGGATGAATTGGCTAGATAAGTATCAGGCAGTTATCAGTTGTGATAAGAGGACAATTAAGTTGGTGTCCCCACTAGGAGAAGAAGTGGCGACCGAGTTAGTCCCGCCTGAGCCAAAGAAAGGAAGTTGTTATCAGATGGCCGTTGATAGCAGTGAAGCAGACCCAATTGAGAGTGTCAAGGTTGTGTCCGAGTTCCCAGATGTGTTTCCAAAGGACTTACCGGGTATGCCACCAGAGCGGAAAGTTGAGTTTGCTATAGAGCTTCTTCCTGGAACCGCCCCTATCTTTAAGAGAGCTTACAGAATATCTGGACCAGAGTTGGATGAGCTTAAGAAGCAAATCGATGAGTTGTCAGAGAAAGGTTACATCCGGCCAAGCACCTCGCCTTGGGCCGCCCCTGTCCTATTTGTGGAGAAGAAAGATGGCACCAAAAGGATGTGCATCGATTACCGAGCTTTGAATGAAGTCACGATCAAGAACAAGTATCCCTTGCCCAGGATAGAGGATCTGTTCGACTAGTTGAGAGGAGCCAGTGTGTTCTCCAAGATTGATCTGAGGTCAGGTTATCATCAGCTCAGGATCCGACCTTCGGACATTCCGAAGACGGCATTCATTTCCAAGTATGGTTTGTATGAGTTCACAGTGATGTCTTTTGGTTTGACCAATGCGCCAGCGTTCTTCATTAACTTGATGAATAGTGTATTCATGGATTATCTTGATAAGTTTGTGGTGGTATTCATTGATGACATTCTGATTTACTCTCAAAGCGAAGAAGAGCATGCAGATCATTTGAAGATGGTATTGCGGAGATTGCGAGAGCACCAGTTGTATGCAAAGTTGAGCAAATGTGAGTTCTGGATCAGTGAAGTCCTGTTCTTGGGTCACATAATCAACAAAGAAGGATTGGTCGTGGATCCAAAGAAAGTGGCAGACATTCTGAACTGGAAAGCGCCAACAGATGCTCGAGGAATCAAGAGCTTCATTGGAATGGCCGGATATTATCGGCGATTCATTGAAGGGTTTTCAAAGATTGCGAAACCAATGACAGCGTTGCTAGGCAACAAGGTTGAGTTCAAGTGGACCCAGAAATGTCAAGAGGCCTTCGAAGCGCTGAAAGAGAAGTTAACTACAGCGCCTGTCCTAGTCTTGCCTGATGTGCACAAGCCCTTCTCGGTGTATTGTGATGCTTGTTACACAGGTTTGGGATGTGTGTTGATGCAAGAGGGAAGGGTTGTGGCCTACTCGTCCCGACAGCTGAAGGTTCATGAGAAGAACTACCCAATCCATGATCTAGAGTTGGCAGCAGTGGTTCACGCACTAAAGACATGGAGGCACTATCTGTATGGACAGAAATGTGATGTTTACACAGACCACAAGAGTCTGAAGTACATATTCACTCAGTCAGAGTTGAACATGAGGCAACGAAGATGGTTAGAGTTGATCAAAGATTATGAGTTGGAGATTCATTACCATCTAGGTAAAGCAAACGTAGTGGCGGATGCTTTAAGCAGAAGGAGTCAAGTCAATCTGATGGTCGCTCGTCCGATGCCTTATGAGTTGGCCAAGGAGTTCGACAGGTTGAGTCTCGGATTACTGAACAATTCGCGAGGAGTTACAGTTGAGTTGGAACCTACCTTAGAGCGCGAAATCAAAGAAGCACAGAAGAATGATGAGAAGATCAGTGAGATCCGGCGACTGATTCTAGATGGCAGAGGCAAAGATTTTCGGGAAGATGCAGAAGGTGTGATATGGTTCAAGGACCGCTTGTGTGTTCCCAATGTCCAGTCCATTCGGGAGTCGATCCTTAAGGAAGCTCATGAGACAGCCTATTCGATTCACCCTGGCAGTGAGAAGATGTATCAGGATCTGAAGAAGAAATTCTGGTGGTACGGAATGAAGAGGGAAATCGCAGAGCATGTGGCTATGTGCGATAGTTGCCGAAGAATTAAGGCAGAACACCAGAGACCTGCTGGATTGTTGCAACCGTTGCAGATCCCTCGGTGGAAATGGGATGAAATTGGTATGGATTTCATAGTCGGATTGCCTCGCACTCGAGCCGGCTACGATTCCATTTGGGTAGTAGTGGACCGCTTGACCAAGTCAGCCCACTTCATACCTGTCAAGACCAACTACAGCAGTGCAGTGTTGGCAGAGTTGTATATGTCTCGGATCGTTTGTCTTCATGGTGTGCCAAAGAAGATAGTGTCAAACAGAGGAACGCAGTTCACCTCTCATTTCTGGCAGCAGTTGCATGAAGCCTTGGGCACGCATCTGAATTTCAGTTCAGCTTATCATCCGCAGACAGATGGTCAGACCGAAAGGACCAACCAGATTCTTGAAGACATGTTGAGAGCCTGTGCGTTGCAAGATCAGTCCGGATGGGACAAGCGATTGCCCTATGCAGAGTTTTCCTATAACAACAGCTACCAGGCCAGTTTGAAGATGTCACCATTTCAGGCGCTCTATGGAAGGAGTTGCAGAACTCCGTTGCAATGGGATCAGCCTGGAGAGAAGCAAGTGTTTGGGCCAGACATTCTACTTGAAGCTGAAGAGAACATCAAGATGGTCCGAGAGAATCTGAAGATAGCGCAGTCAAGACAGCGAAGCTATGCAGACACAAGAAGAAGAGAGCTGAGTTTTGAAGTCGGAGACTTCGTCTATCTGAAAGTGTCACCGATCAGAGGAGTCAGAAGATTCGGAGTCAAAGGCAAGCTAGCACCCCGCTACATTGGTCCGTATCAGATTCTTGCAAGACGTGGAGAAGTGGCCTATCAGCTCAGTTTGCCAGAGAATTTGTCTGTTGTGCATGATGTCTTTCATGTGTCTCAGTTGAAGAAATGCTTGCGTGTGCCAGAAGAGCAGTTGCCAGTGGAAGGTCTTGAAGTCCAAGAGGACTTGACCTACATTGAGAAGCTAGTGCAAATCCTTGAGGTTGCAGACCGAGTCACCCGAAGGAAGACCATCAGAATGTGCAAAGTTAGATGGAATCACCATTCAGAGGAAGAAGCAACCTGGGAGCGTGAAGATGATCTGATGGCTAAATACCCCGAGCTCTTTGCTAGCCAACCCTGAATCTCGAGGGCGAGATTCTTTTAAGGGGGATAGGTTTGTAACGCCCTGAATTTGGGGGTAGAATTTTTTTCTTCTTTTCTCTCACCAAATTCAGGCGTAAATCTCTTTTTTTTCTTTCCCCGTTTTGGTCCTTCTCCCCAATTTTAAACCAGTATAGCGACAGGTGTCCGTGTCATGTATAAACCTAAGTGTCATGGGTGTTGCATCATGCTGAAGCACATTTCTCTGTCTGATGTTGAGTGTTCGTCTCGTTCCGTTCCGGATTTCGATTCGCGATTTAATTCTGTTTTGTGGTCCGCGCACGTCGTGGGTTTTCGATCCGCGAAGTGGCCCGGCCCAGCCTAGTCCAGCCCAGCCCGGCCGGCCCGGTCCGACCCGGCCCTGCGCGCCCCTGGCGTCCAAACCCCCCATGTGCCACCCCTTCTCTCCCTCTCTCTCATTTGGATCTCCCGCGCAACAACCTCTCCTCTCCCTCTTCCACCTCTCTCTCCCCGTGGTGCCCTAGGATTTGGAGACGGCGATCACCGGAATTTTGGGCCCCGAGGTGAGCTCCCCTCCCCTTCTCCTCTCTCTCCCTCTCCCTCCTCTTCTTCCCCCCGCGCGCGCCCTCCCTTTCCCCTGCCCTCCCCCCCGCTCGCCGACGGCGCGGCCCCGCCCCGGCCTTCCCTCGCGGCGGCGCGGCCCCGCCCCGGCCTCCCCTCGCGGCGGCGCGGCCCCATCCCCGCCCCTCCCCGGCGCGGCGGCGCCCGCCCCTCCCCGGCGCGGCGGCGCCCGCCCCGTCCTGGCCCCGTGGCGGCGCTCGCTCGCCCGCCCCGGCCCCTGCGCGTGGCACTCGCCCGCCCCGCCCCTCGGCTCGGCCGGCCGTGGTGGCCCGGCGCCCTCCCGCGGTGCGGCGAGCCCCGCTCGCCCGCGCGCGCCCGCCCCCGGCTCGGCCGCCCGCCTCCCGGCGAGCTCGGCCGCCCCCGGCTCGGCCGCCCGCCTCCCGGCGAGCTCGGCCGCCCCCCGGTTCAACCGCCCCGTGCCCCGGCTCGGCCGCCCGTTCCCGCGCTCGGCCTCGTCCGGCCGTATCCTCGCTCGCCCGCGCTCGCGGTGATTATTTGTTCGTTGATAGTTAATGTCAAACTCCGTTAGTTAGCGTGCTGCGTCGCGCGCTTCGCCGCGCGACGGATTCGTCTAATTTCAGATTCTATCTGTGTGTTGCGCCGTGCGCTTCGTCGCACGACGATCCATTTTTGTTTCAGGTTGTTTAAGGTGTAACGTCGCGTGTGTATTCACGCGACGTTCCACTTTGGACTCAGTTTAGTCGACGTATGCCGTCGTGCATTTCGTCGCGCGACGCTTAATGTCTCCTCATAACTAAGGCGAAGTGTCTCGTTGCGTGTTCGGTCGCGCGATGAGTCGTTAACTTCTTAATTTGTTTTAGAGTGCTATGTCGCGCGTCTCGCCGCGCGACCATTCTTTTTATTTATCTCCACCTGCTTATAATGATTAGACATGAAACATGACTTTACTTTACGCTAAACATAGTGTCTACATTAAATTTCCTTCCATTAAGCGAGTGGTTAATTTATAATCATGTAACGTGACCGTTTCTCGACTGTCTTGTTCTCTTTCTCTCTTAACTATAACTGCGAGTCCGCATGGAACGTCTGTTTACTTACTGTATTCTATTGTATGGTGTACTGTTCTTTTGTATTAAATGTGTGGATATATGTGTGTTTGCGCTCGCATAGAGGACGATCCGGTCGGAGAACCCGAAGAACCCGCAGGAGAAGCCCCTGAGCAGAAGTGGGTTGGTGGAGGCAAGTGTCCCTTGACCTATCTCTGTCCTATTCATTCTTTAATTCACCTCCCGCTTTACATATTTATGCCTAAGGATTGACTAGCTTTTGTTATCCATGTCCTTGTTTACCTATCTGGGTTGGATTATTATTGTTTAGCTTTATGCTATTGCTCAAACTCTAATCAATGAACATGATGAGATTATCTATGATACGCTGTTTTCCCTTCTCTTATTGTGATGTTGTACTTGTGGTCATCAAGGGGGCTCGAGCGGTTTCTCGAGTGCCTCTCCGTAAGGACCTGTTCTATGGATGACCGCCCGGGAAAACAGTGCAACCATGAGGGTGGAATGGGATGCCCTTAGCTGAATAATTAGAGGATCCGGGGTGTAGTTCACTTAGCCGTCGTGCCGTCAATGGGGCTCGATGTATGCGGCTCGCTCTGCCAAGTTTGGGTTTGCCCCTTGGGGAGGAGTGCGGTGCATTTAGGAAACCTAACGGGTGGCTACAGCCCCGGGGAATCTTTGTAAAGGCTACGTAGTGATGCCCTGCTGGGTCACCTTGGTAGTGATCAATGGAGAGTCATGATCTCCAGGCAGAAAGGGAATCACGGCTTGTGGGTAAAGTGCACAACCTCTGCAGAGTGTTTGAAAACTGATATATCAGCCGTGCTCGCGGTTATGAGCGGCCAAGGGAGCTCCAGTGATTAGTGGTACTTGATCAGAGACATTATGGTACAGGTGGCTGTGAGATTGATGGTTCTGGTTATGACTTTGGTGCTGGTAAGTGGTATTCTTTCCGTTTGGAAAGGGTACATCGGGCTAATAACTTGGGTTAATGCTAAAACTTGGCTTTCTATTAGTAAATAATAATCCGACCAACTAAAAGCAACTGCTTGACTTATCCCCACATAAAGCTAGTCCACTACAGCCAAACAGGATACTTGCTAAGTATGTTGACGTGTACTCACCCTTGCTCTACACACCAAACCCCCCCCCATCCCCAGGTTGTCAGCATTGCAACCACTGCTCAGGCGAAAAAGAAGCTGTGGAAGGAGACTTCCAGGAGTTCCAAGACTACGACGAGTTCTAGGCGTGGGTTAGCGGCAACCCCCAGTCGGCTGCCTGTGAAGGCCGCGTTTATCTACGTTTCTTTTCCGCACTTTGATTTATTGTAAGGACTATATGGACGTCTCAGACGTATGATGTAATCGACTATTATTTCCCTTTTAATACTATTTGAGCACTGTGTGATGATGTCCATGTTATGTAACTGCTGTGTACGTGAATAACTGATCCTGGCACGTACATGGTTCGCATTCGGTTTGCCTTCTAAAACCGGGTGTGACAATGAATAGCATCAATAATAACATCTCTACATCTAGTACAAATGGTAACATGATCAACACTAGATGTAGAAGGTTTGCAAACATTTAATTCATTTATCTTAGATTTTAGCATGACATTTTCATCTTTAAGACAGGAAATAGAATCATTGCAAACATTCAAATCTTTAGCCTTGGAAATTAACTTAGCATTCTCAGTTTTAACGCTAGAAATTGATTCATTCAATTTATCAATCTTAGCAATTAAGCTAGCATTTTCATTTCTAAGATTGGTAATTGAATCGTTACAAGCACTTAATTTCTCAACCTTAGTATTTAAACTAGCATTCTCAGTTCTAAGGTTAGAGATAGTGTCATGGCAAATGCTAAGCTCTTTAGTCAATTTTTCACATTTTTCTATTTCCTAAGCATAAGCATTTTTCACTTTAACATGCCTTTTGTTTTTCTTAATAAGGAATTCCTCTTGGCAATCCAAGAGTTCATCCTTCTCATGAATAGCACCTACCAATTCATTCAATTTTTCTTTTTGTTGTATGTTAAGATTGGTAAAGAGTGTAAGCAAATTATCTTCATCTTCACTAGAGCTACCCTCATCACTAGATGTTGTATATTTGGTGGAGGCTCTAGATTTTACCTTCTTCCTTTTTCCATCCTTTGCCATGAGGCACTTGTGGCCGACAGTTGGAAAGAGAAGTCCCTTGTTGACGGCGATGTTTGCGGCATCCTCATCGGAGGAGGAGTCGATGGAGCTCATGTCGGAGTCCCATTCCCGACACACATGGGCATCGCCGCCCTTCTTCTTATAGTACCTCTTCTTCTCCTTCTTCTTTCCCCTCTTGTCGTCGCCCCTGTCACTATCCCTAGACATAAAACATTTAGCGATAAAATGATCGGGCTTACCACATTTGTAGCACACCCTTTTGGAGCAGGGTTTGTAGTCCTTCCCCCTCCTTTGCTTGAGGATTTGACGGAAGCTCTTGATGATGAGCGCTATCTCCTCGTTGTCGAGCTTGGAGGCGTCGATGGGGAGTCTACTTGATGTAGACTCTTCTTGCTTCTCTTTTGTCGCCTTGAATGCGACGGGTTACACCTTGGGTGTGGAGGTGGCGCCTTGCTCCAAGTTGACAATTTGTTTGGAGCCTTTGATAATCAATTCAAAGCTCACAAACTTTCTTATCACTTCCTCGGGAGACATTAGCTTATATCTAGGATCACCACGTACTAATTGAACTTGAGTAGGATTACAAAATACGAGTGATCTAAGAATAACCTTGACCATTTTATGGTCATCCCATTTTGTGCTCCTGAGGTTGCGCACTTGATTCACCAAGGTTTTGAGCCAGTTGTACATGGCTTGTGGCTCCTCTCCTTGGTTGAGGACAAATCGATCGAGCTCCCCCTCGATCGTCTCTCGTTTGGTGATCTTGGTCACCTCATCTCCCTCGTGCGCGGTCTTGAGCACGTCCCAAATCTCCTTGGCACTCTTCAACCCTTGCACCTTATTATACTCCTCTCGACATAGAGAGGTGAGGAGTATAGTAGTGGCTTGGGAGTTGAAGTGCAGGATTTGGGCGACCTCGTCCGAGTCGTAGCCTTCGTCCCCCACGGATGGTACCTGCGCTCCAAACTTAACAATGTCCCATATGTTTGTGTGGAGTAAGGTTAGGTGATGCCTCATTTTATCACTCCACATGCAATAATATTCACCATCAAAACATGGTGGTTTGTCTAATGGAACGGAGAGTAATGGAGTGCGTTTAGAAATGCGGGGATAGCATAGGGAGATCTTACTAAACTTCTTGCGCTCATGGCGCTTAGAAGTGACGGACACGGCATCGGAGCTGGAGGTGGAGGGCGACGAAGAGTCGGTCTCGTAGTAGACCACTTTCTTCATCTTTTTCGTCTTGTCGCCACTCCTATGCGACTTGACGCGGGGAGGTGATT
The DNA here is from genome assembly GCF_902167145.1 of Zea mays. Taxonomy (NCBI): domain Eukaryota; kingdom Viridiplantae; phylum Streptophyta; class Magnoliopsida; order Poales; family Poaceae; genus Zea; species Zea mays. Next base: position 19,104,684 of record NC_050102.1, read on the forward strand.
CCTCCCTTCCTTTGGCGCCGGACTCCTTTGATGGAGCCTTCCCGTGGCTTGTGCCCGTTTCCATCTCCCTCTTGGCGGATCCTCCCGACATCACTTCGAGTGGTTAGACTCTAATGAAGTACCGGCTCTGATACCAATTGAAAGTCGCCTAGAGGGGGGTGGATAGGCGAAAACTGAAATTTACAACTTTAAACACACTACAAGCCGGGGTTAGCGTTAGAATAAAATCCGAGTCCGGGAGAGAGGGGGAAAACAAATCAACCAAGAAATAAAGCGGATGACACAGTGATTTGTTTTACCGAGGTTCGGTTCTAAAGAACCTAGCCCCCGTTGAGGTGGTCACAAAGACCGGGTCTCTTTCAACCCTTTCTCTCTCTCAAATGGTCACCTAGACCGAGTGAGGCTTCTTCCTTAATCTCACGGGTCACTTAGACCCCGCAAGGACCACCACACAATTGGTGTCTCTTGCCTCGCTTACAAAGCACTTGAGAATAAGAAGTGAGAAAGAAAAGAAAGCCAAGCCAAGCAAACAAGAGCAACAAGAAACAAGTGATCCTCTCACAAGTCCTAATGCACTAGAATTGAATTGGGGACTTTGATTGGGTCAGTGGCTTTGATTTGTGTCTTGGAGTGTTGCACTTTGCTCTTGTATTGAATGGAGAGTGTTGAATGTTTGGATGGTTGGAGTGGAGGTGGTTGGGGGTATTTATAGCCCTCAACCACCAATTCAACCGTTGGGGGCAGGCTGCTGTCGATGGGCGCATCAGACAGTCCGATGCGCCACCAGACACTGTCCGGTGCGCCAGCCACGTCACCCAACCGTTAGGGTTCTGACGGTTTCGACCGTTGGAGCTTTGTCTTCTTGTGGCACCAGACAGTCCGGTGCCGCACCGGACAGTACTGTTCACTGTCCAGTACGCCTCTAACGGCTGCGCTGCTCTGCCGCACACTGTTTGCGCACTGTTCATCTAGAATTCAGCTTTTGTAGGCGGCCGTTGCGCGAAGTAGCCGGTGCTCCGCTGGCACACCGGATAGTCTGGTGGCACACTGGACAGTCTGGTGAATTATAGTGGAGCAGCGCTTCTGAAACCCGAAGGTGGCAAGTTTAGAGTCGTACGGCCCTAGTGCATCGGACACTGTCCGGTGGCACACCGGACAGTCCGGTGCGCCAGACCAGGGTGCTCTTCGGTTTATTTTGCTCCTTTCTTTTTGAACCCTTTCTTTAATCTTTTTATTGGTTTGTGTTGAACCTTTATGCACCTGTGGAATACATAATCTAGAGCAAACTAGTTAGTCCAATTATTTGTGTTGGCCATCAACCACCAAAATTATTTATGGAAAAAGGTTAAGCCCTATTTCCCTTTCAAAAATGTAGATAGAAAAGACACGTAATGGAATGATACAATGTAATGGTGTGTGAAGACTTATCTCCTTTTGCCTTAGCATTTTCACAAGGTATATACCCGTGTGTTGCCACGAGGCGGGGGAGTGGGTGGAGCGACGCCTAGACTACAAATATAATTATTGTTTATTTCTAAACACTGAGGTACATGTGGTCTGGTGGTTAGCCCCAAAATTCTAGAGCAAAAGGGGCATGGGTTCAAGTGCCCAATCTGCACTATTTTTTTTTGCGCGTGATGTGCGGTCGCTGGGCATAGGGAGGGTGAAGTCATGGTAGCACCAGGTGCCCACATTAGGTTCTTAATAGATTATTAGTATAGATATTGATTACGTCTCCCATTACATTATATGAATTTACAAGCATACCTTCGGCTCCTTGATAGAGGGAGTACGAACATATTTTCTTCGTCTTCGGCTTTGCAGGTCTTGGCCTTCGTTGTTCGGTAACCTTCTCATTAGCTTGTGCCCGAAGTTATTGCCTTCGGCCGCCATCTTTGCTACTTGTTGTCACACCCGGTTTTAGAAGGCAAACAAAATGCAAAACCATGTACATGCCAAGATCAGAACTCACATACACAACAATTACATAAATGACTCATCAGAGCACAATGCTTCGAATATTAATAAAGAGTTAGTAATAATATTATAGGCTAGAGCCATTTACATCATTTATATCAAAGTACATAGAATAGAAACGTAGCCAACGTAAACAAACCCACCACAGGTAGCGGACTAGGGGAGGTCGCTAGCCTAATCCTCGTACTCGTCGAAGTCCTAGAACTCCTGGAGATCCGTTTCGATGCCTTCTTCTTCTTCTTTACCTGAGCATAGGTTGTGTGATGGAACCTCCCAAGTAATTAGGCCCACCTACAGTTGTCCTTGTCCAACGGACCTCAGACAACCCTGTAGGTGCCCCTGAATCACTTGACAAGTTCGGTATCTGCTTTTCTTACCTTTCCCAAGAGCGTTTCACCCGTCACGCAGACATTACAAGCATCGGAGTTACGAGAATGCGGAAGCAATTACATGAACTTACCTTTATTTAAAAGTAAGATAGAGTTGAATATTTACAGACCAGAATATATCCTATGAGTGCAGAGTAATATTATTACACACCAAGGGAGGCAAAAACTCCTCCCATAAAGTTTTAAACAAAAGTTCTTATGGAGGATCCTTTCCTCCCGCAACTTCATTCCTGGTGTTCTTCCTTTGGTACCACCTTAGAACAGAAGCAACAAAAGTTTGTCGCTTCCTCACCTAAAAACAACGGGGAATAAAACCCTGAGTATGGAATTACTCAGCAAGTCTTACCCGACTAAAGAAAAGACTCTCAAGGGTATGCTGGTTTAAGGGAGTCAAGGTAAGGTTTCTCAATGATCAAAGACTCTGTTTTGCAGAAATGCTTACTAAAAGTGGATCCATAAAAATCCAGTTTTATTGTCAGGTTAGGTAAAATTACCTGCATCTAGAGTTCTTTCTACCCTAGTTCAAACACTTGACCTGCACTAGCCAATTTCTTAACAAGCCCTTCATCTTTACTAGAATTCTACGTATAGGGCAGTGACCAAGTATTCATAACCACGAAGGTACGGCGATCCGAATCGATTATACTCAGCTGAGGATCTCCGAGCACACGACATATGTAGCACTTAACCCTTGCAATGTCAACCCGCCACCGGGGTTCTTAAGACCAGATCAGGTTCACGTCAACCGAGAGCACAGATACACCATCGTCCAGCCTCTTGCCACGGAGGGTACACGCTACTCTCGCCACCGCTCCACGTCCATTGCGTGTTATCTTATTCTGGCCTTAGTCTGCCCGAGGCAAGGCTTACCCATGACGAGGCATGTGACCAGTTAAAGGGTCCTCGGTCATCAAGCCTACATCGACACGGTCCTTAATCGACTCAGACGGAGACACTACACCGAGACTCCTTTCTCGTGCAAGTCACCCGCCCGGTCTCAGCTTAATCATTTCAAACCCAAAGTTTGGTACCTGGCAGAGGTACATCTTTTCCGATGTTGAACCCATCATGGCCATGATGGATCCACCATCAAGTTTTATTTTCGAAAACATCCCACCCACTTTTGCCTCATCATCTTTTGTAAAACAAAACATTTTGTTTTTCTAAAGCAAGGCTAAGCATCAAAAATCTTTTGTAAAATGGGTGATCAAGGAAGGTAATCAAATTCAAGGAAGGTAATGCATGAATTGTTTTAGCAATCAACTCCTATCACCTAATGCATCAAGTAAGTGAAAAAGATTTTTAAAACATAAGGAGGTGGCAAATGCATCGGGGCTTGCCTTCATTTATAGGTGAGTCAGGCTCGGATCCGCAGATGTCAAAGTAAAAACAATTCCCTGCCTGATGTTCCGTAGGTGGTGGTGGTGCAGTCTTCTCTTCTTCTATCTCAACCTCTTCCTCGTTTTCTAAATATAACCATATATATATATATATAAGACTGAATGCCATGTAATGCTCATGAGAGTGCAAAGATAATAATAGTTTACTATCTACAGTCTTGAATACAACTTTCCTTCACGGAACTCCGAGAACTTAGGGTTTCCGGAGTCATTAGTGAAGTTCAAAGAGCAGGGGGTGGGGGTTTTGGGTTCTAGTATCAAACAAGGTCCAAATCAAACCAAATTCTACCGAAGGCTTCTAAATAATGTTTAGAGTTCAAATAAAAAGTTTAGGCATTTTTGGAATTATGATTTAATTTTTAAAAATCCAGAAACAAGGTTTTAGGCTATTTTAAATACTCTAAAATTCTCTATTTGGACTAAAAATCAAGAAACTATTTTTATTAAATACTATAGGAAATTAGGGATCTAACAAAATTGGTCTTATATTTTTAGGATTTTTTTCTACAATTTCTTACATATTTCCAAAGCTTGCTAGAAAAAGAAAAGGAAAATTAATGAACAGTCTCGGGTCGAAACCAGCCCGAGCGGGCCCAACTAGGGCAGAAACGCGTCCACGCGCGCGCGCCCGTGGCAACTTTGCGAATAAGGCCCTGCAGTTTTTGAATAACCCGAAGGGGCCCAAACACTATTTAACATCGTCGCTGACACTTTGCAGAAATGACCTCCACGTTCTATTTCTTTACCGTGCTAGATCCCCGACGGCGCCGAGCGCGGCCGAGCTCCGGCGAGCTCCTGGACCGGCCAAACGGGGCAAGGACTGGTGCTTCCGAGCGGTCTACACCAAATTCAAGTCCTATCAATGGTTTCCCCTCATTTAATTTCGCAAATGGGTGCCTGGTTGGCTCTGGCCACGGTGACCGTGGATGTTGCGGATGGATAAACGCGTTCCCGACGACTAGTGGGCTCCTAGTTCAATTGAGCAGGTCGACGAGCATCACAGGCACATGAGCACACTTAAACGAGGGAGCAGAAGGTTTGCACTGACCTGAATCGAGCCGGCCGCGGTGAGGTGCGTTTTACGGTGTTCTTGAGTGGATTTGAGGAAATCCAAAATTGGAGCTTACGGGTGCAAGATTGGAGGCAATACTGGGTGGTGTGGTGCGTGATGATCTTGCGGAGCTGACGGCAGGCTCAATTTATAGGCCTAGTGAGCGGTGGCCGCGAATTTGAAGAAAGACGTGCGGCGGTCGGAGGAAGGGGAGTTCACTGGCGCAGTGGATTCATGTCCCACGCCGTGGCAGTTACTCCGGTGATCAACTGAGAGTGAGAGTAGGTTACGGCGATGCGGTGGAAAGGTAGAGACACGCGGCGGACAGCGGTGATGGCTTAACGGCGGTGAGGACCTTATCCAAGGAATCGGTGAGCAAGGGGAGGGGCATGACGACTAGCCGGAGTGGCGTCCAGCTCAACGGCGGCGAAGATTTTTCTACCCCACGACGTTATCTATCCACTCCGGGCACAAATCACGGCGGGATGAGCGCGAATCTGGGCGCGGCTCGTCGGCGGCGAGCTGAGTTGTTGATCTGATCTATTTCAGTTGCAGTACTGTACCATGGGACTTCCTCATTCAGTTGGACTGACCGAGCAAGTTTGGCGCTAATTTTCTTCCGATTTTTAATGGCAACCAGTGGATCGGCCAGTAACAAAGTTGTTGTCTGATGATCCAACAACAATCTTGCTATAGCGACCATAGCCAAATTCTTATTAGATCAAGGTTGATTTCCAGTTCAAAGTTGACTCAGTACCACTGTTAGCCTGAATTTCATACTTCAGACAGCCTGAAAGTTCAACTTTGAGTGCACTTTTCTCCAAATTCTTCACAACAACCATGCTTACTCTCTTAAGCAAAGTTATTCACCTAAGATAGATCTACATAGTTGATGTGGTGACCTAGGGCAAATTCTCAATAATTTGGAAGATATAGAGCTCCAAAGTTGAGCCAATATCACTGAAAATCAGACTTAATCATTTGAGAAAAAGTGTGGCTTTTTGCATATAAGCCCAAAACTTAGGGTTTAGATTGCAAATCCACCTATTTGTGAACCATAATACTTAAGATGCTTTATTAACATGGTTTTTGCACTTTAGCCCAAAAGTGGACTAATTTTGCACTTAACCCCCTATGGTTTGGTTTTAGGGTTTTCCAGGGTTTCAATTAGGTTTCTGGTATTTCAAGGGTGTAAATGTAACTTAAACCCATTCTTAGTAATATTTTATGACTATTTCACTTAATCTTTGGGGTTTTCTCTATTTAGTCCCTGTTTTGCCCTTCTAATCCCCATTTAGGGTTAATTTCCCTACACTAGGGTCTTATTTGCAAAATGCTATAACAATACAACTTGTTTGAAATTTTTACCTAGTGAATGCATCCTAGGTATATCAAACATATGAAATGCTGATGCTCATGATGTTATGCTCAAGTTTTAGTAACAGTAACACCAGGGGTGTTACATCCTTCTCCCCATAAAAGAATCTCCTTCCCGAGATTAAAAGTCCTAGGGTATGTAATGGAAAAGGAAACACGACATACTTTTATTTCCTTATTTTTGGTACAAGGCAAGGGTGGTTTGGGGCTCACTCCTTTATTACAACCACTTTATACACTTTACAAATTACAGGAGGCTAAAAAGCCTGGGAAATTTTTATCTAAGAAGTCTTGAGTTTCCCATGTAGCCTCATCTTCGGAATGTTGGTTCCACTGTATCTTGTAAAACTTGAGAGTTTTTCTCCAGGTAATCCTGTCCTTTTGATCCAAGACTCGAATGGGATGCTCAGAATATGTCAAGTCTGGTTCAAGGACAACATCTGTCACTTCAATGGTTCGATCTGGAACCCGAAGACACTTCTTCAATTGTGACACATGGAACACATTATGTACGGCGGACAAGGTTTCGGGTAGTTGAAGTCGGTATGCCACTGGTCCACATTGCTCAAGTATAGGGAAAGGACCAATGTACCGGGGTGCAAGCTTCCCTTTAACCCCGAAATGCGATACACCCTTCATTGGGGAGACCTTCAGATAAACATAATCTCCGACCAGAAAATACAAGGGCATTCGTCGTTTGTCTGCATAACTTTTCTGACGAGCTTGAGCTTTCTTCAAATGATGAATGATTCTTTGAACCTTTTCTTCGGTCTCTTTCACCATATCAGGCCTGAAGAAGTACCTTTCACCAGGTTCAGACCGATTTAGCGGAGTACGACATCGTCGCCCATATAAAGCTTCAAAGGGTGCCATCTTAATGCTTTCTTGATAGCTATTATTATATGAGAATTCCGCTAACGGCAAACATTCGTCCCATTTCTGTGGGAATTCCAGAACACATGCCCGCAGCATATCTTCAAGTATTTGGTTCACCCTCTCAGTCTGCCCACTTGTTTGAGGATGATAGGCCGAACTGTGGAGCAATTTAGTACCCAAGGATTTATGAAGTTCTTCCCAGAATTTGGATACGAATTGAGGTCCACGATCCGACACTATAGTCTTCAGAACCCCGTGCAAACTGAGAATGCGAGCAATGTACAGCTCCGCATAGGTGATGATGGGATATTTTACTTTGACTGGAAGGAAGTGGGCGATCTTTGTAAGTCGATCAATGATAACCCAAATGGAGTCAAAGCCTTTTACTGTTCTGGGTAATCCCACAATGAAGTCCATACTAATATCTTCCCATTTCCATGTTGGTATTGGTAAAGATTGTAATGGACCGGCAGCTTTCAGGTGTATGGCCTTGACACGTTTACAAGTGTCACATCTAGCCACATAGCGTGCAATTTCAATTTTCATCTTCGTCCACCAGTAATGCTGCTTTAGATCATGATACATCTTAGTGCTTCCAGGATGAATAGAATAGCGACTAAGATGTGCTTCATCCAAAATTTGCTGGCGGAGCTCTTCATTCTTCGGCACAACTATGCGGTTGTTGAACCATACAACATCCTGATCGTCTTCTTTGAAACATTTGGCTTTTCCAGCCCTTATCTTCTCACGGATGTGTTTCATACCCTCATCATTCTTTTGTGCGTCAATTATCCTTTGTAAAAGGACTGACTCAAGCTTTAGTTGACTTAAGGCTCCTTGTTGGATCATTCCCAGGTTTAACTTCTCCATCTCCTGGCATAGGGTATTGTCAGAGGTCTTCACCGTAAGACAGTGACAGGAAACCTTACGGCTAAGTGCATCTGCCACAACATTGGCCTTGCCTGGGTGATAATGAATTTCCAATTCATAGTCCTTAATAAGCTCAAGCCATCGCTTTTGTCTCATGTTCAACTCTGACTGGGTGAAGATATACTTCAAGCTTTTATGATCTGTATAAATGTGACAGATATTACCCAGCAGATAATGACGCCAGATCTTCAGGGCATGAACCACTGCAGCTAGCTCCAGATCATGAGTGGGATAATGCTCCTCATGCCGGCGCAACTGCCTTGAAGCATATGCGATTACTCGGCCTTCCTGCATTAATACACAGCCGAGACCACTGCCTGATGCGTCACAATACACATCAAATGGCTTATTAATATCCAGTTGAGCCAATACCGGAGCAGTGGTTAATAATACCTTCAATTGTTCAAAAGCTTCATTACATTTTGAAGACCAATTGAATTTAGTATCATTCTTTAATAGACTTGTGATTGGCTTCACAAGCTTGGAAAAATCTGGTATAAATCGGCGGTAATAACCAGCCAGTCTAAGGAAACTTCATACTTGATGAACAGTGGTTGGGGGTTTCCACTCTAAAATGTCCTTGACTTTGCTGGGATCCACCGCAATCCCCTTGGCAGACAGTACATGTCCGAGAAATTGAATTTCTTCTAGCCAAAACGCGCACTTACTGAACTTGGCATATAACTAATGTTCTCTCAAGCGCGTTAATACGATCCGTAAATGTTGAGCATGCTCCTCTTCATTCTTGGAATATATTAAAATATCATCTATGAAGACCACCACAAACTTGTCCAACTCGGGCATGAATACCGAGTTCATCAGATAAGTGAAGTGGGCAGGAGCATTTGTTAGTCCGAAAGACATTACCAGGTATTCAAATAATCCATACCGCGTAGTGAATGCGGTCTTTGGTATATCCTCGGGCCTGATACGGATCTGATGATAGCCCGATCTGAGATCAATCTTGGAGAATACCCTCGCCCCGGTCAGTTGATCAAATAAAATGTCAATCCGTGGAAGAGGGTACTTGTTCTTGATAGTGACCTCATTCAGGGGTCGATAATCCACGCACATCCGCAATGTTTGATCCTTCTTCTTGACGAATATGGCTGGACAACCCCATGGCGACGAGCTTGGCCAGATGAATCCTTTCTCAAGTAGATCTTGTAATTGAATCTTGAGTTCTGCCAGCTCATTTGGAGGCATTCAGTACGATCTTCTAGAAATGGGAGCCATACCGGGCTTCAACTCAATTACAAATTCTACATCCCTTTCAGGTGGCAATCCAAGCAAATCTTCTGGAAAGACATCTGGGAACTCACACACTACCGGAATATCCTTGATCTCCGGTATAATGGCTTCATATATTCGGTCAGTAGTTTTGGTTGGAATGGGGATAGACAAAAGAATTTCCTCTTGATTATGACTCAACCTGATGGTTCTCTGATCAGTGTTGAGGGTTGCTTTATGTCGGGCCAACCAATTCATGCCCAAAATCACATCTATGTCTTGGCCTTTTAGAACAATCATATTAGTAGGAAAGTCCCATCCGGCCAATGTTACGGGCACTTGGAAAGCCACTTCCCTAGTAAAGATTTGTCCCCCAGGTGACTGAATTTTAAACCCTTCTTTTGATTCATGGTATGAAATGCAATGTTGCTCCACAAATTTCTTGCTGATGAATGTATGTGAAGCACCAGAATCAAAGAGAATAATTGCGGGATGATTAGCCACAAGGAACGTACCCATCATTACCGGTTCACCGTCCGGTGTGGTGGCCACTTGGGTGTAATAAATTCGTCCCGTCTTATTTATGTTCTTGCCCGCATTTCCCTTAGCTTGAGAAGAATTCCCAGTACTTGTTGATCGTTTGAGCGATTCTGCTTCAGGTAGGGGCAATCCTAAATAAAATGCCCAGATTTTCCGCAATTGAAGCATCCCGTTGACGAACTGGGAAGGGCAGGGAATCGAGTGCCTGGGGCACCCGGCTGACTTGTTGTAATGGGGGCAGTATTGGGACGGATGAACACTGGTTGCTTAAAAGGGAAGGAGGGTGGACGAGAGGAAGAGCGATTCTGGTTGAAAGGCTGGATAACAAACTGTTGCCTTTTCACAGGGCCCTGACTAGGCCTGTCACCTCCAAAACCCTTGGATTTTCCGGCGCCTGCATACTTTGCTTCAACTGCCAATGCTATACTGATAGCTCTTCCATAAGTAAGGTCGATGCAGGTTGCCATCTTTCTTTGCAGTCGATCATTTAAACCTCTCATAAAACAATTCTTCTTCTTCAAATCTATGTTAACTTGATCGATTGCATACTGGGATAAGTGATTAAATTTATTGAGATACTGATTAACAGTATCCCCTCCTTGCTTCAGCTTCATAAATTCCTCCTGTTTCAGGTGGAGGACTCCCTCAGGTACATAATGCTCTCTGAAGGCTATATTGAATTCATCCCACATTACTTGATGACCAGCCGGTTGTACGGCAACAAAGTTCCCCCACCAGGTGCTGGCAGGGCCACGCAATTGCTGAGCCGCGAATAGGGGCTTCTGAGTTTCGGAACACCAAAGAAGTCCAAATTTCTGCTCAATAACGCGGATCCATTCGTCCGCCGCTAAAGGGTCTTCCGCCTTGATGAACAACGGTGGGCGCGTCTCGGAGAAATCCAAATAAGAGGTCTCACGGGAGCCCTGCTGATAGCCCCGCCCGCCTTATTGTTGGAGTTGTTGACCCGCCATCTCCCGTAGGAAACGGGTATTATCCGCTGTCGCGTTTACCAAGGTGGCGATAGCCTCGGCAAGTGTGGGAGGGACTGGAGGTGGGTTTGGTGTTGCCTCCCTCCCACGGGAGGTACTAGCCCCGTCCTGAGCACGAGTCCAGGAAGGCATCTGTGGCAACAAACATTTGAAAACAATATGACATGCCAAAGAAAACCATCCATTTTACATTACTAAAAAGAGTAATGTTACAGACTCGAATTTTACAACAGGATTTCACTACCTATTATACAATAACACTACCTATTATAAAATAACACTACTTCTATTTCTACTATTACACTACTACTCCTGCTTCCTGTTGCTCCTGGCAGCCTCGTCGTCGGGCGTGGGAGACCACTCATCGACCAACCTCATAGAGGGAGGGGGCCTGAAAAGGTCCAACTCGCCACCAAAAGCTTCTCCCGCTACATGAGAAGGTCTGGCTTCCGTCTCGACAGGATCCGCAGGTTCACTGGGGTGCAATTGCGAATACAGTACATGAACTTCTTCATGTAGAGTATTGCAATAAGCCTGCAGGTCATCAATGGCCGAGCTGAGCTCTTCTACTCGAGCTTGAGCTTTTGCCTCCTTGGCCCAGGCAAGCGAACGAGATTGAACTACCCAGTCGAGCGCTAAATCTCGGTCCGCGAGCTGATCTCGCAGGCGGCGGACGTCACTTCTCAATTCATTGATTTTGTCGCCATCTGTGACCCATATGTCAGTCCTGCGGTGAAGTTCCGCTTGGAGCCGATTCACTTGCGCTTCAAGATCCCCGATCGGATCATTACTCCCACTACTGCTATCCTCGTGTCTTGGGGCCAGTTGATGACATGGCACACCAATTGGGCCAGTATGCTTGCGCGCAGTTCTCCTCGTGCGCGGCGGTAATTTTCTAAGGGGGAAAATTTTATTAGCATAGTTCTTAGCATGATGCATGTGTAATTACAGAATCAACCTTAGTTGATTCACACCTTCTATATGTTGCACTCTCACTATCTGGTCTTAAAGATAAACTCTTCAGAAATACTTAGGTAAGAAGGGAAGAGATTTTCTAGATAAGTCTTTAGAAAATCCTTTTGAAGATGCCTCATAATATCTGCAGAGAAGGGCTTCGCTCCGATACCAGTTGTGACGGAACCTCCCAAGTAATTAGGCCAACCTACAGTTGTCCTTGTCCAACGGACCTCAGACAACCCTATAGGTGCCCCTGAATCACTTGACAAGTTCGGTATCTTCTTTTCTTACCTTTCCCAAGAGCATTTCACCCGTCACGCAGACATTACAAGCATCGGAGTTACGAGAATGCGGAAGCAATTACATGAACTTACCTTTATTTAAAAGTAAGATAGAGTTGAATATTTACAGACCAGAATATATCCTATGAGTGCAGAGTAATATTATTACACACCAAGGGAGGCAAAAACTCCTCCCATAAAGTTTTAAACAAAAGTTCTTATGGAGGATCCTTTCCTCCCGCAACTTCATTCCTGGTGTTCTTCCTTTGGTACCACCTTAGAACAGAAGCAACAAAAGTTTGTCGCTTCCTCACCTAAAAACAACGGGGAAAAAACCCTGAGTATGGAATTACTCAGCAAGTCTTACCCGACTAAAGAAAAGACTCTCAAGGGTATGCTAGTTTAAGGGAGTCAAGGTAAGGTTTCTCAATGATCAAAGACTCTGTTTTGCAGAAATGCTTACTAAAAGTGGATCCTTAAAAATCCAGTTTTATTGTCAGGTTAGGTAAAATTACCTGCATCTAGAGTTCTTTCTACCCTAGTTCAAACACTTGACCTGCACTAGCCAATTTCTTAACAAGCCCTTCATCTTTACTGGAATTCTACGTATAGGGCAGTGACCAAGTCTTCATAACCGCAAAGGTACGGCGATCTGAATCGATTATACTCAGCTGAGGATCTCTGATCACACGACATATGTAGCACTTAACCCTTGCATATGTCAACCCGCCACCGGGGTTCTTAAGACCAGATCAGGTTCACGTCAACCGAGAGCACAGATACACCACTGTCTAGCCTCTTGCCACGAAGGGTACATGCTACTCTCGCCACTGCTCCACGCCCATTGCGTGTTATCTTATTCTGGCCTTAGTCTGCCCGAGGCAAGGCTTACCCATGACGAGGCATGTGACCAGTTAAAGGGTCCTCAGTCATCAAGCCTACATCGACACGGTCCTTAATCGACTCAGACGGAGACACTACATCGAGACTCCTTTCTCGTGCAAGTCAATCCACCATCAAGTTTTATTTTCGAAAACATCCCACCCACTTTTGCCTCATCATCTTTTGTAAAACAAAACATTTTGTTTTTCTAAAGCAAGGCTAAGCATCAAAAATCTTTTGTAAAACAGGTGATCAAGGAAGGTAATCAAATTCAAGGAAGGTAATGCAGGAATTGTTTTAGCAATCAACTCCTATCACCTAATGCATCAAGTAAGTGGAAAAGATTTTTAAAACACAAGGAGGTGGCAAATGCACCGGGGCTTGCCTTTGTTTATAGGTGAGTCAGGCTCGGATCCGCAGATGTCAAAGTAAAAAACAATTCCCTGCCTGATGTTCCGCAGGTGGTGGTGGTGCAGTCTTCTCTTCTTCTATCTCAACCTCTTCCTCGTTTTCTAAATATAACCATATATATATATATAAGACTGAATGCCATGTAATGCTCATGAGAGTGCAAAGATAATAATAGTTTATTATCTACAGTCTTGAATACAACTTTCCTTCACGGAACTCCGAGAACTTAGGGTTTTCGGAGTCATTAGTGAAGTTCAAAGAGCGGGGGTGGGGGTTTTGGGTTCTAGTATCAAACAAGGTCCAAATCAAACCAAATTCCACCCAAGGCTTCTAAATAATGTTTAGAGTTCAAATAAAAAGTTTAGGCATTTTTGGAATTATGATTTAATTTTTAAAAATCCAGAAACAAGGTTTTAGGCTATTTTAAATACTCTAAAATTCTCTATTTGGACTAAAAATCAAGAAACTATTTTTATTAAATACTATAGGAAATTAGGGATCTAACAAAATTGGTCTTATATTTTTAGGATTTTTTCTACAATTTCTTACAGATTTCCAAAGCTTGCTAGAAAAAGAAAAGGAAAATTAATGAACAGTCTCGGGCCGAAACCAGCCCGAGCCGGCCCAACTAGGGCAGAAACGCGTCCACGCGCGCGCCCGCGGCAACTTTGCGAATAAGGCCCTGCAGTTTTTGAATAACCCGAAGGGGCCCAAACACTATTTCACACCATCGCTGACACTTTGCAGAAATGACCTCCACGTTCTATTTCTTTACCGTGCCAGATCCCCGACGGCGCCGAGCGCGGCCGAGCTCCGGCGAGCTCCTGGACCGGCCAAACGGGGCAAGGATTGGTGCTTCCGAGTGGTCTACACCAAATTCAAGTCCTATCAATGGTTTCCCCTCATTTAATTTCGCAAATGGGTGCCTGGTTGGCTCTGGCCACGGTGACCGTGGATGTTGCGGATGGATAAATGCGTTCCCGACGACTAGTGGGCTCTTAGTTCAATTGGGCGGGTCGACGAGCATCACAGGCACATGAGCACACTTAAACGAGGGAGCAGAAGGTTTGCACTGACCTGAATCGAGCTGGCCGCGGTGAGGTGCGTTTTACGGTGTTCTTGAGCGGATTTGGGGGAAATCCAAAATTGGAGCTTACGGGTGCAAGATTGGAGGCAATACTGGGTGGTGTGGTGCGTGATGATCTTGCGGAGCTGACGGCGGGCTCAATTTATAGGCCTAGTGAGCGGTGGTCGCGAATTTGAAGAAGGACACGCGGCGGTCGGAGGAAGGGGAGTTCACTGGCGCAGTGGATTCGTGTCCCACGCCGTGGCAATTACTCCGGTGATCAACGGAGAGTGAGAGTAGGTTACGGCGATGTGGTGGAAAGGTAGAGACACGCGGCGGATGGTGGTGATGGCTTAACGGCGGTGAGGACCTTATCCAAGGAATCGGTGAGCAAGGGGAGGGGCACGACGACTAGCCGGAGTGGCGTCCAGCTCAACGGCGGCGAAGATTTTTCTACCCCGCGACGTTATCTATCCACTCCAGGCACAAATCACGGTGAGATGAGCGCGAATCTGGGCACAGCTCGTCGGTGGCGAGCTGAGTTGTTGATCTGATCTATTTCAGTTGCAGTACTGTACCATGGGACTTCCTCATTCAGTTGGACTGACCGAGCAAGTTTGGCGCTAATTTTATTCCGATTTTTAATGGCAACCAGTGGATCGGCCAGTAACAAAGTTGTTGTCTGATGATCCAACAACAATCTTGCTATAGCGACCATAGCCAAATTCTTATTAGATCAAGGTTGATTTCCAGTTCAAAGTTGACTCAGTACCACTGTTAGCCTGAATTTCATACTTCAGACAGCCTGAAAGTTCAACTTTGAGTGCACTTTTCTCCAAATTCTTCACAACAACCATGCTTACTCTCTTAAGCAAAGTTATTCACCTAAGATAGATCTACATAGTTGATGTGGTGACCTAGGGCAAATTCTCAATAATTTGGAAGATATAGAGCTCCAAAGTTGAGTCAATATCACTGAAAATCAGACTTAATCATTTGAGAAAAAGTGTGGCTTTTTGCATATAAGTCCAAAACTTAGGGTTTAGATTGCAAATCCACCTATTTGTGAACCATAATACTTAAGATGCTTTATTAACATGGTTTTTGCACTTTAGCCCAAAAGTGGACTAATTTTGCACTTAACCCCCTATGGTTTGGTTTTAGGGTTTTCCAGGGTTTCTGGTATTTCAAGGGTGTAAATGTAACTTAAACCCATTCTTAGTAATATTTTATGACTATTTCACTTAATCTTTGGGGTTTTCTCTATTTAGTCCCTCTTTTGCCCTTCTAATCCCCATTTAGGGTTAATTTCCCTACACTAGGGTCTTATTTGCAAAATGCTATAACAATACAACTTGTTTGAAATTTTTACCTAGTGAATGCATCCTAGGTGTATCAAACATATGAAATGTTGATGCTCATGATGTTATGCTCAAGTTTTAGTAACAGTAACACCAGGGGTGTTACAGGTTGCATCAAAGACAACCTAGTGTTTTGTGAAAGCAAGGGTGAGTACACATCAACGTACTCAACAAATGTCCCGTTTGGCTGAGCTGGACTAGCTTTATGTGGAGTTAGGCTCAAAGTAGGTTGCGTTTACTTTGTCAAGTTTTATTCATCTATGTAAGCCAAGTTATTATCCCAAAGAGTACCTCCTCATAGAGGAAATACCAAAATCCATAGTCAGAATCATCATTAATAGAACCATCATCATCATTCATAACCAAATCCATAACTGGAACCATTGTATCTCGAACCATCTATAACGTTAATCAAAGAGGATCCCAAGGCCACTCTTAATCATGAGCACGACTAATATATCAGTTTCATTCCCTCTGCAGAGGTCGCACACTTTACCCATGATCCGTGATTCCCTTTTCTGCCCGAGGAGCGCTACTCCACATTGATCACTTCATATGTGGTCTGGCAGGGTATCACTATGTAGCCTGTACAAAGATTCTCCTAGTGTGTAGCTACCCGTTAGGTTTCACGAGTCGTACAAACACAGTACTCCTCCCTAAGGTGAGTGACTAACAAAACCAAAACGAATGAACCTCGGCACCCACCCTTAGCAGAGCAAGCACTATGCCCCAACCCCCATTGACGACACAACGGTGAAGCAAACTACACCCAAGGTTCCTCCAATTAATCAGCTAAGGGCATCCCATATCACCCTCCTAGTTGCACTGTTTTCTCGGGTGGTCTCTCAACGAGAGACCCTTAGGGAGAGGTACTCAGGAAATAGCTCGAGCCCCCTAAAATGCTACAAGTTCATCATTATATCAATAATAAAATCATTGTATCATAAATGTATCTCATCATGTTCATTGATTAAAGTGGAGCACTAGCATAAAGCTAACCATAATAACCCAAAATGTGATCAAGGACAAGGGAAATAGAAAGCTAGTCAATCTTTAGGTTTCAATTATGTAATGCGGAGAAATGAATTATCATGTGAATTAGTGAATAGGACATAAGTAGGTCAAAGGACACTTGCCTTCACCAAACAGATGCTTAGGGTCTTCAACCTTGTAGAACTCAAGGAGCTTGTTCACTTGATCGTCGAAG
Organism: Zea mays; assembly: GCF_902167145.1. Classification (NCBI taxonomy): domain Eukaryota; kingdom Viridiplantae; phylum Streptophyta; class Magnoliopsida; order Poales; family Poaceae; genus Zea; species Zea mays. Next base: position 19,121,608 of record NC_050102.1, read on the forward strand.
CTTGATCATCGATTCCTCAAAGCTCAGGAACAGATCGCGTTCTATTCGCGACGCGCAGCGAATACGAACAGGCACAAGCAAACAAACATATACATGCACAAGAACATTACGCCATACAAAGAAAAACATTATAAAACGTGTAATATAAAAAAAGAGATAGCTTCTACGGTAACGCGAGAAAAAGAAACGCCAAGATCGAAGCTACGATTGAGAAGTTATCGTGTCTACGTTATACAAGTATGAAATATAATATTTAATTCGACATACTCGCGTTATTCAACATTTATTAAATACAACTAGAGCTATCGCCAGTTTTAGTTAATCGACTATGCTAACAACTTTCAGTTAGATAAGTAATTTAAATAATATTAGTGACTCTAAGCGAGACGAATTAACTGTGCGAGACAAAATACGCAACGCGTGAAACACCACGGCAGCACGCGTGCGGCGCGGCCAACATGACAAGCAAGGACTAATGAATAGATAGCATGTTTAAACTAAACAATTATTAATAAAGAATATTTAAGTTAAGGTTAACCATGTTGATGTTTATTTATAAACGCGCAAATTGAAACCCTAAATTAGATTTAAATTGAAACACTACTTTAATAACCATTGGTCAAACAAACATTTAAATAAATTAAATAAAATATGTAACAATAGAGAACAATGCTTCTAACATGTAGATAATTCACCTTCTTCTTCCTCCCTACTTCTCCTTCCTCTCACCATGGCAGGGGAGGAGAGGGGTAAAGGGGCAGGGGCAACACTGGCCGCGCGAGAGGGGGGGAGCGCCGCCGTGCCGGGGAGCTCAATACAAGAATATTGACCTTCCATGACATTCTGATGGTACCATGAGCGCACAGAAGGTGCATAAGTAAAGGTCTTCTGTGACGAAACATCATAACTTATGACGTTTCTAATGAGGAATATTCTTAGGAACGTCATAATTTACCATAAGAATGTCATAGAAGACCTTTAATTACACACCTTCTATGACGCTTATGACACCATCGAAACATCATAGGAGTTCAATATTCTTGTAATGAGAGAGAGGGAGGAGAGAAGAGAGAGGGGCTGCAGAGGAAACAAAGAACTCAATGGGCGCAACAATGGAGGAAAGACTCACAAGAGAAGAAACCCTCGCTGGAGCCGACAAGAAAAACACCAATTGGGGACTGTTGACACCTTTTTAGGGCGCCAATCACTCAACACGAACCAGCGGCGGTGCTCTCTGCACAGGGGCAGACGGTCCGCGGCCAGGGGCCGGACGTACGGTCTACGGCCTGGTGCGAGGCTAGGTTTTCCTGCCTGACGGCCAGACGGTCTGCGCCCTAGGGCCAGACGGTCCGCACGTGCGCAGGGGCGGCGGAAGATCGTCGGCGGCGCCTGGATCTCGCTCCCAGGAGGGACCCCGTCGGGGAGGAGAGATCCTAGGAGTTGTCTAGGCTCAGGCAGGCCAACCTAGACTCCTCTAATCGACGTAGAGTCGAAGAGAAGCGGAGAATTTGGGGATCGAGAGGCTAAACTAGAACTAGACTAGAACTACTCCTAATTGTACAGGAAATAAATGCGAAATAGAAGTGTTATCGATTCGATTGATGATTACAAATCGGTCGTATACCTCTGTATTTATATAGGAGGGTGGCTAGACCCTTCACAAACTAATCTCCCAAACTAATTCCACGAATTTAGCTAACAACCATAGCACAAAACTCGGAACCCTAATCTGTTCTGCGCACGCGCGGACCGTCCGGCCCACAGGCGCGGACCGTCCGGAGGCTCAAATTGGTGCTCAACATATGCCCCCCTGCTTTTTGGTGGAGCTGAGCGAACCAAAAGCAACTAACTCGATGTGATCACATTGGTTTTCTTAGGCATCTAGACACCTACTAGGATAGTACGCAAGGGTCTTGGTCCCAATGGTTAACTCAATGGACGTGACCTATTTTGCTTTGATCGAACTGTCAGTCCCAATATCGCCGAGTGTCGTACTGGTCCTGACCAATTTGTCATCTTGCTTTCCTAACTTTCTGAGTGTTCGAGCGTAGCTCCATAGTCGACCAGGTCTTCTCCTTGCAGGTCGTCTTCCTCCATGGGTGTCGGTACGTCGTTGGAAGTGTCCTAGTGTAGTGCGGACGATCCGGCCTCAGGGGTTGTACGATGACATCTGTTGTTCCTATTTCAATGACATCCCCTTTTATCGTACTGTTAAAGGTCGTAGCTATATACCCCCCTGTCGGATTAGTTAGCCTTTGGGACCGAGTGGTTCGACAATCTTGCTGGGCTTGTGCTCGTGGACCAAATTGAGGGGCTCTCAATCGGTCTTGTACTGGAGGCGTCAACCTGGCAAAGACAGATGACTAGGGTGCCCCCCAAGCGGAGTATTCTGGTGTCCCAAAAGGATATGGTGGCATACCCCACATCTGATTCGAGATATATGGTGGTGGTGGTATGTATGTATAATGATATGACATAGGTGTGTATGGGAGTGGAGTTGTCTATGTATGTACGTTAGGTCTTAGTTGGACATTATGACCTCCCGTCCTTTCTGATTGATGAGGTGGTCCAATCGGTCTAACTTGCTGTCACTCCTGGGTGGGTAAGCGAGACCGCTTTGGAGGCCGATCACTGGGGTTGGCCTTCTTTTTCACATATTTAGACAATAATTGATCAAAGGTCGGGCTGGTTTTTACCAACTGACCAGTGGCCTTGAACGTGTTAGTTTTCCACGTACCTATTTCTGGTCGTCGTGGTTTGAAGGTACGTGGTCGCCGTGGCTCCTTGCCGTTGCCGGACCATCCGCTGGAACGCTCCGGACCGTCCGGTGATGTTACGGACCGTCCGCGCCTGGGCATCGGACTATCCGTGATGCTTAGTATGGGTTCTCGCGCATGTCCCCTGGTCTGCGCTTGCCCTCTAGTGCCGGTGGTTGTGATGGTCACCTTCAGTGTCTCCCCTCCATCAGGAGTCTTCTCGGCCACCACTTTCCTACAAGAAATTTTGTTGTTTCCATCGGCCTCCCGTGCGTTCCGATGATGACTTCTTTTTCTTTGCCCTTATCGGCTGTGTTGGGCCGAATTAGGATCTTTTTTTATTGAAGTCGATCACATTCATTGGGAAGGGCTCTGTGTCCTCCTGAAATTTCAATCGTCCCTCGTTAATGGCCGATTGGATTTGTCGCTGAAACACATTACAATCATTAGTGGCATGGGAAAATGAGTTGTGCCACTTGCAATATGTGCGACGCCTTAGTTCGTCGGCGGGTGGAACGGTATAATCGATCTTAATGTTACCATTTTTCAGTAATTCATCGAATATCTTATCACATTTGTCGACATTAAATTTAAACTCAACCTCCTCCTGTCGTTTCTTTTGAACTGACTGCAAGGAGGAGCAAGCCGAAGATTTGGCCTGCTCGGGCCAAACTATTTCGGCAGTGTAAACTTCTTTTGGTTCATCATCCAAACTACTTTGATTGTGTTCTACTATATGGACATTATGATGAACCATTTTGACTAGTTCTTTGCTTCGGCTTTCACAAGCCGAAGCTCTCTGATGTAATTGTGCTAGCGTAAAGAATTGGATGCCTTCTAATTTCTCTTTTAAATAATAGCGCAATCCATCAAAGGCTATTCCCGCCAGTTGTTTATCTGTTAAATGAATCTGAAAGCATCTGTTTCTCGTATCCCGGAATCTCCGGATGTAATCACTAACCGATTCATCCTTTTCTTGTCGTAGGGCCACTAAGTCTACTAAATCTAGCTCGTAATCACTAGAGAAGAAATGTTCATGAAATTTCTGTTCTAAATCTCCCCATGACAAAATGGAATTAGGAGGGAGCGTGGCATACCATGTGAATGCAGTCCCTGTTAAAGATAATGAAAATAAACGTACACGGAATGCTTCGGTGTCGGCCAATTCTCCTAATTGTGCTAAGAACTTGTCTATGTGCTCACGCGTGCTTTTTCCTCGGTCACCCGAAAACTTTGCGAATTCGGGTATTCTGGTCCCCTGTGGGTATGGGAGACGGTCAAATTGGCTATTATAAGGTCTCCGATATGAATACCCCCGGGGACTATACTAACTCCGAGCTTATCTCGGAACGCCCCAGCTATTTCCTCTTACTACATCGATGGCAGCCGGTGGGAGACCACCGGCTCTTTGGTCTAATATGGGTGAGTTTGTTTGGATGTTGGTATGTTGTTTTCCTCTCCATTGGTTTGGGTTTTGCGGCGTGTTAATACATGCCCTATCAGGCTCATAGGACTGGCCATTCCTTTCTGGCCTTCTGGGGGCCGAAAAGTACTCACTCTCACAGGTTTGGTAGGTTATATTATGGTGCTGGTGTGTCCCATGGTGAGATGGGGAGTTTAGCTGGGACGGATGCGGAGTTGGATATCCATCCTCCTCAAAAAACTCTGTGTTGGACCGTCTGGCGTTATATTCGGACTGTTTGGCGCCGTACGTGGACCGTCCGAATGGGTTATCTAGGGTTTGCACGGTATGTGGCGGCTTGGGTGCGGGCCTCGGTAATTCGCTTCTAAAAATGGGATCGGCCGCCGCTGGCCCGGACGGTCCGCGCTCACGTGCGGACGGTCCGGACATGCGCAGATCGACAAATTTATCGCCGATGTGCGTGGGAGGCTGTTGTTGCCTAGGGTACATGTCTATCGGCCCCCCATAAAGGGGTTGTGATTGGTCGTGACAACCTGTTGCCGATGAATCACGTGTGTATTCCCTCAGTTCAACCTCGTGCGAAGGAAGATTTGCAATAGTAGACTTATCAAGCGCACGCACTAGCCTTTTATGATCGTTTTGTATATCCCATACGATACGTTGCATCTGCTTTCGCTGTTCGTCTATGTAAGCCTTAAGAGATTGGAGCTCATTGGTGCTACTTACATTGGGGGTATTCGTAGTAGGTCGGAGCGAAGCCAGATCCATCGCCTGTTGTCAAACGACTTTGTTGTTGCTGTCCAGCTTGAAGTCAGCCAGGAATTTCTCCTTTGCTTCCTGGATCAGCTGCTCCGGGCGCTCCTCGAATAGGAGCTGTTCTTCAACCGACAAGCTTTCCCATGTCGGCTTGATGATATTGCTGGTGGAAACTTCAGAGCTATCCTTTGAACCGGCCATTGAGGGCCGATCTCGATAGGTCTATATGAAATTGTCCCCAGCGGAGTCACCAAAAAGTATGTTGACACCTTTTTAGGGCGCCAATCACTCAACACGAACCAGCGGCGGTGCTCTCTACACAGGGGCGGACGGTCCGTAGCCAGGGGCTGGATGGTCCGCGGCCTGGCGCGAGGCTAGGTTTTCCTACCTGACGGCCGGACGGTCCGTGCCATAGGGCCGGACGGTCCGCGTGTGCTGAAAGGGAAATGTGCCCTTGGGCCATTTCTAAGTATTTTGGTGGTTTAGTGTCCAACACAAGTGCCTAAGTGTAAAAAGGTGGACAAAGTACAAATCAAGGATAAAGGTATGTTTCTCAGACTTAGTACATTGTTTTATGGACTAATGTATTGTGTCTAAGTGCTGGAAACAGAAAAAATCGAGTTGGAGAAGAGATGGCTCGAGCAGCCAAAGACTGCTCAGTCTGGGTGCACCGGACTGTCCGGTGGTGCACCGGACAGTGTCCGGTGCGCCAGGCTGGCTCGAGCAAAGTGGCTGCTCTCGGGACTTCGACGGCGGTGTACGGCTATAATTCACCGGACTGTCCGGTGGTGCACCGGACTGTCCGGTGGGCCGTTCACAGGCGAACTCATCGCTCTCGGGAATTCATCGTCGAAGTACGGCTATAATTCACCGGACTGTCCGGTGTGCACCGGACTGTCCGGTGAGCCAACGGTCGGCAGGGCCAACGGTCGGCCGCGCGATCTGCGTGGGACACGTGGCCAGACCAACGGCTAGAAGGGGGCACCGGTCTGTCCGGTGTGCACCGGACATGTCCGGTGCGCCAACAGCTCTCTGGCTGCCAACGGTCGACTGCGTCGTTTATGGAAGGAAATCGGGCACCGGACAGTGTCCGGTGTGCACCGGACTGTCCGGTGCGCCAGTTGACAGAAGGCAAGATCAGCCTTCCTAGATTGCTCTCAACGGCTCCTAGCTACCTTGGGGCTATAAAAGGGACCCCTAGGCGCATGGAGGAGGACACAAAGCATTCCTACAACATTCCTAAACACCAAGACATCGATTTTGCGCATTCATTTCATTGTGATAGCATATAGAGCTCTAGTGGAGTTGTGAACTCATTGAGTTGTGTTGCGAGCTCTTGTTGCGACTTGTGTGCGTATTGACACTCTGATTCTTGTGTCTTGTGTGCGTTGCTAATCCCTCCCTTGCTCCGTGTTCTTTGTGAATTTCAAGTGTAAGGGCGAGAGGCTCCAAGTTGTGGAGATTCCTCGCAAACGGGATTGAAAAAAAGCAAGCAAAACACCGTGGTATTCAAGTGGGTCTTTGGACCGCTTGAGAGGGGTTGATTGCAACCCTCGTCCGTTGGGACGCCACAACGTGGAGTAGGCAAGCGTTGGTCTTGGCCGAACCACGGGATAACCATCGTGCCATCTCTGTGATTGATCTTGTTGGTTATTGTGTTTTGTTGAAGATTCCTCTCTAGCCACTTGGCGGTTATTGTGCTAACACTTAACCAAGTTTTTGTGGCCTAAGTTTTAAGTGTTACAGGAGCACCTATTCACCCCCTCCCTCTAGGTGCTCTCACATGCGCAGGGGCGCCGGAAGATCACTGGCGGTGCCTAGATCTCGCTCCCGGGAGGGACCCCGTCGGGGAGGAGAGATCCTAGGAGTTGTCTAGGCTCGGGCAGGCCGACCTAGACTCCTCTAATCGACGTAGAGTCGAAGAGAAGCGGAGAATTTGGGGATCGAGAGGCTAAACTAGAACTACTCCTAATTGTACATGAAATAAATGCGAAATAGAAGTGTTATTGATTCGATTGATGATTACAAATCAGCCGTATACCTCTGTATTTATAGAGGAGGGGGGCTGGACCCTTTACAAACTAATCTCCCAAACTAATTCCACGAATTTAGCTAACAATCGTAGCACAAAACTTGGAACCCTAATCTGTTCTGCGCACGCGTGGACCGTCCGGCCCACAGGCGCGGACCGTCCGGCCCCAGGGTCGGACCGTCCGGCGGCTCAAATTGGTGCTCAACAGGGACGAACCGTCGGTTGGATCGACAAATAGAAGACACCGGGACGAAGCTCTTGACAAGACAAACACAACGGTACCCTCGGATTCCACTGACGACGCACGGATCGAAAGTAATTGCTCGCCGGAGTTGGAACCGTCCCGAACTTCGACGAGCAATTCCGGAAGTTTCAGATCTAAACTCGGGAAGGGGTTTTGAAATTTGGAAAGGCTCGGCGAGAGGATTCCCGCCATATATATTGCTAGTGTTTTAAGATATTTTATTTTTCGTAATTATCTTATTTTTAAAATTAAAGATAATTCTAGAAAAAAGCTGAAATCGTTTTTAATGTCCGAAAAATATCCGGATGGCTCCACAAATTTTAGGAAAATTCTTAGACATGATTTGGCACTCAATGAACTAAAAAACATATTTAGAACTTTTGAAAATGTTTTAAGTACCTCAAATAAATAGATTTTGAATTTTGAAAAATAAAAAAATCAGAAAAATATGAAAATTTATCGGAAACTTCTACGAGGCATATTAACTTGTTTCAAACACCTTTTGCACTTAAAAACACTATACAACGGCATGAATGCAACAACCAAAGCACCTCTAGGGCTCACTTCACTAGACTTATGTCAATATATAACAAATTAACTCTCCATTATTTAGAAAAAAGAGAAAGAACACAAAGAAAGGAGAGGATAACACCTGAATTTGGTGGATATTAGAAAAGAAATTTTATACCTCCAAATTCAGGGTGTTACACTTGTGCATAGACGAAGCGTCTTTATACACTACATTAGTCGAAGGTTAGCTTCGTCTGCCCGTAGAAGTGTTTCTGAAATACACTTGGTCATGCCGAAGCAACATGTTAGATAAGTGATCGTTTATTCGTAAACAAGTGATCTTCGGCATAATAGGGCCCCAACAGAGGCTCTCCACAAAACCCATTAACACCCTATCCACGCACCACAACCTTTTGTGACTTAGTGGAACCCTCAAACCTATTACCTGATGGTACGTTAAGAAAAGGAGCGAGTTGAAAGAGACTCTATAGCCTTGGTGGCTTCCTCAACAACATTGATGTAAGCAAGCCTTTTGGTGAGCTAAACCATAGGATAAATTATTATTTCTGGTGTGTTGTTTTTGTTCTTCCATATTACTTATGTTTGAATTTTCCTTTTAGGGTTTGCACTTGATCTACACTCTCTACAAGTTCTAGGTGTAACAACAACTTTGAGAAGGTCAACACACTCCCTAGGAAGACTGGTGTTACAATCGATCTAAAGTGTTCATACATTCCATTCCACTGTAGTTCGATATGTGAAACAGGGCTCCATAGGGACACATAAAGGCTCCACAATCTGATAGTCTCATCAAATTTGTAAGTTTCAGAACAATGAACATATTCACCCTAACCCTTCTAGACTTTACAAGATCCTTTCAATTGGTATTAGAGACTAATCCTCATGATTGACACTTAACCATGTGAGGAAAATGACAAGTATTCGATAAAGGGTTCAAGGGGTCATGGAGGGGAAGTTGATGATGCTTTAAGGACGACTCAAGCAGATATGTGTACAACCCCAGGGAGTAGAATCCCACAATGGGTCTCAAAGATCTTCCAAGTCTAAAAGACATGCCAAGGGAAAGAATAAGGAGACTCAAGGAACCTCCAAGGCTAATAAGGAAAGGGACCCGAACAAGAAGAAGAGTGGCAAGAAGAAGGTTCCTTCAAGTACTCAACGAAGTAGTGACTTAGAGTGTGTTTGGTTTGAGGAATGAAGTGATCCATCTTATTCTCACTCCTCACTTTTTTATTTGGTTTGTGGAATAGAATAGGTTGATCCATCACCATCTCATTCCTTATAAGCTAATAATTAGTATATACATGAGGAGTGGGTTGATTCCACCAAAATTGATGGAATGAACTTATGATGCATCACGTCATGAAGCATAGAGTGACTCCACAAACCAAACACACCATTAGAGAATGGAGATAATGAGGATGGGTAATGATGTGAGTCTAACATATAAGTCCTCGAGAATAAGTGCACTCGAAATTGGACACGAAGTGTTGGCAGAGCTCTTCACGAGACCAGATAGAAGCCTCAGACAAGTTCATCCGCCTTGAGCGAACAAAATTGGTCAAAGCCACATGAAAGTAGCTCGTCATCACTTCTCCGCCACCCCTGACGGCGAGGATGGCGGCGGAATAGATCTAAAGAAACTTGATGGGGGTTGATCATGCCATGGTACTTACTCAGAAAATCTACTGCTAGACCACGTAGCGGACTGCGGTGGCGAGGGCCTTGCACCCAGTGGCGAAGCCACCAGGGGTGCCGGAGTGGGCCTGGCACCCCCCAAGTCAGATTAATGTATCCTATAGCCTATTATCTTACTGCCAGTTTATTATTTAGTAGCCTGAAACCCTTAATTTTTCCATCAACACACGACAGACCTTTTATCACTTTGTGCTTCCTTTAATCTAGTGCTTGGCTCTTTTGACATGGAAAAGGTATGCTCTCTAATGGAAAAGTATTATCCTACAGATTTCTCAAATAAAAAAGAATGCAATTAGAGTGCCAATTGCCACATTTTCAACTTGATGTTTGCAACTATCCAGAACTAAAGGGTTTATCATCTTTGGCTGATTTAACAAGTGGATTAGTTAAGCTGGGTAAAGATTCTTCTTATCCGATGGTAGATAAATTATTGAGATTACTCTTAACTCTTCATGTGTCAACTGCGACCACAGAGAGAGCCTTTTCAGCTATGAAATTTGTGAAGACACGTCTTCGAAGCAAAATGGGAGATGCTTATTTACGAGATTATCTGGTCGTTTATATTGAAAGGGAATTAGCGGCAATGATTTGTTCTGATGATATTATCAAGGTCTATGATCTAGCTAATACACGTAGAGCTAAATTCAAAATAAATTCAAAATAACTGAGATGTAATTTTATTTTGTTTGACAAAATAGATGCTGTTTTATTATACTGTTTTTAATGAAGATTATATATCAATATATATATTATGGTTGGTTCCCTTGCCATTTTTATATTGTGTCCTTTCTAATTTGGTCGCTTAGAGGCTAAGCCTGCCCCCTCTGTCTTCGAATCCTGGCTTCGCCCCTGCTTGCACCCTACCCCAAACAGATGAACTATAGGCATGATTGGTTGGGGAGTGGCCCAACTCAGCCTAGGTATTTTTTTTGAAGCCAGGCTGAGATGGGAAGGTCTCAACAGGGCCATGATGCGCGGCGGTTTGGTTTGGTTTCGTTTGTGAGACCGTTCCGGCTGAGTGAAGAACCTGATTGATTGCTTGAGTGAAAAATATTTTATATAGCAAGTGAGATCTGGTTTTGTTCTTAGAAATAGCAGGAACACAAAAGTGAAATTGATTTTTTTAATTGGATACATTAGTCAAGAAATATAACAAGAAAACTAATTGAAATCAGGTTCAGTGTCCACCATGGCTGAGTACATACAGCCACAATGACCTTCCCTCCAAAGTAGTAGGGTGGGTGGTTGATTTGGGCAAGAGCCTGTTTCCTCATGGAGATGCACCAGAGTGAAAGAATGCAAACTACTCCCTCCGTCCCGTGAAGCATGTCGTCCTAGCCCTTGGCATTTGTCCCGTGAAGCAAGTCGTTCCTGTTTGTGGGCCCTCAAAATATCTCCCCCGTGACCGTGAGAAAGGAGAAAGGGAACCAGAAGCTTCCAGCAACCCCCGTGAGTTTCTTTCCAGCCATCGTTCCATCTCCACTCATCGATTTCCACTCCTAGATTTTGATTCCTCTGGTCGATTCTCTCACTCCATGCTCAGATCTAGCAGTGCCCCCCTCCTCCAACTCTGATTGAAGCCAAATTTGGAGCTGGCGCTCGTCCTCGCCATGGACAGCAATCGTCGCCATCCAGATCTCGTCGCCAGGGATGACAAGATCAAAGCGGAGTGCTGTTGGCGCAGCACCCGAATCAATCGCAGGAAGTCTCCAGTCACAAATGCATGACCATTTCCTGTAAACAAAAGCCATGATACCTTACCTAGCTTCCACTAACATGGTCACTGGACAAGGAGTGAAGAGTAGTCTCATATAATTGTCGGTCACAATCAAGTCTGTTTGGAAGAATGCCTAAAGCCTCCAGCCTCTCTTTGTTCATATGGGGGATCTTATACCTATTACCTCCACCTCCCTTCATTACTTCAATCAAGCAGCCTTGCAATGTCAGGTACACTCTATTTAGAAGTGTAGGGTCATAATCTTCGAATTCCTTGCTAACATTGTAAATTAACTCATCTAGATTCCTTGAGACCGTGTTTAGTGTAAGGGACTGCAAGGAAGCGAAGAAGCCTAAATCAAGACAATTCATGTCAGGTGAGTTTGGAGGTTGATTCATGAGTCTTATATTCAGTCCTGTTTGAGCTGCAGCGATTACAAACTCGGGATCATCATGACGAACATGAGTCCTCGCATTGTCCTGCTGAATCCATATAGTTCTATGTGCTTCTGATCTAGGCCAACTTGCTTTGATAGCTGGTAGAACTTTGGCAATAAGAAATGATCGCATAGTGTTTCTGTCAACATTGATGCACTTGGTCACTAGTGTTCCTCTGTCCCTATTACGGCTTCTCCTTTGTGCTGGTTCCTAATGGCATGAAACAAATAATCAATTAGTTAAAGTTAATAACAACGAAGTTAACATCAAAATGTGTTGTGATACCTTTCTAACAAAAGGCCAAATGCCTATTTTTCCATTAAAGATTAGGTTACCTTCGTCATCCTTTTTTGGTTTGCCAACTGCTCCCAAGAACATCAATTTATCTATTGAATTTTTGTTTTGAACTGTCCTATATGGGTCCTCCTCTTCTGGTAGCATGTAAAAATTTCTTGTCTTTTTTGTTGCATTGAACCACTTCTCATCGATATGGATAACATTATCCATTTCAATGAATTTGGGATTGTTTGGCAAAGTACTTTGGTCTAGCATTGAAAGGCACCATCTTAGCCTCTCTTTTTTGTTTTCTTCCTTTAAACAAGGTTTCAATGAGTTTGAGTGTCTTCTTAAAAGGCCATTTTTGAATTGCCTATGTAACCAACTTTTGCTTACACTAAGTTCACGTGCTAGTTTTCGTATAGTACTCCTCTTATGAAAGGGGATTGTAGCAATTGTTGATAGATCAACTGACTTTTTTTTGTTGCCACAACGCTTTGGTTTCCTTGATGAAACATCAACTGGCTCACCACGTTGACAGCATCCCTTTGCTCTATTCCAAATACGCTGGACTGTACGAAGGCTAACATTGAACTGGTTTGCAACTATCGTTGTGCTGTTCTTTCTTTGTTTTCCATTATTACTCCTCGCCAGTAGTGCTTCATATATTTGTTGCCTTTGTGTATGTGACAGATCTAGTCTACCGGGCTGAATTTCATGCTCTTCTTCATTGTCTTCTGAATCCGACAACTCATCTTGATCGAACACAATGTCAACATCGGCATAAACCCCATAATCATTAAGGTAGTCCTCCAAAACATTAAGTTCATTATCTACATTTGCCAAATCAGTTACACAAATTAGTTTTGTGCAAATCATGTTGTAAAATCTGCAAATCATGTTGAAAAAACTTTTGTGAATGTTTACCTGGATGCAGGTTCTCTTGTTGTTCATCCATTGGGATATTTAGATCAAAAGAATGGAGTATTTGATGTGGAGAAACAAAAGGAAAGACTCCACCAGCCTCAGGTACACCATCTTCATTTCCATCCAACGGCAGCTGATTAAGATCGATCGACATATGTGATGTTTGTGTTTTGTGTTTAATAGGCTGGTGAGTGCTTTAAAGGCTGGAGGTAGAGTGTGTTTTATAGCCGTGAGAAAGGAGCAGTGGCAGAGTGGCAGACCAGCGGCAGACCAGCGGCAGTTTCAAATATTGAATGTTTTTCGTTTTTGTTAATGTGTTTGGCGCGTGTGCCTGTTTTTCGTTTTTGTTAATGTGTTTGGCGCGTGTGCCTGTGTACACATTTCTACTTTTGGCGCCTGATGGATAAAAAATCAATAAATGCTGAGATGACTAGCTACATCATCCGTATGTGACACAAGAATCTTTACATTTAATGGAGGGTATTCTTGTAATCTCTCATGTTACTACTCTAACGCCTTGCAATGCTAAAACGACTTGCTTCACTGGACGGAGGGAGTAATTTCTTTGTTTTTCGTAGCATACAAAACTCGTCTGTCAGCAACTCTCCACAAAGTATAAATTATATCAACAAAAGAATGCATATTAACACAAGTAAAACTTTGTGGTAAACAATATCCACTGGTCTGTACGTAGCTGTAAATAACGCCACTTGCTGCTTATATATATATAACTTAACAGACAACAGATGGCACGTGGTATTCCTCCGTTTCTACAAAGTACAAACCTTCCACTTCCCTAGCAGTTGATGCCACACGTCTGGGTATCCGGGCCAGTGACGCGGGTGGTGAAGGGGTCGATGCGAACCCACAGCAAGGAGAAGATGGACGCCAGCAGGATGGCCCAGACGACGACGATGGTCGGGGTGCGGTTCTGCCTGCCCATGAGGCCCTTGAGGAACGGGTACAGGTGGACGATGACCCAGAAGGCGAAGAAGAGCTTGCCGAAGAGCGGGCCCCACGACTGGTATCCGCTGTTGATGGCGTAGGAGATGCCGGCGACGACGCCGACCAGGTTGATGATCAGGATGGTGGTGGGCGGGATCAGGAGCGTCGTCCACTTGAACATGTACAGCTCCGCGAAGTCGCCGTCCTCGTCCGAGGCCTTGGAGGTGACGGTGAAGTTGGTGTCGATGCCGGCCAGCACCTTGAGCAGGCCCTGGAACACGGCGAAGAGGTGCGCGGAGATGCCCCCGATCACCCAGAACTGCTCGTTCCTCCACCACTCGTCGATGCCCACCCCGCTCCACCTCATCTCCAGGATGCCCGTGGCGAAGATCGAGATGAAGAGGGAGATGAACCAGATGCTGGCGAAGTTGCTGATCTGCACGCATTCCATTCCAAGGTAGATTCTTTCTCATCAGCACCGTACGTTGTCCAAATGCTCCCCTGCTGTAATAAAGAAAGAACGCTCTTATGCTTTAATTACCTCTGGAATGATGAACTTTCCGGTGAGCAGACAGATGGCGGGCAGGATGCAGTAGATGAGAAGCGGGATGGACGTGAGCGGGTAGATGGTGGTGTTGATGTACGCGAATCTCTCCAGGAACTTGAGCCGCCCTCCGTAGCCGTACCACAGGGGGCAGTGCCGGCTGAAGAGGATCTCCACGGACCCAAGAGCCCACCGGAGCACCTGGTTCAGACGGTCCGAAAGATTGATGGGGGCAGACCCCTTGAAAGCTGGCCGCTTGGGCATGCAGTAGATCGACCGCCAGCCTCGCGCGTGCATCTTGAATCCGGTGAGAATGTCTTCTGTCACAGAACCGTAGATCCACCCGATCTGCGATTTTGAAATGAACTTGTTACTGCTAGCATATGGTTATCAAGTTATAACATGCATGTATAGCTAGCTTCTAATCTTTCAGAAGAGATTATGTGGGGATTTTGCCACGTTACCTCAGTTCCCCATTCAGTCTTGTCCTCATAGCCACAGCTTATAACATGGATAGCTTCTTTCAGAAGAGACTCCGGAGTTGCGGACTGAGGAACACCACCATACTCCATCAGAGTGGAGGCAACAAACGCTGCGGACTGGCCAAATCTCTTCTCCAGGCTCATTTGAGACATAAGAAGTGATTTCTCGTCGTCAAATCCAGCGCCTGCCATGTAAAAAAAAATTTGACAGCATGAATACATGCTTCGAAACCCTCAAAATATACAAGAAAAGACAGCGTGAGACAGAAAGATAACACTTTTCAGGAACAGGAACTAAACATCAGTCTTAACCGTGAACATCTAAAAACGCGAAGGCGTACCTTCAACTCCCTCCTCTATATCTTCAAGGTTGAATACTGGCACAGAACTGTCCACATGCTTCTGCGACTTCTTCTTGTCCGAGCCCTTCTTTGATTTGCTTGCCTTCTTCCTACCGCCACATAGTGATGACAAGAAACCACCCTTCTTCTGCTTAATTGGGGGCTCATAACCATATAGAGCTGTTCGGTTGAAAACACAGCCAGTTCCGACATAAACTGGTCCTTGGATGCCATCAAGACCTCTCAAGTTAATCTGTGGCAGACAGAAACGCCCCCGAAAATTCAATTAGAAACTTATAGAATCAGTGCACCAAATAGTCGTAACATTGATGGAGAATATTAAAACACAATATGTGGCTTACATCGAAAAACACGGTGTTCCTGTTGGCATATCGATCATTCCTGTCAATGCCATCGAATCTCTGGGGAAACTGGACGTAGCAGACACTCCTTCCTAGGTTAGGGTCCATAAGGAAGCACATAGCTTCCCTGAGAGCCTTACTGTTGTTAATGTAGTGATCACAATCAAGATTCAACATGTATTGTCCATTGGTAAGCACAGCTGAGACACGAACCTGTGAAAAAAAGAGAAATCCAATGTCACAACCATCATACTGAAGTGCCATTGACAGTTTTTTGCACTGTTTGTAACATATAACTACTTACAAGAGCATTCATGGCACCAGCTTTCTTGTGATGCTGGAATCCAGGACGCTTTTCACGAGAAACATAGACCAAACGGGGTAGCTCATTGCCCTCAGTATCAAGGCCACCACTGTGACCAAGGAAAACCTGAGTATGATCAGAAAGAGCAGTTAACAAAGCAAATTCCTTTCAAGAGAAAAAAGGGGGCGAAAACTATTATCAACCACATTAGCAGACAACTGAGTAACAGAAGTTTCATTCTGTAGATGCTAACCTGAATCATTCCAGGATGGTCCCTGGTATTGTTTCCTGGCCATGGTGTGCCATCTTGCATGATCCATCCTTCCTCAGGAACTTTCTGTGCCTTAGCAACAAGGCCATTTACCCTAACTTTGAATTCTTCATATTCTCTCTGCCATGTTTTTTTGTTAAGACATGTCAGTACTGGATTATAACTAAAAAACCATTATATAGATGTTTGCAAAGACAGACCTTCATGGCCCGGCGGTCTTTAACAAATGAAGGGTGCACTTTGTCCTTCAAGTAATCAATTTTCTGGGAGAAGTACCATTCAGGAGCTCTAGGTTCAATGTTGTACTTCTTAACAAATGGTACCCATTTTCTAGCAAACTCTGAAGTCTCAGCTAGTGCATCAAATGTCAGCATCGCAGCTCCATCATCAGATACATAGCAAGAGACCTTATCCACAGGGTAATCCACAGCAAGAATGGATAGCACGGTATTGGCAGTGACAAGAGGAGGCTCCTTCATTGGGTCGACTGTACTGACGAAAATGTCAACAGCAGCCAACTGAGATGGCTCACCTTCCCGGTCATACCTGTTAGAGGAAATGGACCAATAACAAACATAAGTGCTTGAACAATTTTACTTTGTGTTTGAACAACATACTAGAGAACTGGAAAAGAGATCACCTTAATGCCAGCCTATCAAGGTACGTCTCCCGGTTGATTGGAAACCACTTAGGGAACTGATCCAATATCCACGAAAGAGCAAACCAGATCTCACATATAACAGATAGAAGCCATAATGGGTATGCATTGCGCACAGGATTTGTGATACGGTAGTGCAAGAAGATGCTTAGAACAATCAATCGCAGCACAATGACCATCCTGTATGGATTTATCCTGGAGGAAGGAAGTGGAACTTTCCTAGATAGAGGCTGTCGAGTTTCGTCGTTCCTGAAATTCAGATGGCACAAAATTAATGTTCAAATATGTGCTGAAGAAAACATAGCAATAAAGGGTTGGATTGACACAATTGCCCACCGTTACAGTGATTTGAGCATGACAGGTTTGTGCATTAGTTGAAGTTATGCACATTTAACAATTCTAGGATATAAATATAATATTCCGCTTTCTAGACTAAAGTACACCCTTCAGTTTGATTTTGTAGTCGTCTTAATAACAGAATACAATGTGTGACCTTCCATAAAAGTGTAAACAAGTCATTAATTTGGGAACATAAAGGCAAACTTCCAATTCTTAACTTCATCTGCACAGAAGAAATAACTCAAGTTTTTGTTTTCCTTTTTTGTGAATGTAACCATGCTAATTAAATAAAACATTAGAACTAAACAACATACCATCCTGTAAAACATGAGTGAGCTGAAGGAGGGTGTTGAAACTCACAATAAGGCATCTTCCATGTTGTAATCAGTTGATGCATCAATATCACCAACACCCCGACCCTCAGAGGGAGCAATGCTTGTGCCATTCGTCATGGGAATCGTCCCCTTGTCCTGCTTCATTTTCCAGCCATCAACCCTCTCTTTCCAGGCAACATTCCCAATGCTACCAGAGAACTCCCTTGACGGATTTGCTGGCAAGGAGCAAGAAACAATCATTTAGATCTTCACATCACACAGGCGCAATCTCAAACATGAGAGACCGTGGCGAGAAATAAACATACGCGAATGGTTCACATAGGGAAATGGAGCACGCTTGCCAATGTTCCCAGTTGGGGACATCATATGATGGTCAGGGGAAGCACCAGGGATTTCTCCTGAGATCTGCAGATCAACTCAGAAAGTAAGCATAATTGCACATCCTAAGAATTTTTTTTAGCACAATGCCTCAGTAGTAGTGGCACCAACCTGGCTGTTAGTGACTGATGGGATGTATCCCCGAGGGATCTCGCCACTGTCATACTTGGTAAGCCCGATCTCGCCACTGTCATACTTGGGGCGACCAACATCCCCGCTGCCCCCAGCGTTCATGCGCCAGCTGCGCATTCTGTCGGCAATCTTCTGCTTCTGGTCTTCATTGCCAGATGCAGGGTAGTTGAAGTCGCTATCGGCATCAGTGTCGTCTCCTTCCTCCCCACGGATCGCCGGGCTCCCTGAAGGATTCATACACAGCTCAGAGAATGCTTAACAAAACCTGCCGATCATCTTTTTGCTATTCTTGAGCAAAGTCCAGGATGTCACATCGTATGCAACTCCAGTTATTGTTTCCCCCCTAACTACAATTTAAGAATTCACACGAAGACAAGTCTAGGATCCAGTGATAGCGACAGAGCTAATATGCCCTCTCTGACAAAAAAAGCCATGGGATCCATCACAAATAGAAACAATACCATTTTTTTGCTGCTCCTGATCAAAGATCCGAACTTTCGTAGTCACTCCAGAATTAGGTTCAGAGATAGCTATACCAAACAAATGGAATGTAGAAGGGACTGTAGAATTACCCTTGTGGCGCTTGTACTTGGTCTTGCACTGGGGGCACGCCTGCGTGCCGTCCTTGCGCTCGTACTCGTAGCAGGGGCGGCACACCGGAAACCCGCAGACGTCGCAGGCGGCGAAGACGTCCCCCTCCGCCGTGGTGCCCACGCCGTCGCCGCAGATCTGGCACACCTGTCCGCCACCGCGCCTCCCCGACTTCTGCACACACACACGCACACAGCGGATCACGAGATTCGTCAGCCTTTCTCTCCCAGGATCCACCCGCAGCACGGAACGGAATGCAGCTGAGATCTCCCGCCACTCACCACGCCGTCCGCGTCGCCCTCCATGGCAAGCGAGCTCGCCGAGAAACGTCGAGGGAGCTGGCCTGGAGCCTGGGGCCTGGGCAGAGCCGGCACCAGTCCCGAGATCCGAGCGGGGCACGGATCAACACCGCATCTCCCGCTGCGAGAGCGCTGCTGCTGCTAGTAGTAGTAGTAGCGGGGCGGGGCTTAACTATACGGGGGGAGGAGGGACGAGAGAAAAGGACAGGGCACCGCACCGATGGAGGAAGCCGCGGCAACGTGAGTTGGTTCCGCTGTCGCTGTCGACGCGAGGGATTAAGAATTGACAAAAGATTATTGCAGCGGCGAGACGGTTTTGATCCTAGTTAATTCGCGTGCCTCTGGTGGGCTGGGTTGGGATTAGTTTAACGCCGAGTTGGCGGGAGGCGGTGTCGGGGAGCATGTGTGCCAGTGAGGCGGAGGTGGAAGAAGGGTGAGCTGGCGCCGCGGGGGGCCCGCCTGGCAGTGAGAGCTCACTGTCGGTCCTGAGGACCGACGGAGGATATATGCTGGAGCCTGGGGGTCGGACTAATTGCTAGGTCCACGAGTGTGAAATGTGGCGTGTGTGTTTCCCATAAATTAAGTCCAACAGCTCATCATTACTGATCTATAGTTATTTTAGATAGATCAATGCTAATGTAGGGAGTAATTAGGGTTTTTATGACAGGTTCTACTGATAACGAAAGCAAAAAGATCATGCAATGCAAGACTCCTAGGGTTATTATTACATGTAACATACACTATAAGGGCATGTACAATGGGTGTCTTAAGTTGTGTCTTAGAGTATGTCTAGGGGGGTGAATGTAAAAAAACTCAAAACACGTATCTTGACGAAGACACAGTGTCTTAGCTCTATGTTTGAGATAGGAGACTAGCTGATTGGTTACTTTAATTTATTGAATTCTCTGATTGGTACAATAAATATCGTAAGACACATGTTTTAGACATGACCACTGTATTATGTTGTGTTTTAATTGTATCTTATACTTGGAGTACCGTGCAGCCGTGTCTAGGTTGTACATGCCCTAACATCGTACACAACAAGGATTTTTCCATATGTCTCTTGGTGCCAACAGTAGGTACGGTTATTTAGATATTTTCAACGGGTAGAACATTTATTTAGAGTTCCTAACATATATCGACACACATGGAAAAAAAACTGCATATTGCAAAAAGCTATCATATAATTGGACATTTAAGCCTCCTTTGGATCAAAGGATAACTTCCTAAATCCTTCTCTTTTTCCTGTGTTTTTGAACTAATTCCTACGAAATTCATATATCATTCGTGTGAAATTTCTGCGTTCCAAAGAATGCCTTATTAAGGTCCTGCTTATTTACCCTCTAGATTATATAATCCAAGTTAAGAGACAAACAACCATTAGGTGCTTATATAATCCATAAGCTGGATTATATCTCTACTACCTATTAAGACGGTAAGAGGTAGGCTGCCCCATTCCGTGTTCTGCCATTCCCATTCCGTCCTCACTGCAAAGCTCATTCTCATTCCCAGCTCCCACGTGCATCCCACGTCTAGCTAAAATTAAATTAAAAAAGGGGATTCGAACCCGCGACCTTTCAAATAAATGTGTTTATAGCTACCACTACACCACATATGTGTTTATGTCTACATCTATTATAGTAAAAACATATAATACATCTCTCCCGAAGCCCACCTGCTACCCTTGCACAATGTGTAGTAGTAGATAAGTATCACTGAGATTATTAAATTATATTTTTGGATTGAGGGAGTAGTATTTAAAGAAGAGCCTTGCATGCAATTTCTTTTGTTTGAATAATGTTTTCAACTTAAATACTTTTTTTGCATGTGTAACATTTATTCTCCATAATATTTTTCTATGGATCTAACTTATAAATCATTTTCATAAACCAATGTCAAAGATGAATCCATGTTTCTTACTTGGAAACCCCGAACAAACACCACTAGCACGAGGCGCTCGCGTTGGCGTCGCTCACCGACGACGAGAAGAAACTTGGCGACTGTCAGTTCGAACTCTGGAAACAGTCCTACATGGCCCATGCGCCGCTGTGTACGGCAAGCTCCGGCGCAGCCGCCGCTTGGACGTGGTCCAGAGCGGCTGCACCGCGCTGTCCATCGTCAAACATGGGGACCTCATGGTCGTCGCCAATGTCGACAACTCTCGGGTTGTTCTGGGCATCGCAACCTACGACGACGTCATCACGCCGTCTAGCTCATCATCCACCTGAAGCCTAACCTGCCACGTAAGTCGCTACTGACCGACCATGAATTCTTGTGCGCTGGAATGATGACCATTGTTGTTGTTGTGTGAGTGTCCTCGAACAAGATGTATGTAGAGGAGTAGCACATCTGGTGGTGCAACGACCAGGTGTACTACCTCGCTGGTGAGCCCGGGGTGCACTTCATTTGGCAGCCCAGCCAAGAGTGATCGGTACTCACCATATCGCGCGCGTTCGACGACTATTATATCAAGGATTGTGGCGTCATCTCGACACCGGAGGTGAGCAGAGGTGGACCGACAACAATGACCACTCGCCATCGTCGGGGTACCTTTTGTGCCGGCCTGCCTTTAATTCTCTTCGCAAACACACACTTGCATTTTTTGTTTAAGCAAGCGTGTATGGTGGTGCGTGCCTGATGACTAACGATGTACGACGGAACTTCTACCGGCAGGTGTGGCACGTGCTCTCCAATAATGAGACCATGCAAATCATGACATATATCGAAGTCTGCATGATACTGATGGTTGCAATGTAGTAGTGAAACAACTAAATTAAAATAACAAAATTTATGTATGGCTAGGATCACAAATGAATTATGAAATATTTTCTTATAACAATATAAGACACATTTTGTATATAAGTTATCATGGTATTATATTGTTGACGTCTTTTTGGAGCGCCAAACACTCAACAAGAACCGGTGGCGGTGCTCTCTGGTCAGGCGCGGACGGTCCGCGGCCAGGGGCCGGACGGTCCGCGACCTGGTGCAGGGGCTGGCGTTCCCTGCCTGACGGCCGGACGGTCCGCGCCCTGGGGCCGGACGGTCCGCGCGTGCGCAGGGGGCGGCGAAGGTCGCCGGCGGCGCCTGGATCTCGCTCCCGGGAGGGACCCCGTCGGGGAGGAGAGATCCTAGGTGGTGTCTAGGCTCGGGCAGGCCGACCTAGACTCCTCTAATCGACGTAGAGCCGAAGAGAGACGGAGAATTTGGGGATTGGAAGGCTAAACTAGGGCTAAACTAGAACTAGACTAGAACTACTCCTAATGCATAAGGTAAAAACGAGTAATAGACTTGATTTGATCGATTGTTGGGGGTTCAATCGGCCGTAGCCCTTCATCTATATAAAGGGGGAGGTCTGGATCCGTTTCCAACTGTTTCCCGAGTTAATCCCGCGGTTTTAGGTAACAAATCCTGCGAGAAACTAGGAACCCTAACTGACTCTGCTCGCGCGCGGACCGTCCGCGCCACCACCGCGGACTGTCCGGACCGCGGACCGTCCGGCCTCAGCGCCGGACTGTCCGCGCTGCTCAATTTGACTTCCAACATATGCCCCTGCCTTTTGGTGAAGGTTGACGAACCAAAAGCATATGAACTAAGCCTGATGTAAGTCACCGGCTTTTCAATATGGAGCTCATTCAATAAAGCACCAATGTATAAAGGCCGTTTCAGATTGTATCTTTCTCGGCCATGACCGTTTGATCAATGGATCAATAGGAATAGAATGGAGGTGCCCCCCAGCCTGGATAGACAAAGGGACTATACATATACCATGGATTCATCATCGTACCATTCCATGTTTGAACAGGATAATATACCGACGATGAGTAAACGGGTGGAAAGTACCTTGGTCTCATAGGATGAATAGGCGATGCTTGTTGTGTCGCCTTTCGAGCCTTTTTGTTTACCCGTTTTGTTTTAGCAGGTGACCGATGTTTCTTCGTTGGCCGATCACGTAGAACGGTCTTCTTGCTAGTATTCTTGGAGAGTAACTGATCAAAGGTAGAGTCAGTTTTGATCAACCGATCATATGTGCTTTGTCGTTGCGTCTCTTTCCCTTTTAAGGCTTTGTGTGGAGGCTGACGCCTTTGGCCATAGGCGGATTGTCCGGCAGAGTTAGCCGAACCGTCTGTCTGAGCACCGGACTGTCCGCACGTAGGTGTCACACCGTCTGTGATGCTCAGGCCAGGCTGTCGTTCTTGGCTCATTAATTGTGCCTGCCCCCCGGTGCCTCCGGACTTTTTAGCCTTATCGTCCGGAGCCTTTCGAGCAATCTCCTTTTGAGATATATTTGACGTGCGAGGATCGCCAATGATGATGTCTTTGCTTTTGCTTTTATCGGCCATTTCGGGCCGAACTAAGATCTTTTTGCATGCGACATCTATTGTATTAACAGGAAATGGTTGTGTGTCCACTTGCATTTCCTGAAAAGCCAACCGACCTTCATTTATGGCTGATTGTACCTGTCGACGAAAGACATTACAGTCATTGGTGGCATGAGAGAAAGAATTATGCCACTTACAATAAGCACATCTCTTTAATTCATCTATAGGAGGGATAGTATGAGTTAATTTAATGTTGCCATTTTTAAGTAGCTCATCAAATATCTTATCACATTTGGCAACATTAAAGGTAAATTTAATCTCTTCTTGCCGATTCTTTTGAACCGGTTGTAAGGAAGAACATGCTGAAGATTTGGCCTTTGTTGGCCAAATAAACTCAGCGGTATATACATCTGCGGATTCATCATCTGAATTATCACGCTCTATCAGATGTATAGCACGGGCGGCCGATTTTGATGTCTCTTTAAAGCGGCTTTCACAGGCTAAAGCCCGCTGATGTAGCTGGGCTATCGAAAAGAACTGGGTCCCATCTAATTTGTCTCTTAAGTAGGATAGCAACCCATTAAAAGCTAACCCTGCTAGCTCTTTGTGTGCGACATGGATCCGAAAGCATCGGTTTCTAGTGTCCCGGAACCTCCGGATATAGTCATTAACCGATTCTTCGCGTCCTTGGCGGACTGAAGCTAAGTCAGCTAACCCTAATTCATATTCCCCGGTAAAGAAATGTTCATGAAATTTACTTTCTAACTCATTCCAGGAATTAATGGAATTAGGAGGCAGGGCGGCGTACCATGCAAAAGCGGTACCAGTAAGGGATAAAGAAAATAACCGAACACGAAATGCTTCTCCATCGGCCAATTCGCCTAGGTGTGCTAGGAACTGGCCTATGTGTTCGTGTGTGCTTCTCCCATTCTCACCAGAAAACTTAGAAAATTCTGGTATCCTTGCCCCTTGTGGATATGGGACAGTGTCAAACCGGTGATTATACGGCTTTTGGTATGATTGCCCTACTCTGGCTACACTAACTCCGAACTTATCTCGAAATAGTTCAGTCATCTCTTTCCTAATTTTTTCCATTGCACCCGGTGGCAGACCACCGGATCCTGGGCTGTGGGGATCATTTGGTCGGGCATTAGTATACCGACCTTCTTGCCGTGACCGATCGATAGTGTTGATCGGTCTGTGATTGTATGGTGCGTTATGGTTTAAATATGTAGAGGGCGAAACATACTGCTGCTGTGGTGTGTAATAATTTGGTGCATGGTGTGCAACAACAGGTTCTGCGTATGCGTATCCAGCTTGTCCGGTGGTAAATCCGAACTGACCGGTTGCGTTTGCCATTATCGGGACGCCATGTGGTAGTCCTGGTGCGGGCCCAGACTGTCCGGCAGGGAAAGCCGGACGGTCCACGTAAGGGCCGGACGGTCCGGGCAGAAGCTCGGACGGTCCGACCGCGTCCAGGGTCACCGGTCTACCAAGCAGGGATGGCGGTGGTCCTAGGGCGGCCCCAGATTGTCCGGCAGAGCAAGCCGGACGGTCCGCGCGTGCGCAGGGGGCGGCGAAGGTCGCCGGCGGCGCCTGGATCTCGCTCCCGGGAGGGACCCCGTCGGGGAGGAGAGATCCTAGGTGGTGTCTAGGCTCGGGCAGGCCGACCTAGACTCCTCTAATCGACGTAGAGCCGAAGAGAGACGGAGAATTTGGGGATTGGAAGGCTAAACTAGGGCTAAACTAGAACTAGACTAGAACTACTCCTAATGCATAAGGTAAAAACGAGCAATAGACTTGATTTGATCGATTGTTGGGGGTTCAATCGGCCGTAGCCCTTCATCGATATAAAGGGGGAGGTCTGGATCCGTTTCCAACTGTTTCCCGAGTTAATCCCGCGGTTTTAGGTAACAAATCCCGCGAGAAACTAGGAACCCTAACTGACTCTGCGCGCGCGCGGACCGTCCGCGCCACCACCGCGGACTATCCGGACCGCGGACCGTCCGGCCTCAGCGCCGGACTGTCCGCGCTGCTCAATTTGACTTCTAACATATATGTTCCCGTTGCAACGCACGGGTACTGACCTAGTAATCCTAGAAGGAGACAAACAACGCCTAATATAGTTGGTATGAAACATGTGTATAGCATGGGGATAGATGTAGTAGACCCTAGCTAGTGGGTAAACAGTAAACTAATACGGACTATGACAACATGGTTATGGATACATTAGTACTTAGATATGTGTGTTAGCTGCAAGAATCGACGGGAAATGTGGTACGTACACTTTCGGTACGACACATCATCACAATACTCTTAACTGGACATGGTCTCGTAAAATAAGTCGCCCTTTACTCCACTTACATATCCACAGTTTCTCTCACCTCGTGGAAAAAAAAAGAGATGCATAGATCATAGATGCCATGCCATGCTATGTGAGGAGAGCCTCGCAACGGGGAACCTAAATGTATATTTATTTATTTATTGTATTTAATGGTAAGAGTGGTTCGGTAATTTTTGCAAGGTGACGGTCTAAGGCCGTAAGAGTAAGAGGAATCAGGGCATGAACAGTAAACATCCAGCCGGCAGGTAGAGAGAGTCCCTCGCTCTCTGGCTGTGGCCCCTATGGCGACCGACACGAAAAGGTGACGGGCCCACATGGTAGAGACACTCTCCGCCTTTTCTTTGGCTGCTTGTGCCTTGTGCAGTAGGTGGCGTTGGCGTGCGAGGTGTGCATCTCGTTTTCAACTTTGAAGGAGCCGTGTGTCGGCGGTGTGTGTGGGGGCGAGCCCGTGGCGTGTGGCGACTGGCGACAGAGGAAGGAGAGACGAGCTCGAGCTCGAGTCACCGACACACTCCCACTGGCCATTCCCGTCACTCTGCCACAACCGTTTACGTGTAGCTCGAGGCTTCTGGTGTGGTGTGGTGTGCGGTGTGCGGTGGCAGCAGGCACGCCGGCGGGCGCGCACGAGGACCGCCCATGCGGCAATGCCAAAAAGGGCAAAGGTACTTTCTCCGAGAGGCTGGCAGGTGGGTCCTCTCCCGGGTGATAAACAGCTTCTGCGAACTGCTTCTTCTGTGCTGGCTCACTCTCGTCGGCCGTCGGGGCTTGCCGCTTTCTTTAATTATTTTTTTTACCGGAGAGACAACCTACTCCTTCTGAACCTTTTTTTTTTGGGAAACAAGGTCAACCTTATCTTCGTCCGACTTCCGGTTGCGACCGTACTAGTACTTGGCATTTCGGACATCTTCAACGCTTGTTGTTGATGGGTATTATTTAGTTTGAAAAGATAGAATTCATTTAACCGCCAACAAAAAAAGGTATTATAAAGTTCAGTAATTTGATGAGGCTAGTAGGTATTTGTTGCGCCCTCACAAAGCCATAATTCAGATTCCTCCCCCTCCCCTCCTCCCCCCTTTTTTTCTTTATACCATGTAGGTAATAGGTATTTTAAAAAGTTTCTTCAAAACTTAAGCATGTGCATTCACTACCTACCTTGATATATTCGTTGCAAATGCGGTTTCCATGCTAGCAGTGACGGACCCACGGCCCGACGACCATGGGTGCCTGCTCGGACTGCTGCCGCTACGTGCATAGATTTATATTGCAGAACATGATCTAAACTACACGATTTAGTTAGCCCAATGAGATTTGCCCGGGCTACGATCAAACTGCGTGCTAGTCAGCTTCCAATGTATGAAAATATTAGTAATATTTATATACCTAAGTGTATCATAAAATTATATTCAATGGTTAATTTAGCGATGTTTATTGACAGAGGCGGATCTCGCATCAGAGCGTGATAGGCTTGATCTTTGCTTCCCACCTTCCACCTAACAACGACATTTGAAAAGGAACGGAGGAGTACGTAAATAGCTGCTACAAAATCAATCTCACAAAGATAGATTTGTAAAACACACAACCTTTATTAGACCACTAAATTAAACGCACATGTTCTTAGGTAACGACAAATTCCAGCCTCAGTCCTCTTAGAGAAGATGCAATATATAGGTTAAATAAATAGGTCCACTTTAAAACGCTTGTAGCAGCTCCACATTAGTGGATATGCATGTGTGGTTTGGCTTTGGCTAACCACTCAGCAAAATCCTTTGGAACAAAGAAAAGGTGGAGGAATTTTGGAGGATTAAAATCATATAGGATTTTTTTTTCCTATATAGCCATTTCGAACAAAGGATCGAGTTCCTACAAATCCTATAAAATTCATATGGGATGACTCATTGTACCGAGATTTTGGAGGGTTTGTAACAAGAGGTCCAACCTCTTGAAAACTCTCCTTTGTGTCTATCTCTCTCCTCTAGTATGTTCATGTGTTCTTCCTATGTTGTATCAAAACACTCTATTTGAAATCTTCATGTATTTTTAATTCATGTAGGATTGTAATTGTCATGTAACCCAATTTAGCTTTTCTTTGACCTTGATCTGGCTAGCCGTTGGTCCAATTTACGGAGAGAGTAGCATATATACTACCCTAAAAAAAAGGTAAACGTACTTATTAATTTGGCCAGCCGTTGTCCAAATCCATAAAGTTTGGCTTCTCTTTGAGCCTAAACACGCTACATAGAAATGACAAAAGGAGAGAGTACCTCAGTACAGTCTCTATGCTACTGTTAAAGTTCTGCTTGCATTTTTAGATGTATCTACTCTGGCTATTGTTTTTTACATGCCATATTAGATTTATTTTAAGCCCAAATTTTAGTTTGAACCATTATTTCAAAAAAAAAAATATAGCATACACATTAGCATCATGAGATTTATAGCGAATACTTTTATAGTACACAATTTGAAAGCTTAAGAATGCAACGCAAATCAATCAATATAACGCAATGCATTCACGAACCATGCATGCATGGGACAGCTCAGAGGGGCAGTAGCACCCTGAACTGAATCATGTGCATGACCGACTTGCCCTGTTTGCAATGTTCTCCTGTCAATTGTCAAATAAAAGAAATGGCTGTAGGATCGGAAGGTAGCCAGCTAGCGCTGGTACGTTCATGGCTGTTTGTGTTCCTGACCACACCCGATGACCCTATATATCATGCACATGTGCCTGAAAAAAAAGAAGAAGAAATCACAGATTATATATTGTTCTCCGTCAGATGCCGGCCTGGCAGTGTCATAAGAAACACACTGGAAAAAGAAATCAGAGGAAGCGCCTAGTGTAGTGATAAACAACAACAAGATGGTACACGCAGGTGACCGACGCTGCAACGTCACGTCGGCGTCGCACATCAACGTAGAAGCTGAATAATAGACTAATTATTAAACGGCGAAACACCTTTTTCTTAGAACAAATTAATCTTGGTTCATCACTGAACTGGCGGCGACGACGACGACGACGACACGAGGGGGGCATGACCATGAGCACGTTATAGCAAAATTGACAGGTTCTTAAAGGCAATGCATGCGCGGTTGCTCCCAAGTCCCTGTCCGCTGTGAATTTCAGTTCCAGCACGTCATGGGGGATCCATCCGTTGCTCGACCTGATCACGACAATTTACCAACGATCCAGCTAAAATAACGGGACCAGCTGATCTGGACGAGCTGCCCGACTCGGTTTCGTAGGCGCATCTATATGTTTCTGTTATTTGTATACATCTGAATGCGAATTACCAGATTTGGGTTTCATCCGTTGCTCGACCTGATCACGACGATTTACCAACGATCCACAGCCATCCAGCCAGGGCCGTTCCTGGCTTTTTAGGGGCCCGGTGCAAAATCCGAAAAAGTAGATATGCTTAATGCGGGAAAAAAGTGCTAACGCCCGTGGCCAGAAGGGTTCTCTGTTTTTTGGGGCCCGGTGCGGCCGCACCCGCCGCACCCCGGCCGGCCGTGCATCCAGCTGATCTGGACAGGCTGCCTGACTCGGTTTTGTTCGCGTACAGGCTGCCTGACTCGGTTTTGTTCGCGTTCGTAGGCGCATCTATAAGTTTCTGTTATTTTTATACATCTGAATGCGAATGACCAGATTTGGGTTTCATTCGGCT
This sequence comes from Zea mays, assembly GCF_902167145.1. NCBI lineage: Eukaryota > Viridiplantae > Streptophyta > Magnoliopsida > Poales > Poaceae > Zea > Zea mays. Next base: position 19,150,714 of record NC_050102.1, read on the forward strand.
GCTAAAGTTTCCAACGCCACCGAATGAATTAGGCCCAAATGCTCTGCTGTAGCGCTTGACATTTTGTCGAATTGGTGCCAGTCGACCGGCACAACGCCGCGATTCGTCGACGTCGTATGCTGCAGCAATTGGAGGAAAAAAAAAATGCTCCATGGCGCGTGGATCATGGAGCGCGTAGTTGGCCCAGATGTCTACAGCCCATATAGCTTGTGGCCCAAGACCCGCCTTCTTCGGGAACAGGCGGCTGTGCTCAGCAGCCGAGCCCAGGCATGCGGAAACCTTCACGTACCACGTTGTCAGGTTTATTCTCTTAGGTTTAGGTTTGTTTGGTTGCGGGACAGATACGATAGGGACGTCCTTTAACGTACTCTCTCGTCTATTTAATTTTAAAGAATAACTGGGGATAATATTGAGATACTCCTGTCTCAATCCTTAACTCTGAACCAAATAACCTTATTTGAAAGATCATTCTATCCCGTTCCATCCTGTCATTACAACCAAACACATTGACTACCTCGTTGATTCGTTCCCAACGTCTTGCTAACCTTGTCTTTCTGTGCTCAAGTAAGCAGAGAAAATGAAGAACGAACCACCCAACGGTGCACACCTGCACCTAGTATTCGTATATGTGTAATTAGTACTTGCAACTTGCAAGCCTAATAATTCACCACAATCACTACTTATGGTGTCCGAAAAGAGTATACACATACAGTTAGGGCATATGATCACCAGTAATCGTGTACGTAATTTACAAGAAAACGATCGAGAATATCAGCAGGTCGGTTTTGTTCTCTTGGAGCATCGTCGTCAGACTGGAAACTGCAGCGCGGAGAAGATGATGGGCGGCAGCAGAAGCAGGAGGAGCTTGGACGTGATCGTCGGCCAAGACCGGCGGCTGGCGTCGCTGCAGACCAGCCGGTTGTTGTGGTACGAGCACGCCTGTTGCTTCCTGAAACATTCGTAGAGTTTGGAGGAGGGCCGGAGGCCGGAGCACAATATATATAGTGGCGAGTGGCGACATCGTCTACCGAGCGTACCTGCTGCTGGCGCAGAAGGTGATGATGTAGTCGGCGCCGGAGCACGTGAAGAGGCTGCTGGCGTCGTCGTAGGCGTAGCTGTAGGCGGTGGGGCAGGCGTCCTTGAACCGCTTGGAGTAGGGCGTGGGCGGGCACGTGGGCTGGCTGCCGAACTTGCCGCGGCAGCAGTACTGGTCGGTGTCGAACACGTCGCACGCGCTGCGGCACGCCACCACGGCGTCCCCGGCGCGCACGGCCAGCTCCGGCGGGCACGTCTGGCGCAGGTCGCCGTCGCATCCCGCCGCGGAGCAGTTGCCGCCGCGCCCGTTCACGGGGCGCACCGTCACGGGCAGGTTGAACCCGTCCACGAGGCTCACGTCGTAGAAGTCGCGGTCGGAGGCCAGCGTGAACTCGGCCAGGCTCACGGGGGTCGCCCCGGACGCGCCGCACCGCAGCGACGTGCCGCACGACCCCGTGGCGCACGTCCCGTTCCCGGACGCGTCGAAGCTGCACCCCGTCCGCCCCCAGATGCGCCCCGACCAGCCCCCCGCCGGCGCCTTGAACACCGCCGACTGCCCCGGCCGCAGCGCGAACCCGCCGCCGCCGAAGCTGTCGCCCGGCGTCGCCGCCGGCCAGATGGTCGTCTTGCACCGGTTGATGATGGTGAACACTCCCGCTGACTCAGCGCCGGGTGGCGAGAGGAAGCAGAGGAAAGACGACGCCACAGCGAGCGCAGCAAGGCCAGGAGCGCATCTTGGTCTGTTCATGCTGCTGCCGGCGGGCCCTTAGCTTGTCCCAATAATAATCCTCCGCAAAACCAGACGTTAGAGGGCCTTCAATGGCCGGTTAGGGACGGTATGCGGATTTATGAATGATGAATACTAGCTCCATGTCCATGCATGGCGAGAAGGAATACGTGAGACGGACGGGGAGGTTGGGCATCGCCGCCGTTGCTTGCATTGCACAGCCTGTTCATTCCATCTCCCTCGTACCACCCTTCCTCGGATTCTTGTTACCATACCATACATATAACATATGCCTCAGATTCTAGCAGAGGAGAACGGACTTACGGACAGCAGGGGCAGGGTGGGCCTTTTTGAACTGCATGCACGTGTTCTTTCTCCTGGACTGCGCCGGACAGGTGGGTGGGGCATCTCTAAGCCGTGTCTGGGACATAACGACATACATGTTCTTTGGTGTCAATGTGTATTTGTGGTCAACAACCATGGTTCAAATATTTTTTTACCATTTAAACTCTGTTGGAGCAGGGAGAGGCGAACGAAAGGAAAAGGATGACACACAGGAATAGATGGCACTCGAAGGAAGAGTACACACGAAGGAAAATTTATATTAGTTAGAAGAGGCCTCGTCCGCCCGTATCTGTCGAAGTCGTAACATTTTTCGACGCATGATCATCCTGATCATAGGTGTACACCACTTACTTCGAGCGACCACTATTGGGTAGCCAAAGAGAGAGCCACACAAGAAGCATCATGAGACGGCTTACAGGACAGAGCCCCGTCCACTCTGAGGCTCAATAACTTGGAAAACACTCGGTGCCTGCCAGGCTCTTGTGCCAAGCTGTGTTAGTCAGTGTAAATGATGAATTTCTTGAGCTGAAGGTAGGAGCACCATTATTCACTAATGTAAATGATCAATTATGCAAAATGGGCTATAACTGTCTATTCACTGATGTAGGTGTTACTGTCTTTAGAAGAAGTGATGATTCAATAGCATTTAAGGGAGTGTTAGATGGTCAGCTATATTTAGTTGATTTTAATGATAACAATGCTGAACTAGACACTTGCTTAATTGCTAAGACTAATATGGGCTGGCTCTGGCATCGCCGACTTGCTCATGTTGGAATGAAGAATCTTCACAAGCTTCTAAAGGGAGAGCACATTTTAGGACTAACAAATGTTCATTTTGAGAAAAACAGGGTTTGTAGCGCATGTCAAGCAGGGAAGCAAGTTGGAGTCCATCATCCATACAAGAACATCATGACAACCGACAGGCCGATCGAGCTACTCCACATGGATCTATTCGGCTCGATAGCTTACATAAGCATCGGCGGGAGTAAGTATTGTCTTGTTATTGTGGATGATTATTCTCGCTTCACTTGGGTATTCTTTTTGCAGGAAAAATCTCAAACCCAAGAGATCCTAAAGAGATTCTTAAGACGGGCTCAAAATGAGTTCGAATTGAGAATAAAAAAGATTAGAAGCGATAATAGAACAGAGTTCAAGAACTCTCAAATTGAAGGATTTCTTGAGGAAGAGGGCATCAAGCATGAGTTCTCTTCTCCCTACACACCTCAACAAAATGGTGTAGTGGAGAGGAAGAATAGAACTCTACTGGATATGGCAAGGACCATGCTTGATGAGTACAAGACACTAAACCGGTTTTGGGTGGAGGCGGTTAACACCGCCTGCTACTCCATCAACCGGTTATATCTTCACCGAATCCTCAAGAAAACATCATATGAACTCCTCACTAGTAAAAAGCCCAATGTTTCTTACTTTAGAGTTTTTGGGAGCAAATGCTTTATTCTTATTAAAAGAGGTAGAAATTCTAAGTTTGCTCCTAAAGCAGTAGAAGGCTTTTTACTTGGTTATGACTCAAACACAAGGGCATATAGAGTGAAAGGGAATTAGGCTTACACCTAGTCCCTAATTAATTTTGGTGGTTGAATTGCCCAACACAAATAATTGGACTAACTAGTTTGCTCAAGTGTATAAATTATACAGGTGTAAAAGGTTCACACTTAGCCAATAAAAAGATCAAGTTTTGGATTCAACAAAGGAGCAAAGAGGCAACCGAAGGCACCTCTGGTCTGGGGCACCGGACTGTCCGGTGCACCACCGGACAGTGTCCGGTGCATCAGAGGACTCCAACTCGAACTCGCTACCTTCGGGAATTACTTAGGCCGGCGCGCTATAATTCACCGGACTGTCCGGTGTACACCGGACAGTGTCCGGTGCTCCAAGGAAGCGCGGCCTCCGGAACTCGCCAGCTTCGGGAATCTCCAACGGCTAGTCCGCTATAATTCACCGGACATGTCCGGTGTGCACCGGACTGTCCGGTGCAACTCCGGAGCAATGGCTACTCGGCGCCAACGGCTACCTGCGACGCATTTATTGCGCGCTCTGCGCGCGCAGAAGACAGGCGCGCCCATACTGGCGCACCGGACAAGGAACAGTGCATGTCCGGTGTGCACCGGACATCCAGGCGGGCCCACGAGTCAGGAGCTCCAACGGTCAGAATCCAACGACAGTGATGACGTGGCGGGGGCACCGGACATGTCCGGTGTGCACCGGACTGTCCGGTGCGCCATCGAACAGACAGCCTCCCAACGGCCACTTTTGGTGGTTGGGGCTATAAATACCCCAACCACCCCCACATTCATGGCATTCAAGTTTTCCGCTTCTCAACCACTTACAAGAGCTAGGCATTCAATTCTAGACACACCAAAGAGATCAAATCCTCTCCAATTCCACAAAAGGCTTTAGTGATTAGCGAGAGAGATTTGCCGTGTTCTTTTGAGCTCTTGCGCTTGGATTGCTTCTTTTCTTTCTCACTTGCTCTTGTGATCAACACTCAATTGTAATCAAGGCAAGAGGCACCAATTGTGTGGTGGCCCTTGCGGGGAAGTTTTATTCCCGACTTTGATTTGAGAAGAGAAAGCTCACTCGGTCCGAGGGATCGTTTGAGAGAGGGAAGGGTTGAAAGAGACCCGGCCTTTGTGGCCTCCTCAACGGGGAGTAGGTTTGAGAGAACCGAACCTCGGTAAAACAAATCCACGTGTTTCACTTCACTATTCGCTTGCGATTTGTTTTGTGCCCTCTCTTGCGGACTTAATTATATTTCTAACGCTAACCCGGCTTGTAGTTGTGATTATTTTTGAGAATTTCAGTTTTGCCCTATTCACCCCCCCTCTAGGCGACTTTCAATTGGTATCAGAGCCCGGTGCTTCATTAGAGCCTAACCGCTCGAAGTGATGTCGGGAGATCACGCCAAGAAGGAGATGGAGACCGGCGAAAAGTCCACTACAAGCCACGGGAGCACTTCATCGGAAGAGTCCCGCACCAAGAGGAAGGAGAAGAAGAAGAGCTCCTCCAACAAAGGGAAGGAGAAGAAATCTTCTTCTCACCACAAAGAGAAGAAGGAAAAATCTTCTTCCCACAAGTCGCATCGGAAAGGCGACAAGCACAAGAGGATGAGGAAGGTGGTCTACTACGAGACCGACACTTCATCAACATCCACCTCCGACTCCGATGCACCGTCCGTAACTTCTAAGCGCCAAGAGCGCAAGAAGTTTAGTAAGATCCCCTTACACTATCCTCGTACATCTAGACATACTCCATTACTTTCCGTTCCATTAGGCAAACCGCCAACCTTTGACGGTGAAGATTATGCTAGGTGGAGTGATTTAATGAAATTTCATCTAACCTCACTCCACAAAAGTATATGGAATGTTGTTGAGTTTGGAGCACAGGTACCATCCGTAGGGGATGAGGATTATGATGAGGACGAAGTGGCCCAAATCGAGCACTTCAACTCCCAAGCCACAACCATACTCTTGGCCTCTCTAAATAGAGAGGAATACAACAAGGTGCAAGGGTTGAAGAATGCAAAGGAAATTTGGGACCTACTCAAGACCGCGCACGAGGGTGATGAACTCACCAAGATCACCAAGCGGGAAACGATCGAGGGGGAGCTCGGTCGCTTCCGTCTTCGCCAAGGGGAGGAGCCACAAGATATGTACAACCGGCTCAAAACCTTGGTAAACCAAGTGCGCAACCTCGGGAGCAAAAAGTGGGACGACCACGAGGTGGTTAAGGTTATTCTAAGAGCTCTCATTTTCCTTAACCCCACTCAAGTTCAATTAATTCGTGGTAATCCTAGATACCCACTAATGACCCCCGAGGAAGTTATCGGGAATTTTGTGAGCTTTGAATGTATGATTAAAGGATCAAAGAAGATCAACGAGCTTGACGAACCCTCCACGTCCGAGGCGCAACCGGTGGCCTTCAAGGCGACGGAGGAGAAGAAGGAGGAGTCTACACCAAGTAGACAACCAATTGACGCCTCCAAGCTCGACAATGAGGAGATGGCTTTAATCATCAAAAGCTTTCGCCAAATCCTCAAGCAACGGAAAGGGAAAGACTACAAATCCCGTTCCAAGAAGGTTTGCTACAAGTGTGGTAAGCCCGGTCACTTTATCGCTAAATGTCCATTATCAAGTGACAGTGACAGGGACAACGACAAGAAGGGCAAGAGAAGAGAAAAGAAGAGGTACCACAAGAAGAAGGGCGGCGATGCCCACGTGTGCCGCGAGTGGGACTCCGACGAGAGCTCCACCGAGTCCTCCTCTGACGAGGACGCCGCCAACATCGCCGTCACCAAGGGGCTTCTCTTCCCCAACGTCGGCCACAAGTGCCTCATGGCAAAGGACGGCAAAAAGAAGAAGGTTAAATCTAAATCCTCCACAAAATATGAATCCTCTAGTGATGATAATGCTAGTGATGAGGAGGATAACTTGCTTACCCTTTTTGCCAATCTTAACATGGAACAAAAGGAAAAATTAAATGAATTGATTAGTGCTATTCATGAAAAGGATGACCTTTTGGATTCCCAAGAGGATTTTCTAATTAAAGAAAACAAGAAACATGTTAAGGTTAAAAATACTTATGCTCTAGAAGTAGAAAAATGTCAAAAACTATCTAGTGAGCTAAGCACTTGCCATGACACTATTGCCAACCTTAGAAATGAAAATGCTAGTTTAATTGCTAAGGTTGACTCTCATGTTTGTGATGTTTCAATTCCCAATCCTAAAAATAATGATGATGATTTGCTTGCTAGGATTGAAGAATTAAACGTTTATGTTACTAGCCTTAAGATTGAGAATGAGAAATTGCTTGCTAAGGCTAAGGATTTTGATGTTTGCAAAGCTACTATTTCCGACCTTAGAACTAAAAATGATTTGTTACATGCTAAGGTTGTAGAATTGAAATCTTGCAAACCCTCTACATCTATTGTTGAGCACACTTCTATTTGCACTAGATGTAGAGATATTGATGTTAATGCTATTCATGATCACATGTCTTTAATTAAACAACAAAATGATCATATAGCAAAACTAGATGCTAAAATTGCCGAGCATAACTTGGAAAATGAAAAGTTTAAATTTGCTAGAAGTATGCTCTATAATGGGAGACGCCCGAGCATCAAGGATGGCATTGGCTTCCAAAGGGGAGACAATGTCAAACTTAATGCCCCTCCTAAAAATTTGTCTAACTTTGTTAAGGGCAAGGCTCCCATGCCTCAGGATAACGAGGGTTACATTTTGTACCCTGCCGGTTATCCCGAGAGCAAAATTAGGAGAATTCACTCTAGGAAGTCTCACTCTGGCCCTAATCATGCTTTTATGTATAAGGGTGAGACATCTAGTTCTAGACAACCAACCCGTGCCAAGTTGCCTAGAAAGAAAACTCCTAATGCATCAAATGGTCATGCTATTTCATTCAAAACTTTTGATGCATCATATGTGCTTACTAACAAATCCGGCAAGGTAGTTGCCAAGTTTGTTGGGGGCAAACACAAGGGCTCCAAGACTTGTGTTTGGGTACCCAAAGTTCTTGTGTCTAATGCCAAAGGACCCAAAACCGTTTGGGTACCTAAAGTCAAGAACTAAAACTGTTTTGTAGGTTTATGCATCCGGGGGCTCAAGTTGGATACTCGACAGCGGGTGCACAAACCACATGACAGGGGAGAAGAAGATGTTCTCCTCATATGAGAAAAACCAAGATCCCCAAAGAGCGAACACATTCGGGGATGGAAATCAAGGTTTGGTCAAAGGTTTGGGTAAAATTGCTATTTCACCTGACCATTCCATTTCCAATGTTTTTCTTGTTGATTCATTAGATTACAATTTGCTTTCCGTTTCTCAATTATGTCAAATGGGCTACAACTGTCTATTTACTGATGTAGGTGTTACTGTCTTTAGAAGAAATGATGATTCAATAGCATTTAAGGGAGTGTTAGAGGGTCAGCTATACTTGGTAGATTTTGATAGAGCTAAACTCGACACTTGCTTGGTTGCTAAGACTAACTTGGGTTGGCTCTGGCACCACCGACTAGCCCATGTTGGAATGAAGAATCTTCATAAGCTTCTAAAGGGGGAACACATTTTAGGACTAACCAATGTTCATTTTGAGAAAGACAGGATTTGTAGCGCATGCCAAGCCGGGAAGCAAGTTGGCACTCATCATCCGCACAAGAACATCATGACTAGTGACAGGCCACTGGAGCTCCTTCACATGGATTTATTCGGCCCGATTGCTTACATAAGCATCGGCGGGAGTAAGTACTGTCTAGTTATTGTGGATGATTATTCTCGCTTCACTTGGGTGTTCTTTTTGCAGGAAAAATCTCATACCCAAGAGACCTTAAAGGGATTCTTGAGACGGGCTCAAAATGAGTTCGGCTTAAGGATCAAGAAAATTAGAAGCGACAACGGGACGGAGTTCAAGAACTCTCAAATTGAAGGCTTCCTTGAGGAGGAGGGCATCAAGCATGAGTTCTCTTCTCCCTACACCCCACAACAAAATGGAGTAGTGGAGAGGAAGAATCGAACTCTATTAGACATGGCAAGAACCATGCTTGATGAGTACAAGACTTCGGATCGGTTTTGGGCCGAGGCGGTCAACACCGCTTGCTACGCCATCAACCGGTTGTATCTACACCGAATCCTCAAGAAGACATCATATGAACTCCTAACCGGTAAAAAGCCCAATATTTCATATTTTAGAGTTTTTGGTAGCAAATGCTTTATTCTTGTTAAGAGAGGTAGAAAATCTAAATTTGCTCCTAAAACGGTAGAAGGCTTTTTACTAGGATATGACTCAAACACAAGGGCATATAGAGTCTTTAACAAGTCCTCAGGACTAGTTGAAGTTTCTTGTGACGTTGTGTTTGATGAGACTAACGGCTCTCAAATAGAGCAAGTTGATCTTGATGAGATAGGTGAAGAACAGGCTCCATGCATAGCACTAAGGAACATGTCCATTGGGGATGTGTGTCCTAAGGAATCCGAAGAGCCTCCACATGCACAAGATCAACCATCCTCCTCCACGCAAGCATCTCCACCAACTCAAAATGAGGATGAGGCTCAAGTTGATGAAGTAGAAGATCAAGCAAATGAGCCACCTCAAGATGACGGCAATGATCAAGGGGGAGATGCAAATGATCAAGACAAGGAGGATGAAGAGCAAAGGCCGCCACACCCAAGAGTCCACCAAGCAATCCAACGAGATCACCCCGTCGACACCATCCTCGGCGACATTCATAAGGGGGTAACTACTAGATCTCGTATTGCACATTTTTGTGAACATTACTCTTTTGTTTCCTCTATTGAGCCACACAGGGTAGAGGAAGCACTACAAGATTCGGATTGGGTGGTGGCAATGCAAGAGGAGCTCAACAACTTCACTAGGAATAAGGTATGGCATTTGGTTCCGCGTCCTAATCAAAATGTTGTAGGAACCAAATGGGTCTTCCGCAACAAGCAAGATGAGCATGGTGTGGTGACAAGGAACAAAGCTCGATGTCACACCCGGATTTCAGGAGTCCAAAACCCGGGCGCGAACATAAACACCAGGTGTGCTGGGACCAAGTCTCACACATATGATGCATAGTGGCACAGGATCGAATGTCACATCTTTACTATATAACAGGAGTTCTATACAAAATAATTAAATAATTACATCATATGAGGAAATGATCCAGCAACCCAAAGTTGACTGGGAGACGACGACCTAGACCACTCACGAACTCATCACAGCATCCTTCATGCGCATCATCCTGGGGTACCTGCTCTTGACCTGTGGGGGGGTGTGAGACAGCAAGAGTGAGCTCACATACGTTCATCGCTCAACAAGTTGTGGGGAATAATGTGCATGAACTCGCCAAAGGTGGGAGCTCACATGAAGTGTAAGGCTTACCAAAGAGGATGGTTAGAGCTGAGCATTGCTTTTAAAGTTGGTCAAAATTTTATTAGCAATTACTAAGTATAAGTAAATACCAACCCAATTAAATAGTAGAACAAAAGTAACAACCTCACCTGCGATGCAATGCATATGACAAATTGAGTTTAAGTTCCATAATTTAATCATGTGAGTGTCCGAGCCGCTCATGACCGTGAGCACGGCTAGTATACCAGTTTTACACTCTGCAGAGGTTGCGCATCTTTACCCACAAGTCATGTTACCCATCTGCCAAGGGATCGCGACTTCCCATACACCTCTACCGAGGAGGCGAGGCAGGGTAACACTACGAGGCCTTTACAAAGTTCCACTAGCTTCAGAAAACCCGCTACAGTTTATAGGAAGCTCCAATGCAGGAATCCCTTGCAGGACCGCCATCGCAGCAAAATCCTCCCGAGGGCCTCCCTGCACTGACCACTCCCCTACTGCCCTTGCCCCTTTCGGGTAAGGTAGTCTTCCACTAGCTTCCCTAATTAATCGGCCAAGGGCGTCCCATTAAACCCTTGTGGTAGCACTGTTTTCCCGGGTGGTTCTCCATGTTCCGATTAACATAATGATCTTATCATGAACAGTAAATAATGAACAGATAATAAAAAGTGTAATCATGAGTAGTGAATATCTCTATACCCAAAACCACATAAAGCAATAGCAGGTACTACCCAAAAAGTTTAGTGGAGTCAAGGTATAAAGATAATCAAACTAGGGTAACCTGTTGGGTCCCATCAAAATTAACCTATGCAGATCATTATGATTAATAAGAACATGACTGGGTAAAAGAAGTGATCAAGGGCACAACTTGCCTGGCACTTGAGATTCCAGGTACCAACTTGCTCTTCAGATGACACGTGTCCTCACGCTAGTCGTAGCATCACAAACAAACAGTGTATAGGCAAAATTAACGTTACACCAAACATAAGGATAAACTGTATACTTATGATCTACGCGTTGCTACAAGATCGTAGAAACAAGAACCACTAAATTTGGAGCTACGGTTACCGAGTTATGAATTTCCGAAGGTCCTATGTGTGTTTTGTACAAGGTTAAATAGGATATAAATTTTTATGTGATTCTCCTGTAAAGACAGTGGTACTAAAGGATGAACAATAATATTACAAAATTATATAAATTGGAATGAATTAATTTGGATATAATATGAATTTTCTATGAATTAAACAAGTTCTAACAATTATTTTCACATTAAAAATCATTTTCTAAATGATTTTCCCAGTTTTATTATCATCTGGACCGAGCTGCTAAAATCAGAAAGTTTAGGGTCTACTGCGCAAGAATTCTGTGACTCAGCGCACAGCAGCTATGGACCGCGGGTTTATTTTTAATAAAGACAAGGGCTCTTTTGCAATTAGTACCGGCTGAAGGGGTATCGGGGTCTTACGATCGTCCGATAAGAAATCTGTGGTCTAGATCAGATCCAGGCTTCAGTGAACCGGTACGAATTGTGATCCCTTGGATATGGATCCGATGGTTCACAACCAATCCGAGCACGTGAACGCGATAACTCAATCCCAACCGCGTGATCGTAGATCTACGAATCGGATTTAAAAGAGGCTCCCTATGCGTCCGATTCCCATCCAACGGCCAGCCACACATCCTGGCCGAGCCGTGCCGTAGGCCAAATTCCCACCGCACATCAGAAACCAACGGACAGGGGGAGGTCGTCTTCCACCCCATGACCACAGAGCGGCGGCAGCAGGTTTGCACGGCGGCGCCTAAAGCTCCCAGGGCGGCGAGCCATGAAGCTGGAGGGTGGAAGCGGTTTGGTAAATAGGACAACCTGGGCTGCTCGGGCGTCCGAGGCAACATCACCGGCAACGCTGGTGAGCCATCGCCCCAGCCTGGTTGTTCTCCACCACACTTGCCGGCTTCCGGATTGCCACCGACATGCCGTAGCAGAGACCCATGGCGCCCAGCGGATCAAGAAGCGGTGAAAGCACGAGATTTGGAATCGGGAACTAGGTAGGTCAAAGATTTACCTGCAGAGGTGCGGCGGAGGCTATCCACGGCTAATGGCGGCTTGAATCATCACCTCAGGTTCACGGCTGTTTGAGCCGCACAGGGAAGAGCACCGCGGTCAGCATACATATCCTAGGGACACGGTGGCCAACACCCTGCACGCGGCACAGCAGCAAGGAATTGCGACCGGTGGCACATCCCCATGACGGCTGATCCTGATTCCCCCCTTCTCTGTCTCTTCACGCGGCGGCGAACCGTGAGCGACGGAGAGAAATTCCCCGCGATTCCAACCAAATTCCTGAGCGAGAGGGGTTTGCCCAGGTCCCTCACGACACGAAGCTTCCCCGGAATCCTTACGCGAGTACTGAACGGCGGTGACGGCCGCAGACGACGTCGGCGATGCCCTAGACCTCCACTCCTCTCCCTACGGCAAACGGCGGTGGCAGGCAATGGCTGGGTATGGGGATGCGAGCTTGACGAGGAGCGGAGAAACGGTCGCAGGAGCTGCCATTTTATAGCGCCAGGGGGCAAAAGAAATCTACTCCGAGCGCCAGCAACCAACCCCGGAATCCCCGGCGGCGATCCGAGCTTACCGGAATCGCGCGCACACACGGGAAGGGCGCCTGGAGGGTTGGGTCCACAATCCAGAGACAACGAGCTGATGAGCAGACTGTCCAGCGGGTCCAGTTGTCGGCGACGGACAGTGCGTGCGCGGTTGTGTTCAGCTGACCTGACGGACCCACCAGTCGGCGCGAGGGTGTAGGTGGGCTGCACTGAGGGAAATGGAAGATGGGCTGGATTCAGAGTTGGCGGCCCAGTGCAAGCGTTTCCCTTTTTCTTTTTATATCCTATTTTGTCTTTCCTTTTAAATGTTCAAATTCATAAATTTTCAATCCCATTCAAATTCAAACTCCTTGGTAGATCTGTTTTCTCATTAAATATTCATCTTAAACATAGCACATGGGTGAATTTATCATTTTTTAATATTGATTTTATGTTAACTAGTGTTTCCTTTCTTAAATTCTGAAATTCAAACTTGGGCACTAAAATATATTTATTCACCTTATTTTCATGTTGTCATAAAAATGCACACACAATAAAGACTTCGGCATGATGCACAATTTAGTGGCATGTCTTTTATTAATTATTTGTTTTTTTAATATGGTGTTTACATGAAATGATAAACATAGGTAGCACATAGATACAAAGTAGTATAATTTCCCTTTTTAGACTTTTCTTACAAAGTGGGTATTACACTCGACTTGTGGCCAAGGGATACTCCCAAGTCGAAGGTTTGGATTTCGGTGAAACCTATGCACCCGTAGCTAGGCTTGAGTCAATTCGCATATTATTAGCCTATGCTACTTACCATGGCTTTAAGCTTTATCAAATGGACGTGAAAAGTGCCTTCCTCAATGGACCAATCAAGGAAGAGGTCTATGTTGAGCAACCTCCCGGCTTTGAAGACAGTGAGTATCCTAACCATGTCTATAAGCTCTCTAAGGCGCTCTATGGGCTCAAGCAAGCTCCAAGAGCATGGTATGAATGCCTTAGAGATTTTCTTATTGCTAATGGCTTCAAAGTCGGAAAGGCCGATCCTACACTCTTTACTAAAACTCTTGAAAATGACTTGTTTGTATGCCAAATTTATGTTAATGATATTATATTTGGGTCTACTAACGAGTCTACATGTGAAGAGTTTAGTAGGATTATGACTCAGAAATTCGAGATGTCTATGATGGGGGAGTTGAAGTATTTCTTAGGATTCCAAGTGAAACAACTCCAAGAGGGCACCTTCATTAGCCAAACGAAGTACACTCAAGACATTCTAAACAAGTTTGAGATGAAGGATGCCAAGCCCATCAAGACACCCATGGGAACCAATGGGCATCTCGACCTCGACACGGGAGGTAAGTCCGTGGATCAAAAGGTATACCGGTCGATGATAGGTTCTTTACTCTATTTATGTGCATCTCGACCGGATATTATGCATTCCGTGTGCATGTGTGCAAGATTCCAAGCCGACCCTAAGGAAGCTCACCTTACGGCCGTAAAACGAATCTTGAGATATTTGGCTTATACTCCTAAGTTTGGGCTTTGGTATCCTAGGGGATCCACATTTGATTTGATTGGTTATTCGGATGCCGATTGGGCGGGGTGCAAAATCAATAGGAAGAGCACATCGGGGACTTGCCAGTTCTTGGGAAGATCCTTGGTATCTTGGGCTTCAAAGAAGCAAAATTCGGTCGCTCTTTCCACCGCCGAAGCCGAGTACATTGCCGCAGGACATTGTTGCGCGCAATTGCTTTGGATGAGGCAAACCCTGCGGGACTACGGTTACAAATTAACCAAAGTCCCTTTGCTATGTGATAATGAAAGTGCAATCAAGATGGCGGATAATCCCGTCGAGCATAGTCGCACTAAACACATAGCCATTCGGTATCATTTTCTTAGGGATCACCAACAAAAGGGAGATATCGAGATTTCATACATTAATACTAAAGATCAATTAGCCGATATCTTTACCAAGCCTCTTGATGAACAATCTTTTAACAAACTTAGGCATGAGCTCAATATTCTTGATTCTAGGAATTTCTTTTGTTGACTTGCCCACATAGCTCATTTATGTACCTTTGATCATGTCTCTTTCATATGCTATGACTAATGTGTTTTTCAAGTCTATTTTCAAACCAAGTCATAAGTATATTGAAAGGGAATTGGAGTCTTCGGCGAAGACAAAGGCTTCCACTCCGTAACTCATCCTTCGCCGTCGCTCCAAGAGACTCTCCATCTTTGGGGGAGAGAGCAAAAGGACTTCGTCTTTGGTATAATGTTAACTCATTTATTTATGACCAAAGGGGAAGATAGCACTTCGAGGGCTCTAATGCTTCCGTTTTTGGCGATTCATGCCAAAGGGGGAGAAAGTATGAGCCCAAAGCAAAAGGACCGCACCACCACCAATTTCAAAAACTTCGTGTTTCCAAGAATATTATCAATTAGTATCCTATTGTGTTCAAAAGGGGGAGAAAGTAGTATTTCAAAAAGGATATATCAAAACCCTCTTGAACACTAAGAGGAGGATCTCATTTAGGGGGAGTTTTGTTTAGTCAAAGGAAAAGCATTTGAAACAGGGGGAGAAAATTTCAAATCTTGAAAATGTTTCTCAAAATCTTATTCATTTGCCTTTGACTGTTTGCAAAAGAACTTTGAAAAGGATTTACAAAAGAGTTTGCAAAAACAAAACATGTGGTGCAAGCGTGGTCCAAAATGTTAAATAAGAAAGAAACGATCCATGCATATCTTGTAAGTATTTAGATTGGCTCAATTCCAAGCAACATTTACACTTACATTATGCAAACTAGTTCAGTTATGCACTTCTATATTTGCTTTGGTTTGTGTTGGCATCAATCACCAAAAAGGGGGAGATTGAAAGGGAATTAGGCTTACACCTAGTCCC
Source organism: Zea mays (assembly GCF_902167145.1). Lineage (NCBI taxonomy): Eukaryota > Viridiplantae > Streptophyta > Magnoliopsida > Poales > Poaceae > Zea > Zea mays. The sequence continues at coordinate 19,166,202 of NC_050102.1, forward strand.
TAATTAATTTTGGTGGTTGAATTGCCCAACACAAATAATTGGACTAACTAGTTTGCTCAAGTGTATAAATTATACAGGTGTAAAAGGTTCACACTTAGCCAATAAAAAGATCAAGTTTTGGATTCAACAAAGGAGCAAAGAGGCAACCGAAGGCACCTCTGGTCTGGGGGCACCGGACTGTCCGGTGCACCAGAGGACTCCAACTCGAACTCGCTACCTTCGGGAATTACTTAGGCCGGCGCGCTATAATTCACCGGACTGTCCAGTGTACACCGGACAGTGTCCGGTGCTCCAAGGAAGCGCGGCCTCCGGAACTCGCCAGCTTCGGGAATCTCCAACGGCTAGTCCGCTATAATTCACCGGACATGTCCGGTGTGCACCGGACTGTCCGGTGCAACTCCGGAGCAACGGCTACTCGGCGCCAACGGCTACCTGCTACGCATTTATTGCGCGCTCTGCGCGCGCAGAAGACAGGCGCGCCCATACTGGCACACCGGACAAGGAACAGTGCATGTCCGGTGTGCACCGGACATCCAGGCGGGCCCACGAGTCAGGAGCTCCAACGGTCAGAATCCAACGGCAGTGATGACGTGGCGGGGGCACCGGACATGTCCGGTGTGCACCGGACTGTCCGGTGCGCCATCGAACAGACAGCCTCCCAACGACCACTTTTGGTGGTTGGGGCTATAAATACCCCAACCACCCCCACATTCATGGCATCCAAGTTTTCCGCTTCTCAACCACTTACAAGAGCTAGGCATTCAATTCTAGACACACCAAAGAGATCAAATCCTCTCCAATTCCACAAAAGGCTTTAGTGATTAGCGAGAGAGATTTGCCGTGTTCTTTTGAGCTCTTGCGCTTGGATTGCTTCTTTTCTTTCTCACTTGCTCTTGTGATCAACACTCAATTGTAATCAAGGAAAGAGGCACCAATTGTGTGGTGGCCCTTGCGGGGAAGTTTTATTCCCGGCTTTGATTTGAGAAGAGAAAGCTCACTCGGTCCGAGGGATCGTTTGAGAGAGGGAAGGGTTGAAAGAGACCCGGCCTTTGTGGCCTCCTCAACGGGGAGTAGGTTTGAGAGAACCGAACCTCGGTAAAACAAATCCGCGTGTTTCACTTCACTATTCGCTTGCGATTTGTTTTGTGCCCTCTCTTGCGGACTTAATTATATTTCTAACGCTAACCCGGCTTGTAGTTGTGATTATTTTTGAGAATTTCAGTTTCGCCCTATTCACCCCCCCTCTAGGCGACTTTCATAGAGTCTTCAACAAGTCCACTGGATTAGTTGAAGTTTCTTGTGACATTTTGTTTGATGAGACTAATGGCTCCCAAGTGGAGCAAGTTGATCTTGATGAATTAGATGATGAAGAGGCTCCATGCATCGCGCTAAGGAACATGTCCATTGGGGATGTGTGTCCAAAAGAGTCCGAGGAGCCTACACAAGCACAAGGCCAACTATCATCTTCCATACAAGCATCTCCACCAACTCAAGATGAGGATGAGTCTCAAGAAGAGGATGAAGATCAAGACGATGAGCCACCTCAAGAGGAGGACATTAATCAAGGGGAGATGAAGATAATGGTGACAAGGAAGATGATCAAGAGATTCGGGGTCAAAGACCACCACACCCAAGAGTCCACCAAACAATTCAAAGAGATCACCCCGTCAACACAATACTTGGTGACATTCACAAGGGGGTAACCACTAGATCTTGAGTTGCTCATTTCTGTGAACATTACTCCTTTGTGTCTTCTATTGAGCCATACAGGATAGAGGATGCACTAAGAGATTCAGACTGGGTGGTGGCAATGCAAGAGGAGCTCAACAATTTCACCAGGAATGAAGTATGGCATTTAGTTCCACGTCCTAACCAAAATGTTGTAGGTACCAAATGGGTATTCCGCAACAAGCAAGATGAGCAAGGTGTGGTGACAAAGGAACAAAGCCCGACTTGTGGCCAAAGGATATTCACAAGTCAAAGGTTTGGATTTTGACGAAACCTATGCACCCGTAGCTAGGCTTGAGTCAATTCGTATATTACTTGCCTATGCTACTTACCATGACTTTAAGCTATACCAAATGGGCGTGAAGAGTGCCTTCCTCAATGGCCCTATCAAAGAAGAGGTATATGTTGAGCAACCTCCCGGCTTTGAAGATAGTGAGTACCCTAACTATGTTTATAAGCTCTCAAAGGCGCTTTGTGGGCTCAAGCAAGCCCCAAGAGCATGGTATGAATGCCCGAGAGACTTTCTCATCACTAATGGCTTCAAAGTTGGAAAAGCTGATCCTACTCTCTTCACCAAAACTATTTCTAAAGACTTATTTATATGCCAAATTTATGTTGATGATATTATATTTGGGTCTACTAACAAGTCCTCTTGTGAAGAGTTTAGTAGGATCATGATACAAAAATTCGAGATGTCTATGATGGGAGAGTTGAAATATTTCCTTGGATTTCAAATAAAAAACTCCAAGAGCGCACCTTCATTTGCCAAACTAAGTACATTCAAGATATACTCAAGAAGTTTGGAATGAAGAATGGCAAACCCACCAAGACACCCATGGGAACCAATGGTCATCTCGACCTCGACACGGGAGGTAAGTCCATAGATCAAAAGGTATACCGGTCGATGATAGGTTCTTTACTCTATTTATGTGCATCACGACCGGATATTATGCTTTCAGTATGCATGTGTGCAAGGTTCTAGGCAAATCCTAAGGAAGTTCACCTTAGGGTCGTGAAAAGAATCATGAGATATTTAGTTTACACTCCTAAGTTTGGGCTTTGGTACCCCAAGGGATCTACCTTTGATTTAATTATGTATTCCAATGCTGATTATGCTGGATGTAAAAATGACAGGAAGAGCACATCAGGGACTTGTTAATTTCTAGGAAGATCCCTGGTGTCTTGGGCTTCAAAGAAACAAAACTCAGTAGCTCTTTCTACCGCCAAAGCCGAGTATATTGCCACATGTCATTGTTGTGCGCAATTACTTTGGATGAGGCAAACCCTTAGGGACTATAGCTACAAATTGAGCAAAGTCCCTCTCCTATGTGAAAATGAAAGTGCAATCCGCATCACGGAAAATCCCGTTGAACACAGCCGCACTAAGCACATAGACATCCGGTATCACTTTTTGAGAGATCACCAACAAAAGGGGGATATCAAAATTGCTTATGTTAATACACACAACCAATTAGCCGATATCTTTTCCAAGCCACTAGATGAGAAGACTTTTAGCAAACTTAGGAATGAGCTAAATATACATGATTCTCGGAATTTTGATTGAAACATTGCACACATAGCTAATTTATATACCTTTGATCATGTATTTTTCATTTGGTACAAATGCATATTTCTTATTCTTCTTGTGCCAAGGTTAAGACTAATGTGCTTTCAAGTGTATTTCCATGCTTAGTCTTAAATTGAAAGGGAAATGGAGTATTCAGCAAAGACAAGGCTTCCACTCCAACTCTGACGGTATCACTTATTCTTTGTCGTTACTCCGGAAACTCTCAATTGGTATGACCCTTCACTCATATTTCTTTTACCAATGGGAGAGAAAGTATTTAAGGGCTATCAAGTTCTCCATTTTGGCGATTAATGCCAAAGGGGAGAAAGTATTAAGCCCAAAGCAAAAGGACCGCACCATCATTTTTTTTTTCAAAAACTAAAGGAAGTGGTTATTTCAATTGGTATTTAAGTTAATCTCAAAGATTTTCAATTAGTATCTTATTCGAGATTTTCAATTGGTATTTTATTTGGTTTCAAAACTTCACATTAGTATGAAAATTTCAATTGGTATAATTTCATTTGGTATCTATTTCAAAAACCCACTTGAAAGCTAAAGGGAAAATGTCTTGAGGGGGAGCTTTTATTTAGTCAAAGGAAAAGCATTTGAAACAGGGGGAGGAATTTCAAATCTTGAAAATGCTTCTAGAAATCATATTCCTATACCTTTGACTATTTGCAAAAAGAATTTGAAAAGTTTTTCCAAAAGATTTGCAAAAACAAGCAAGTGGTGCAAATTTGGTCCAAAATGTTAAATAGAAGAAAGCAATCTGGTTTATTCTTAGATATATGTATAAAGTCTTTCAATTGGTTTAAATCTAAGTAACCTATGCACATCAATCATAAATGCAAACTAGTTATATTTCTACACTATATATTTGCTTTGGTTTGTGTTGGCATCAATCACCAAAAAAGGGGGAGATTGAAAGGGAAATGGGCTTAATCATTTCCTATAATCGATTTTGGTGGTTGACGTCAATCAGAAACCACGTGGACTAATTAGTTTGCCAAGATGTCATTTATCTCAGGTGCATAAGGTTCAACAAAAACCAAGAAAGAAATTCAGTTGAGGACTCACAAATTTGGAGCAAAGGACTTAAGAGTGTGCTGCAGTGGTGCACCGGACATTAACTTAAGAGTGTGCTGCAGTGGTGCACCGGACAATGTCCGGTGCACCAGGCCGAGCTCCACTCGAACAGCTCACTCTCGGGAATTTCCGAGGGGCGCTCCGCTATAATTCACTAGACTGTCCGATGTGCACCGGACATGTCCGGTGAGCTAACGGAGCAACGGTAACCTGGCGCAACCGGTCGACTGCAAAAGGTAATAGTGCGCAGCAGAGCTCAGAGCAGAGATGTCAGAGCACACCGGACATGTCTGGTGTGGCACCGCACTGTCCGGTGCAGATATAGGATGAAGGATCCAACAGTCAAGTCACTCCAAACCCCAACGTGCGTGCTGACGTGGCGCGCACCGGACTGTCCGGTGTGCCCATCGACAGCAGACTCAGCCAACGGCTAGGAAGTGGTTGGAGGCTATAAATACCCCCAATCACCTCCTTCAATCGCATCCAAGTTTTCTGAAGTTCCAATTCAATACAAGAGCAATAACATTCACTCCAAGACACATTCCAAAGATCAAATCCTCTCCATGTCTCAAAATCAACTCAACCACTTAGTGACTTGAGAGAGAGAGAGTTTTGTGTTCATTTGTTGCTCTTGTTGCTTGGATTGCTTTGTTCTTCCCCATTCTTATTCATCTAAGTGCTTTGTAAAGCTAGCAAGAGACACCTAAGTGTGTGGTGGTCCTTGCGAGGTCTTAGTGACCCAAATGATTAAGGAGAAGCCTCATTCGGTCTAAGTGACCGTCTGAGAGAGGGAAAGGGTTGGAATAGACTCAGCCTTTGTGGCCTCCTTTAAAGTCACCTAGAGGGGGGGGGGGTGAACAGGCAAATCTGAAATTTACAACTTTAAAGCACAACTACAAGCCGGGTTAGCGTTAGAATAAAATTCGAGTTCGAAAGAGAGGGCGAAAACAAATCAACCAAGCAATAAAGCGAGTGACACGGTGATTTGTTTTACCGAGGTTCGGTTCTTGCAAACCTAGTCTCCATTGAGGTGGTCACAAAGACCGGGTCTCTTTCAACCCTTTCCCTCTCTCAAACGGTCACCTAGATCGAGTGAGCTTTCTCCTTAATCAAACGGGTCACTTAGACCCCTACAAGGACCACCACAACTTGGTGTCTCTTGCTTTGATTACAAGTGTCTTGAGAACAAGAATGGCGGAAGAAGAAAAGCGATCCAAGAACAAAAGCTCAAAGAACACGAGCAAACCTCTCTCTCTAGTCACTATTTGGTTGGTGTGGATTTGGGACTTGGAGAGGCTTTGATTCTATTGAATTGTGTCTTGTATTGATTGCACTAGATCTTGTATTGAATGTGAAGTCTGAAAACTTGGATGCCTTGAGTTGTGGTGGTTGGGGGGTATTTATAGCCCCAACCACCAAAACAGCCGTTGGGGAGGGCTACTGTTGATGGGCGCACCGGACAGTCCGGTGCGCCACCAGATACTGTCTGGTTCGCCAGCCACGTCACCCAACCGTTAGGGTTCTGACGATTTCGACCGTTGGGGCTCTGATAGCTTGGGCCACCGGACAGTCCGGTGGTGCACCGGACAGTCACTGTTCACTGTCTAGTGCACCTTCTGGCGTTGCTCTGACTCTGCTCGCACTGTTCACGTTGTCAGTCAACCGTTGGAGTTGACCGTTGCGCTGGCGACTGTTGCTCCGCTTGGCACACCAGACAGTCCGGTGCCACACCGGAGAGTCCGGTGAATTATAGCGGAGAGCAGCCTCAGAAACCCGAAGGTGAATAGTTGGAGTTGATCGACTCTGGTGCACCGGATACTGTCTGATGGCACACCAGACAGTCTGGTGCACCAGACCAGGGTTCTCTTCGGTTTCTTTTGCTCCTTTCTTTTGAACCCTAACTTGTATCTTTTTATTGGTTTGTGTTGAACCTTTAGCACCTGTAGAACATATAATCTAGAGCAAACTAGTTAGTCCAATTATTTGTGTTGGGCATTTCAACCACCAAAATCATTTAGGAAAAGGTTTGACCCTATTTCCCTTTCAATCTCCCCCTTTTTGGTGATTGATGCCAACACAAACCAAAGCAAATATGTAAGTGCAGAATTGGACTAGTTTGCATAATGTAAGTGCAAAAGTTTGCTTGGAATTAAACCAATTTATATTTTATTAGATATGCATGGATTGCTTTCTTTTATTTAACATTTTGGACCACGCTTGCACCACTTGTTTTGTTTTTGCAAAATTGTTTTTGGAAAATAATTTCAAAGCCTTTTTGCAAATAGTCAAAGGTATATGAATAGTATTGTAAGAAGCATTTTCAAGATTTGAAATTTTCTCCCCTGTTTCAAATGCTTTTCCTTTGACTTAAACATAACTCCCCCTCAATAAAATTCTCCTCTTAGTGTTCAAGAGGGTTTTAGATACCAATTTTGAAAGTGGTCATACCAATTTGAAATATATCAAAAATAAGATACCAATTGAAAGACTTCTTTCTAAATAATATACCAATTGAAAATCTTTTGTACTAATTACAAATCTTCTTTAAAAACTTTTGAAATTGGTGGTGGTGCGGTCCTTTTGCTTTGGGCTAATACTTTCTCCCCCTTTGGCATGAATCGCCAAAAACGGATACTTTGTGAGTGAAATATGAGCCCTTTTACTTTCTCCCCCAATGGTACATATAAATATGAGTGAAGATTATACCAAAGTGAAGAGAGGTGCGGAGTGACGGCGAAGGGTAAATAATACCGATAGAGTGGAGTGGAAGCCTTGTCTTCGCCGAAGACTCCATTTCCCTTTCAATCTATGACTTAATAGAAATTCTCTTGAAAACACATTAGTCATAGGCATAAAAGAGATATGATCTAAAGTATATAAATGAGCTATGTGTGCAAAGTTTCAATCAAAGTTCCGAGAATCAAGTATATTTAGCTCATGCCTAAGTTTGGTAAAGGTTTTCTCATCTAATGGTTTGGTAAAGATATCGACTAATTGTTCTTTAGTGCTAACATAAGCTATCTCGATATCCCCCTTTGTTGGTGATCCCTCAAAAAGTGATACCGAATGGCTATGTGCTCAGTGCGGCTGTGTTCAACGGGATTATCCGCCATGCGGATTGCACTCTCATTGTCACATAGGAGAGGGACTTTGCTCAATTTGTAGCCATAGTCCCGGAGGGTTTGCCTCATCCAAAGCAATTGCGCGCAACAATGGCCTGCGGCAATACACTCGGCTTCGGCGGTAGAAAGAGCTACTGAGTTTTGTTTCTTTGAAGCCCAAGACACCAGGGATTTTCCCAAGAATTGACAAGTCCCTTATGTGCTCTTCCTATCAATTTTACACCCTACCCAATCAGCATCTGAATAACCTATCAAATCAAAGGTGGATCCCTTGGGGTACCAAAGTCCAAACTTAGGTGTATGAACTAAATATCTCATGATTCTTTTCACGACCCTAAGGTGAACTTCCTTAGGATCGGCTTGGAACCTTGCACACATGCATACAGAAAGCATAATATCCGGTCGTGGTGCAGATAAATAGAGTAGAGATCCTATCATCGACCGGTATACCTTTTGATCTACGGATTTACCTCTCGTGTCGAGGTCGAGATGCCCATTGGTTCCCATGGGTGTCTTGATGGGCTTGGCATTCTTCATTCCAAACTTGGTAAGTATGTCTTGAATGTACTTCGTTTGGCTGATGAAGGTGCCCTCTTGGAGTTGCTTCACTTAAAATCCTAGAAAATACTTCAACTCCCCCATCATAGAGATCTCAAATTTTTGAATCATAATCCTACTAAACTCTTCACATGTAGATTTGTTAGTAGACCCAAATATGATATCATCAACATAAATTTGGTATACAAACAAATCATTTGCAATGGTTTTAGTAAAGAGAGTAGGATCGGCTTTACCGACTTTGAAGCCATTAGTGATAAGGAAATCTCTTAGGCATTCATACCATGCTCTTGGGGCTTGCTTGAGCCCATAAAGCGCCTTAGAGAGTTTATATACATGGTTAGGGTACTCATTATCTTCATAGCCGGGAGGTTGCTCAACATAGACCTCTTCCTTGATTGGTCCATTGAGGAAGGCACTTTTCATGTCTATTTGATAGAGCTTAAAGCCATGGTAAGTAGCATAGGCAAGTAATATACGAATTGACTCAAGCCTAGCTACGGGTGCATATGTTTCACCGAAATCCAAACCTTCGACTTGTGAATATCCCTTGGCCACAAGTCGGGCTTTGTTCCTTGTCACCACACCATGCTCATCTTGTTTGTTGCGGAATACCCATTTGGTTCCTACAACATTTTGATTAGGACGTGGAACAAGATGCCATACCTCATTCCTTGTGAAGTTGTTGAGTTCCTCTTGCATTGCCAACACCCAATCCGAATCTCTTAGTGCATCCTCTACCCTGTACAACTCAATAGAGGAAACAAAAGAGTAGTGTTCACAAAAATGAGTGACTCGAGATCGAGTTGTTACCCCCTTATGAATATCGCCGAGGATTGAGTTCACGGGGTGATCTCTTTGAATCGCTTTGATGGACTCTTGGGTGTGGCGGTCTTTGACCCTGATCATCTTGCTTGTCTTGATCAACTTCATATCCCCCTTGATCGTTGTCCTCCTCTTGAGGTGGCTCATCTTCTTGATCTTCTTCTTCATTGTCTTGAGCCCGATCCTCATTTTGAGTTGGTGGAGATGCTTGATTTGAAGATGATGGTTGATCTTGAACTTGTGTGGGCTCTTTGGATTCCTTAGGACACACATCCCCAATGGACATGTTCCTTAGTGCGACGCATGGAGCCTCTTCATCATCTAGCTCATCAAGATCAACTTGCTCCACTTGGGAGCCATTAGTCTCATCAAACACAATGTCACAAGAAACCTCAACTAATCCAGTGGATTTGTTGAAGACTCTATATGCCCTTATGTTTGAGTCATATCCTAGTAAAAAGCCTTCTACAACCTTAGGAGCAAATTTAGATTTTCTACCTCTTTTAACAAGTATAAAACATTTGCTACCAAAGACTCTAAAATATGAAACATTGGGCTTTTTACCGGTGAGGAGTTCATATGATGTCTTCTTGAGGATTCGGTGAAGGTTGAGCCGGTTGATGGAGTAGCAGGCGGTGTTAATCGCCTCAGCCCAAAACCGGTCCGGAGTCTTGTACTCATCAAGCATGGACCTTGCCATATCCAATAGAGTTCTATTCTTCCTCTCCACTACACCATTTTGTTGAGGGGTGTAGGGAGAAGAGAACTCATGCTTGATGCCCTCCTCCTCAAGAAAGCCTTCAATTTGAGAGTTCTTGTACTTCGTCCCGTTGTCACTTCTTATCTTCTTGATTCTCAATCCGAACTCATTTTGAGCCCGTCTCAAGAATCCCTTTAAAGTCTCTTGGGTTTGTGATTTTTCCTGCAAAAAGAACACCCAAGTGAAGCGAGAATAATCATCCACTATTACAAGACAATACTTACCCCCGCCGATGCTTATGTAAGTAATCAGGTCGAATAGGTCCATGTGGAGTAGCTCAAGCGGCCTGTCGGTCGTCATGATGTTCTTGTGTGGATGATGGGCACCAACTTGCTTTCCTGCTTGGCATGCGCTACAAATCCTGTCTTTCTCAAAATGAACATTTGTTAGTCCTAAAATGTGCTCTCCCTTCAGAAGCTTGTGAAGATTCTTCATCCCAACATGGGCTAGTCGGCGATGCCAGAGCCAACCCATATTAGTCTTAGCAATTAAGCAAGTGTCGAGTTTAGCTCTATTGAAATCAACTAAGTATAGCTGACCCTCTAACACTCCCTTAAATGCTACTGAATCATCACTTTTTCTAAAGACAGTAACACCTATATCAGTAAATAGACAGTTGTAGCCCATATTGCATAATTGAGAAACTGAAAGCAAGTTATAATCTAAAGAATCTACAAGAAAAACATTGGAAATAGAATGGTCAAGAGATATAGCAATTTTACCAAGTCCTTTGACCAAACCTTGATTTCCATCCCCGAATGTGATAGCTCTTTGGGGATCATCATTTTTCTCGTAGGAGGAGAACAGCCTTTTCTCCCCAGTCATGTGGTTTGTGCACCTCCTATCAATTATCCAACTTGAGCCCCCGGATGCATAAACCTACAAAACAAGTTTAGGCCTTGTTCTTAGGTACCCAAACGGTTTTAGGTCCTTTCACATTAGAAACAAGCACCTTGGGTACCCAAACACAAGTCTTTGACCCCTTGTGTTTGCCCCCAACATATTTGGCAACTACTTTGCCTGATTTGTTAGTAAGCACATATGAAGCATCAAAAGTTTTGAATGAAACATTAGGTTCATTTGATGTAGCAGGAGATTTCTTTTTAGGCATTTTAATATGAGTGGAATGCCTAGAGCTAGATGCCTCATTCTTGTACATAAAAGCATGATGGGAAACAGAATGAGATTTCTTAGCATGAATTCTCCTAATTTTATGCTCAGGATAACCAGTAGGATTCAAAATGTAACCCTCGTTATCCTGTGCCATGGGATCCTTTCCCTTAACAAAATTAGACAATCTTTTGGGGGCATTAAGCTTGACATTGTTTCCCTATTGGAAGCCAATGCCATCCTTAATGCCAGGGCGTCTCCCATTATAAAGCATGCTACGAGCAAATTTAAAATTTTTATTTTCTATGTCATGCTCGTTAATTTTAGCATTAAGTTGAGCTATGTGATCATTTTGTTGTTTAATTAAAGCTAGGTGATCATGGATAGCATCAACATTAACGTCTCTACATCTAGTGCAAATAGAAATGTGCTCAACAGTAGAAGTAGAGGGTTTGCAAGATTTTAATTCATCAATCTTAGCATGTAGCATGTCATTCTCATTTCTAAGATTGGAAATAGAAACATTGCAAGCATTTAAATGTCTACCCTTGGAAATTAAACTTGCATTCTCAGTTTTAAGGCTAGCAATTGATTCATTTAATTTATCAATCTTAGCAAGTAAAATAACATTCTCATTTCTAAGATTGTCAATTGAACCATGGCAAACATTTGATTTTTCAACCTTAGCAATTAAACTAACATTCTAAGTTCTAAGGTTGAAAATAGTGTCATAGAAAGTTCTAAGCTCACTAGTTAATTTTTCACATTTCTCTATTTCCTGAGCATAGGCATTTTTAACTTTAACATGCTTCTTGTTTTCCTTAATAAGGAATTCCTCTTGGCTATCCAAAAGTTCATCCTTCTCATGAATGACACTAATCAATTCATTTAGTTTTTTCCTTTTGTTGCATCTTAAGGTTGACAAAAAGACTAAGCAAGTTATCCTCAACATCACTAGAGCTATCCTCATCACTAGATGTCGCATATTTAGTGGAGGCTCTAGATTTTACCTTCTTCTTTTTGCCGTCTTTTACCATGAGGCACTTATGGCCGATGTTGGGAAAGAGGAGGCCTTTGGTGATGGCGATGTTGGCGGCATCCTCGTCGGAGGAGGAGTCGGTGGTGCTCTCGTCGGAGTCCCATTCCCGACACACGTGGGCATCACCACCCTTCTTCTTGTAATATCTCTTCTTTTCTCTCCTTTTTCCCTTCTTGTCGTCGCCCCTGTCACTATCACTAGATAATGGACATTTAGCAATAAAATGACCGGGCTTACCACACTTGTAGCAAACTTTCTTGGAACGGGGCTTGTAATCTTTCCCCTTCCTTTGCTTGAGGATTTGGCGAAAACTCTTGATGATGAGCGCCATCTCCTCGTTGTCGAGCTTGGAGGCGTCGATGGGGAGCCTACTTGATGTAGACTCTTCTGTCTTCTCCTCCGTTGCTTTGAATGCAACGGGTTGCACCTCGTGTGTGGAGGTGCTGCCTTGCTCGATGATTTGTTTGGAGCCTTTGATCATCAACTCAAAGCTCACAAACTTTCCTATCACTTCCTCAGGAGACATTAACTTGTATCTAGGATCACCACGAATTAATTGAACTTGAGTGGGATTACAAAAAACAAGTGATCTAAGAATAACCTTGACCATTTCATGGTCATCCGAATTGGTGCTCCCGAGGTTGCGCACTTGGTTGACCAAGGTCTTGAGCCGGTTGTACATTGCTTGTGGCTCCTCTCCTTGGTTGAGGATGAATCGACCGAGCTCCCCCTCGATCGTCTCCCATTTGGTGATCTTGGTCACCTCGTCCCCTTCATGCATGGTCTTTAGCACGTCCCAAATCTCCTTGGCACTTTTTAGCCCTTGCACCTTGTTATACTCCTCTCGACATAGAGAAGCGAGGAGTATAGTGGTGGCTTGGGAGTCAAAATGCCGGATTTGGGCGACCTCGTCCGAGTCGTAGCCTTCATTCCCTACGGATGGTACCTGCGCTCCAAACTCAACAATGTCCCAAATACTAGCGTGGAGTGAGGTTAGATGATGCCTCATCTTACCACTCCACATACAATAATCTTCACCGTAAAAAACCGATGGTTTGCCTAATAGGACAGAAAGTAAAGGAGTGCATTTGGAAATGCGAGGATAACGTAGGGGGATCTTACTAAACTTCTTGCGCTCTTGGCACTTAGAAGTGACAGACGGTGCGTCGGAGCCGGAAGTGGAGGGCGACGAAGAATCGGTCTCGTAGTAGACCACTTTCTTCATCTTGTTCTTCTTCTTGTCACCACTCTGATGCGACTTGACGCGGGGAGGTGATTCCTCCCTTCCTTTGGCGCCGGACTCCTTTGATGGAGCCTTCCCGTGGCTTGTGTCCGTTTCCATCTCCCTCTTGGCGGATGCTCCCGACATCACTTCGAGTGGTTAGACTCTAATGAAGTATTGGGCTCCGATACCAATTGAAAGTCGCCTAGAGGTGGGCAGTGAATAGGCAAATCTGAAATTTACAACTTTAAAGCACAACTACAAGCCGGGTTAGCGTTAGAATAAAATCCGAGTCTGAAAGAGAGGGCGAAAACAAATCAACCAAGAAATAAAGCGAGTGGCACAGTGATTTGTTTTACCGAGGTTCGGTTCTTACAAACCTAGTCCCCGTTGAGGTGGTCACAAAGACCGGGTCTCTTTCAACCCTTTCTCTCTCTCAAACGGTCACCTAGACCGAGTGAGCTTTCTCCTTAATCAAACGGGTCACTTAGACCCCTACAAGGACCACCACAACTTGGTGTCTCTTGCTTTGATTACAAGTGTCTTGAGAACAAGAATGGAGGAAGAAGAAAAGCGATCCAAGAACAAGAGCTCAAAGAACACGAGCAAAACTCTCTCTCTAGTCACTATTTGGTTGGAGTGGATTTGGGACTTGGAGAGGCTTTGATTCTATTGAATTGTGTCTTGTATTGATTGCACTAGCTTTTGTATTGAATGTGAAGTCTGAAAACTTGGATGCCTTGAGTTGTGGTGGTTGGGGGGTATTTATAGCCCCAACCACCAAAACAGACGTTGGGGAGGGCTGCTGTCGATGGGTGCACCGGACACTGTCCGGTGTGCCAGCCACGTCACTCAATTGTTAGGGTTCTGACTGTTTCGACCGTTGGAGCTCTAACAGCTTGGGCCACCGAACAGTCCGGTGATGCACCAGACAGTCACTGTTCATTGTCCGGTGCGCCTTTTGGCGCTGCTCTGACTCTGCACGCACTGTTCACGTTGTCAGTCGACCGTTGCTCCGCTTGGCACACCGGATAGTCCGGTGCCACACCGGACAGTCCGGTGAATTATAGCGGAGAGCAGCCTCAGAAACCCGAAGGTGAAGAGTTGGAGTTGATCGACCCTGGTGTACCAGACACTGTCCGGCGGCACACCGGACAGTCAGGTGCGCCAGACCTGGGTTCTCTTTGGTTTCTTTTGCTCTTTTCTTTTGAACCCTAACTTGTATTTTTTATTGGTTTGTGTTGAACCTTTAGCACCTATAGAACATATAATCTAGAGCAAACTAGTTAGTCCAATTATTTGTGTTGGACATTTCAACCACCAAAATCATTTAGGAAAAGGTTTGACCCTATTTCCCTTTCACTCCTCAATGGGAACTAGGTTCTTTGGAACCGAACCTCGGTAAAACAAATCACCGTGCTCACTTGTGTTGATTTTCATTTGATTTGTTTTCCCTCTTTCCTCTCTCTAAAGTTCCCTTGCTCATATTGATTCGAGTTTGCTCCCAAACGTTATCCGCATCGATTGAGCAACTCTAAGCAAGGAGAACAATCTTTCTAACTCTAATTTAATTCTAACGCTAACCCTGCCCTAGTGCAAGTTTAAGTTTATAAATTTCAGGTTTCGCCTATTCACCCCCTCTAGGCAACTTTCAGGTGGAAGCGGCTGTGGTGGCGCGATGGCAGATTTCGGGGGCACGTGAGCAACGACGGCACCCCTAAGGCGTGCATGACAACAAGGTGGGAGTGACTGATGCGACGGATCTTGGGATGCACGCGTGAGAGGGTTGACCCCTGAGCGTGTACGACTGCGATGCCATCCAAGGTGGGAGAGGTGATGGCGGACTTCCCTAGGCGTGAGCGACGACGACAGCCTCCCCTAGGAACGAAGTGGTGGCGCATCCTAGATGCGAGGCGGCGGTTCTGCCGGGCGGTGGTCCTATTATTATGCTATTTTGTATACATATTTATGCTAACGTCAATAGGTTTTTACGACCTATATTTCAGTTCATGGCTCCGCTTCCATCTATTTGTCTGTTTATGATATTTCTATTCACATTTTACGCAAACGGTTTATTGATTTTATGCATTATCTCGTTTACTTAATCCAGTGTGTATTGGGTTCCTACCATTTATATTACATTGATACCTTCGGCTTGCTCGAAGGTGAAGACGCGAGAGAGCGATTACAATCCAACGTGAACAGTACGGTGCTACTGTTCATCTATTTATAGACACGGGACGCAGCCCGGGTAAAATTACATTCATGACCTTCAACATTTATTTATAGGCATAACTTAAATTACTAGGGTCTATCTGGTCTTTTCATCCTCTGCTCGATCTAAACCGAAGCTGATGGTAGCTTCGTCACTTGGCATTGTTGCTTCTAAGCGAGGTCTTCATCTTGAAAACCTTCGACAGAAGGAGGGAAGACTTCAGTATCACTTTGCCGAAGGTGTTTTTGTCTTGACGACCTTCGGCGGAGAAGAAGACCCCCAACACTACGAAAGGCTAATGAACCGAAACTTGT
Organism: Zea mays; assembly: GCF_902167145.1. Lineage (NCBI taxonomy): Eukaryota > Viridiplantae > Streptophyta > Magnoliopsida > Poales > Poaceae > Zea > Zea mays. The sequence continues at coordinate 19,181,748 of NC_050102.1, forward strand.
TCTGGAGCGTTGAAGGAGACTTCAGAAGCTTCTCTTGTTAATATCTGTAGAAACACTTTTGGAGGTTCTTTGTACAAGAAAGTGTATCATTTGGCAAAAAATTGTAATTGCATGTGAACAATTTTTTGTAAATATTTGTGAATGCTTCGTAATGCTGTTTTACCTTTTATTTTACTGTTGTTTGTTTTGTTGTGGACGAAACCGATGCTCACAGCTTTTTGAGCCGTAGGCGAAAAACACCTTCCCTTCTTTTCGTTCACAACGAAGCACCTTTGGGCCAAAATCAAAGAATGGTCCCCTCATATATAACGAAGCATTTTCCTTTCTTTTTCTGAAAAACAACTTCATTTGAAACAAAGCATCTTCGTTCACAATGAAGCATTTTCTCGTTGAAGGTAGAAACCCTCACTTCTTCTCCTGTTAATGCCTTATGTGTTATGTCATGATGCGATGAAGCTACAGATGCCTAATGTATGTTCGTATGAATGCAAAAAATGATGTGATGAAGTATGCAAATGTATGCCGAAGGTAAAAAAACTCACGCGAATACACACCCAGACTCTGCATCCCCTTAGGAACGACTTTGGAGATAAGCTCTGCATCCCCTTAGGAACGACTTTGGAGCTTCTTCACCTTTGACTTAGGTGGCATTTAAGCTCTGCATCCCCTTAGGAACGACTTTGGAGCTTCTTCACCTTTCACTTAGGTGGTATTTTAGCTCTGCATCCCATTAGGGACGACTTTGGAGCTTTTTCATACTTTTTTACACTCGATGGTGTAATCTCGGATCTTTACATTTTACATGTGGGGGAAGCTGGCCCTTGTATTGCACATGGCTGCGTAAGAAAAAACAAAAATTACAACCTATGGCCCTATTAAAAACCTTTCTCCCCTCTTGAAAGGAAAAGGGTGCCATAGGGAAAAGTAAGAAAATTACATAGTTTACACATAATATCTCCGAAGCTCATCTGCATTCCAAGATCTTGGAATGTCATTACCATCAATGTCTTTCAACCTATATGATCCAGGTCTTGACTAAGACACCACCAAGAAGGGACCTTCCCACTTAAGCTAAAGCTTCCCCAATGTGTCTGGGTTGGCCACTCTTTGAAGCACCAAGTGTTCTGGCTTGATATTCTTTAATCTTACCTTTTGTCTCACCATTTAACTGTTTCGACCTGATATTTATTGATGTGATCTATTGCCTGAAGCCTGGTCCCTTCTATAGTGTCTTTTGTTATTTTGAAAGCCTCTTCGTCTTCTATCGAAGTTAGGGTCCTTATTGAACCTGTTCTTGCTTCTTCTGGTGTTATTGCTTCGTCGTCGAATAAAAGTTTGAACGGAGTAAACCATGTTGATCTTGAGACAACAATGTTGTGAATCCATACCACTTTTACCAACTCATCTTACTACTTTCCTTTTGGCAGATTCAACATAGACTTCATTATTCCTGTTATAATAATTCTGTTAGCTCGCTCTACCAACCCATTTGACTCTGGATGCCTCACAGATGCAAAATGTAGTTTTGTACCAATTTGGTCACAAAAAGTTTTGAATGTTTCAACATCAAATTGAGTTCCATTATCAACTGTGATAGCCTTCAGCACATCGAACCAGCAAACAATATTTTGCCAGAAGAACTTCTGGACCGTGGCTGAAGTGATTGTAGCTAGGGGTTTAGCTTTGATCCACTTTGGAAAGTACTCCACTGCTACCACAACATATTTCAAGTTTCCTTGTGCTGGTGGAAGTGGGCCTAGTAAATCTAGGCCCCACCTTTGCAGTGGACTGAATTAGCTGAGTTAGAGACGAAGGTTGTTTTTGATATCTGGCACTCTTCTGGCAGTTTTCACATTTTTGAACTAGGTCCGCTGCATCCGAAGATGCCTTCGGCGTACAAAATCCTTGTCTGAAAACTTTTCCATGCAAAGGCCTGGATCCAATATGAGCTCCGCATATCCCTGCGTGTATCTCTTTCATTTGTTCTTGACCTTCGGCTCTGGACAAACATTTCAGCAGTGGAGAACAAACTCCTTGTTTGAATAATTCTCCTTCTATGATCATATAAGGTTTTGTCTTGGCTTGCATTCTTTTTATGTAAACTTCATTGTCCGAAGGATAATTGCCTTGTAGGAAAGGTACATTCTCAGTCCTCCAATCTTCGCTATGTACATGTGAGATTGTAGCACCGCTCGCTCCATGAGCTCGATTGAAGGTGCTTTTAGAGTTTCAAATAATACTTCTGAAGGGAGTGGGAGCCCCTGTGCTGCTTATTTAGCTAGTAAATATGCATGCTCATTTTCTCCTCTTGGGATATTCTTCACTGAGAAACCTTCGAAAGAGGCTTCCATTCTTCGAACTGTATCAAGATACTTCTCAAGCTTCGGATCTCTTGCTCTGCTACTTTTATCAATGTGGCCTGTGATGACCTGTGAGTCAGATTTGATGACTACCCTTCTTATTCCCATCGCCTTAAGCTTTCGAAGCCCTAAAAGAAGAGCTTTGTACTCTGCAATGTTATTTGTGCAGTTGAACTCCAATCTGGCCATGTAGCAGGTTTTGATCTTGGATGGTGAAATTAGAATAGCAGCTGCACCTCCGTCGAAGGTCCCCCATGAGCCATCACAGAACACTGTCCAAGCTTCGTTGTCTGTTATGCTTCCTTCGTCCTGAGCCCCTAGCGTCCAGTCAGCAATGAAGTCTGCTAACACCTATGATTGGATCGAAGATCTATGGACAAAATCAATAGTGAACTCATTCAGTTCTGCAGCCCAGTTTCCAACTCTTCCCGTGGCTTCTCTGTTTCTTATAATGTCCTTGAGAGGCTGGGATGAAGGTACTATAATGTGGTATGACTGGAAATAATGCCGACACTTTCTGCATGCCATCAATACGACATATAGTACCTTCTCTAGCTCTGTGTAATTTCTTTTTGATGGACTAAGTACTTCAGAGACAAAGTATACCGGGACTTGCTTCTTTGCTTGATCATCTTGTCTCTCCTGCACCAGCGCTGCACTGACTACAGCGTGGGAAGCAGCTACATACAGTAGCAATGGGGCTCCTGACAAAGGTGGAGTCAATGTTGTTAGTTGTATCAGATATTGCTTCAGCTCTTCAAAAACCTTTTGTTGAATTGGTCCCCATTTAAAGACTTCGGCTGATTTTAGTACTTCGAAGAATGGTAAATTCCTTTCTGCTGATCTTGGGATGAACCTTATTAAAGATGCCAACCTTCCTGTTAATCTCTGAGCACCTTTTCTTGTTCTTGGTGGCTCCATCCGAAATATAGCTTCTATTTTATTTGGATTTGGTTCAATTCCTTTTGTTGATACAAGGCACCCAATAAATATTCCCTTCTTCACCCCAAAGACACATTTCTCTGGATTTAGCTTGAGACCAGCCTACCTAAAATTGGCAAATGTTTCTTGTAGGTCGGCGATGTGATTTTCTTGCTTCGTTCTTTTTACAATGATATCATCGACATATGTCAGGACATTCCTGCCAATATGAGAGCTAAGGACTTTGGAGGTCATTCTGCTAAAGCTTCCTCTGGCATTCTTGAGCCCCTCGTGCATCCGAAGGTAGCAATAGGTCCCACTAGGGGTTATGAAGCTTGTTTTAGGCTTGTCCTCCTTCTTCATCCAGATTTGATGATAGCCTAACTAGCAGTCCAATAAACTCATGAGCTCCAAAGTGGCTGCTGCATCCACAAGGGAGTCTATTCTTGGCAAGGGGAACTCATCCTTCAGGCATGGCTTGTTGAGATCTGTAAAATCAATACACATTCTCCACTTTTCATTTGCCTTCTTTACCATCACAGTATTGGCTAGCCATTCTAGATATGTCACCTCTCTGATTACTCTGGCACTCATGAGTCTTTTGGCTTTGTTTCTTGCACCTTTGGCTTTGTCATCGGACATCTTTGAAGCTTCTACTTCCTTGGTCTAATGGCTGGGGCTACATTGAGTGAGTGTTCAACGACATCTCTGTTGACACCACAAAGATCATTGGCTGACCAAGCAAAAACGTCCTTGTTGTTGAACAGAAACTTTAACATAGTTTTCTCTTGTTCATCGGACAATTGGGACCCCAACAACACCTTCTGCTCGACTATGTCTTCACGTAGAAGCATAGGCTTTGGTTGATCTGCTGAAGCAGCCTTGTCTCTTTTATGTTTATACTGTTGATGAGCTTCGGCTTCATCTATGTTATGGATGACCTTTGAATCTGTCATGTTCCCTTCGACCCTTCTGGCAGCCTCTTGACTTCCATGCATAGCGATAGGACCTTGGTCAGACGGTATCTTCATGCACAGATATGCTGGATGGAGTATTGCTTCAAAGGCAATCAGTGTCCCTTGACCAATGATTGCATTGTAAGGATAGTCCATATCGACAATGTCAAATACAACTTGTTCTGTTCTTGTGTTGTGAACATAACCGAAGGTGATTGGCATTGTTATCTTTCCAAGTGCCACTATCTGCCTTCCTCCGAAGCCACACAAGGGGTGTGTTGCATCATGTATCTTGTCATCCTGCTCTTGCATATGCTTGAAGGCTTTTGCAAAGATGATATCTGCTGCACTGCCTATGTCTACAAGGACATTATGAACCAGAAAACCTTTGATAACACAAGATATGACCATTGCATCATTATAGGGGTAGTCCTTGAGCTAAAGGTCTTCCTGAGAGAATGTGATTGGTACATGAGACCACTTGGATTTGATGAAGGGCCCTTGCACTCCAACATGTTGTACCCTTCTATGTGCTTCCTTCTTCTGCTTCTTATTGGCTGGTTCAGAACTTGGGCCGCCTGTGATTGGAAGCACCAGCTTCGTAGCCGAAGGTGTCGCAACTTGGTCACCTTGCGAAGCCATTGTCGTGGTCGTGGAAGTGAGTTCACTGGAGGTGGGCGCCAATGTTGGTCACTTGATCTCAAATGTTGTGAATTAAGAACAAGACAACACAATTGTTAAAGGTTAAGGACCTTTGTCCTCCGAAGCATTATCTCCTTTTGGATATAATGATCTTCAGATGAAGGTCATGAAGGACACACCTTCATGATTCATGAGAATAAGAAAACATAGAAATAACATATGCAATCCATTCATTCATTCATATATCTATCCCATGTTATATGTATGAACATTAACAGAATTTATATTACATTGATACCTTTGGCTTGTCCGAAGGTGTTGACGCGAGAGCAATTACAATCCAGTGTGAACAGTATGGGGATACTGTTCACCTATTTATAGGAACGGGACGCAGCCCGGGTGAAAATACATTTATGACCTTAATTTGAATACATAACCGTAACATAAATCATCAGGGATTAACTGGTCTTTTCCTCTTTGGTTCAGCGCCATGCTTGACCTTCGTCATCACCTTGAGCCAAAGCTGTCGTCCTTCGGTAAAAGCTTTGACATTCCTTATTATAGCTCTTAGATTGTATCTTCGTCTTGAGGACCTTCGGCAAAGAGGATTGTTGGGACTATGCTTCGTCGCCGAAGGTCTTATAGAAAGAAGTGGTCCTCGGCTGAAGCTGTTTGTATAAGTTAGCCGAAGGTTCCTCTTCGTGAAGCTTCGGTATTACAAACCGACTTAAAGATAGAATGACCTTTTAGTCCATAAAGGTCTGAGTCAATGTTGTAAGCTTCTATAAGGGGCATACTTGTAATTCCTCACAGGCTGTGTCCTGTGCCTATAAATAGTGAACAGTAGTCCGTTACTGTTCACGGATTCTGGTAATTATACTCGCATCTTCTGGAATTCAACCCTTACCAAGGCAGAGGTATTATTGTATCCAATGATTCAATATATTAAGTAAATATGACATAATTCGTCTATGATTTATTTACCCCTTTAATACCTTTTATTTTATGTTGCCTTACAATATCTATTGAAATTTTATTACGAAGTCCTAAGCTTCGTAATTTTACTCTCATCAACCTTCGTCCAAGGCTCATTATCCTCAAGGGAATAATGTTTCATGGACGAAGAACGTTAACATTTAACACTTTATGTTGCCTTGTTCTTAATTCATAGCGGTTGAGAACAAGTCCCCAACATTGGCGCCCACCTCCGGTGAACTCACTCCCACTTTTTGAGCTGATGGCTTCGTTCAACGACCAAACTGGAGCTGCTTCGGACCCGAAGCTGGTGCTCCCGATCACAGGTGGTTCGTCCTCAGAGCCAGCTAACAAGAAACAAAAGAAGGAAGCACAGAGAAGGGTACAACATGTTGGGGTGCAAGGACCCTTTATCAAGTCAAGATGGTCTCACATTCCTATTACCTTCTCCCAAGAGGACCTTCAGCTCAAGGATTACCCACACAACGATGCCATGGTTATCTCTTGTGTTATCAAAGGATTTCTGGTCCACAATGTCTTGGTTGACACAGGCAGTGCAGCTGATATCATATTTGCTAAGGCCTTCAGACAAATGCAAGAGCCAGAAGATAAGATTCATGATGCTACACATCCTCTCTGTGGCTTCGGAGGAAGACAGATTGTAGCACTAGGCAAGATCACCATGTCAGTGACCTTCGGGTTCATCAACAACACTAGAACTGAGCAAGTTGTGTTTGACATTGTTGACATGGAATACCCTTACAATGCAATTATTGGTCGTGGCACCCTCAATGCCTTCGAAGCAATCCTTCATCCTGCCTATCTTTGCATGAAGATACCTTCGGATCAAGGACCCATTGCTATCCATGGAAGTCAGGAAGCTGCAAGAAGGGCCGAAGGCAATTGGACTGACTCAAAAGCAATCCATAACATAGATGGAGCTGAAGCTTGTGAACAGTACAAATTCAGAAGGGAGAAAGCAGCTTCAGCAGATCAGCCGAAGCCTATGCTCTTATGTGAGGACATAGCAGAGCAGAAGGTGCTGTTAGGCTCTCAATTATCCGAAGAGCAGGAGAAAACTTTGATAAGGTTTTTGTTCAACAACAAAGATGTTTTTGCATGGTCAGCTAATGATCTTTGCGGAGTAAATAGGGATGTTATTGAACACTCGCTCAATGTTGATCCATCTTTCAGAGCCAGAAAGCAGAGGCTTCGGAAAATGTCAGATGATAAGGCCGAAGGTGCTCGTAACGAAGTTAAAAGACTCCTCAGTGCAGGAGTCATCAGAGAAGTAAAGTACCCAGAATGGCTGGCTAACACTGTTATGGTAAAAAAGGCCAATGGCAAATGGCGAATGTGTATCGATTTTACAGATCTCAACAAGGCGTGTCCGAAGGACGAGTTTCCATTGCCAAGGATAGACTCTTTAGTAGATGCAACAGCTTCTTCCGAGCTCATGAGTCTGCTTGACTGTTACTCAGGCTATCACCAAATTTGGATGAAGAAGGAAGATGAGCCGAAGACTAGCTTCATAACTCCAAGTGGCACATATTGCTATCTTCGGATGCCTGAGGGGCTCAAAAACGCTGGAGGAAGTTTCAGCCGAATGACTGTGAAGGTTCTCCAATCTCAAATAGGCAGAAATGTGCTAACTTATGTTGATGACATCATTGTAAAAAGCACGAAACAGCAAGATCATATTGCTGATCTGCAGGAAACCTTCGCCAGTTTCAGGCAAGCTGGCTTAAAGTTAAATCCAGAAAAATGCGTCTTCGGAGTAAAGAAGGGGAAATTTCTTGGATGCTTGGTTTCAACAAAGGGAATTGAAGCTAATCCAAGTAAAATTGAAGCTATACTTCGGTTGGAGCCACCAACTACAAAGAAGGGGGCTCAAAGATTGACAGGAAGATTGGCATCTCTCAATAGATTCATATCCAGATCAGCAGAGAGAAACTTACCATTCTTCGAAGTGCTGAAATCAGCCGAAGTCTTTCAATGGGGACCGATCCAGCAGAAGGCTTTTGAAGAGCTGAAACAGTATTTGATAGATCTAACAACATTGACTCCACCAATGCCAGGGGCTCCTTTGTTATTATATGTGGCAGCTTCGCACTCAGCGGTAAGTGCAGCGCTTGTCCAGGAGAAGCTTGATGGTCAAGTCAAGAGGCAGGCCCCAATATATTTTGTATCCGAGGTTCTTAGTTTATCAAAGAAAAATTATACAGAGTTGGAGAAGGTACTGTATGCTGTCTTGATGGCCTCCAGGAAGCTTCGGCACTATTTCCAAGCTTACAACATAATTGTTCCTTCTTCACAACCTCTGAAGGATATTATGAGGAACCGAGAAGCTACTGGAAGGATTGGAAAATGGGCTGCAGAGCTCAATGAATTTTGTATTGAATATGTTCATAGATCTTCGATTCAGTCCCAGGCGTTGGCAGACTTCATTGCTGACTGGACGCCAGGGGCTCAGGAGGAAGAAACGAATAAAGACAACGAAGCATGGACAGTGTTTTGTGATGGATCTTGGGGAACCTTCGGAGCGGGAGCGGCTGCTGTATTGGTTTCACCTTCCAAAGTCAAAACTTGTTATGCGGCAAAACTTGATTTTAGTTGCACAAATAACATTGCCGAGTACGAAGCATTACTTCTAGGTCTTCGGAAGTTAAAAGCAATGGGAATCAGAAGGGCCATACTTAAAACTGATTCCCAGGTTGTTTCGGGTCATATTGACAAGAGTTGCAAGGCTAAGGATCCGAAGCTTGAAAAATATTTGGATATGGTTCGAAGAGTTGAAGCTTCCTTCGAAGGGTTTTCTGTCAGAAATATCCCTCGAGGACAAAATGAGCATGCTGATTTGCTAGCTAAGTCAGCAGCACAGGGGCTGCCCTTACCTTCGGATGTGTTCTTCGAAACAATAAAAGCACCTTCAGTGGAACTTCTTGAAAGAGCAGTCCTCAACATATCTCCTGTTTATAGCGAGGATTGGAGAACTGAGATCATTTCTTACCTTCAGGGAAAATTCCTTTCAGATGACGAAGCTTATAACAGGAGAATAGAGGCAAGAGCTCGTCCATATGTCATGATAGAAGGAGAGTTGTATAAGCATGGAGTTTGTGCTCCGCTACTCAAGTGTTTATCCAGAACCGAAGGTATAGAGTTGATGAAAGAAATACATGCAGACCTCTGTGGATCTCACATTGGATCCAGGCCATTACTTGGAAAAATTTTCCGCCAAGGATTTTATTGGCCGAAGGCAGCTTCGGATGCAGCGGAATTAGTTCAAAAGTGCGAAGGTTGTCAGAAATGTGCACGAAATCAAAAACAACCTTCGTCCCTAACACAACTCATACAACCCATTTGGCCATTGCAAAGGTGGGGCCTTGACTTGTTAGGTCCGTTACCACCGGCCCAAGGGAACCTAAGATATGTTGTAGTGGCAGTGGAATATTTTTCCAAATGGATTGAAGCAAGGCCTTTAGCCACAATAACTTCGGCCACCGTCCAAAAGTTTTTCTGGCAGAATATTGTTTGTCGTTTTGGGGTACCAAAGGCTATTACTGTGGATAATGGAACACAGTTTGATTCCGAAGCTTTTAGGGATTTCTGTGATCAGATTGGTACGAAGATCCATTTTGCATCAGTCAGACATCCGGAGTCCAATGGACTCGTTGAAAGAGCCAATGGCATTATAATGACAGGAATAATGAAGTTAATCTTCAATCAACCCAGGGGAAAATGGCCAGATCAGTTAACCAAAGTGGTGTGGAGCCACAATACAACAACATCAAGGTCTACAGGCTTTACTCCATTCAAGTTATTATTCGGTGACGAAGCAATAACTCCGGAGGAAGCTAAAACCGGATCAATAAGGATAATAGCTTCGGCAGAATCAAGTTCCGAAGCTGCTTATTCTGTGGAAAAAGATGCTTTAGAAGGGATCAGGCTGCAAGCCGTGGAGAACATCAATAAATATCAAGCCGAAACAATTAAATGGCGAGATAGAAAGGTTCGGTTAAAGAATATTGAGCCAGGACACTTGGTGCTTCGGAGAGTGGCCAACCCAGAAACAGTGGGCAAGTTGCAGTTGAAATGGGATGGACCTTTCTTAGTAGCATCTTCGTCAAGACCCGGTTCATACAGATTGAAGGATATGGACGGCAACGACATTCCTAGGTCTTGGAATGCAGATGAGCTTCGGCGATATTATGTATAACTCGATGTAATTTTTCATATTTTTTATTTTTCTTTCATGGCACCCTTTTCCTTTCCGAAGGGGGAGAAAGGTTTTTAATGGGGCCAGCACATGTAATTTCCTTTTTTAGTTCTATAAGAGCAAAATCCCCCAAGGAATGTAAATGTAAAAGTTGAGAACGCACCATCGAGTGCCAAAAAGTAAAGGCGAAGAAGCTCCAAAGTCGTTCCTAAGGGAATGCAGAGCTTACAGCGAAAAGTCAACGCTGATTCCGCCAAAAGTAAAGGCGAAGAAGCTCCAAAGTCGTTCCTAAGGGAATGCAGAGCTTACAGCGAAAAGTCAACGCTGATTCCGCCAAAAGTAAAGGCGAAGAAGCTCCAAAGTCGTTCCTAAGGGAATGCAGAGCTTACAGCGAAAAGTCAACGCTGATTCCGCCAAAAGTAAAGGCGAAGAAGCTCCAAAGACGTTCCTAAGGGAATGCAGAGCTGAGGTGCGATTGTTTTTAAGAGAATAATGGCTATGAATATGGCTTCGGATACGACTTTGGCCATTCATTTGCACATCACATTACATCATAACATTTGCATTCATAAACATTCATCTAGACATATGTAGGGTAATCATCTTCATGGCATAAATGGTTGCTTCGGCAAAAAGAAGAAAAAGAAGGGGAAGAAAGAGCTTCGTGTACAAAAAGGAGAGCTTCGGAAAAAAAAGGAAAATGTTGTTTTCTATGCTTCGCTGCGTACGAAAAGAAGGGAAGGTGTTTTTTCGCCTTCGGCTCAAAAGAAAATTTCGTCCACATCAAAGCATTTCCCATACATCAATGGAAGGATAAGGATATATAACAAGGTATGAACAGAATTCATTAAAGACAAGTTTTGGTTACATTTACAAAAGTTATCTCAAAAGTTTCTCAAGTACTGTCTACAGTCTACTATCTAATCTCCAAGGAGCTTCGGCTTTGGCGTCATTTTTGATCATCGGCTTCGGCTTCGTCATCCTACATGAATAAGGTCGTTGTAAGTCAAAATCAAGCTTACAGGAAAAGGTAAGCACAAGGTATGGTTTCTTACTGGTTCAAGGTGGCTACGAGCTTCGTCTCCAGCCTTTTCTCGCCCACCTTTGGTCCATATCATTTTTACAAATCTATTCGAGATACTTCGGGCGAGATCAGGAATGTCATCCAGGATTGATGGTGATAAAGTGAAATTTGGCCTGTTGACAACCTTTCCATGATCGCAGCCAGCCTTCAGGAAAGCTGCAGCAGTACCTCGAGAAGCCACCCAAGCACAGAAGTCACCATGCCCAGCTATGACTTCGTCGAGCTCGTCAATCTCCCCCTCAATATGTTCGAAGGTTTTCGGTAGATCTTCAGCTGAGGGGGTGAATTTTTCACTGCTGACTCCAACTGAGTAAAAAATCTTTCTTAATCGTTGAATGCACTTGTTGCTAAATTCCAAGCATTTTTCTTGAAGACTTGTCAGTAGTTTTCTCAAATCTGAATTTTGTTGAGCTTCGGCGTCAAGTTTTGCATTAAGATCTTGTTTTTCTCGTTCGAACTGCTCAGACTGGCGGAGAAGCTTCGTGTTCAGTTCTGCTATTTTTGCTTCAGCTTCCGCCAATAAAGCTTCGGTTGCCTGGAGCTCAAAGTTCTTTTTCTCGAAAGCATCTGATTGCTCCTTTATTCTGCTTTCCAAATTTTGAATTATAACTTCGTGCTTTTTATCTTCAAAATCTTGCTGCATTTGCAAGGCTTTGCTCAACAGCATACTCTGCACAAAAACAACCTTCGTCAGACATGTTTTTATTATTAGAAACAATAAAAGTTAAGGGACAAGTAGTTCACCTTGAAGTTGGAATAAAATAAACTACCAACGACATGTTGTCGTCGGTAGCGGCTGATGTCTGTTTCTAGCTTCGGGAAGCCGATACTCTTGGACAGAGTACTGATAACTTTGGCTCCTGTCTGATCTCGAATACAATCTAATTTTTCATCATCAACGCCTCCGAAGAGGAGTGCCCCAGGTTTGTATCCACAGGATTTGGCATACTCTCTAAGCTCTTCTATTTCAGCTTTTGATAGTTGTTCTCCAACTAAGTTCTGGAACATGAAGGCTTCGTTTTCTGAAGCTTCATCAGCAATTTCTTTTCCTTTCCCCGACGCTGCGGTCACGGCCTCTTCGGCGGCGGTGGTAGCTTCTTCTGCAGCCATGTTTAGCAGTATTTGGTCAATGTGTTCAATTGTGCTCTCCAGGTTCAAATCTTCAGCTGAGGCAGCTTCGGCAGCTGCGGCCTCCGAAGGTGCAATTTCAATATCCGTCCCCTCTGCAGTCGCTGGTGTTTTCTGGGCTGAAGCTCTTGGCGGCGTCTTGTCAATTACCTCTGTCACAGTGATAATTCTTTGTTTCTTTGCCCTGATTGTTTTCTTCGATTTTTCGGGCTCCTTGTCCTTCTGAAAAAACTTTGTCAGTTGAGGGCCCAGTGGACTTAGCTTCGCAGGTAAGGATTCAGTCATTACCTTCAGAATTTCCTCAACGACAGCAGCAGAAGGTGATGCGGGGGTTTCTTCTGCTCCGGATATTTGTTGCTTCGGAGAAGAAGCTTTCCTCTTCTTCGGAATTTTCTTCTTTAATGGTTCTTTTTCTTCATTCATGGCCTCAGTTATCCTTTTTCTTTTTTGGCCCCCAGCACCTTTGTTCAGATTTTCATAATCAGGGTAATCAAAGCCCAAGGCGTCCAACACTCGATTTAGCCTTCGCTTCGGACGGGTGCCGAAGGCTGCGGTCATCAATTGATCTTCTTTTTTGGAATAATTGCCAAGTATTTCATTGCACATTACTTCAATTGTATCTAGCCACTCTTGGCAAGGTGTTTTAAAGTACTTTTTAAACTTGAAATAGTAAGGTAAACGTACAAGTTCACCTTCTTTCTTTTCCCCCTGTAGCTTCGGCATTTCCCATTCTTTCAAACTGGGAAAAACTTTGAAAGCTAAAAACTCTTGAACCAGGTCCCTTGTGCTGATATGCTCTGCAATAATTCTGAATTCACTCATTGCTTGCTGTGTTGGACCTTCGGGTGTCATGTTGCAGCGAGGTCGGGTTTCTCCGAAGATTAGTTCCAGCGGGCTTTGCACACGCTTTTCCTTGTCGTCATCAACCTTGACATAGAACCACTCAGATTTCCAGCCTGCTGCCCATTTGCTTCGGTAGCTAATTACAGGAAACTTTGTAGTTTTCCGATAGGCGAAGTTATAACAACCAAAATTGTCGTGCAATCCATCCTTTCTAGCCTTCGTTTGATAATGCAACTCGTGAACCCAGCAAAAGCTGTCTGCAAATGGTTCCACTGCTTGGCTTCGGAGTGCCCAGATATAAACAATAAGTCTAACGATAGCGTTAGGGGTCAGCTGGTGAAAATAGATACCGAACCTATTCAGTACCTCTGCAATAATCCCGTGTAGGTGGAACCTTAATCCAGCCTTTAGAAAGCTTTTGAAAATAACAATTTCATCTTTCTCCGGCTTTGGGGTAGTCTCTTCTCCCCCGAAGCGCAATAGCTTCTTCTGATTTTCAGTAAAAAAGCCCGATTTTACCATCTTGGACAGATCAGCCTTCGAAACAGTAGATTTCCCGAAGTCCAAATGGCTGGGTTTGCTTGGCATGGCAATGCGATAATCATCTTCGGGATCAGTTTCCTCAATATCTTCTTCCTCTGCTTCAGCGATTGCTTGTTCTGCATCATCACTAGGAATCTTTTCCGAAGTCACTAGTCCGGATCGTTGCATGGCTTCGGAGATAGGGACAGTCTCCGAAGCTTCAGTTTCGTCCCCCTCACGTTCAACCCTGGCGGTAGAGCGCACTCTGGCCATTTAAATATGAACTTGTGGAACTTTAATACTTTTTTTTTCCTCCGAAGCAGGTTTCAAGCAGGAGCTTCGTTTCGGTTCCGACAGACAAGCTTCGGCGACGGTTAAAAATTTTGGCAGCAAAACAGTGTAAATAGCAATGAATGCTGTGATAACTTCACACCTACTCGTCTGTTTATATAGTGTTGCAGGTAAGAAGGCGAAGCGCCAGAATTTTTACACCAGGCGGACACCCGCTCGCACTCGCTGCGTGGTGGACCGCAGAGACCGAACAGTAACTCTGCAAGGTGGGGCCGCTACACGCTGGGAGATTGAATCGTTTCTCGACAACGAGCTCAGGGAAGGTGTTTTTTAGACCTTCGGCGCTCCGAAGCTTAAGAGACTTTTTTCACGGATCAAGCTCGTTACGAAAAACGATCTAGCACCGCGAAAGGGGCTACTGTTGGGACTATGCTTCGTCGCCGAAGGTCTTATAGAAAGAAGTGGTCCTCGGCTGAAGCTGTTTGTATAAGTTAGCCGAAGGTTCCTCTTCGTGAAGCTTCGGTATTACAAACCGACTTAAAGATAGAATGACCTTTTAGTCCATAAAGGTCTGAGTCAATGTTGTAAGCTTCTATAAGGGGCATACTTGTAATTCCTCACAGGCTGTGTCCTGTGCCTATAAATAGTGAACAGTAGTCCGTTACTGTTCACGGTTTCTGGTAATTATACTCGCATCTTCTGGAATTCAACCCTTGCCAAGGCAGAGGTATTATTGTATCCAATGATTCAATATATTAAGTAAATATGACATAATTCGTCTATGATTTATTTACCCCTTTAATACCTTTTATTTTATGTTGCCTTACAATATCTATTGAAATTTTATTACGAAGTCCTAAGCTTCGTAATTTTACTCTCATCAACCTTCGTCCAAGGCTCATTATCCTCAAGGGAATAATGTTTCATGGACGAAGAACGTTAACATTTAACACTTTATGTTGCCTTGTTCTTAATTCATAGCGGTTGAGAACAAGTCCCCAACAAGGATCCTCAACATCACTTTGCCAGTGATACATTTGTCTTGAGGACCTTCGGCGGAGAAGAAGACCCCCAACATCCTCTGAAGCATTATTCCCTCTTGGGTATAATGAATCTTAGACAAAGGTCATAAATAACAAGTCTACATTATTCACAAATATAAAAATATACTCACAAGACGTAATATCATGCCATGTATTCATTTCATAATGAATATAAAAGTACTTTCAAAGATTATATTACATTGATACCTTTAGCTTGTTTGAAGGTAGTGATGTGAGGGCGATTACAATTCAGCGTGAACTGTACAGGGGTACTGTTCATCTATTTATAGGCAATCGTACAACCTTGTATGTTATTACATTCATGCCCTCAACAATTACATATAGGGTTTACAAATGTCACAGGGACATCATTATCATTTGTACTCAACAACTTGAACAACACCTTCTCCCTGCACTGCCTTCCTGCTTCATCGTGATGAAGCTTGTTTATGAAGCTTGCTTCGTCGTACTTCTCTTGTGTTATGTCGAAGCTTTTCTGGTGACAAAGCTCCTGTAATATTTAGTAGTAAGCTAAAAGCAAATGGTTAGCCATATTTTTGAGAACCTTCGGAAGATGAAGGCCCCCAACAATATGAATACTTCATTTGACTAAATAAATAGTTGATATATAAAATAAACCATGTATTTCATGTTGAGCTTTCTTTTTGTGCATTTAATGTTGGTGATCAAACTATATTTGAATTTAAAATCAAAAAAGGAAAGAAAATAACAAAATAGAAATAAAGAAAAAAAAGAACAGAGAAAATAGCGCATGGGCCGATTCCCCCTCTCCGCCGGCCTAGCCCACTTCACGCACGCACGCGCTCGTCCGCCGTCTGTCTGCCGGGCCCCGCGTGTCAGCCTAATGTACATGGTGCGCGTTTGTGGGAGTCAGTCACTGACATGTGGGCCCCAACCGCAGTCGTCTTCCTCAACAGAACCCCATAAGAACCGCATGGTGATCTTTGGCTTGAGTTCGTCGCGCCAGCCACGGGGATTCTCCACCCGGGATATAAAGCACCGTGTTGGGGGCCTTCGGCTTCCGAAGGTCCTCAAAAACATGATTTGACAATGTTTCTGGAGTACAATACATGAGCAGGTACCTTCGGACATGAACCCTTCGGACAAGTCAAAATTGCTGTATGAAGAAACACAAAGAGAACGAAGGATGGAACAGAGCCAAAGCTGTGCGCAATGAAGCTTCGGCATGATGGCAGAAAAGAGGAAACCGACTTAAAGAGGAAAATACTATTTAGACCCCGATAGATTACTATAGAGTTATTATCAAAAGCAAAGGGACTGGATGTAATTTTACATGGGCTGCGACCCGTGCCTATAAATAGGTGAACAATACTCCTGTACTGTTCACGCTGACTTGGCATTTGCTTTTGCATCACGCTTGTACTTTTACCTTCTTTCAAGTCAAAGGTATATTTGTAACCCAACATCATTCCTATTCTTCTATAGCAATAAAATAAAAATGAGTTGATAATAATACATAACTATTCATGTTATCTTTTATATTCCATGTAATTCCCTTTTCATTATGATATGTAATGTTTATGAAGGTATGTCCTTCATAACCTTCGTCCGAAAATCATTATATCTCAAGGGAAATAATGCTTCGAAGGACGAAGGACTTTAACATTTAACGTTTTCTGTGTTGCCTTGTTCTTAACTCTTAGCATTTGAGAACAAGTCCCCAACATTGGCACCCACCTCCGGTGAACTCACTTCCACTTTTTGAGTTTCGAACACCTTCGGCAAGCATCGACCTTCATCATGCCGCCAAAGAAAGCTTCAGCGACAGGGGCTGCAGCTCTGCAGCCGCTGGACCCGAACCAGGAGACCCTTTCCCTTTGAGAGGCCCGAAGCCAGAAGAGGAAGGCCACCAGTCCAACGCCCCAAGAGGACGACTTGGACCAAGAGATCAGGAATATGGAGATGCTCCATCAGCAAGTTCAAAGGAAGAAGGAAAAGATGGCTCGGCTAGCTGATCTGCAAAGGCAGATAGATGAAGCTTCTGAAGAAGTTCGTCATCTAGCTCAAGATGAGCAGAACCGAAGGCCTCAGCACAGAGAGCTTCATCAAGAGGGCTTCTTCAACGAGGATGACTGGTATGAGGATTTCCATCATGGAGATTTTGCTTTTGATGATGCTTCTCCTCTGTCAGCAGAACTGCAGGCTACACCTTGGCCCCCATCTTACAAGCCACCCCAGCTTCCCATGTACGATGGACACTCAGACCCGAAGCAGTTTTTGATGAGCTACGAAGCAACCATATCTTCGTATGGTGGCAATACTGCAGTCATGGCGAAGTCTTTCGGCATGGCTGTCAAGAATGTTGCACAAACCTAGTACTCCTCTCTTCGGCCAGGAACAATCACGTCATGGCAGAAGCTGAAGGACATGTTGATTACCAGTTTCCAAGGGTTTCAAACGAAGCCGGTCACCGCTCAAGCTTTATTCCAGTGCACCCAGGATCATGAAGAATACTTTCAGGCGTATGTCCGAAGGTTCTTGCGTCTGAGGGCATAGGCACCAACGGTGCCCAATGAAATTGTCATTGAGGCCATGATCAAGGGGCTTCGGCCAGGACCTACGGCCCAATACTTCACTAGGAAACCACCTCAGACCCTGGAAAAGCTGCTCCAAAAGATGGATGAATACATCCACACTGATAATGATTTTCGTCAAAGAAGAGAGGAAGCTTACAGGTTCTCCGAAATGACCAGGGGCTTCGGAGGGAGAATCCACCCAAGACATGTAAGATCAATCCATTCCACTCAAAATGATGATAGAGGAAGTCAGCAACAGCGGCCACAATACTCCTCTCAGGCTTCGGGGCAACAACAAAGCTATCTTCGGCCGCCAGCTCCAAGGGGCAGAGGCGTCAGGGGCTTCGGAGTAAGATTTGGGGACCAGCCCAGGAAAATTTATTGCTTATTCTGCGGTGAGGACAAGGGCCATACTACCAGGATGTGCCATGTCACCATCCAGAAACAGAAAGAGATAGCAGAAGCTGCAGCCCAACAGAGTCAGCCGAAGCAAGTTATGCATACTGCTTCATATCATTCACCATACATTCCAGAGTATGTGGGTAACCATCCTGTAGCTTCTGTTGCTTCGGTAAGACAACCTCAGGCGTCTTGGCAATAGCCTCCACCTCCACCACCAATGCAACGAGGCCAGCAGCCAGAAGGGAGCCAGCACACTCATCAGCAACGAGACTTCAGAGAGGAGTCCGAAGCTCGCACAGTCAACAGTACTGTGCCAGAGTCGAAGCACATCTACTAGAAGATATCCTACCTCAGCAACAGTTCTTGCATTCGTTTTCATTTTTCGTTTAAATAAGGAACAATCATTAAAGCTTAAGTTTTTCTTCTCATTTTCAATTTCTTGTAACAGCTTCGTTTTTTACGGAGTCAGAAAAATTGCCGAAGCACGAAAGCTCGGTCTTAAGAGCTTGTTATTACAGAAAGTGTCTCCGAAGATAAAAAAAGTTGTTCTACGGAACGCAGCGTAAGTTGCCAAAGTTACAAAAAGTCGTTCCTAAGGGAGCGCAGCGTAAGTTTTCTGCTCAATAGTCGTTCCAAAGGGATGCAGAGCTTACAGCGAAAAATAAACGCTGATTCCGCTGAAATAGAAGGCGAAGAAGCTCCTAAGGGAGGCTTACAGCGAAAAATAAACGCTGATTCCGCTGAAATAGAAGGCGAAGAAGCTCCTAAGGGAGGCTTACAACGAAAAATAAACGCTGATTCCGCCGAAATAGAAGGCGAAGAAGCTCCTAAGGGAGGCTTGCAGCAAAAAGTCAGCACTGATCTTCGGCACAAATATCATTTTGCATAACATCACATCATCACATCATTTGCATAGCATAACATCATACATCATATTGCATCAATGACGCAAGAAGGGGGTTCAATGTTGATCTTTGGAGATTGTTTCGAAGAAGCAGTGCCAAGGCACAAAATAATTATTGAAGAAGTATACCTTCGTCAAACTCTAAAATGAAAAGACCTATTGCTTACGAGGCACAATATTTTTTTTCGAGGATTGGATGTTTTTATGAAATATGGATATTCTTCACGAAGCATGAAAAGAAGGGAAGGTGTTTTTTCGCCGAAGGCTCAAAAACGGTATGTACGTAAAGTTTCATGCATCGTAAAGAATTGAGTTACAAGCAGCCTATATATTACATTCAAGGTTATAAAAATATTACACACTTTGTCCAGCAAATATTACATTCTCAATGTCTTTACAATAGTAGCTAATCTTCTCTTAAGACTACTTCCGCAACTTCGTTTAGTAGTTGATCAACAACCTTATCCATAATAGCTTCGGCCATTTTTCTAATTTCGTCATCCCCCTTTGCGTTGGGGTCCACCAATGGCTCGGCGAGCTCTGAGGGAGAAGATAGTGCGGCTGTGTTACAAAGTGTAAATAAGTCCGAAATCATATAATTACAACATAAAGTCAAAACTTAGTAGTCAATACCTATTCGCCTCTCGAGATCCGCACTTTTCTCAGCGGCCTCTGCTACATTTCTAGCGTCGTGAATACCTTTTTCACTTTTCCTTATAATTTCTTGAGCCATCTCCCGGCCACCATTTTCCCAGATGTCGGTGAAAAATTTACCACCAACCAAGCTTGCTTCGGCTGAGGGGTCTTTTATATCTTCAGAAGATAAGGCGACCTCGGCTTGTGCCAAGGATTTCACATGATCGCAGCCTCTACTCTCCAAAATAGTGGCAATCCCCCTAGCACCCGAGAAGGCACATATGTCTCTGCGACCATTCAAAACTTCCTCAAAAGATTCGGCTTCGTGGCTGGTCCATTCAATTGGGCCCTCGGGGTCATCCTTTACGAAATTTTCCTCGCTTGAATACGCGCCAACATTGGCGAAGCTAGTTTTTATTTTCTTAACACACTCTATAGACTTTTCATAACACCTTTCCTTGGATGCACGAAGTTCTTCAACATTTTTCTCTAAAAGATTTGTCCATTGTTCACTGATTTCTCGTTTAGCTTCTGCAACTGCGCATTTTTCTTTAGCTTCGGCTAGCTGTTTCCGCAGACCCTCAATTTCGCGCTTCTGGGCCTCAGCTTGAGCTTTGGAAGCAGCTTTGTCTTCCTTTATTTTATTCACCAATGAATGTAATATTTTATCTTTCTTAAGACCTTCGTTCCTTAGCTCAATTACTTCGGAACGAAGGTTGTTTAAAGCCATGGCGCACCCTTCATCTTCGGCACTTTTTTGCGCTTTGAGGGCATTGCTGAGAATAAGGCCCTGCAAAAGGGATGTGATATTAAGAAATAAACACACGAATTTTTAACCACACAAAAAGTGTATTTTCTCACCTTTAAGCTGTTATATGCTAAGCTGTCGGCCAATTCATCTTTTGACAAAACTGAAAGCCCATCTTCTAGAGTTGGGAATCCGAAGTTTCTTGCCATCTCCCGACAGACAGAGATCTCCTTGCTGTCTGGGAGGCAATACAAGAAGTCTTCTTCTCCGCTGCCATTGAATATCAAAGCCCCTTTCAGATATTTCAATTTTTGCGCATAGAACTGAGCTTCTCGCTTTTCTTTTTCAGTCAGATTTTTACTCGAAGCATGGCATAAGACATAGTTGGGAGCTTCGGGAATAGGGATGGCGGTTTTCTCAGATAAAATTTCTTCTACAGATTCTTTTTCTGTTTCTTTTCCAATTTCCAAGAATTCCCTCTTGGCAGGCTCTGAAAGCTCAGTTTCGGTTTCCACTTGGCTTTTGGCAGCTTCGGCCTCAATTTCTGTTTTTGGAGCTTCGACAGCTATCTTCGAAGTAGAGCTTGAAGATTTTATTGTTTCTAGAACATCTAGCACGTTAACCATTCTCTTTCTCTTGGGAGTTGTTGTAAGGTACTTTTGTGCCTTCGGTGTTGGCATTGGCACCTCAACTCTTGCTGAAGGACTTAAAACTTCCGATGTCTTTGTCTCTTCAGCCCTCGGTTCTTCCATTTTTTCCGTCTCCGGCATTGCAGCCAGCTCTTCAATATTCTGCAGATGAGTAGGCTCTTTGGCTTCAGTGGCTGAAGAGGTTTCACCGACAAACTCAGGCACTGTGGCCGGCTCAATATAGCGTGGCCGGTGCATAAGAACTTTCATCTTTTTTCTCTTCGGCGCTGGCTCACTAGGAGCGGCCGAAGCAACTTCCTTCACAGAAGCCGTACCTTTCCTTTTTTGACCCCGTATTGGGTAACAGTAGTCAGGATAGACGAACCCAATAGCATCAAAAACTCGGTTGAGTCTTTTCTTCTTTCGGCCTCCGAAGGCCGCAGATAGTGCAGTATCTTCTGTCTTCGAGTATGGCCCAAGCAGTTCATCGCTTGTAGCTTCAACGCATTTCAACCAATCGTCGTCTGGCTCGATAAATTGGTCTACGAACCTGAAGGTATATTTTAGTCGAACCAGGCCACCTTCATGTGGGTTGTTGATGGTTTCCTTCGGCATTTCCCAGTTAGCTACCAATGGCCATATCCTGTAGGCCACGTGCTCTTGAACTAAGTCCCTAGTCCCGATGAAAGAGCAGACTATGCCGAAGGCCCTCTGGCACTCTTCGGCTGCTTCATCCATTTCCACCTTCGTTTTCCGGAGGCCAAAATGCTGCTAGATAGGGCGCATGATGATATCCTTAATATCTTCTCGTGCCTTCAAATCATTTTTTACATAGAACCATTCCTTCATCCAGTCTCCGAGCCATCTCTTTCGAAAGGTTGGCACAGGACAGCTTGACCCAGATCAAGCACCGAAGCTATAACAACCAAAATTGTTATGATATTGTTCTTTACCCCAGGGTTTCGTCTCATATAATAGCTCATGCATGTTGCAGAAACTTTTTGCATTTGGCTCCAAACCATGGCTCTTCACAGCCCATACAAAGATTCCCATCCTTATGATTGCTTCGGGGGTAATTTGATGAAGGCAGATTTCAAATATCTTCAAATCTTCAACCACGAAACTGCTTAGAGGAAACCGAAGCCCAGCCTTGAAGAAGCTTCGGAAGATTACGACTTCATTTTCCTCGGGAGTAGGACAAGTTTTCTCTCCTTCGTCAGCCCTCACAATAGACAAATCCCGAAAATATCTACCTCTCATATTGGCAAGATGGCTTTGTTTAATGGTTGATTTTCCAAAAATTGCATGGCTTGGCCGCCAGGGTCGATCTTCCGAGTCTTCCCCCCCACTTTCGGCATCATAACTGTCACTATCACCAGTATCTTCAGATAAACCTTCCAAAATTTCCCTTGTAAGCTTTTCTGTATTTGTCTTTGATATTGATTCAAGAAAGCCAAGATTCTTCTCCTCAAGAAGGCTCAGCTTTGTTTCAGCAACAACTTTTTATCTTTAGACATCTTCAGAAACGCTAAAAACCGCTTTTAAAGCCGAAGCTTAAAAAACTTACAAATTAAGCAAGTCTTGTTGCGCAGGAGCTAAAAATTGAGTGAGCAAGAGCAGATGGCAAAGAAAGCGTACCAAATGACATTGCGGTGTGCTCTTATTTATACATCTGGCGCATTGAGAACAGGAGGGCACCGCTTGACATTGACTGTTGCTATTCTAGCAAGAGGAAGGTGTTTTTTCGGACCTTCGGCTTAGGGCCTTCGTCCATATCGCAATCTAAATTTATTATCCTAACAAATTAATATTGCGAGGGGCTACTGTTGGGGGCCTTCGGCTTCCGAAGGTCCTCAAAAACATGATTTGAAAATGTTTCTGGAGTACAATACATGAGCAGGTACCTTCGGACACGAACCCTTCGTATAAGTCAAAATTGCTGTATGAAGAAACACAAAGAGAACGAAGGATGGAATAGAGCCGAAGCTGTGCGCAAGGAAGCTTCGGCATGATGGCAGAAAAGAGGAAACCGACTTAAAGAGGAAAAGACTATTTAGACCCCGATAGATTACTATAGAGTTATTATCAAAAGCAAAGGGCATGGATGTAATTTTACATGGGCTGCGACCCGTGCCTATAAATAGGTGAACAGTACTCCCATACTATTCATGCTGACTTGGCATTTGCTTTTGCATCACGCTTGTACTTTTACCTTCTTTCAAGTCAAAGGTATATTTGTAACCCAACATCATTCCTATTCTTCTATAGCAATAAAATAAAAATGAGTTGATAATAATACATAACTATTCATGTTATCTTTTATATTCCATGTAATTCCCTTTTCATTATGATATGTAATGTTTATGAAGGTATGTCCTTCATAACCTTCGTCCGAAAATCATTATATCTCAAGGGAAATAATGCTTCGAAGGACGAAGGACTTTAACATTTAACGTTTTCTGTGTTGCCTTGTTCTTAACTCTTAGCATTTGAGAACAAGTCCCCAACACACCGCAACCCCCTCGGTCCTCCTATCGTGAACTAGAGACACCAATGGGGGCTGCCTTGTTGTCACCAATCCTAGAGAAATAGGGGCAGTGGGTCGCCATGGTCCAGCTCATGCTTCGCCATCGCCAATGCCGTGGGGTGTGGCCCCAGGGAACCGCCAGGGCTAGTAAATGCTGAGAGTGGAATTTCTCGTCGAAGCAACGGATCCGCTGCGTTGCCGCTATGCTATGTGACCTGGAGCCTCAGTGCCATCCTTCTCGGTGAGAATGCTCCCTTAGTCCTTGCCTTCGTCTCTGCTCCGTGTATTGTCCTTTGGATTAGAGTTTTGCACTCAGGTACATAATTGGGGGAGGCCGGCAATGGTGCCGTCGTGCCCACTCTGGGCGCCACTGTGGCCCGGTGTCAGGTGAGGGAGGTAGGGCACCATCCGTCCGATCTGTGTTGGACGTGGGTGATTAGAACATAAGGTACCTGTCGGTGTTTTGGGTCCGACCGCACACCCGGGGTTGCCCCTCAAGGTGTTTTTAGGAGTAGGACGGTGTCGCCGACTGTAGCAAAATGGTTCGTGCCAGATGCATGAGGAACAGTGGACAATGTTTACAGGTTCGGGCTGCTTAGAGATGCGTAACACCCTACGTCCTGGTGAGTATGCTTGGTGAATGAGGTTACAAGGGAGCTCTCCGAATTGAGAATGCAGAGAGCTGAGGTGGGTGGCTGAGTAATAGGGTCGATCCTTTTGAAGGGGTGCCCCCTAGGCCTTATATATTCGACCGTGGGGCAATACACGTGGATATGATAACTATGTGTACCTAAAAGATAGCGAACTGTTTGAGTCTATCTTCCTATGATCCTGCCGACCTATCCTCGCCTGGTTCCGCTGCATGGGGCTCCAGCGCGGGAAAGTCGGATCCTTGTTGTGGTCGCTTGCTCAACGCTATGGACCGCCTGGGCTTGCACCAATCCAACCTTACATCGACCTGCTTTACCGATTGTCTCTTCCCAGGCCCACGAAGGAATGGCCTTACGATTCATTGGGCCCTTGGGCCTTTTGTGAGGTCTTTCATACTTCTAGTGGACCCGGGGGATATCTGTCCCCCACAAGCCCCCGATCTTTGGGTTGATTTAGAGGTAATCAGCCTAAAGATCCCAGGTCCAGTTCGCAGTCTTGATTTATGATAAGAGATGCTTTCCAAGCAGTCTAGTAAAAATGATTTTTTACTGTCTCCTTCTACTTAGACCACTCGTGGACTGGAGCATTTGCTTCATGTTTGTGCCTTAGAGGTCGACATTTCTTCTTGTGGGACCCTAGATTTCATTGGGTGCACCGGAGGTGCACCCAATGGGTGCAGCCCCCGAGCTTTGAGTAGATTTTGGAAAATAATCTGCTCGAAGGTCTTCATCAGAAATTATCTTTATTTTACTCTTGTTCTCTGGTTGAGAGCCAGCCTTGTCTTTAATCTTGTTCCATGCCTTAGAAGTCGGCACTATCTTGGCTTGAAATGGTGATCCATGGGGTGCACCGAAGGTGCACCCAATGGGTGTAGCCCCCGACCTTCAAGTGGATTTTTGAGGATAATCCATTCGAAGGTCTTCCTTTTGTGTCTTTTTGTTGAAGATTATCCTTTCTGCCTGTAGAAGTCGGCATGATGCCATCCGCATTATGCTTTGGAGGTCAGCATTATGTCATCAATATTATGCTTCAGAGGTCAGCATGTATTTTGTCTTTTGCAGCCGAGTTCACAATCCACCCATATCTTGCTAGGTGGTATAATTTATTTGCTCTGCGACTGATTGGACATTTGATGGACGTTCCCTGGCTAGTCTTCACGTCGCTTCTGTCGGTCAGATTTTGTACTTCCCCGGCTATATTTGGCTTTCCTCTGATCCTTACTGATATCTCATTTTTGTCTTGAGGTATTCATTGCATGCCCTGCACGGATGTGACAGTTTTGAAAAATATACTGATAATTCCTGGGCGTCCCCCCAATGGGTGTGGGCAAGGGACGGCTTGGTACGCTGAGTGTTTTAGCCGGCTGCTTCTGAGTAGTAATGTGATGTGACGGCGGGTGTAATCATATCCTCCGCGCTGTTGACTGGAGTCCCAATGGGTGTTGTGTTGCGTGAAACGGCGTCAGCCGCCTGACGTGTCTTCAGACAGGCTGAAGTGCTTATTGAATGCTTTGCGACTGTTCAGTGACCGTGGTTGTAGGTGAGCGGTTGCCTTCTTCTTCTATAAATAATGTCGTTGTCTCTCCGGCTTTTTCACATCTCTTGTTGTTCTCTGCTGCTTGCTTCTCTTCTCTCCCTTTCGCTTCCACCATGGGCAAGAACAACAAGCGCAAGCGCGAGCCAACTCCTCCATCGGAGGATTTTGGTGACTCGGAGTACTCAGAGGAGGAGTTCTCCTCTGAGTCTGAGGGGTCTCCGGCTCCCATCCCCCTGCGTGAGTCGTCTGACGACTCAGACGACTCCCAGGGGTTCGCGGCGGAGGTCTGGACGTACATCCGGGCCATCGAGCGCTCCGGGCTCGAGGGCTCGGATGAGTCGGAGTACTCCTCGGATGAGGAGGACTCGTCCGAGGAGGACGGTGGCGGCGACGGTGAGGACAACGACGACGACGACGACGACGAAGGCGGTGGCGGCGGTGACGGTGACGGCAGCGGCGGCAGCAGCGGCGGCAAGGGTGACGACGGCGGCAGCAGCAGGGGCGGCAGCGGTGGCGGCGGCAGCAGCAGGGGCAGCAACAGGGCCAGTGGCTAGATGCCACTGGTCATTAGATGTTAGTATAGTATAGTTAGAATAATGTAGTAGTATTTAGTAGTGTAGAGTAGTATAGTGTAGTGTAGTAGTAGTAGTAGTATAATGTAATGTAGTAGTAGTAATAGGGAAGTATCAACTCATAATGAGTTGATTTGTAAGTATGATGTCTTCCCTTTAATGAAGAAATGATGTTGGTTTCTCTGTGATGATTGCTCGTTGATATTCACAACTCAAAGTTCTTGAATCATTACTCTTCCCGCCTTTTTCGTGAAGTTGATTCCCTTGGAATAGTAAGTGAATAACTCGGGCATCATGTCGATGCTTTTAGAGGTAGCTGCCGAGTGACTTGTAGATGATGTCAGGGTTTTTGAGGTAATGCCGATTGACTTGAAGACAATGTCAGCGTTTTAGAGGTAACGCCGAGCGACTTGAAGACGATGTCAGCGTGTTAGAGGTAACGCCGAGTGACTTGAGGGCAATGTCAGCATTTTAGAGGTAATGCCCAGCGACTGAAGACGACGTCGGCGTTTTAGAGGTAACGCCGAGCGACTGAAGACGACGTCAGCGTTTTAGAGGTAACGCCGAGCGACTTGAAGACGACGTCAGCGTTTTAGAGGTGACGCCGAGTGATAGCAGGCTGCGTGGGCCATTTTGAGGATAATAGCCGAGTGATGATGTGGCGCACCGGTGTTTTGGAAATAACTGTCGGGTGATGACGTGGCACGCCGGTGTTTTGGAAATAACCGCCGGGTGCTGACTGGGCGCTTTTTGAAACGGTATCTGGCTCGGGAATATCCCATAAGTGCTGCGCTTTTAGCCGCCTCTGCTTTCCGTGCCCTAGTTCTTGCTTTCTCGCTTCCAAATTCTCTCTGCATTTCGCCTCCCACTCTGCTCGCCGGTAGAATCGAGATGGCGCCCAAGAGGAAGGCCTCGAGTTCGTCTGCCGTGGTGATTCCTCCAATCGATCCCAACAGCCAGTTGCCTTTCGCAGGTAACCACATGTCTATCATCTCCGAGCCCGAACTTCTCCACCTCGTGTCCATCGGGGTTCTTCCCCCGAGGGAGCTCTGCTCTTGGCGGATTTGCCATGGGGTCACTGTCCCGACAGAGGATACCCATGAGTCCGTGATTTACGCCCCTTTTCTTCTCCGCGGCCTCGGTCTTCCCATTTCTCCCTTTTTCCGCGGCCTTCTTGATTTCTATCATCTTAACTTGACCCATCTGAATCCCAATTCTATCCTGCAAATCACCATTTTCGTTCATTTATGCGAAGCCTTTCTTGGTGTGCTGCCACATTTTGGGTTGTGGAAGTACTTGTATCACTGTCGCCCTGGGATGGCCGGGGGACAACATCAGTTGGTTGGGGGTGCTAGCTTGGAGATGCGCCGTGGGAGGAAGACTGAGTATCTCAAAATCCCTCTCAAAGACAGTATCAAGGGATGGCGCTTGGAGTGGTTCATTGTTGAGAATTATGGCAACTCTCTCCCCCCTCGGTCGGGAAGACAGCCGAACGTTCGCACCCCGAGCTGGACCGAGTCCCCCACGGATCAGGAGGTAGCTGAGGCAGGTGCTTTGCTAGCTGAAGTTGGATTGCTGAAGGAGAGGGGCCTGACTGCTGAAGCTGTGGTTGCTGATTTTGTCTTCAAGAATATTCAGCCATTGAAGGACAGGGCATAACCGGCTTATCTGTATCGAGGCCTAGCCGACTCAACTCGGGTTACCAACAGAAGAATTCCCTCTGTAGACTTGGTAAACCGACTTGAGATGATCCTTAGAGGCAAGGTGTCAAATGTTGGTGCCCCAGTGGCATACTTAGCCCGGAACTTGCCTCCTCCCAAAACCTTCACTCTTTTTGTGTCGAATCCACCTGTCACTGATGGCAGTTTGGGCCTTAGAGTGCGGCCCTCTGCTGAAGAAGTTAGTGCCTTGGTTGCCTCGCTCGGGGAGATTCCTGATGATGAACGGCAAGTCCATTTTGAGGTGCCCCTGAATCCTAGTGATGCAGAGATAAGTGCTATGCTTGATTTGCTGGCTGAGGACTCTTCTGATGCTGCTCCTGCTGGGACATCCGTGGTGGCGCCCCTCCCAGAGGCTGATACGACCTTGGATATTCAGAAGCCTGCTAGTACTCGCCCGAGGTGCCCTTGCCGAGCTAATCAACCTGATCCTCCTGCTGATGAGCAGAAGAAGAAAAAGAGACGCCTCCGGTGAGTATCCAGTTTGGATCGGGATGTTGGTACTTCGGTTCCTGCTGCTGAAGAAGTGCCTGTGACTGAATTTATTGACGCTGACCCCAATGGGTGTGCCCGGTCTGCTGCTGATCCCAATGTGGGTGCTCCATCTGTTGCTAATCCCAATGGGGGTGCTGCCTGTGTTGCTAATGAAGACGACGGGGAGGAAGAGGATGAAGTTCCTTTGACTCGGAAAAACAGTCGACAGTTCATCGCTAGTGGTGAAAGTAGTGGAGTTCCTTCTCCTGCTTTGTCTGCTCTCATTGGTCTGCAAGAACTGTCCCTGGCCAATTTTGATCAGACTCTTGAGGATATGGTTCCAGAGGATTTGTTATCGGAGCCAGCAGATGATGGTGTGATGGAGGTTTGTGCTGATGTGCTTGATGCTGGGTTGAGGTCGTCCCGTGCCTCGTCGACCTTAGAGCGCGATCTCGAGGGTCGGGAGACTGACTTGGATCGTCCTGGTCCCATGGAAGTAACTGAGGGCCCATCAGCCTTAGAGGTGGCTACCACAGAGAACTTGGACCCCAAGGATGGTGTTGACACGTGCCCAACCCCCGAGGATGTTGTTGGGGATGACTTGGGTCGGGTGGGAAGTGCAAGCCACTGCCCAACCCCCGAGGGTGCTGCCGGGGATGACCCGGCTCAAGTGGGCAGTGCAAACTATGACCCAGCCCCCGAGGATGTCCGAGCGGGGTCTCCCTCTTGTACTTCCATGGACGTTCATGCGGGATCGCCTCCGCACTCCGGCTGCATGGTGTTAGCCCAAGCTTTGGACCAGGGGGTCGCTTTAGAGGGCAGCGTCCCCGCTGACCAAGTTGTGGGCTCTGTTGATGGCACTGAGTTGGTTCCGGCTAGTTCGTTGCAAGCTGCTTCGGGTGGCGGCCTTACGTCCGGCCATCAATTGATCTCTCATGATTTGGGGGTCCCTTCGTTCTTTTCCAACCTCCAGGTACTTTGGTATACTTCAGCTTGATTTTTTCACCGCATGAACTGCTGTCATTACACTCATCTGCTCTCCTTATCAGGCTTTGGTGGACGGGATGGCTAGCCAGCTGAGGTTACAGGGTGCTCCTGTTCCAGAAGTAGCTTCGTCTCTTGCACGTTGGAATCCAGTGTTACTTCAACATCGTGTCTCTGACTTGGAGGCGGCCAACGCTGGTTAGTGCTTTTTTGCTTCTCTTTGTCTTCACTATTAAACTGCTTTACATTCTGATCCCCTTTGTTTGGTTGTCTCCTGCTAGGTATGACTCGACAGATTTCCACTCTTGAAGAAAAACATTCTCGAGATCAGGCTGAATTGGTCCAGCGGTGCTCTGACTTTGAAGAAAAGTATTCTCAAAGTCAGACTGAACTAGCTCAGGTCTCTGCTGCCTTAGATGACGCCAATGCACAGAGCTCTTCCCTTCACACTCAGCTTAACTCTGAAAAGGTGACTTATGAAACTGTGCCTTGCCTTGCTGTGCTCCTATTGCTTGCTTGATGTTTGAGGGAGTTGACTTTTGTTTGCAAGAAGAAAAACATATCCTTGCTGCTTCTCGTGACAGTCTCGACAGATTGTATCGCGATTCTAGTAACTCGCTGACCATCCTGGAGAGGAGTCATCGCTTCACCATGGAAGAGTTAGACAACCAACGCTGTAAGCTGCAGGAATCCACGGATGAGGTGACCCGGCTCAAGCAATTGATATCAGCGAAGGACGCTACTATCAAAGAACTCCGAGCTTCCAAGAAATCCATCGCCCAGGAGTTAGAAACTGCTCGGTTGGCTGCCAAGGTCGCTGAAGAAACTTCCGTTACTCTCAGAGCCCAGCGCGACAGAGCCATGGATAAGGCCATTCGGGCGGGGCGAATCTTGATGAGGAGACCCGGCGTGGTTGTTCCCGAAGATATAAGGGCCGACGTGAATGCTGCCCCTGATTCCTCGAGTCGTCCTTCCTCATCGATTGCTCCTGAGAAAAATATCACAAAATAGAGAAACATTTTGCGTGCTTTGGGTGCGCGGTTAGCATGGTCAGACATTTGTTAGAGGACGTCATTTCAGTACTTTGAGCGACATTGTTATTCTCATATTGTTTCAGAATTCCTCAGTTCGTAAATTTGCAGTAGTAAAATGATGTGCGATGGTTTTGAAATTTGTTTGCGGGATATAGAAGTCATCCTTATATGAGTAATTGTAAGCACGTCAGATCGCCTTAAGTCGCTGCTGACTTAAGTCGATTGCTTCTGTTAATAGGGCGCAGTGGTCACCCTGACTTGCGTAGGCGTGAGCATGTTGCACCGCCTTAAGTCATTGCCGACTTAAGACGATTGCTCCGCTAGCAGGGCATAGTGGTCACCCCGAGTTAAGTAAGCGCGAGCATGTTGCACCGCCTTAAGTCGTTGTCGACTTAAGCCGATTGCTCCGTTAGCAGGGCATAGTGGTCACCCCGAGTTAAGTAGGCGCGAGCATGTTGCACCGCCTTAAGTCGTTGCCGACTTAAGCCGATTGCTCCGTTAGCAGGGCATAGTGGTCACCCTGAGTTAAGTAGGCGCGAGCATGTTGCATCGCCTTAAGTCGTTGCCGACTTAAGCCGATTGCTCCGTTAGCAGGGCATAGTGGTCACCCCGAGTTAAGTAAGCGCGAGCATGTTGCACCGCCTTAAGTCATTGCCGACTTAAGCCGATTGCTCTGTTAGCAGGGCATAGTGGTCACCCTGAGTTAAGTAGGCGCGAGCATGTTGCACCACCTTAAGTCGTTGCCGACTTAAGCCGATTGCTCCGTTAGCAGGGCATAGTGGTCACCCTGACTTGCGTAGGCGTGAGCATGTTGCACCGCCTTAAGTCGTTGCCGACTTAAGCCGATTGCTCCGCTAGCAGGGCATAGTGGTCACCCCGAGTTAAGTAAGCGCGAGCATGTTGCACCGCCTTAAGTCGTTGCCGACTTAAGCCAATTGCTCCGTTAGCAAGGCATAGTGGTCACCCCGAGTTAAGTAGGCGCGAGCATGTTGCACCGCCTTAAGTCGTTGCTGACTTAAGCCGATTGCTCTGTTAGCAGGGCATAGTGGTCACCCCGAGTTAAGTAAGCGCGAGCATGTTGCACCGCCTTAAGTCATTGCTGACTTAAGCTGATTGCTCCGTTAGCAGGGCATAGTGGTCATCCTGAGTTAAGTAAGAATGCAAGTCAATCATGAACAAGCTGAGTATCTTTGAAGCCCTTTTTTATTGATGACATATTTCCATTTTACAGAGTGCATCGTCGTCCCGATAGCTTTTGAAATACAGCTAGGGATAAAATTTCCTGAGGTGTTCTATATTCCAGGAGTTCCCGACTTCTGTGCTGTCCATTTGAGTGAGACGATATGATCCTGGCCGAGTGACTTCTGCTACTACGAAGGGTCCTTCCCATAAGGGTGATAACTTGTGCCATCCCTCCCCCGTTAGAATTCGGCGGAGGACGAGGTCTCCTACTGAGAAGGAACGCGGTCGTACGGCCTTGTCGTGATAGCGCCTTAGAGTCTGCTGGTACCGTGCTGATTGGATTACCGCATTCAGCCGTTCTTCCTCGAGTATATCGATGTCCTCCATCCTGGTAGCTTCGGCTTCTGCTATGCTTTCGAAGATCAACCTTGGCGCCCCAAACTTGAGATCGGCGGGTAACACTGCCTCCGACCCATAGACCATGAAGAAAGGAGTGTTTCCATGCAGAGCTCGGCTAGGTTGGGTTCTTAGGCTCCAAACGACATATGGCAATTCCCTTATCCACTTCCCTGCGAATTTTTCATTCTTATCGAAGACCTTTTTCCTGAGTGCCTCCAGTATCATCCCGTTGGCTCGCTCAACCTGCCCGTTGGCTCTTGGATGTGCTACAGAAGCATACTTGATCTGAATGCTTTTTTGCTCGCAGAAGTCGAAGAACTCTGAACTTGTGAAGTTGGATCCTAGGTCAGTTATGATGCTGTTTGGTATCCCGAATCTGAATATTATGTCTTGTATGAATTCCACGACCTTAGCTGAGGTTAAAGAAGCAATGGGTTTGAACTCTATCCATTTAGTGAATTTGTCGATTGCTACCAGTACATGAGTGTATCCTCCTTGAGCCTTCTTGAAAGGTCCAATCATATCCAGTCCCCAGCACATGAAGGGCCAAGTCACTGGTATGGTCTGCAGTTGCTGTGCTGGTAGATGTTGTTGTTTTGACAAGTATTGGCAAGCTTCGCACCTCTGAACTAACTCGGCTGCATCACTCTTCGCTGTTGGCCAATAGAATCCTGACCTGAAGACCATCCCGACTAGTGTTCTGGACGCTGCATGTATTCCACATTGCCCAGCATGGACCTCCTCCAGAAGTCGCTTCCCAGTAGATGAGAGAATGCACTTCATGAGGACGCCTGATGCACCCCTTCTGTACAATGCCTCCCCAATGAGTGTGTAGTGAGCCGACTGTCTGGCAATGCGCTCGGCTGTATTTTTGTCATCTGGTTCCTCTTCATTCTTTATATGCCTGATGATTGGCCTTCTCCAGTCATCAGAGTCTGACTCTAGTTGATTCACAATATTACACTCTTCTGCTTGATCCATTGAGATGCTCGGCTGTGATATTTCTTGTACAAAGACTCCAGGTGGGACCTGAGTTCGACCGGATCCTAGCTTGGACAATACATCGGCTGCCGTGTTCCGATCTCTCTCTACATGATGAAATTCTAGACCCTCAAATTTATCTTCCAGCTTTCGGACGGCAGTGCAATACTTTCCCATTGAATCGCTTGAACAATCCCACTCTTTGTTTATCTGGCTAATGACTACCAGAGAGTCTCCGTACACCATCAGTCTCTTGATGCCCAACGATATGGCGATGTTCAATCCATGGATCAGAGCTTCATACTCGGCTGCATTGTTGGAGGCCGGAAACAACAACTGGAGGGCATACTTGAGGTGCTCGCCTCCAGGTGCGGTGAAAAGAATTCCTGCTCCTGCTCCCTGCAGCTTCAGCGAGCCATCAAAATACATTCGCCATACTTCTGCAGTCTCTAGGTTATCTGGTACTTGCTGTTCAGTCCACTCTGATACGAAATCAACCAATGCTTGAGTTTTGATGGCAGCGCGAGGTCGAAATTCGATGTCATGAGATCCCAGCTCACAAGCCCACTTGGCTATTCGGCCAATGGCTTCCTTGTTGTGAAGAATATCCCCTATCGGAAAACCAGTGACTACTATGACTTTGTGGTCATCAAAGTAGTGACGTAGCTTGCGGGCAGTTAGGAGTACTGCATATAACAGCTTCTGAACTTGAGGGTACTTTTTCTTCGAGGGACCCAGAACTTCACTGATGAAGTAAACAGGATGTTGCACTGGGTAGGTATGTCCTTCTTCTGCTCGCTCGACTACCAACGCGGTGCTTACCACGTGAGTCGTGCAAGAGATGTACAGCAGCAGATCTTCAGCTGGTTGAGTTGATGTGGCTCGTCGTGGCGGTTTCAGTACTGGTGGTGTCGTCAAGAATTTCTTCAGTGCGTCTAGAGCTTCCTGTGCTTCCGAAGTCCACTGAAACTTATCCACTTTCTTGAGTAGCTTGTAAAATGGTAAACCTTTTTCTCCCAATCTGGATATGAATCTGCTCAGAGCTGCCATACATCCAGTAAGTCGCTGAACCTTCTTCTGTGATCGAGGTGCTTCCATCTTCATGATAGCTTCAATCTTATCTAGATTAGCCTCAATTCCCCGGTGGCTGACAATAAACCCGAGTAACTTGCCTGCTGGAACCCCAAAGACACATTTTTTGGGATTAAGCTTCCATCGATATCGCCGTAGACTGTTGAAAACCAGCTGCAAGTCTTCGATGAAGTTTTCCGAGTTCTCCGTTTTGATTACCACATCATCTACGTAGGCCTCCACACGCTTGCCCCAGTGATCGGCTAAGCATGTTTGAATGGCTCTCTGATAAGTCGCTCCAGCGTTTTTGAGGCCGAACGGCATGGAGGTATAACAGAAAGCACCAAACGGAGTAATGAACGCTGTTTTTTCTTCGTCTTCCTTTGCCAAACTAATCTGGTGGTATCCGGAATAGCAATCCAGGAAAGACAGCACAGAACATCCAGCGGTGGAGTCCACCACCTGATCTATCCTCGGGAGCCCGAAGGGATCCTTTGGACAGTGTTTGTTGAGATCAGTATAGTCGACGCACATGCGCCAATCCACTTTATTCTTTTTGAGTACAGGGTTGGCTAACCACTCGGGGTGTAACACTTCTCTAATAAATCCAGCCGCGACCAAGCTAGCTAACTCGGCACGAATGGCCTCTCTCTTGTCGGGCGTGAAACGACGTAGTTTTTGCCGGATCGGCCTTGCCTGGGGATAGACCTTCAGTTTGTGCTCGGCCAGTTCTCTTGGGACTCCCGGCATATCCGCAGATTGCCACGCGAATACGTCTCGGTTATCTTGCAGAAACTGGACGAGCGTGCTTTCCTATTTGTCGTCCAGGCTGGAGCTGATGATGGCAGTTTTGCGTTCATCAGCGAACCCCAGGTTGATCCTTTTAGTTTCTTCAGTCGGCCGCATAGAGGTCGCGGCCTGAGCTTCGTTTACCGGTACTGCAAGGTCCTCCTCAGGCTTGGAGTTCGCCTGTGTTGAAGAAATCATCGACGACATGGTGGTGAGGGCCGCTTGGATGGCCACTCGGAAACACTCTACGGTGCCTTGGAAGTCGGCGCGCACAGTTATGATTCCTTGTGGTCCTAGCATCTTCAGTATCATGTACGTGTAATGAGGAATGGCCATGAATTTGGCCAATCCCGCCCTCCCGATGATGGCGTTGTACCCGCAGTCGAAGTTCGCCACTTCGAACCTCAGGAACTCGGTTTTGTAGTTCTCCGGAGTTCCGAAGGTGACGAGCATGTAGATGTGGCCCAGCGGGTATTCCCCTTCAGTCGGCACGATGCCAAAGAAGGGAGTGTCCGACTCGTGGAGCTCTTTGAGGTGAACTCCCAAGCCTTGGAGTGTCCGGGGGAAGGTGACGTTGATGCTGCTCCCCCCGTCCACCAACACCTTCTTCACCCGGCTCTCTCGGATCACCGGATCGACGAGGAGCGGGTATTTGCCTGGATGGTCGAAGTTGAGCCATTGATCCTCCCGAGTGAAGGTGATCGGGTGCTCCGACCACCGGTATGGAGCGGGAGGACCAGTGGTTGCCACTAGTATCTGGCGATCGTTGAACTTTTGTTTTCTTTTGTTCTCCTGCGACCTGTGTCCGCCGAAGATGACGTTGACCTCCCTGTCAAAGCGCGGGAAAGCTCCTCCTCCTCCCTCCTCCTGCTGATGGGGTTGTCATGGTTCATCTGGTCCTCCCCTCGGCGGAGGAGGAGGTGGAGGTTGGAAGGGTCGGCCGTGCCCGACGGAGTGCTTGAAGTCCCGGCAGTTCCGAAGAGTGTGGCGCATGTCTTTGTGGTACGGGCACTGGGCATCGAGGATGTCGTCCAGCGTGCGCTCGCCTCCGCGAGGTCCTCCTCGGGCGCGAGAAGCTGGTGGCCCAGCGGCGTGTACTTCTTCGCGGGGCCTCTTCTTCCAGCGTTTGTCGGCTTGCTGGTTCGCGTCGCGTCGTGGTGCCGCCGGTGCGGGCTTTGCTCCTCCGATGAGGTCCTGGGCCCGCTCGTCGACGGTGATGTAGAGGTCGGCTTCCCGGAACAGCTCCTCGGAGGTAGTCGGCGCCTTCTGTAATATGGCTCGGACGAAAGCCGAGTCATTGGATCCTCTGTAGAAGTCCTCGATCACGGCCGCCTCCGTGACCTCGGGGATACGATTTCTCATGGTCTGGAACCTTTTGAGGTACGACCGGAGAGTTTCGTCCCCCCGACGCTTGATGGATTTGAGGTCCCACGGTTGCGCCGGTTTGTCGGAGAGGGACTGGAAATTGGTGGTGAAGCATCGACTGAAGTCGCCCCAGTCGTCGATGCAGTGTCGGGGTAGATGTCGCAGCCATTGCAGCGTGTCTTGCCCGAGGACAATGGGTAAGTACGCGGTCATCATGTCTTCGGACGCCCCGGCAGCTCGAGCAGCGGTGGTGTAGACGGCCAGCCAGCCCCCTGGATCCTGCTTAGGTTCATATTTGTCGACATTGGATACCTTGAAGTTAGGAGGCCATTGGATGGCCCTAAGGCATGGAGTAAGAGCAGACACTCCACACGTGTCCTCCTGTCGTCGGGGATGATGTCTGTCCCGGGGAGGGGAGTAGTTGTTGTGGTTCCTCGACCGTCCCCGGGTTGTACCGCCAGTTGAGGCCGTTGCCGACTCAGTTCTGGTGGCCTGGCTCCGAGCTGGGATGCCATGATCCCTGTCGTACTCCTCCCGACGGCGGATCTCGTTCTTGTGCCGTCGTTCACGCGAAGCATTGATGGAGCTTCGCGCGTCTCGGCGACTGTTGATGGCGTGTCTTAGATCGTTCGGCGGGTGAGCAAGCGGTAGAAGATGGTTGGCTGCCTGGGTGAACAGTCGTCGGTAGCCCTCGGCGTCGGGAGTCCGAGGGAGTCCATCAGCTATCCGAGCTAGTACTCCTCCAACTTCGCTCGGCGTGTTCATGGCTCGGGCGAAGTCGGGATTCAGGTTGCGCCCGAAGAATGGATTCTCCCGGTGTTGCCTTGCATCTTGCTCGGCTTGTTCCTGAGCCCGGCGGCGATCACGTCGTCGGGAGTTCCTTCGTTCTCTGAAGACGCGTTCCTCCGGAGTTTCTCCTATCTCCGAGACCTCGTCCCGCGAGACAGGTTGCTCCGGATCCCGTTCTCTGGCCGCGTGATGTCGCCAAACGTTCCGGCGCCGGTTTCTCCATCGGCGGGATTCTCGTTGAGGTGGTTCTTCTCCGGGTGCTGTCGGCTCGTCGTCGGAGACGGGAGGCGACTCCACTCTCCCGATGAAGAGGACGTCGGGATAAAATGGTGCTGCTGTCGTGGCGACCTTCTTTTCGTTCTCCTTTGAGGGCGGAGGAACGGAAAGAACAACTTGCTTCCCCTTGGTCTCCTTCTTCCTCGCGATCTGCGTCCATTCTTTTGTCGGGGAAGTAGGCAGTGGAGTTCTTCGGGTCAGCGGGCTCTCGGCCCCTGACTTTCTGGGAACGATCTTTTTCCGGAGAGCTGGAGGTTGCGCTTCTCCGACATTTTCGGAGTTTGTTGGAGGAGACTTCTTTTCCGGCGGATCTGCAATGCGGTGTAGAGTTCCCTCTTCATCTGCTACGGATGAGATTGTTCCGAAGCAGAATACGGATCCGGGACGGAGGGTGATCTTGCTGTGGAAGGTGACGGCCATTGAGCTAGCTTGGATCGTCGACACACCCCCTACCTGGCGCGCCAGCTGTCGGTGTTTTGGGTCCGACCGCACACCCGGGGTTGCCCCTCAAGGTGTTTTTAGGAGTAGGATGGTGTCGCCGACTGTAGCAAAATGGTTCGTGCCAGATGCACGAGGAATAGTGGACAATGTTTACAGGTTCGGGCCGCTTAGAGATGCGTAACACCCTACGTCCTGGTGAGTATGCTTGGTGAATGAGGTTACAAGGGAGCTCTCCGAATTGAGAATGCAGAGAGCTGAGGTGGGTGGCTGAGTAATAGGGTCGATCCTTTTGAAGGGGTGCCCCCTAGGCCTTATATATTCGACCGTGGGGTAATACACGTGGATATGATAACTATGTGTACCTAAAAGATAGCGAACTGTTTGAGTCTATCTTCCTATGATCCTGCCGACCTATCCTCGCCTGGTTCCGCTGCATGGGGCTCCAGCGCGGGAAAGTTGGATCCTTGTTGTGGTCGCTTGCTCAACGCTATGGACCGTCTGGGCTTGCACCAATCCAGCCTTATGTCGACCTGCTTTACCGATTGTCTCTTCCCAGGCCCACGAAGGAATGGCCTTACGATTCATTGGGCCCTTGGGCCTTTCATGAGGTCTTTCATACTTCTAGTGGACCCGGGGGATATCTGTCCCCCACAGTACCCCTTCGTGGATGGATTTTGGACCGTGGATCTTAGATCTGATGGCCTGTGTTGCTTACTGGTTTAGAGTTATGAGCAAACTATTCTGGGGCATTGGTGGACGATCTAATGACTGAAATCGTCTGTACCCCTTCATCGCGAAATATTTTCATAAGAGACCCTAAGCTATTTTATAATAAACCCGCCATCCCTAACCATTGTAAAACCATTACACTTAAGTCCAATTTCTTCCGAGGTCGACCCTGACCTTTTTATAAATATAGCCGCAGTCCAGAAATTCTTGAAATTTGTCAAATAAATATAGAAGATAAACTTTAGGTATAAAAATTTTTCCCTAAACTTCGGAAAATCATATCTCCGATGTTTTAGCTCCGAATTTATCCATTCAAGTTGCATTAGCTTTGTATAAATATTTACTATGTAGTAACACACATTAATTAGGCATACCACTTGTTTTATAATTCGATATTTACGTAACCTATGCTTACTAGATTAACTCTTCTAAACAAAGCTAACCTGCCCATAATTATAATTTGATTAAAATGTGATCTCTAATCAAGTTATAACTTAGATTAAAGTGGAATTAGTTAAATTCCTTAAAATATCTTCTCACATGATTAAAATACCATAGTTTTGCTATTTAAGCACGAATATCTTTAGAAAACTATATCTTTCAACTGTAACTCCGAATTTAGTGGTTCTCGAACCTACAAACTCATTGCGATGCGTAGAACATTATTATTCAATATGTTCCCATGATTGGTGTGATGTTAATTTTGCCTATACCATGTTTGTTTGTATCGCTATGAGTAGCAGCGAGGTTACGAGTCACTTGAAGACCAAGTTGGTAAAGTACTTGGGATCTCAAGTCACAGACAAGTTGTGCCCTTGATCACTCTTCTTTACCTAATAATGTTCCTGTTAATCACTGTGACATGCTCAGATCAACTTGATGGGACCTAATAGGTTTCCCTAGTTTTGTTTACCCCACCCCTTGCAGACAAATGAACTCTGCAATGCATTTGATATATTAAGTTTAGTTCCATAAGTTAATCATGCGAGAGTCCTAAGTCGCTCTTGACCGTGAGCACGACTGATATACCAGATTTACACTTTGCAGAGGTTGCGCCCTTTACCCACAAGTCGTGTTACTAAGTGTAAGTGGATACCAACCCAATCAAATAAGAGATCACAATTAATAATAAGACTTATGATCTCTTATTTGATTGGGTTCGTATCCACTTACACTTAGTAACTGCTAATAAAAATTTAACCAACTTTAAAAGCAATGCTCAGCTTTAACCATCTTCTTTGGTAAGCCTTACACTTCACATGAGTCCCCACCGTAAGTGAGCTCATGCACATTATTCCTCACAACTTGTTGAACGATGAACGTATGTGAGCTCACCCTTGCTGTACTCACATCCCCCAGGTCAAGGAAAGGTACTACAAGATGTGGAGCAAGAAAGATGTCACGATGAGTTCGTGAGAGGTCTAGGTCATCGTCTCCCAGTCTACTATGGTTGCTGTTGGGGACTTGTTCTCAAATGCTATGAGTTAAGAACAAGGCAACACAAAATGTTAAATGTTAATGTCCTTCATCCTTCGAAGCATTATTTCCCTTAGGATATAATGATCTTCAGACGAAGGTTATGAAGGACTTACCTTCATCAACGCGATATATGTTAATAAAAGAAAAAGCATATGAAATATAAGAGGCAAGATAAGTAATCACATAACATTATTAATTCATTATCATTATATTATTCTAAAAAGACAGAGATAATATTGAATTACAAATGTACCTTCGACTTGATAGAAGGCAAAAAGTAGAAGCGTGACGCAAAAGCAAGTACAAGTCAGCGTGAACAGTACGGGGGTACTATTCATCTATTTATAGGCACAGGACGCAGCCTGTGAGAATTTACATACATGCCCTTTACATTTATTATTGACTTATATACAATTCTATGAGGACTAGATAACCTTTTCCCCTTTAAGTCGGTTCCTTTTTCCGCCATTTAGCCGAAGCTCCCTTGCGCGTAGCTTCGGAGCAACTCCATCCTTCGTCACGATCATGCTTTTTACATCGTACATGCTTTTAGCCCGAGTCCGAAGGTACCTGTTCATATGTCACACTTGGAAGATATTGTTAAATCACGTTTTTGAGGACCTTTGGAGGACGAAGGCCTCCAAAAGTAGCCCCTTGCAGTATTAATTTGTTTATGATAGCGAATTCAGACTGCGACATGGACGAAGGCCTTATGCCGAAGGTCCGAAAAAACACCTTCCCTTTGCTAGAATAGCAACAGTCAATGACAGACGGGCCCCCCCAATTTGGAGCGTGCCGAGCGTATAAATAAGAACTCGCACCAACCACATTTGGTACGCTGCTTGTGCCATTTGCTTTGTTTTCTCAATTTTATAGCTCTTGCTCACTAACGCTTGCTAGTTTCTGAAGCTTCCTAAGCTTCAGTTAGAAAGACACATTTTCATCATCTCTAGAGGAAAAAATGTCTCAAGACAAGAAGACTGCTGCTGAGACGAAGCTAAATGAAGAGGAGAAGCTTTTTGAGGAGAAGAAGGCTGCAAATCCTTACATTGCTGGATTTATCGAGTCAATGGCAAAATCGAATACAGAAAAGATCACTAAGGAGATACTGGAGGTCCTGTCTGAAGATACCGGTGACAGTGACAGTTATGATGCAGAAAGTGGAGGCAAAAATTCCGAGGATCGACCCTGGAGACCAAGTCATGCAATTTTCGGAAAATCAACCATCAAGCAAAGTCACCTCGAAAACATGAGGGGAAGGTACTTTTGGGACATGTCTATTGTGAGGACTGGCGGAGACAACAACGTTCCTACGCCTGAGGAGAACGAAGTTGTGATTTTCCGAAGCTTCTTCAAAGCTAGGCTTCGGTTCCCACTGAGCAGGTTCGTAGTTGAAGTGTTGAAAACGTTCCAAATTTTCCTTCATCAATTGACCCCCGAAGCTATATTGAGGATGTGAGTCTTCGTCTAGGCAGTAAGAAGCCAAGGGATAGAGCCAAGCGCAAAATGCTTCTGCAGCATGCACGAACTTCTGTATGAGACGAAGGCCACGGGGAAAGAACAGTATCACCACAACTTCGGTTGTTATGGTTTTATCGCCTGTCCCAACTCAAGCCACCCAGTGCCAACATTTCGGAAGAGATGGCCGAGAAATTGGATGGAAGAATGGTTTTATGTGAAGAATGACTTGATAGCAAGAGAGGACATCAAGGAGGTTATTATGCGTCCCATATGGTCCCGCTTCGGCCTCCGAAAGCCAAAGGTTGAAATTGACGAAGCCGCCGAAGCATGTCAGAAGGCATTTGGTACTGTCTGCTTCTTTATTGGTATGAGAGATTTAATTCAAGAGCACATAGCATTCAGAGTATGGCTGCTTGTAGAGAGCTGGGAAATGCCGAAGGAGACCATCACCGAATCTAGTGAAGGTGTAGCATCCCAAAAATTCAAATCCTGAAATTTTCTCAAACTTGCTCTAAATTCAAAATGAATTTCAAATTTCATTTCAAAATGTTTTTTTGCGAGTTGATATCAACAAATAAAATATAGTGGTCTATATTCTCTCCAAAATTCTCCTCAAAATATCCTACAAATATTTCTCCAAGTGATCCCCCTCAAATTCTTTCCAGAAATACTACCCAGATATTTCCCCAGTAGTCCCCTTCAAGTTCTTTACAGAAATACTGCCCAAATATTCCACCGATAATTCTCCAGATATTTTCCTCCTCGGAAATACCTTCAGAATCATTTTTAAAGTCCCCACAAATATTTTCTTCATAACTTTCCTCATGCTCATACGTATACGTATGCCTACGGTGTCATACGGTGAGC
The DNA here is from genome assembly GCF_902167145.1 of Zea mays. NCBI lineage: Eukaryota > Viridiplantae > Streptophyta > Magnoliopsida > Poales > Poaceae > Zea > Zea mays. The sequence goes on from NC_050102.1 coordinate 19,223,931, forward strand.
TCTACAAGCTAATCTCACTCATATAAGACAAATCCATGCTAATCTCCCACTAATCCTCTCATCCTCCCACTAATCCTCTCATCCCTCCCCCTAATCCCCCACCATGGCTATAAATAGAGGGGCAAGGGCCTCCTCTCATCCCACCCCAAGCCATTTCATGGCAACTCTCTGCACTCCCCCCACACGCCCACTCCACCTCCCACACAAGCACACACTAGCACAAAGATCGTTCGGTCGTTCTTCGATCGTTCGTCCGATGGTTCATGGTTCGTTCGTCCGTTCGTCCGGTCGTTCGTCCGTTCATTCGTCCAAATAATCTTTTTCCTGCCGTTATGCTGCCGAAATTCCGATCGTTCCTTCGTTCGATCATTCGATCGTTCATCATTCGTTCATAGTTCCTATTCATCGTTCATCGTTCGTTCACAGTCCCTATTCATCGTTCTTCCAGATAATCTTGTCCTACCGTTATGCTGCCGAAATTCTGATCGTTTGTTTGTTTGATCATTCGATCGTTCGTCCGTTCATTCGTCCAAATAATCTTTTCCCTGCCGTTATGCTGTCGAAATTCCGATTGTTCGTTCGTTGGATCATTCGATCGTTCATCATTCGTTCATAGTTCCTATTCATCGTTCATCTTTCGTTCATAGTCCCTATTCATCGTTCTTCCAGATAATCTTTGTCCTGCCGTTATGCTGCCGAAATTCCGATCGTTCGTTCGTCCGATCATTCGATCGTTCGTCCATTCGTTCATAGTTCCTATTCATCGTTCATCGTTCTTTCATCGTCACTATTCATCATTCATCGTTCGTTCATATGACTATTCACCATCAATATTCATCGTTACTATTCATCGATGATATCTACGGCAACCTTTTCGTTGTCACTATTCATCATTACTATTCATCGATCATCTGATCACCCCAAATTTCAACTACTCATCCGTCATGCTGTCCAGTCCACCTAAGACCAGCCAGACCAATATTTCAGTCATACGAACTCCGGTGACTGTGATTTTCCTTCCAGTAGGGAACCTCCCATCTGGTCACCCATCCTAGGTTTCTCCAAGTTGAGCATGCTTAACTTTGAGATTCCTTTGAACCAGGCTTTCAAACTCAGATTCCAATAATTCTTGTTTCTAAATTCTTATCAAACTATTCCCTATCCAACCATGTCATCCCTTAAGCCTGGTCCATATTCCAGAAAACTCCCAAAATACTCTTGTCCCATATTCTGCCTATAACTCTCCTGTTCATACTAAGTCAGACGATTCATTCGTCACTATTCTCACCAATAGTGAACTTCACTGTGCTACACCACATACACTCAGCTATAAATACACCCAACTACCCTCTCCCTCTCCACACACACTCAACACCCTCAGCCAAGGCAAACACCCCACCCACTCAGTTACTCTGCTCTGCCGACTACACGCATAGTGTCGCTTCGCCTCCAGTCCACCCTCCTGGTAAGCACCTCCGCTCCACCACCAGTAATATCGCAACACCACATGACACAGATTCTACTCAAGACTCTACCCATCCATATATCGCTATTCTGACCACTATACTAAATATTTGTTGGTATACTTGCTGGTTTGTATGTTTGCTTGTTCATGTTGCATAGTTATCAGAGCGTTCGTGCCGTCTCGTGGAGGCCAGATCTGCAAGTCTACGCCAGGCGGTGGAGCCAGAAGCCAGTTCCGCGAGCTCTCCTTCCCCCTTCGCCGGATAAGCACGACAAGCTCACTGGATCCCTTTGATGCATAAATTATCTATGATTTTTCAACCACAACCCTCAGCCTGTTATTTTATGCATGATATGATTTTGAGACAAGTTATTATGGCCACCTAGCCGCTTGCCGCAATCAATCCTTGATATATTTGTTACAAATGATTTGAGAAAAGGTGTGAGTTTTCAAAAGAAAATGCTTTTCAAAACGTGTATGATGAAGGGTTTTCACCCTTATCACCTTTGAGTAGGGATGATCAGGGACTCCCTGGTTTAGGGGAGGGCCTAAGGTGATGGCTCAGCTGGTTTAGGTGTGAGCAAAAGGATTGTCCCCTCATATAAGGACCGGTTTGTCATCCTTCACTACATGTACTCGTGATAAGTACAACCACTCAAGACTATATGGGCAGTCACTCAATCTGAACTCGTACGGTCCAAACCCCAGGGTTATGAAGGCTGGGGAGCACCAGGAGGATAAGGATGGGGAATGTTTTGTCCGATTTGGACATGGCGGTGGCCTGACTCCTTCCGGTATAACCGTTAAGGTAAGGACGTGCAAGGAAAGAAAGAGATTCGACATTCGGGTGTCACGACGGTGAGATCGCAGAAACCGGACTAGTGGATAAAGTGTACCCCTCTGCGCAGAGTTCAAACCTATTCGAATAGTCCGTGTCCACTGGAATGGACGAGTCTGGTGTGGTTTGGCAATTAGTGTTTTGTTTTAAAAAAAGGGTGCATTTGAGAAAAGTGGTTTTAAAAAGGTCTGGCGGTTGAGCCGTGAGCTATGGTGGACGGGAAGTCCAGTAGCTGTTTTTGAAAATGAAAACTAGTGGGAAACTGTTTAGATACCTGGATGGTTTAGTCCAGGGGATTTTATTCTATATTGAAAAACTTCCCTCCTTTGGGAGAGGATGCGCTTTGAAAAATACAAAATGTTTTACAAAACAACCCTGCATAAAATATTGTTGTTTCTGCAAATTATCCTGAGCTCCACATATTCCATGCATTATATCTGATTTCCCCATTCCGCGGGTGAAGGTGGGATGTTGAGTACGTTTGTACTCACCCTTGCTTATTTGTTGTTTTTCAGAAAAAGGAGATCGGGTAAGAGTTACGACTGTTCCCATCCTTGCTTGTGGCTGTTGGACCGCTGATTTGCTTCGCTGTGTATATCGGGCTGCTTCAGCCCCACTCTAATGATATGTCCCGAGTTGTGGACCAACTCTTAAAGTTGATCGCCACCTTTATAGGTTTGTCTCGTTTAAGCAGATCTGGAATCAACTGATGTATAAATGTGTTTACTAGCCTCCTGGGACTAGTTATTGTATCACATTTGAGTCCCAGAGGATTGGGGCGCTTCAGAAGGTGAACTGGTCCGGCTGAAGTACACATTCAGATATGGGGATAAATTCGATGAACCAAACGATGACTAGCTAAAATGCATCGAAGTTACAAGTGATGAACTGCTTGGATCATATTCCAAGGCAGAAGATAATGCACTATCCACAGCCTTCGGAGGCTGGGGAAAAAAGAGATTGAATAGAGTTTTTGATTCCATTGGCTTTGTTTACCCTGACTACCGCTATCCGTTGCGAGGACATGGAAAGAAGAGAAAAACTGCCACTCCGACCACTCCAGACGAGCCTGTGCCAAAGGGCAAAAAGTTAAAGGTTCTTACCCACCGGTCGCGCTATATTGAACCAGCCGCGGTGCCTGAGTTTGGCGGAGAGGCTTCTTCAGCTGCTGAACCAAGAGAACCTGTTCCTCCCATGCAGAAGGCTGAAGAGCCGACTATAATGCCGAAGGCACCTTCGGTTGAGCTATTTGAAACAGAGGTTAACAAAGATAAGGCTGAAAAGTCAAAAACTGAAGAAGTAACAAAGATGCCATGGATTTTATGTCCTTCAACAGAAGCAACAGCGTTGAAGGCAGAAAAGAGTTCTGCCACAACTCCCAAGAGGAGGAGGATGGTGAATGTGTTAGATATTTTAGAAACAATCGACTCTGTAAGTCCTGCTCCCACAGGGAAGGTTGCCGAAGCTGACAAAACGCAACCGAAAGCTGATACTAAGCAAATAGAAGTGGAGACTACAATAACCCAGGCTGAAGCCGAGGCAGAGCCCACGGTACCTACTAAGACGAAGCTTGCCGCCACCGAGCAGAAGGCCGAAGAAATAACTCCAGATATTAATATAGCTTTTGAGAAGAGTGCGGCCAAAGAGGCCGAATCCCTTGCCCCTGAAGCACTCTCCGAAGATCTTGATTATATCATTCGACATGCTTCGAGAAAGAGATTATCCGAAGAAGAAATTTTTGAAGCTAAACACTATGCCTGAGAACTGAAGTATCCGAAGGGGGCCTTAGTGTTTAATGGTACAGACGAAGATGATTTCCTGTAATGCCTCCCAGACAACAAAGAATTATCTGTCTGCCGGGAGATGACCAGAAGTATGGGTTTTTCGAAGCTCGAAGCTGGCCTCTGTGCCATGACGAAGGACGATCTCGCAGATAGTCTTGCATACAATAGTCAGAAGGTACTAAAGTTGTGAATTTTAAAGCCCAACTCTAGAATGGAGTCTTTTTGTTCTTATGTTAATCCTTTATTCTGTCTTGCAGGGCTTAATACTTAGCAACACACTAAGGGCGCAAAAGAATGCTGAAGATGAGAGTTGCACTATAGCTCTCAACAACCTTCGATCAGAGGTTATCAGGCTGAGAAACGAAGCTATGTAAAAAGACAAGATTCTACTTTCATTGGTGGATAAAGTAAAGGAAGATGAGTCTAGCTCCAAAGCTCAATCAGAGGCCCAAAAAATTGAGATTGAAGACCTTTGGAAACAGCTAGCCGAAGCCAAAGAAAAATGTGCCCTCGCAGAAGCTAACCGAGAGGCCAGTTGTCGGCGTTTCAAACCCGGGGGGGTCCCTGGAACGACGAGTAAATTGTCACCGTGTGCCCCAGCCCAGATGGGTCGGCGCGAGACGGAGCACGAAGGGGGGAAGGAGCCAGAGGGAGACATGCGTGAGAGGTGAAACCCGCGGCCTTCGTGTTTGTCCCGCGCCCAGGTCGGGTGCGCTTGCAGTAGGGGGTTACAAGCGTCCACGCGGGTGGGAGCGAGCGGCCTTACGCGAGCGCCGTCCTGTCCTTCCCCGCGCGGCCAACCCTCTGTAAGAGGGCCCTGGACCTTCCTTTTATAGGAGTAAGGAAAGGATCCAGGTGTGCAATGGGGGGTGTAGCAGTGTGCTAACGTGTCTAGCGGAAGAGAGCTAGTGCCCTAAGTACATGCCATCGTGGCAGCTGGAGAGGTTTTGGCACCCGGTTCGTGTGGTGTCGTGGCTGTCGGAGGAGCGCTGGAGCCTGGCGGAAGGACAGCTGTCAGGGCTGTCGGGTCCTTGCTGACGTACTCTTGCTTCCGTAAGGGGCCTGAGAGCCGCCGTCGTCATAGAGCGTGCGGGGCGCCATCATTACATGTTTGGCGGAGCGAGCCAGATGGGACGCCGGTCTTGTTCCCCGTAGCCTGAGTCAGCTTGGGGTAGGGTAATGATGGCGCCTCCTGTGACGTGGTCGGTCCGAGCCCTGGGTTGGGCGAGGTGGAGGCTCCTTCGAGGTCGAGGTCGAGTCTGTCTTCCAACGCCGAGGTCGAGTCCGAGCCCCTGGGTCGAGCGAGGCGGAGACCGTCGGCTGAGGCCAGGGCTGAGTCCGAGCCCTGGGGTCGGGCGAAGCGGAGTTCGTCGTCCTCCGGGGCTGAGCCCGAGTCCGAGCCCTGGGGTCGGGCGAAGCGGAGTTCGTCGTCTTCCGGGGCTGAGCCCGAGTCTGAGCCCTGGGGTAGGGCGATGCGGAGTTTCCTATGGTGCCTGAGGCCGGACTTGGCTGCTGTCAGCCTCACTCTGTCGAGTGGCACATCAGTCGGAGCGGCGTTGTCCTCTTGTCAGGCTGGTCAGTGGAGCAGCGAAGTGACAATGGTCACTTCGGCTCTGTCGACTGGAGGGCGTGCGTCAGGATAAAGGTGTCAGGCCACCTTTGCATTAAATGCCCCTGCGATTCGGTCGGTTGGCGTGGCGACCTGGCCAAGGTTGCTTCTTGGTGAAGACTGGGCCTCGGGCGAGCCGAAGGTGTGTCCATTGCCGGAGGGGGTCCTCGGGCGAGACGTAAATCCTCCGGGGTCGGCTACCCTTGCCCGAGGCCGGGCTCGGGCGAGGCGTGATCGCGTCCCTCGAATGGACCGATCCTTGACTTAATCACACCCATCAGGCCTTTGCAGCTTTGTGCGGATGGGGGTTACCAGCTGAGATTTAGGAATCTTGAGGGTACCCATAATTATGGTCCCCGACAGTAGCCCCCGAGCCTCGAAGGGAGTGTTAATACTCGCTTGGAGGCTTTTGTCGCACTTTTTGCAAGGGGACCAACCTTTCTTGGTTGCGTTTTGTTCTGGTGGGTGCGCGCGAGCGCACCCGCCGGGTGTAGCCCCCGAGGCCTCGGAGGAGTGGTTTGACTCCTTCGAGGTCTTAATGCATTTTGCAATGTTTCGGCCGGTCTGGTCGTTCCCTCATGTGAGCTGGCTGTAGCCCGGGTGCACGGTCGGGTCCCAAGTTCTCGGGCTGGTATGTTGACGCTGTCAATGGTTTGGCCGTAGCCAGGTTTGCGAGAGCAGCCCCCGAGCCTCCGCACAGGGCGAGAGGACGGTCAAGGACAGACTCGACATTTTTACATACGCCCCTGCGTGGCCTTTCCGCAAGGAGGAGGGGGGGAAAAGCGCCATGTTGCCCTTGGAGGGCGCCGAACATGGTGTCTCCAGTGAGCTGCTGACGGGTAATCCGAGTGGACGCCCGTGCCCCATTTGTTAGGGGTCGGCTAGAGGCCCGGAGGCGCACTCCAAAAGTACCTGCGGGTGATCTGCCGGACCCGGTCCCCTTTTGACGGGGTCCGAGGGCTTGATGCCTCCCTCTGATGGGATTCCGTTACAAGATCGTTCCCGCTGGTCTCGGAAATGTCCTAGGGTACCTCGGGAGCGTAGCCCGAGCCTTGGTTATGTATCGAACGTACCCAGGGTCATCCCTCGCTCTGTGTCTGAGGCGGCTGTGAACCCTTCGTTGGCCAGCCTACGAACCCCTGATCAGTAGTGGGCGCGGAGCCCGAGTGGCCTGATGCGGCCGTTGAACCCTTCCGAGGGGCCGGCCCTCGAACCTCTGACCAGTAGTGGGCGCGGAGCCCGAGCGCTCTGAGGCGGCTGTTGAACCCCTCCGAGGGGCCAGCCTTCGAACCTCTGATCAGTAGGGGGGCTCGGGGCCCGTTTCCTTCGCGGAGAAGGATCCCTTTCGGGGTATCCCCCTTTTCCGGTCCCTGTTGTAAGAGAGAGAAAGAGGAAAAGGGAAAGAATACGAAATCGAGATGACGTGGCGCACCTTTTTTGACGCGGTCATTATGGCGAAGGCAGGTGTCGCTCGCTTCTCCTATCAAAGGCGCCGCCTGTCCCGCTACGGAGTTAATGCGACAGGGCGAGTGGTTCGCGGGGCAGCCGTTGCGCGTGCGCGGGCCGTTCGAGGAACGGAACACGGGCGCATCGTCTTAACGCCGTGGGAGAGGGTTCTCTCGTTGTCCCACGAGGTGACGTGAGCTTGGCTGACGACGTGACCGCCGCTTCCGCCCGCCTGCCACCGCCATTACTGTCGGCCCATTTTTGGCCGCATCGACTGTCGCGCCTTCTCCCGCGGCTGACTGGCCCGTGACCGATGCGCCTGGCTGGCACCGTTGGGTCATACGCAGAGTTGCCTCGAGTCACGGTACTGGTTCCGTAGTCGAGGAGGCGCGGTAGTGGCGCGAGGGGCGGTGCGGTTGCTTGCACGTAGCAACTGGCGCGCCGGTTGCATGACGTGTGGGCCTGGGCCTCCATGCTGGGCGCGTTGGAGTCGAAGGGGTGCGCCCACCTGGTGCGGTTGCCTGCCGACTGCATGGATGTCCGCCCTTTCACCAGCTGGTTTGGGCGAAAACGGAGGAATGCTTGTAACCGCTGGGCAGTTGCATGCACCGCGCGTGGCAGTTTGGCTTCTTCCGCCTTGGGCCAGCTTGCATGATGCGTGGGACCCAGCCCCTGTGTCGTAGGGGGAGGAGGAGCGTGTTGGAGAAGACTCAGCCCGCGATGGCTGAGGACGCAAGTGGGGAGAGTCGCCTTTAAAAGGAGGGTGACCCCCTTGAAAGGCGACCATGTCTTCGCACTACCTTATGCATCGTGTCTTTCCACCTTCGTCGGTGCCGAGGTGGCGGCGGCTGGAGAAGTCCTCATCGCCGACGGGATCACCGCCACCATCCGCGCTCCGGGCCTCCGACTCTTTGTACTTGTCCTCGCCCCTCGAGTGTAGACGTGGGCGAGGGCACTGTTGCAGCGGCGTCCGCCTCGAGGCCATCGCTGCTGCAGTTCGGCCACCCGGAGCGGAGGTCGTTGTCGCTGCTGCTGGAGCGTGCGGCGGCGGGCGACCAGGGGCCTTGTCGCCCCGCGGGCCCTCCAATGTGGGGGGTTGTTCGTACCCGCGGGGACAGAACCGGAGTTCCGTTTGTGATGGCACCTTGAGTGCCGGTGTCTTGTTCATTGCGGCTGTCGGGGCCTGAACATGTATGTATTTTCGGCACGGAGCCGTGTTTTTTCTTCATTTCGAGCACTAAGACTCGCCTGTCGACTATCTGAACCGCTTCACCAAGCGTGAGTCGCCTCGTGCAAAGGTGACGAGTGAGGTATCCGTATCCCGGAGGCGTAGGAGTCCCTCGGCTCGGTCGGCCTTGCTGTCCGAGGCTTCTCTTACTTAGTTAGAGGAAACCCTCGGCCGCTCTTCGATGAGCCGAAGCCGGAGGTAGCGGTGTCAGCACGGACAGAGGCAGAGTTGCGTTGTCCTGGCCGGGTCGTCCACTGGCGGGACCGACGCCGGAGTTGAGTTGCCGAGGCCACAAGCCGGGCCGATGTCCTCGGAGGACAGGTGGCTGAGGTTTCGGGGTGACCGGCCCGAGCCGTCTGCTCGAGCCGGATTCCTGGAGAAGGCCCTGGCAGTGATGGCCCGGGCGTGGTGCTGATGTCGTCCTTCGGAGTGGAGATCCTCCGACCGCGTCGCCGTCCGAGGGTAGGCCGGACCTCGCCGAAGGTGTAGTTGACACCGAGGGTGCTGCTGCTCCCTTCAACTGTCAAGATCCGAGCCTGCAGGATCGGATTATCTTGTAGTGTATGTATGTTTTTTGCGGCCGCCGAGGCCCAAACACACCATCGTCGTGTTGTAAAGCTGTGTTCCTTTTCCTCTTGTTTCGAGTATCTGGACTTATTTGTTGGTAACATAATTGTTTGTCCGAGCGAGAGTTACTTTTCACGGAAGGTGATGAGTGAGGTATCCGTATCCCGGAGGCGTGGGAATCCCTCGGCTCGGTCGGCCTTGCCGCTTATGCGCATTCTTACTCGTCCATAGGGTTCTATCACCGACGCAGTCGAGAAGGCCCGAAAAATCGTTTCGGCAGAGGAGCTTTCGAGCGTGAAGACTTGTTCGGTCCGCGGAATCACCTATCCGAGCGCGAGTTACTTATCGCAGAAGGTGATGAGTGAGGTATCCGTATCCCGGAGGCGTAGGAGTTCCTCGGCTCGGTCAGCCTTGGCTGCTTACGTGTACTTTGTCGTTTTCAGGATCCACTTTCGAAGTAGTCGAAAAGCACGAAAGACATTCTGGCAGAAAAGATCTTTTTCCGAGGAAAATTTCGACGCAGAGGGGGTTCCCCCCTTTTAGCCCCCGAGGGAGGGTCGAGCTTTACCGAGGCAAGGTTGACCCTTCCTTGATGACTAGACTTTGTGTGTGAACGAGGTGTACGAATAACTTGAAAGCATCTTAAGGGTAGAAGCGACGTAGCTGTCGGATGTTCCAAGCGTTGCTGTAGACCTCGCCTTGACTGTTGACCAGCTTGTACGTTCCGGGCTTCAGAACCTTGGCGACGATGAACGACCCTTCCCAGGGAGGCGTGAGCTTGTGCCGCCCTCGGGCGTCTTGTCGCAGCCGAAGCACCAGGTCGCCCACTTGGAGGTCTCGGGACCGAACCCCTCGGGCGTGGTAGCATCGCAGGGACTGCTGGTACCACACCGAGTGTAGTAAGGCCATGTCTCGAGCCTCTTCCAGCTGGTCCAGTGAGTCTTCTCGATTAGCTCGATTGCTTTTGTCGGCGTAGGCCCTCGTCCTCGGGGAACCGTATTCTAAGTCTGTGGGCAAGATGGCCTCGGCCCCATAGACTAGAAAAAACGGTGTGAAGCCCGTGGCTCGGCTCGGCGTTGTCCTCAGACTCCAGACCACAGAGGGGAGCTCCTTCATCCATCGCTTGTCGAACTTGTTGAGGTCGTTGTAGATCCGTGGCTTGAGCCCTTGCAGGATCATGCCGTTGGCACGCTCTACTTGCCCATTCGTCATGGGGTGAGCCACGGCGGCCCAGTCCACCCGGATGTGGTGATCCTCGCAGAAGTCTAGGAACTTTCTGCCGGTGAACTGGGTGCCGTTGTCGGTGTTGATGGAGTTCGGGACCCCAAAGCGATGGATGATGTTGGTGAAGAATGCCACCGCCTGTTCGGACCTGATGCTGTTTAGGGGTCGGACCTCGATCCACTTGGAGAATTTGTCGATGGCGACCAACAGGTGCGTGTAGCCCCCGGGTGCCTTCTGTAAGGGGCCGACTAGGTCCAGACCCCACACATCAAACGGTCAGGTGATGGGTATGGTCTGCAGGGCCTGAGCGGGCAGGTGGGTCTGCCTCACGTAGAACTGACACCCTTCGCAGGTGCGGACAATTCTAGTGGCGTCGGCCACCACCGTCGGCCAGTAGAAACCTTGTCGGAAGGCGTTTCCAACAAGGGCTCGAGGTGCTGCGTGATGGCCGCAAGCCCCCGAGTGTATCTCTTGTAGGAGCTCCTGGCCTTCAGCGATGGAAATGCATCGCTGGAGGATGCCCGAGGGGCTGCGGTGGTAGAGTTCCTTCCCGTCTCCTAACAAGACGAACGACTTGGCGCGCCGTGCCAACCGCCGAGCTTCGGCTTGGTCGAGGGGTAGCTCTCCTTGGAGGAGATATTGCTGGTACGGGGTCTGCTAGTTTCGATTAGGCGTGACCCCGCTCCGCTCCTCCTCGATGCGCAGTGCCTCACCCTCGGGGGCCGAGGGTACCTCGGGCCGAGCCGAGGGTGCCTCGGGCCGAGCCGAGTGTGCCTCGGGCCGAGCCGAGGGTGCCTTGGACTGAGCCAAGGGTGCCTTGGGCTGGCCCGAGGCCTTCTCGGGCTCGGGCGTGTCGTCGGTCTTGACGGAGGGTTGATGCAAGTCTCGGAAGAAGACGTCCGGGGGAACCGTCGCCCCGAGGCTATTTTAGCCAGCTCGTCCGCAGTCTCGTTGTAGCGCTGGGCGACGTGGTTGAGCTCGAGCCCGTAGAACTTGTCTTCCAGGCGCCGAACCTCATCGCAGTAGGCTTCCATCTTCGGGTCGCGGCAGTGGGAGTTCTTCATGACTTGGTCGATGGCGAGCTGCGAGTCACCGCGAGCGTCGAGGCATCGGACCCCTAGCTCGATGGCGATGCGCAACCCGTTGACCAGAGCCTCGTACTCGGCCACATTGTTGGATGCCGGGAAATGGAGGCGTAGCACGTAGCGTATGTGCTTCCCGAGGGGCGAGATGAAGAGCAGGCCTGCGCCTGCTCCCGTCTGCATCAGCGACCCGTCGAAAAACATGGTCCAGAGTTCCGGTTGGATCAGAGCTGTTGGGAGCTGGGTGTCGACCCATTCAGCCACAAAGTCTGCCAAGACCTGGGACTTGATGGCCTTCCGAGGGGCGAACGAGATCGTTTCGCCCATGATTTCCACCGCCCACTTTGCAATTCTACCCAAGGCCTCTCGGCACTGGATGATCTCCCCCAGGGGGAAGGATGACACCACAGTTACTGGATGAGACTCGAAGTAGTGTCGCAACTTCCACCGCGTTAGGATCACTGCGTACAGTAGCTTCTGAATTTGTGGGTAGCGGATCTTGGTCTCGGACAGTACCTCACTGATGAAGTAGACTGGCCTCTAGATGGGCAATACATGCCCCTCTTCTCGTCTCTCAACCACAATCGCGGCGCTAACCACCTGAGTGGTCGCGGCGACGTAGATCAAGAGGGCTTCTCCGGCAGCGGGGGGCACCAAGATGGGCGCGTTCGTGAGGAGCGCCTTCAGGTTCCCAAGGGCTTCCTCGGCCTCAGGGGTCCAAGTGAAGCACTCGGCCTTCCTTAAGAGGCGGTACAGAGGCAGGCCTCTTTCGCCGAGGCGCGAGATGAAACGGCTCAGAGCCGCAAGGCATCCCGTGACCCTCTGCACACCTTTCAAGTCCTTGATGGGCCCCATGCTAGTGATGGCCGCGACCTTCTCCGGGTTGGCCTCGATGCCCCGCTCGGAGACGATGAACCCCAAGAGCATGCCTCGGGGAACCCCGAAGACACACTTCTCGGGATTGAGCTTCACGCCTTTCGCCTTGAGACATCGGAATGTCACTTCAAGGTCGGAAAGGAGGTCGGAGGCTTTCCTCGTCTTGACTACGATGTCATCAACGTAGGCCTCGACCGTTCGGCCAATGTGTTCGCCAAACATGTGGTTCATACACCGTTGGTACGTTGCACCCGCATTCCTCAAACCAAACGGCATGGTGACATAGCAGTACATGTCGAAGGGTGTGATGAAAGAAGTCGCGAGCTGGTCGGATTCTTTCATCCTGATCTGGTGATACCCCGAGTAGGCATTGAGGAAAGACAGGGTTTCGCACCCAGCAGTGGAATCCACGATTTGATCGATGCGAGGCAGAGGGTAGGGAACTTTCGGACATGCTTTGTTTAGACCAGTGTAGTCTACACACATCCACCATTTCCCTCCTTTCTTTCTCACAAGCATAGGGTTGGCAAGCCATTCGGGATGGAATACCTCTTTGATGAACCCTGCCGCCATTAGCTTATGGATCTCCTCGCCTATGGCTCTGCGCTTTTCTTCGTCGAATCGGCGCAGAGGCTGCTTCATGGGTCGGGCTCCAGCTCGGATATCCAGCGAGTGCTCGGCGACATCCCTCGGTATGCCGGGCATGTCCGAGGGACTCCACGCGAAAACGTTGGTGTTTGCGCGAAGAAAGTCGACGAGCACTGCTTCCTATTTGGGATCGAGCTCGGAGCCGATCCGGATCTGCTTGGAGGTGTCGTTGCTGGGGTCGAGAGGGACGGATTTAACCGTCTCCGCTGGCTCGAAGTTGCCGGCGTGGCGCTTCACGTCTGGCGCCTCCTTAGAGAGGCTCTCCAGGTCGGCGATGAGGGCCTCGGATTCGGCGAGGGCTTCGGCGTACTCCACGCACTCCACGTCGCATTCGTACGCGTGTCGGTACGTGGGGCCAACGGTGATGACCCCGTTGGGGCCCGACATCTTGAGCTTGAGGTAGGTGTAGTCGGGGACGGCCATGAACTTGGCGTAGCATGGCCTCCCCAGCACTGCGTGGTAGGTTCCTCGAAACCCGACCACTTCGAACGTGAGGGTCTCCCTTCGGAAGTTGGAGGGTGTCCCGAAGCAGACGGGTAGATCGAGTTGTCCGAGGGGTTGGACGCGCTTCCCGGGGATGATCCCGTGAAAAGGCGTAGCACCCGTCCGGACCGAGGATAGATCGATACGCAGGAGCCCGAGGGTCTCGGCGTAGATGATGTTGAGGCCGCTGCCTCCGTCCATGAGGACCTTGGTGAGCCTTACATTGCCGATGACGGGGTCGACAACGAGCGGGTATTTCCCTAGGCTCGGCACGCGGTCGGGATGGTCGCCCTGGTCGAAGGTGATGGGCTTGTCGGACCAGTCTAGATAGACTGGCGCCGCCACCTTTACCGAGCAGACCTCCTGACGCTCTTGCTTGCGGTGCCGAGCTGAGGCGTTCGCCACTCGCCCACCATAGATCATGTAGCAATCGTGGACCTCAGCGAACTCTCCTGCCTTGTGATCTTCCTTCTTATCGTCGTCGCGAGCCCTGCCACCCTCCGCGGGTGGCCTGGCCTTGTGAAAGTGGCGCCGAAGCATGGCGCACTCCTCAAGGGTGTGCTTGACGGGCCCCTGATGATAGGGGCACGGCTCCTTGAGCATCTTGTCGAAAAGGTTGGCACCTCCGGGAGGTTTCCGAGGGTTCTTGTACTCGGCGGCGGCGACAAGGTCCGCGTCGGCGGCGTCGCGTTTCGCTTGCGACTTCTTCTTGCCTTTCTTCTTGGCGCTGCGCTGAGTTGACGCCTCGGGGACATCTTCCGGTGGGCGGCCCTGGGGCTGCTTGTCCTTCCGGAAGATGGCCTCAACCGCCTCCTGGCCAGAGGCGAACTTGGTGGCCATGTCCATCAGCTCGCTCGCCCTGGTGGGGGTCTTGCGACCCAGCTTGCTCACCAGGTCACGGCAGGTGGTGCCGGCGAGGAACGCGCTGATGACATCTGAATTGGTGATGTTGGGCAGCTCGGTGCGCTGCTTCGAGAATCGCCGGATGTAGTCCCGGAGAAATTCTCCCGGCTGCCGTCGACAGCTTCTGAGATCCCAGGAGTTTCTAGGGCGCACGTACGTGCCCTGGAAATTGCAGGCGAAGGCTTGGACCAGGTCGTCCCAGTTGGAGATCTGCCCCGGAGGCAGGTGCTCCAGCCAGGCTCGAGCGGTATCGGAGAGGAACAGGGGAGGTTGTGGATGATGAGGTTATCATCGTCCGTTCCACCCAGGTGGCAGGCCAGCCGATAGTCCGCGAGCCACAGTTCCGGTCTCGTCTCCCCCGAGTACTTTGTGATAGTAGTCGGGGTTCGGAACTGGGTCGGGAACGGCGCCCGTCGTATGGCGCGGCTGAAAGCCTGCAGACCGGGTGGTTCGGGCGAGGGACTCTGATCCTCCCCGCTGTCGTAGCGTCCCCCACGCCTGGGGTGGTAGCCTCGGCGCACCCTCTCGTCGAGGTGGGCCCGATGGTTGCGGTGATGGTGCTCGTTGCCGAGGCGACCCGGGGCCGCAGGCGCTGTGTTGCGCGTGCGCCCGGTGTGGACCGAGGCTTCCCGCATGAATCGGGAAGTCGCGGTGCGATGTTCCGAGGGGTACCCCTGCCTTCGGGAGGCGGAGCTTTCGGCCCGTCGGACCACGGCATCCTCCAGGAGATTCTTGAGCTCTCCCTGGATACGCCGCCCCTCGGTGGTTGATGGCTCCGGCATCGCGCGGAGAAATATTGCCACTGCAGCCAGGTTCTGGCCGACTCCACTGGAAGTCGGTGGCGGCCTTACCCTGACATCGTCGGCGATGCGGTGCTGGAAGCCCTGGGGGAGATGACGCACTTCTCCGGCTGGAGGTTGGCCCGCCCATTCCTGCCCGATGTCCCGACGGATCGGCTCAAGTGTTCCTGCTCCCTCGTCGAGCCTGGCCTGCATCTCGCGGATTTTCTCGAGCTGTGGGTCATGACCCCCCGCCGGGACGGGGACCACAGCTAGCTCCCGAAGGATGTCAACGTGAGGCACAGGCCCAGGGGGATCGCCGTTTTCCGGCATACCAAGATGGTTGCCTTTGCCGGGACCCCCTAGATCGACGTGGAAACATTCACGACTTGGGCCGCAGTCCTCGTCGCCGGGGCTGCGGCTACCGTCGGAACAGTCGGAAAGGCAATAGTCGCATGCGGTCATGAAGTCCCGCATGGCACTGGGGTTACCAAGTCCAGAGAAATCCCAACAGAAGTCGGGCTCGTCATCTTCCTCGTACCCCGAGGGCCCGTAGGTCGAGACGGCCGTTAGCCGGTCCCAGGGTGACCGCATATGATACCCCAGAGGGTTTGGACTCGCCTCTATGAGAGCGTCCACCGAAGCGAAGTCGCTTGGTGGGTCGAGGCTGAATCCAAAAGGCGCGAGATGGGAATCGGTTGGTACCTCTTGGTCGACAGGCGGTGACGAAGTCACGTTAGGGGCCGACTGCACCGTCGTCTCAGGTACGAGGGTGACGCCCAGCAAGTCCTTCGCGAGCGTGCTGGCGTCGTCCGTTTGCTTGGGGTTGGCGTGGTTCGGGGAGACGACGCTCGTCTTCGTCTCAGACGCGAGGTCGATGCCCGATGTGCCCCCCGTTGGGGCGTCGGCGTCATCGACTCGCTCGATAGCCGACGAGGTGCCGCCTCCTGCTTGGCCTTGGTTGCATCGCCTCCTCCTCCGTCGGCGAGGGAGGGGACGGGACAAGCCCGAATGTTGTTCTTCCACCACGTGGGGAAGACGTCGTCGATTCCACCGCCGGCGGGCGGGTTGTCGGCCGCCATTGTCGCTGTCGCGCGGCGGGGGAAGGAGTATCATGTCGTAGCTGCCGTTGAGGGACATGAACTCAAGACTCCCGAAACGGAGCACCGTCTCGGGCTGGAAAGGTTGCTGGAGACTGCCCATCTGGAGCTTGACGGGAAGCTGTTCGTCAACTCGCAGCAGGCCCCTACCTGGCGTGCCAACTGTCGGCGTTTCGAACCTAGGGGGTCCCTGGACCGACGAGTAAATTGTCGCCGCGTGCCCCAGCCCAGATGGGTCGGCGCGAGACGGAGCGCGAAGGGGGGAAGGAGCCGGAGGGAGACAGGCGTGAGAGGTGAAACCCGCGGCCTTCGTGTTTGTCCCGCGCCCAGGTCGGGTGCGCTTGCAGTAAGGAGTTACAAGCGTCCACGCGGGTGGGAGCGAGCGGCCTTACGCGAGCGCCGTCCCGTCCTTCCCCGCGCGGCCAACCCTCTGTAAGAGGGCCCTGGACCTTCCTTTTATAGGAGTAAGGAAAGGATCCAGGTGTACAATGGGGGGTGTAGCAGTGTGCTAACGTGTCTAGCGGAGGAGAGCTAGTGCCCTAAGTACATGCCATCGTGGTAGCCGGAGAGGTTTTGGCACCCGGTTCGTGTGGTGTCGTGGCCGTCGGAGGAGCGCTGGAGCCTGGCGGAAGGACAGCTGTCGGGGCTGTCGGGTCCTTGCTGACGTCCTCTTGCTTCCGTAAGGGGGCTGAGAGCCGCCGTCGTCATAGAGCGTGCGGGGCGCCATCATTACATGTTTGGCGGAGCGAGCCAGATGGGACGCCGGTCTTGTTTCCCGTAGCCTGAGACAGCTTGGGGTAGGGTAATGATAGCGCCTCCTGTGACGTGGTCGGTCCGAGCCCTGGGTTGGGCGAGGTGGAGGCTCCTCCGAGGTCGAGGTCGAGTCTGTCTTCCAAGGCCGAGGTCGAGTCCGAGCCCCTGGGTCGAGCGAGGCGGAGACCGTCGGCTGAGGCCAGGGCTGAGTTCGAGCCCTGGGGTCGGGCGAAGCGGAGTTCGTCGTCTTCCGGGGTTGAGCCCGAGTCCGAGCCCTGGGGTCGGGCGATGCGGAGTTTCCTATGGTGCCTGAGGCCGGACTTGGCTGCCGTCAGCCTCACTCTGTCGAGTGGCACAACAGTCGGAGCGGCGCAGGCGGCGCTGTCCTCTTGTCAGGCCGGTCAGTGGAGCGGCGAAGTGACAACGGTCACTTCGGCTCTGTCGATTGGAGGGCGTGCGTCAGGATAAAGGTGTCAGGCCACCTTTGCATTAAATGCCCCTGCAATTCGGTCGGTTGGCGTGGCGACCTGGCCAAGGTTGCTTCTTGGTGAAGACTGGGCCTCGGGCGAGCCGAAGGTGTGTCCGTTGCCGGAGGGGGTCCTCGGGCGAGACGTAAATCCTCCGGGGTCGGTTACCCTTGCCCGAGGCCGGGCTCGGGCGAGGCGTGATCGCGTCCCTCGAATGGACCGATCCTTGACTTAATCGCACCCATCAGGCCTTTGCAGCTTTGTGCTGATGGGGGTTACCAGTTGAGATTTAGGTGTCTTGAGGGTACCCCTAATTATGGTCCCCGACACCAGCGAATATTGGAGAAATTATTTAGAAAAAAAGTTGCAGAACTTCATGCATCCAAAGAAAGATGCTTCGAAAAATCCCTGAGCTGCGTGGAGAAAATAATGGCTAGCTTCGCGAACGTGGGCGCCTATTCCAACGAAGATAACTTTATACGAGGCGACCCTGAAGGCGTTATCGAATGGATAAGCGGAGAAGCTGAAGCTTTCGAAGAAATTTTAAGTGATCGTGGGGATGTCTGCGCATTCTCCGGTGCGAGAGGAATTTCAGCCATCTTGGAGAAGGCGGGTTGCGAACATGTCAAAACCCTGGCCCAGGCCGAAGCTGCCTTCTCCGTGGATGACACAAAGGATTCCTCAGCCAAAGCAAGTTTAATCGGCGGAAAATTTTATACTGACATCTGGGCAAATGGCGGCCGAGAAATGGCCCACGAAATAATGAAGAAAGGTGAAAAGATATTCATGACACTCGAGAAGCAACGAGAAGAGCTGAGGAAGCTGCAAAACGCGAGAGACAGATAGGTATCGTTTAATGGTCTTTAGCTTCGTCGTTTGTTTTCGTGACTTCGAACTGATTGATTTTTTCTACCACAGCTGAATTATCTCCTCCACCGGAGCCGTTCGACCCCCTTGCCGACCCAGAAACGAAGAAAGCAATAGAAATCATCAATATAGCCGAATCTATTGTTGACGAAGTTGTTAACAAGTTGCTGAATGAGATTGCATAAAAGGTCCTAAAAGAGGACTGATATTGTAAAAACATTTTTAGACGATCAATGTAGTTTTGTTGTATGAAGACTGTAATATTCGATGTGTATATTTTTTAATTTAATGTGTAGATTACTTGTAATTCAGTTCTTTGCGATGCATGAAACTTTATATATATACCGTTTTTAGCCTTCGGCGAAAAAACACCTTCCTTTCTTTTCATGCTTCACAAAGAAGAAAATATGTGCTTTGTGAAAATATCCATGCTTCGTAAAAACCTCCCAGCTTCGTAAATGAAGGATCCCTTCTTTTGCAATAGAGCTGACGATGCTGTATTTCTCAGCTTACTTTGTGCCTTTGCACATTTTCATTTTTTATAAAGCAGTCTCCGAAGGTCGACTTCGTATTCAATTTGTGTCATCAGTGCAATATGATGTATGATGTGATGCTATGCGGGATGATGTGATGATATGATGCGAATGATGCTCATGCCGAAGATACGCACCCACACGCCCACACTAGAACACACCATCTCTGTGTTCCCTTAGGAACGATTGAAGTTTCTTTACCGTTTATTTTTCGGCTTCACCGCTTATTTTTTGGTGTAAGTTCTACATCCCCTTAGGAACGTCTTTTGAACTTCTTTGCCTTTTATTTCGGCGGTATTTTTCGCGTTGACTTTTCGCGCTTCGCCTTATATTTCGGCGGTATTTGGCTATGCATTCCCTTAGGAATGACTTTTGAGCAGAAAACTAACACTGTGCTCCCTTGGGAACAACTTTTTTGTAGCTTCGGCAAGACTTATGCTACGCTCCCTTAGGAACGACTTTTTGAGCTTCGGCAATTTTTGAGCTTCGTAAATTTGTGAAGAAGATATATTTCATTTTAATAGAAGCGAAACTATTACAAAGAATTAAAACTAGATTTGCATTACTTGTCCCTTATTAAAAAACAAACTGGCATAGAATAAAAAAGTGTTTCAGAAAGTAGGATATCTCTCAATAGATGTGCTTTGACTCCGGCACAATACTGTTGACTGTGCGAGCTTCGGATTCCTCCCTGAAATCCCGCTGATGTTGGGTGTGTTGGCGCCCTTCTGACTGCTGACCTCGTGAATAGGTAGGTTGTAGTGGTGGCGGAGGTGGAAGCTATGGCCAAGAAGCCTGTGGCTGGCTAGCCGAAGCAACAAAAGCTGCAGAATGATTACCCACATATTCTAGTATGTAGGGTGAATGGCACGAAGCAGTGTGCAAGACCTGCTTCGGTTGATTCTGTCGAGCTTCGGCTTCTGCGATCTCCTTCTGCTTTTGGATGGTGATTTGGCACATTCTTGTAGTATGGCCCTTGTCTTCACCACAAAATAAGCAGTAGATCTTCCTAGGCTGATCCCCATATCTTCCTCCGAAGTCCCTGGCGCCTCTGCCTCTTAGAGCTGGCAGCCGGAAAGAGCTTTGTTGCTGCCCCGAAGATTGTGAGGTATACTGTGGCCTCTGCAGCTGACTTCCTTTGTCATCACTCTGAGTGGAGTTATGAATTAACCTGACATGCCTCAGGTGGATTCTTCTTCTGAAGCCCCTGGTCATCTTAGAGAATCTGTAAGCTTCCTCCCTTCTTTGGCCGAAGTCATTGTCAGCCCGGATGTACTCATCCATCTTTTGAAGCAGCTTCTCTAGAGTTTATGGGGCCTTCGTGGAGAAATATTGGGCGGTAGGTCCTGGGCGAAGACCCTTAATCATGGCCTCAATGACAATCTCATTGGGCACCGTAGGCGCTTGTGCCCTCAATCGCAAGAACCTTCGTACATATGCCTGAAGGTACTCTTCGTGGTCTTGCGTGCATTGGAACAGAGCCTGAGCTGTGACCGGCTTCATTTGAAAGCCTTGGAAGCTGGTAACCAACATGTCCTTAAGCTTCTGCCATGATGTGATAGTCCCTGGCCGAAGAGAAGAATACCATGTTTGGGCTACATTCGGGACTGCCATGACGAAGGACTTCGCAATAACTGCAGTATTGCCTCTGTGGGGGACAGATATCCCCTGGGTCCACTAGAAGGATAAAAGACCTCACGTAAGGCCCAAAGGCCCCATAATTCGTAAGGTCATCCCCCTCGTGGGCCTAGGAGGAACGACCAGTGAGACAGATCAGCACAAGGCCGGGTCGGTGCAAGCCCAGACGGCCCAACAACATCCGAGCAGTAAATCACAGCAGTGACCTGACCTTCCCGCACAGGAGCCCCGTACATCGGAACTGGGCGAGGATGAGTCGGCTGAATTATAAGGAGACAGACTCAGTTAGTTCACTATTATTCTGGCTCACGTTGTTATCATATTCACATGTAATGCCCCACGGTCGAGTATATAAGGCCTAGGGGGCACCCCTTCAAGACGATCAAGAGAGACATCATTCATCACTTAGCCATCCACCCCGCTCTCTACGTTTTCCAGCACTAGAGAGCTCCCTTGTAACCCATTGCATAAAGCATTCCAGCCAGGACATAGGGTGTTACGCATCTCAAAGCGGCCCGAACCTGTACATCATTGTCTACTATTTCTCGTGCGCCCAGCACGAACCATCGAGCTACAGTCGGTAACACCGTCCTACTCCTAAAAAGCAACTTGGGGGTAACCCTGGGTGCACGGTCGGACCCGAAACACCGACAGCTGGCGCGCCAGGTAGGGGGTGTGTCATCGATCCAAGCTATCTCAATGGCCGTCACCTTCCAGCGCAAGATCATCCTCCACCCCGGATCCATATTCTGCTTCGGTACTATCTCATCTGTAGCGGATGAGGAGGGAACTCTGCATCGCCTTGCGGATCCGCCGGAGAAAAAGCCTTCCTCAGGAATCTCCGGGAAAATCGGGGCGAGGCAGGAAAAAGCGCAACCTCCAGCGCTCCTAAAAAAGATCACCTCCAGCAAGATAGGAGCTGAGGGTCCCTCAGCCCGGAGAACTCCGCTGTCCACCTCTCCGACGAAAGAATGGACATGAATCAGAAGGAGAAAAGAAGCAAAGGATCATCAAATTGATCTTTCTGCACCTCCGCCCTCAAAGGAGAGCAGAAAGAAGATCGATGTGACAGCTACTCCATTCTACCCCGACGTCCTCTTCATCGGGAGAGTGGAGTCGCCCCCCGTCTCCGACGACGAGCCGACTGCACCCGGAGAGGAACCACCTCAGCGGGAATCCCGCCGACAAAGGAACCGACGCCGAAATATCTGGCGACATCACGAGGCCGGAGAGCGGGACCTGGCGCAGCCTGTATCGCAAGACGAGGTCTCAGAGATAGGAGAAACTCCGGAGGAACGTGTCTTCAGGGAACGAAGGAATTCCCGACGGCGTGATTGTCGACGGGCTCAAGAACAGGCCGAGCAGGAGACAAGGCAACGTCGGGAAAATCCACTCTTCGGGCGCAACCTGAACCCCGACTTTGCCTGAGCCATGAACACGCCGAGTGAAGTCGGAGGGGTGCTGGCTCGGATAGCTGATGGCCTCCCTCGGACTCCGGACGCCGAGGGCTATCGGCGGCTGTTCACTCAAGCAGCCAATCACCTTCTACCCCTCGCTCACCTGCCGAACGATCTACGACACGCCATCAACAGTCGTCGGGACGCGCGGAGCTCCATCAATGCTTCACGTGAACGATGACACGAGAACGAGATCCGTCGCCGGGAAGAGTACGACCAGGACCATGGCATCCCAGCACGGAGTCAGGCTACCAGGACCGAGTCGGCCACGACTTCAACTGGAGGCACCGCCCGGGGACGGTCGAGGTACCACGATGATCACTCCCCTCCCCGGGACAAACAACATCATCGATGACAGGAGGACACGTGTGGAGTATCGGCACTTACTCCGCGCCTCAGGGCCATTCAATGGCCCCCTAACTTCAAGGTATTCAACATCGACAAATATGAACCTAAGCAGGATCCAGGAGGCTGGCTGGCCATCTACACCACCGCTGCCCGAGCTGCTGGGGCGACCGAGGACGTAATGACCGCATACTTGCCTATCGTCCTCGGGCAAGACGCGCTGCAATGGCTGCGACACCTACCCCGACACTGCATCAACGACTGGAGCGACTTCAGTCGGCGCTTCACCGCCAACTTTCAGTCTCTCTCCGATAAGTCGGCGCAACCATGGGACCTCAAATCCATCAAACACCGAGGGGACTAAACTCTCCGGTCATACCTCAAAAGGTTCCAGACCATGAGAAATCGTATCCCCGAGGTCGCCAAGGCGGCAGTGATCGAGGACTTCTACAGAGGATCCAATGACTCGGTGTTGGGGACTTGTTCTCAAATGCTATGAATTAAGAACAAGGCAACATAAAATGTTGAATATTAATGCTCTTCGCCCGCTGAAGCATTATCTCCCCAAGGATTTAATGAACTTCGGACGAAGACCATGAGTAGAATATCACGAAGGTCACACCTTCGTGATCAGACTTACAAAATAATATGAAATAAAATATAAAACATGAAACATTAGAGAAAGATGTACCAAAAATAGATAACATTATTCACATATTTTATTATATGAATTTAAATATCAAAACATAATGTTTATGTACATTTATACCTTCGCCTTGGCAGAAAATGATAATTCCCGAGCAATGCGTTTGCAATTACAGGATTGCGTGAACAGTAAAGGAATACTGTTCACTATTTATAGGCACAGGACACAGCCTGTAAGGAATTACAATCATACCCCTTATAAAAGTTTACAATAATGACTCAGACCCTTATGGACTAAAAGGTCATTCCATCTTTAAGTCGGTTCGATCCTTCATCTTCGGATACGCTATAACACCGAAGCTTCATGAGTGATAGCTTCGGCATCACGTATAAGCAGCTTTTGCCGAAGCTGTTTCTTCCTGCAGGACCTTCGGCGACGAAGCATGGTCCCAACAGTAGCCCCTTCGCGGTGCTAGATCGTTTTTCGTAACGAGCTTGATCCGTGAAAAAAGTCTCTTAGGCTTCGGGAAGCCGAAGGTCCGAAAAACACCTTCCCTGAGCTCGTTGCCGAGAAACGATACAGTTTCCGAGCGTGGAACGGTCCCACCATGCAGGTTCACTTTCTCGGTTTTTGCGGCCCACCGTTCAGTGGGTGCGAGCGACTGTTTGTCCGGTGTAAAAATCTTGACGATTCACCTTCTTACCTGCAGCACTATATAAATAGACAGGTAGGTGTGAAGTTGCCACAGCATTCATTGCTATTGCACTGTTTTGCTGCCAAAAATTTAACCATAGCCGAAGCTTGACTTTTGCATTCAAACGAAGCTCCAGTTTGGATTCTGCTTCATCACGAGAAGAGCTTCGGAAAAAAGGTTATTAATTTCCAAGGAATTTTCAAGAAATTTAAAATCAAATGGCCAGAGTACGCTCCACTGCTAGGGTTGAGCGTGATGGAGATGAGACCGAAGCCGCTGAAACTATTTCGATTTCCGAAGCTATGAGGCGTTCTGGGCTGGTTTCATTAGAGGACACACCTGCTGCCGAAGCAACACAAGATGATGTTGAAGAAGTTGGTTCCGAAGATGAGTACAGCTGCGGGGTGCCAAGTAAACCTAGTCATTTGGACTTTGGAAAGTCCACCATTTCTGAAGCTGATCTTCCTAAAATGGTGAAGATGGGTTATTTTAGTGAAGCCAAGAAGGAATTAATTTGTTTTGGTGGAGAGGAAACTATCCCAAAGCCAGGAAAGGACGAGGTAGTAGTCTTCAAAAGTTTTCTTAAAGCTGGTCTAAGGTTCCCCCTGAACAAGATGATTGCTATTGTACTGAATAAGTTTGGGATTTACCTTCATCAGCTGACCCCCAATGCTATTGTTAGATTAAGTGTTTACATTTGGGCTCTTCATAGCCAGGGGGTGGAACCGTTCGATGAGGGTTTCTGCTGAGTTCATGAATTACACTACCAGACTAAAGCCAGAGGAGATGGTCTGCACGGAAATTTTGGCTGCTACAACTTTGCTTATCGCAAGACTACGAAGTTTCCAGTGATAAGCTACCGAAGCAAATGGCCAGCCGAATGGAAATCTGAATGGTTTTATGTTAAAGTTGATGAAGATGAAGATAAATTGGTCCAGAGTCCGCTAGAACTAACCTTCGGAGAAACGAGGCCCCGATGCAACATGATAATGGGGAGCCCGAGTCAGACTGCTTTGGCTGAATTTCGAGTGATTTCAGATCATATTGGCACTAGAGACCTAGTGCAGGAATTTTTGGCTTTTAAGGTGTTCCCAACACTGAGGGAGTGGGAAATGCCGAAGCTAGTGGGAGAAAAGAAAAAGGGAGAACTTGTTCGATTGCCTTATCACTACAAGTTTAAGAAACATTTTAAAGCACCCTGCCAAGAGTGGCTGAACACAATTGAAATTATGTGCAACGAGATACTCGGCAATTACTCTAAGAAAGAAGATCAATTAATGACTGCAGCCTTCGGCACACGTCCGAAACAAAGATTGAATCATGTGCTAGATGCCTTGAATTTTGATTACCCTGACTATGAGCAACTGGTCGGAGGTGCCGAAGGCCAGAAAAGAAAGAGGATTGTGAGCGCCCTTGACAAAGAGGGCACCAAATTGGCTAAAAAGGACAAGGAAATTTCTGAAAAACTGAGCCCTAAGCCGAAGATAGCTGCTCCGAAGAAAAGAAAAGCTGCATCCCCAAAACCAAAGACGTCGGCCCGAGAGGAGGAAGCTCCTGCAACACCTTCTGCTGCCGAAGTGGAAGAGATTCTGAAGGTAATGACTGAACCTTTGCCTATCAGGCTAAGTCCGCTGGCGCCGGAACTGACGAAGTTTTTTCAGAAGGACAAAGAAGCTTTGGCAACAGAAAGTCCCGCAAAGCCGAAAAAACGAAGAATTATCTAAGTGGCCGATGTCATTCATCAGACACCGCCGCCGACATCGGCGTCAAAAATTGTCATTGCCGAAACCACAGCCACCGGAGCCGAAACCACCGGAGCCGAAGCCTCCGAAGCTGAAACCACCGGAGCCGAAGCCACCGGAGCCGAAGCTACCGGAGCAACCACTGAAGCCGAAGCCACCAGAGCCGAAACCGGGACCACCGAAGATCCTAATCTAGAAACCACACTTGGTGGTATTGGCAATATACTTCTGAGAATGGCTGAAGAAGAAGCTGCTGCGGTTGCGGTGAATACGACAATTGAAAAAGGAAAAGAGCAAATTGAAGACACTTTGGAAGAAGAAAATTTTAATTTTCAAGATATACTTGGACAAGAGTTAACAGACACTGAAAAAAAAGAGCTAAAGAAATATGCTATATCCTGTGGATACAAACCAGGGTCTCTGCTATTTGGTGGAGTCAATGAAGGGAAGCTAAAATGCCTTCGGAATCGAACCGAGGCCAAGGTTGTTAGGACCTTCTCAAAAAGCGTTGGCCTGTCGAAGATAGAAGCGGACCTCTACAGGTACCAGCGACACCATATTGCCGGTAGCTTGCTCTATGCTAGTTTCAAGGTACAATCTCAACTTACGAAGGTTTCTGATGAAGGTTTTTTCTTTTTAAAATTAAAATGTTTTCTGACGAAGGTTGTTTTGGCAGAGTATACTACTAAGTAAAGTCCTAAGAATGCAACAAGATCTTGAAGAGGAGAAAAACAAAGCTACCATCAAAGATCTAGAGAACAAAATCGAAAATTACGAAGCTACTTAGAAGAAAAAGGACTTCGTTATTCAAGACCTTGAAATCAAAGTTAAAGATCGCGAAGCTGCCTTGGAAAAGAAAGACTTCGTCATTCATTCTATGGAAGGTTCACTGGCTGAAGCCCAAGCCGAAAATGACAAATTAAACAATGAATTACTTATAAAATCAGAAAAATCCGAGCAGGAAAAGAAGAATCTCGAAACAAATCTCAAGACCGAAATCGAGAAGAATTCAAATTTGCAAAAATCATTGAAGGAGCTTCAGGAGAAATGCTTAGATTTCGGCAGCCGATGTGTGTAGCGGCTGAAGGATGTGTTTCACTCAATTGGAGCCAGCTCTGATAAGTTTACACCTTCAGCTGAAAACCTGCCAAGCACCTTGGAATACATCGAGGGCGAAGTTGATGCACTTGACGAAGTTATTGCTGGGCATGCTGATTTCTGCGCCCTGCTAGCTTCTCGAGGCACGGCTACCGCTTTCCTGAAGGCTGGCTGCACACACGGGAAAATTGTAAATAGGCCAAACTTCAGTTTGTCACCGGCAGATTTGGTTGACATCCCAAGCCTAGCCCGAAGCATAGGAAATAGGTTTATGACCCAGATTTGGATAAACGGCGGGCGAAAAATGGCTGGTGACGAAGCTCGGAGCCACCTTAAGCCAGTGAGAAACTTATACTTATTACTTTTACCTTCTCCTTGAATTCTGCACCTTTCTCATTCCGTTTTAATATGTACAGGATGATGAAGCTGAAGAATGACGAGCTGAAGCTTAACAGTTGCTGCAAAAGACTTTTCTGCAAAAAATTCTAGAGAAATCTTTGTAATATAATTGTAGAGAAACTTATGTAAATTTGTGCATACCTTGTAATATATTTCCCCTTTATCCGTGTACAATCTGCTTTGCTGTGGATGAAATTTTATTTTTGAGCCGAAGGCGAAAAACACCTTCCCTTCTTTTCGTACACATCGAAGCATGAAAATTCCTTCT
The DNA here is from genome assembly GCF_902167145.1 of Zea mays. NCBI lineage: Eukaryota > Viridiplantae > Streptophyta > Magnoliopsida > Poales > Poaceae > Zea > Zea mays. Next base: position 19,250,870 of record NC_050102.1, read on the forward strand.
TTCTCCGAAGTTTTTTCCTCATAGCCGAAGCATCTGCCTTTTCTGTATGATATGATGATGATGATCCTATGTATGTCTAAATGAATGTTTATGAATGCAAATGTCATGATGTAAGGTATCGTGCAAATGAATATCCGAATGTATATTCGAAACCATAATCATAGCCTTCATTCCCTTGGGAATGACTCAAATCTTTTTGCCGTTTATTTTTCGGCTTCACCGTTTACTTTTCGGTGTATCAGCGCTGACTTTTCGCTGTAAGCCTCCCTTAGGAGCTTCTTCGCCTTTTACTTTCGGCGGAATCAGCGTTTATTTTTCGCTGCAAGCCTCCCTTAGGAGCTTCTTCGCCTTTTACTTTCGGCGGAATCAGCGTTTATTTTTCGCTGCAAGCTCTGCATTCCCTTAGGAACGACTTTTGAGCTTCTCCCTGTTTTCTTTTCTTTTTCCTTTGCACTTGATGGTGCGTTCTCAGCTTTTACATTTACATCTTTGGGGGATATCGCTCTTATAGAATTGAAATAAGAAAAAGAAAAATTACATGTTGTGGCCCCATTAAAAACCTTTCTCCCCCTTTGGAAAGGAAAAGGGTGCCACACAAGAAAGAATAGAAAAAATTACATCAAGCTAAACATAATATCGCCGAAGCTCGTCCGCATTCCATGATCTAGGAATGTCGTTGCCGTCCATATCCTTCAGTCTGTAGGAACCGGGTCTTGACGAAGATACTACCAGAAAAGGTCCTTCCCACTTCAGCTGTAACTTGCCTACTGTCTCTGGGTTGGCTATTCTTCGAAGCACCAAATGTCCTGGTTCAATGTTCTTTAGCCGAACCTTTCTATCACGCCATTTTATTGTTTCAGCTTGGTATTTGTTGATGTTTTCCACAGCTTCAAGCTTGATCCCCTCTATAGCATCTTTTTCCATAGAGTAATCAGCTTCAGCTTCGTCTTCTGTCGAAGCTACTATTCTTATTGATCCTGCTTTGGCTTCTTCCGGAGTTATTGCTTCGTCACCAAACAATAGTTTGAATGGTGTAAAACCTGTTGATCTTGATATTATTGTGTTGTGGCTCCACACCACTTTGATTAATTCGTCTGGCCACTTTCCCCTAGGCTGATTGAAGATTAACTTCATTATTCCTGTCATTATGATGCCATTATCCCTTTCAACAAGTCCATTTGACTCCGGATGCCGAACTGATGCAAAATGGATCTTCGTGCCAATTTGTTCACAAAAATTTCTGAAAGCTTCGGAATCAAACTGCATTCCATTATCCACAGTAATAGCCTTCGGCACTCCGAAACGACAAACAATATTTTGCCAGAAAAACTTTTGAATAGTGACCGAAGTTATTGTGGCTAAAGGCTTTGCCTCAATCCATTTGGAAAAATATTCCACTGCCACTACAACATATCTTAAGTTCCCTTGTGCTGGTGGTAACGGACCTAACAAATCAAGGCCCCACCTTTGCAACGGCCAAGTGGGTTGTATTAACTGGGTTAGAGACGAAGGTTGTTTTTGATCTCTTGCACATTTCTGACAACCTTCGCACTTTTGAACTAATTCCGCTGCATCCGAAGCTGCCTTTGGCCAATAAAATCCTTGACGAAAAACTTTTCCAAGCAAAAGCCTAGATCCAATGTGAGATCCACATAGGCCTGCGTGTATTTCCTTCATCAATTCTATACCTTCGGCTCTGGATAAACACTTGAGTAATGGAGCACAGGCTCCATGCTTGTACAGCTCCCCTTCTATTATAACATATGGTCGAGCTCTTGCCTCTATCCTCCTGTTATAAGCTTCGTCATCTGAAAGAAAGTTACCCTGAAGGAAAGAGATGATCTCAGTTCTCCAGTCTTCACTATAGACAGGAGATATGTTGAGGACTGCTCTTTCAAGAAGTTCGACCGAAGGTGCTTTTATTGTTTCGAAAAATACTTCCGAAGGTAAGGGCAGCCCCTGTGCTGCTGACTTGGCTAATAAATCAGCATGTTCATTTTCTCCTCGAGGAATATTTTTAACAGAAAACCCTTCAAAGGAAGCCTCAATCCTTCGGACCGTGTCTAAATATTTTTCAAGCTTCAGATCTCTTGCTTTATAACTTTTGTCAATATGACCAGAAATAACCTGGGAATCAGTTTTAAGAACTGCCCTTCTAATTCCCATTGCCTTTAATTTCCGAAGGCCCAAGAGCAAAGCTTCGTACTCAGCAATGTTATTTGTGCAACTGAAATCAAGTCTTGTTGCATAACAAGTTTTAACTTTGGAAGGTGCGACCAACACAGCAGCTGCTCCTGCTCCGAAGGTTCCCCAAGAACCATCGCAAAATACTGTCCAAACTTCAGCATCTTTACTCGTTTCTTCTTCCTGAACCCCTGGCGTCCAGTCAGCAATGAAGTCTGTCAATGCTTGGGACTGAATCAAAGATCTATGCACATAATCAATGCAAAATTCATTGAGTTCCGCAGCCCATTTTCCAACCCTTCCAGTAGCTTCTCTATTTCTCATAATATCCTTCGATGGTTGTGAAGAAGGGACAATAATATTGTATGCTTGAAAATAGTGCCGAAGCTTCCTGGAGGCCATCAAAACAGCATACAACACCTTCTCCAATTCTGTATAATTTTTCTTTGATAAACTAAGAACTTCGGATACAAAGTATATTGGGGCTTGCTTTTTGACTTGGCCTTCAAGCTTCTCTTGGACAAGTGCTGCACTTACCGCTGAGTGCGAAGCTGCCACATATAACAACAGAGGAGCCCCTAGCGTAGGTGGAGTTAGTGTTGTTAGGTCTATCAAATATTGCTTCAGCTCTTTGAAGGCTCTCTGCTGGACTGGTCCCCATTGAAAAACTTCGGCTGACTTCAGCACTTCGAAGAATGGTAAATTTCTCTTTGCTGATCTAGATATGAATATGTTGAGAGATGCCAGTCTTCCTGTCAATCTTTGAGCCCCCTTCTTTGTACTTGGTGGTTCCATTCGAAGGATAGCTTCAATTTTATTTGGATTAGCCTCAATCCCTTTTGTTGAAACTAGGCAGCCAAGAAATTTCCCTTTCTTCACTCCGAAGACACACTTTTCTGGATTCAACTTTAAACCGGCCTGTCTAAAATTAGTGAAGGTCTCCTGCAGATCAGCAATGTGATTTTCTTGCCTCGTGCTTTTTACAATGATACCATCAACATAAGTTAGCACATTTCTGCCTATCTGAGAATGAAGAACCTTCGCTGTCATTCTGCTGAAGCTTCCTCCAGCATTCTTGAGCCCCTCAGGCATCCAAAGGTAACAATATGTTCCACTAGGGGTTATGAAGCTGGTTTTTGGCTCATCCTCCTTCTTCATCCAAATTTGATGATAGCCTGAGTAACAATCCAGCAGACTCATAAGCTCTGATGAAGCTGCTGCATCAACTAGGGAATCTATCCTTGGCAATGGAAACTCGTCCTTCGGACAGGCCTTGTTGAGATCAGTAAAATCAATACACATCCTCCATTTACCATTGGCCTTTTTTACCATAACAGTGTTACCTAGCCATTCTGGGTATTTTACTTCTCTGATAACTCCGGCACTGAGGAGTCTTTTCACTTCATTCCGAGCACCTTCGGCCTTATCATCAGACATCTTCCGAAGCCTCTGCTTTCTGGGTCTGAAGGATGGATCAACATTGAGCGAGTGTTCAATAACATCCCTGTTGACTCCGCAAAGATCATTAGCTGACCATGCAAAAACATCTTTGTTGTTGAACAGAAACCTTATCAAGGTTTTCTCCTGTTCTTCGGACAGTTGGGATCCCAGTAGCACCTTCTGCTCTGCTATGTCATCACATAAGAGCATGGGCTTCGGCTGATCGGCCGAAGCAGCTTTCTCCCTTCTGAACTTGTATTGTTCACAAGCTTCAGCTCCATCTATGTTATGGATTGCTTTTGAGTCTGTCCTGTTTCCTTCGGCCCTTCTGGCAGCTTCCTGACTTCCATGAATAGCAATGGGCCCTTGGTCCGAAGGTATCTTCATGCAAAGATATGCTGGATGAAGAATTGCTTCGAAGGCATTGAGAGTACCACGACCAATGATTGCATTGTAAGGGTATTCCATGTCAACAATATCAAACACAATTTGTTCAGTCCTTGTATTGTTAATAAATCCGAAGGTTACTGGCATTGTGATTTTGCCAAGTGCTACAATCTGCCTTCCTCCGAAGCCACAAAGGGGATGTGTGGCATCATGGATCTTGTCTTCGGGCTCTTGCATCTGTCTGAAGGCTTTGGCAAATATGATATCAGCCGCACTGCCTGTATCAACCAAAACATTGTGGACCAGAAATCCTTTGATCACACAAGAGATAACCATAGCATCATTGTGCGGGTAATTCTTGAGCTGAAGATCCTCTTGAGAGAAGGTAATTGGGATGTGAGACCATCTTGACTTGATGAAGGGTTTTTGTACCCCTACGTGTTGTACTCTTCTCTGTGCCTCCTTCTTCTGTTTCTTGTTGGCCGGCTCTGAGCATGAACTGCCTGTTATCGGGAGAATCAACTTCGGAGCCGAAGCAGTTCCAGCTTGGTTCTTGAATGAAGCCATCAGCTCAAAAAGTGGAAGTGAGTTCACCGGAGGTGGGCGCTAATGTTGGGGACTTGTTCTCAAATGCTATGAATTAAGAACAAGGCAACATAAAATGTTGAATATTAATGCTCTTCGTCCGCTGAAGCATTATCTCCCCAAGGATTTAATGAACTTCGGACGAAGACCATGAGTAGAATATCACGAAGGTCACACCTTCGTGATCAGACTTACAAAATAATATGAAATAAAATATAAAACATGAAACATTAGAGAAAGATGTACCAAAAATAGATAACATTATTCACATATTTTATTATATGAATTTAAATATCAAAACATAATGTTTAGGTACATTTATACCTTCGCCTTGGCAGAAAATAATAATTCCCGAGCAATGCGTTTGCAATTATAGGATTGTGGAACAGTAAAGGAATATTGTTCACTATTTATAGGCACAGGACACAGCCTGTAAGGAATTACAATCATACCCCTTATAAAAGTTTACAACAATGACTCAGACCCTTATGGACTAAAAGGTCATTCCATCTTTAAGCCGGTTCGATCCTTCATCTTCGGATACGCTATAACACCGAAGCTTCATGAGTGATAGCTTCGGCATCACGTATAAGCAGCTTTTGCCGAAGCTATTTCTTCCTGCAGAACCTTCGGCGACGAAGCATGGTCCCAACACTCGGCCTTCGTCCGAACCATATTACAGAAGGCGCCGACTACCTATGAGCAACTATTCTGGGAAGCCGACCTCTACATCACCACCGACGAGCGAGCTCAAGACCTCATCGGAGGAGTGAAGCCAGCACCAGCGGCACCGCGACGCGACACGAATCAGTAGCCCAACAAGCGTTGGGAGAAGCGACCTTGCGAAGAAGTCCACGCCGCCGGACCACCTGCCTCTCGCGCCCGGGGAGGACCTCACGGAGGCGAACGCACGCTGGACGACATCCTCGACACCCAGTGCCCGTACCACAAGGACATGCGCCACACCCTTCGGAACTGCAGAGACTTCAAGCACTCCGTCGGGCACGGCCGACCCTTCCAGCCTCTACCTCCTCCTCCGCCACGAGGAGGACCAGGAGAACCGCGACAACCCCAGCAGCAGGAGGAGGGAGGAGGTGGAGCCTTCCTGCGTGTCGACAGAGATGTCAATGTCATCTTTGGCGGACACGGATCGCAGGAGAACAAGAGACAACAAAAGCTCAACGATCGCCAGATACTGGTGGCAACTACCGGCCCTCCCACCCCATACCGATGGTCAGAGCACCCGATCACCTTCACTCGGGCGGATCAGTGGCTCAACTTCGACCACCCAGGCAAATACCCGCTCCTCGTCGATCCGGTGATCCGAGAGAGCAGGGTGAAGAAGGTATTGGTGGACGGGGGGAGCAGCATCAACGTCACCTTCCCCCGAACACTCCAAGGCTTGGGAGTTCACCTCAAAGAACTCCACGAGTTAGACACTCCTTTCTTCGGCATCGTGTCGACTGAAGGCGAATACTCGCTGGGCCACATCTACATGTCGGTCACCTTCGGAACTCCGGAGAACTAGAGAACCGAGTTCCTGAGGTTCGAAGTGGCGAACTTTGACTGTGGGTACAACGCCATCATCGGGAGGCCTGGATTGGCGAAATTCATGGCCATTCCGCATTATACATACATGATATTGAAGATGCCAGGGCCGCAAGGGATCATAACTGTGCACGCTGACTTCCAAGGCGCCGCAGAATGTTTCCGAGTGGCCATTCAGGCGGCCCTCACCACCAAACCATCGGCGACTTCTTCTGCGCTGGCGAACTCTAAGCCTGAGGAAGACCTCGTGGTACCCGCGAACGAGGCTCAAGCCGCGACTTCTATGCGGCCGACTGAAGAAACCAAAAGAGTCAACCTTGGGTTCACTGATGAACGCAAAACTGCCATCATCAGCTCCAGCCTGGATGACAAATAGGAAGGCACGCTCGTCCAGTTCCTGCAAGATAACCGAGACGTATTCGCGTGGCAACCTGCGGATATGCCGGGAGTCCCGAGAGAACTGGCCGAGCACAAATTGAAGGTCTACCCCCAGGCGAGGCCGATTCGGCAAAAATTACGTCGTTTCACGCCCGACAAGAGAGAGGCCATCCGCGCTGAGCTGGCTCGCTTGGTCGCGGCTGGATTTATTAGAGAGGTATTACATCCCGAGTGGTTAGCCAACCCTGTTCTTGTACTCAAAAGAATAAAGTGGATTGGCGCATGTGCGTTGACTATAAGATATCAACAAACATTGTCCAAAGGATCCCTTCGGGCTTCCTAGGATAGATCAGGTGGTAGATTCCACCGCTGGATGTTCTATGCTGTCCTTCTTGGATTGCTACTCTAGGTATCATCAGATTAGCCTGGCAAAAGAAGACGAGGAAAGAACAACGTTCATCACTCCATTTGGTGCTTTCTGCTACACCTCCATGCCATTCGGCCTCAAAAACGCTGGAGCGACTTATCAGAGAGCTATTCAAACATGCTTAGCCGATCACTGGGGCAAGCGTGTGGAAGCTTATGTGGACGATGTGGTGATCAAAACAGAAAATTCGGAAAATTTCATTGAAGATTTACAGCTGGTCTTCAACAGTCTACGACGATATCGATGGAAGCTTAATCCCGAAAAATGTGTTTTCGGGGTACCAACAGGAAAGTTGCTCGGGTTTATTGTCAGTCACCGGGGAATTGAAGCTAATCCAGAAAAGATCGAAGCTATCATGAGGATGGAGGCACCGCGATCACATAAGAAAGTTCAAAGACTTACCGGATGTATGGCAGCCTTGAGCAGATTCATATCCAGGCTGGGAGAAAAAGGCTTACCATTTTATAAGTTACTCAAGAAGGTGGACAAGTTTCAGTGGACTTCAGAAGCACAGGAAGCCCTAGATGCATTGAAAAAGTTCTTGACGACACCACCAGTGCTGAAACCACCACGTCGAGCCACGCCGACTCAACCAGCTGAAGATCTGCTGCTATATATCTCTTGCACGACTCACGTGGTGAGCACCGCGTTGGTAGTCGAGCGAGCAGAAGAAGAACATGCATACCCAGTACAGCATCCTGTTTATTTTATCAGTGAAGTTCTGGGTCCCTCGAAGAAGAAATATCCTCAAGTTCAGAAGCTATTATATGCAGTACTTCTAACTGCACGCAAGCTCCGTCACTACTTCGACGACCACAAAGTCATAGTAGTCACTGGATTTCCGATAGGAGATATTCTTCACAACAAAGAAGCCATCGGGAGAATAGCCAAGTGGGTCTGCGAGCTGGGATCTCATGACATTGAATTTCGACCTCGCACTGCCATTAAAACTCAAGCACTGGTTGACTTCGTATCGGAGTGGACCGAACAACAAGTACCAGATAACCCAGAAACTGCAGAAGTATGGCGAATGTACTTCGATGGCTCGTTAAAGCTGCAGGGAGCAGGCGCAGGGATCCTCTTTACTGCACCTGGAGGCGAGCACCTCAGATATGCCCTTTAGTTGTTATTTCCAGCCTCTAACAATGCAGCAAAATATGAAGCTCTGATTCATGGACTGAACATTGCTATATCACTGGCATCAAGAGACTTATGGTATATGGAGATTCTCTGGTAGTCATAAGTCAGATAAACAAAGAATGGGATTGTTCGAGCGATTCCATGGGAAAATACTGCACTGCCGTCCGGAAACTAGAAGACAAATTTGAAGGTCTGGAATTTCACCATGTAGAGAGAGATTGAAACACGACAGCTGATGTATTGTCCAAGCTAGGATCCAGTCGAACTCAGGTCCCACCTGGAGTCTTTGTTCAAGAAATATCACACCCAAGCATCTCACTGGATCAGGCAGAAGAATGTAATACTTTGAGCCAACCAGAGTCAGATTCTGATGACTGGAGGAGGCCGATCATCAAATATATAAAAAATGAGGAGGAGCCAGATGACAAGAATACATCCGAGCGCATCGCAAGACAATCAACTCACTATACACTCATTGGGGAAACACTATACAGAAGGGGCGCATCCGGAGTCCTCATGAAATGCGTTCTCTCAGCTACTGGAAAGCAACTTCTAAGTGAGATCCATGCTGGGCAATGTGGAATACACGCAGCATCCAGGACCCTAGTTGGGAAGGCCTTCAGGTCAGGTTTTTACTGGCCAACAGTGAAGAGTGATGCGGTCGAGTTAGTCCAGAGGTGCGAAGCCTGCCAGTACTTGTCAAAACAGCAGCATCTACCAACACAGCAGCTGCAGACTATACCCATAACCTGGTCGTTCGTGTGCTGGGGATTGGATATGATTGGACCTTTCAAGAAAGCTCAAGGAGGATACACTCATGTACTGGTGGCTATCGACAAATTCACTAAATGGATAGAGTTCAAACCCATTGCTTCTCTAACTTCAGCTAAGGCAGTGGAATTCATACAAGATATAATATTCAGGTTTGGGATATCGAATAGCATCATAACTGACCTAGGATCCAACTTCACCAGTTCAGAATTCTTCGATTTCTGCGAGCAAAAGAGCATTCAGATCAAATATGCCTCGGTGGCACATCCAAGAGCCAACGGGCAAGTAGAAAGAGCCAACGGGATGATATTAGAAGCACTCAGAAAGAAAGTCTTCAACAAGAATGAGAAGTTCGCAGGAAAGTGGATCAGAGAATTGCCATATGTAGTTTGGAGCTTGAGAACTCAACCCAGTCGAGCTCTGCATGGAAATACCCCCTTCTTTATGGTTTATGGTTCAGAGGCAGTGCTACCTGCCGATCTCAAGTTCGGGGCACCAAGGTTAATCTTTGATAACATAGCAGAAGCTGAAGCTACTAGGCTGGAAGACGTTGACGTACTCGAAGAAGAGCGACTGAATACGGTGATTCAATCAACGCGATACCAGCAAACTCTAAGGCGCTATCATGATAAGGCCATACGGCGTCGATCCTTCGCAGGGGGAGATCTCGTCCTCCGCCGAATTCTAACGGGGGAGGGACGACATAAATTGTCACCTCTATGGGAAGGACCATTCATAGTAGCAGAAGTCACTCGGCCGGGATCATATCGCCTCACTCAGATGGACGGAACAGAAATTGGGAACTCATGGAACATAGAACATCTCAGGAAGTTCTACCCGTAGCTACATCATGGAGGCTCTCGGAACGACGATGTATTCTGTAAATTGAGAAAAATATCATCAATAAAAAGGTTTCAAAGGCACTCAGATTGTTCACTGTCAATTGGCACGCTTACTTAACTCGGGATGGCCACTATGCCCTACTAACGAAGCAATCGGCTTAAGTCGGCAATGACTTAAGGCGGTGCGACATGCTCACGCATACTTAACTCGGGGTGACCACTATGCCCTACATCAGCCATTATGTCGTCAGGAACAACCACACCAGGTCTCCTCATCAGGATCCGCCCTATGCAAATAGCTTTATCGTGCTGGGCCCTCAGAGTAGCAGAAGTCTCTTCAGCAGCCTTGACAGCCAACCACACGGTTTCTAGCTCCTGGGCGACGGATTTCTTGGAAACACGCAGATCCTTGATGACAACATCTTTGGTCGACACCAACTGCCTGAGGCGAATCACATCATCCAAGGATTCTTGCAGTTTATAACGATGATTGTCTAACTCCTCCCTGGTGAAGCGATGACTCCTCTCCAAGATGGTCAACAAGTTGCTGGCGTCACGGTATAGCTTGTCAAGGTTGTCGCGAGAAGTAATGAGGGCACGTTTTTCTTCCTACAGACAAGAATCAGTTTCCTCAAACGTTAAGCAAGCAATAAGAACACAGCAAACAAAGCCAAGATTCACAGGTCACCTTTTCAGAGTTGAGCTGAGCACAGAGAGTAGAGTTCAGCGTGTTAGCATCATTCAGAGAAGCAGAAACCCGGGCCAGTTCAGTCTGACCTTGAGAATACTTTTCTTCAAGATCAGAGCACCGCCGGGCCAGTTCAGCCTGACCTTGAGAATGTTTTTCTTCCAGATCGGAGTACTGCCGAGCCATATCTGTCAAGAAACAGTCAAGCAAAGGTGTTAAAATAAAAAGCAGTATCAGGTAGCCAAAAAGAAGCAAAAGAGCACTGACCGGCATTTGCCACCTCTAAATCAGATACACGCCGCTGAAGCAGCACTGGATTCCAATGCGCCAGAGACAAAGCTCCTTCCGGGACAGAAGCACCCTGCAAGTTCAGCTGACTAGACATCTCATCGACCAACGCCTGGCATTAAAAGCAGACAAGCATGAGAACAATTATCTGCCTGGGTAAAGTCAGACCAGAAGAAACCAAAATACATGGAGGTTGGAGAAGAATGAGGGGACCCCCAAGTCGTGAGAGATCAACTGATGGCTCGGTGAAGGATCACCAACCGGAGCAACTCGCAACGAATCAGCAGGAACCAATTCAGTGTCATCAGCAGAACCCAGAACTCTGTCGTCGGGTGCGCTGGCCTCTAAAGCGACTCCTTGACTGAAGGCTTGGGCTACCACCATGCAACCAGAGTGTGGAGGAGAAGACCCTACGTGAACATCCATGGAAGTGCGGGAGGGAGAACCCACTCAGACACCCTCGGGGGCTGGGTAAGCGCCAGCACCATCTTTGAGGGCTGAGTTCTCTGCAGCAGCCACCTCTAAGGCTGAAGGTCCCTCAGTCACTTCCATGGGAGCAGTGCAATCCAGACCAGCTTCCTGACCCTCAAGACCGCGCTCCAAGGTCGATGAGGCGCGGGACGCTGCCCGGGATGACCCCAACCCGGCATCGAGCACATTAGCACAAACATCCATCGCGCCACCATCTGCCGGCTCTGACAACAGATCTTCTGGAACCATGTCTTCAAGAGTTTGATCAAAGTTCCCCAGAGATAATTCTTGCAGACCAATGAGGGCAGACAAGGCAGGAGAAGGCACACCACTACTTTCCCCACTAGCTATGTAACGCCGGCTGTTCTTCCGAATCAGAGAGATTTCGTCCTCTTCTTCATCATCCTCAACAACAACATGGACAACACACCCATTGGATGCAAAAACTAGGGCACGGAGCGTGGAGGCGTGCGACAGTGCAGTACATATGGGGTTTTCCCGGGCCAGACGCCGTTTCTAAAAAGTGCCCAGTCATCACCCAGCCGTTATTTCTAAAACACTGGTGTGCCATGTCATCACCCAGCCGTTATTTCTAAAATGTTGGCGTGCCATGTCATCACTCGGCCATTATCTCCAAAACGGCCAACGCGGCCCAAATTGACTCAGCTGTTGTTTCTAAAAACGCTGACGTTATTCGACTTCACTCGGACACTACTTTCAAAGCGGCCGACGCGACCCGTTATCATTCGGATGTTACCTCTAAAACGCCGATGTTGCCAGTAACCGCTCGGTGGTTATTTCTAAAACACCGACGCGACCCGTTATCGCTCGGCTATCACCTCTAAAAGCCCCAACACCGCTGATAATCACTCAGCCACCACTACTAAAGCGCTGACATCGTGAAGAAGGCAGTCTGAAGCACGACTCAACGATTCTAAGTTGCTAACTCAAGCGTTATGTTCAGAAACAGTCTCTGCAGTAGGCATCAACACAAACGACGATCAACAAGAAGGCAGAATGATACGCACAAGAGGGATTGAAATCATTCTTCATTATACGGGAAGTACTGCCGAACTTACAAATCAACTCATTATGAGCTGATGCTTTCCCTTCTACTACATTACATTTAACTAACTATACTACTAGCTACTACTACATTATTTCGCTAATACTATTTCTACTACTAATCTACACTAACATCTAAAACCAATGGCGTCTAGCCACTGGCCTTGTTGCTGCCCTTGCTGCTGCCCTTGCTGCCACCACCGCCGTCGCCGCCGCCACCCTTGCCGCTGTCGTCACCGCCCTTGCCGCTACCGCCGCCGCTGTTGCCGTCGCCTCCGTCGTCGTCGCCGTCACCGCCGTCACCGCCGCTGCCCTCCTCGGACGAGTCGGAGGAATTCTCCTCGTCCGAGGAGTACTCCGACTCATTCGAGCCCTCGAGCCCGGCACGCTCGACGGCCCGGATGTAGGTCCATACCTTCGCGGCGATCCCCTGGGAGTCGTCTGAATCATTAGACGACGCTGGGGGAGAAGCAGGAGCCGGAGAGCCCTCGGACTCGGAGGAGAACTCCTCCTCCGAGTATTCCGAGTCACCGAAGTCCTCCGAGGGAGGAGTCGGCTCGCGCTTGCGCTTGTCGCCCGAGTGATGCGAAGAGCTGCCACCTCTCTTGCTCTTGCCCAGGGCGGAAGTGGAAGGAAGGAGAGGAGATGAAACAGCAAGCAGTAGCAAGAAGCATGAAAACACTGGAGAAGCAAGAGCACTATTTATAGAAGAAGAAGGCAACCGCTCACCTCCTACCACGGCCACCGAACAGTCACAAAAATTCAATATGCAATTCAAACCGTCTGAAGACACGTTAGGTGGCCGACGCCGTTTCACGTAACACGACACCCATTGGGACTCCAGTCAACTGCGCGGGCGATATGATTACACCCGCGGTCACATCAAGTTACTACTCAGAAGCAGTTTGCTAAACGCTCAGCGTATCAAGCCGTCCCTTGCCTACACCCATTGGGGGGGACGCCCAGAAATTATCAGTATATTTTCCAAAACTGTCACATCCGTGCAGAATATGCAATGAATACTCCAAGACAGAAAAGAGATACCAACAAGGATCAAAGGAAAGCCAAATATAGCCGATAAGGTACAAGTCTAATCGACAGAAGCATCAAAGCACGAAGTGACATGAAGACTAGTCAAGAGCCATCTATCGAACGTCCAATCAGTCGCAGATCAAATAAATCGCCAGACCTAGCAAGATATGGGTAGATCGTGTACTCGTCTTCAAAAACAAAAATGTATGCTGACCTCTGAAGCATAACGTTGATGACATAATGCTGACCTCTAAGGCATTCGACAAAAGAAAAGGATGATTCTTAGAAAAAAGCACGAAATGAAGACCTTCGAGTGGATTATTTTCAAAAATCCACTCGAAGCTCGGGGGCTACACCCATTGGGTGCACCTTTGGTGCACCCAATGAGTCATCATCCCCGAAGAAGCAAAATGCTGACCTCTAAAGCACAAGGCAAAGTTAAGGCAAGGCTGACCTCTGAAAAAGCACAAGTGCAAGATGAAAGTAGTTTTTGATAATACCCGAAGTGAAGACCTTCGAGTGGATTGTCTGCAAAAATCCACTCAAAGCTCGGGGGCTACACCCACCCAATGGACTTCACAGTTCGACAGTGCAAAATGCTGACCTTCGAAGCATAAACCCGAGACAGAACACCAAATTTTGAGGAATAATAGCAGGAGAAGACAGTAAAAAGAAGACGTGGATCACTCAGAATTCTGAAGCAGTGGCCCGGCAGACTTATTTCCAAAAGCATTCCCTGGTAAAATCAAATACTGCAAGTTGGACCTAGGATCTTTGGGACGTTTATTTCAAAATCAGCCCAAAGATCGGGGGCTTATGGTGGACAGATATCCCCCGGGTCCACTAGAAGGATAAAAGACCTCACGAAATGCCCAAAGGCCCCATAATTCGTAAGGTCATCCCCCTCGTGGGCCTGGGAGGAACGACCAGTGAGACAGATCAGCACAAGGCCGGGTCGGTGTAAGCCCAGACGACCCAACAACATCCGAGCAGTAAATCACAGCAGTGGCCCGACCTTCCCGCACAGGAGCCCCGTACATCAGAACTGGGCGAGGATGAGTCGGCTGAATTATAGGGAGACAGACTCAGTTAGTTCACTATTATTCTGGCTCACGTTGTTATCATATCCACATGTAATGCCCCACGGTCGAGTATATAAGGCCTAGGGGGCACCCCTTCAAGACGATCGAGAGAGACATCATTCATCACTTAGCCATCCACCCCGCTCTCTACGTTTTCCAGCACTAGAGAGCTCCCTTGTAACCCATCGCATAAAGCATTCCAGCCAGGACGTAGGGTGTTACGCATCTCAAAGCGGCCCGAACCTGTACATCATTGTCTACTATTTCTCGTGCGCCCAGCACGAACCATCGAGCTACAGTCGGTAACACCGTCCTACTCCTAAAAAGCACCTTGGGGGGTAACCCTGGGTGCGCGGTTGGACCCGAAACACCGACAGCCTCCATACGAAGATATAGTTGCTTCATAGCTCATCAGAAAACTGCTTTGGATCTGAATTCCCATCATACATGGGAAGCTGAGGTGGCTTATATGACGGGGGCCATGGGGTAGCCTGCAGTTCTGCTGCCAAGGGAGAAGCATCATCAAAAGTAAAGGCATCATGATTAAAATCATCATACCATCCATCCTCATTGAATAGGCCTTCCTGATGAAGCTCCCTGTGCTGGGGCCTTTGGTTTTGTTCATCTTGAGCAAGATGACGCACTTCTTCAGTAGCTTCATCGATCTTCCTTTGAAGATCAACCAGCCGCGCCATCTTCTCCTTCTTTCTTTGTACTTCCTGATGGATGATCTCCATATCCCTGATCTCTTGGTCCAACTCCTCCTCCTGGAGTGTTGGACTGGTGACTTTTCCTCTTCTGGCTTCGGCCTCTCGGAGAGAGAGAGTCTCCTGGTTTAGGTCCAGCGGCTGCAATGCAGCAACCCCTAGCACTGAAGCTTTCTTCGGCGGCATGACGAAGGTCAGTACTTGCCGAAGGTGGTCGAAAGGGTTCACCGGAGGTGGGCGCCAATGTTGGGGACTTGTTCTCAAATGCTATGAGTTAAGAACAAGGCAACACAAAATGTTAAATGTTAATGTTCTTCGTCCTTCGAAGCATTATTTCCCTTAGGATATAATGATCTTCAGACGAAGGTTATGAAATACTTACCTTCATCAACGCGATATATGTTAATAAAAGAAAAAGCATATGAAATATAAGAGGAAAGATAAGTAATCACATAACATTATTAATTCATTATCATTATATTATTCTAAAAAGATAGAGATAATATTGAATTACAAATGTACCTTCGACTTGATAGAAGGCAAAAAGTACAAGCGTGACGCAAAAGCAAGTACAAGTCAGCGTGAACAGTACGGGGGTACTGTTCATCTATTTATAGGCACAGGACGCAGCCTGTGAGAAATTACATACATGCCCTTTACATTTATTATTGACTTATATACAATTCTATGAGGACTAGATAGCCTTTTCCCATTTAAGTCGGTTCCTTTTTCCGCCATTTAGCCGAAGCTCCCTTGCCCGTAGCTTCGGAGCAACTCCATCCATCGTCACGATCATGCTTTTTACATCGTACATGCTTTTAGCCCGAGTCCGAAGGTACCTGTTCATATGTCACACTTGGATGATATTGTTAAATCACGTTTTTGTGGACCTTCGGAGGACGAAGGCCCCCAACAGTTGCTGGATCGTTGTCTTCGTATGATGTATTTATTTAACTATTTTGTACAGAACTCCTCTTATATAGCAAATATGTGACATTCGTTTCTGTACCATGAGTCATCATATGTATGAGACTTGATCCTAGCACACATTTGATTCTCGCCCGGATTTGGCCCTTAAATCTGGGTGTGACAAAATAAGAAGTTACATTTCCATATTCTAATATGTTATTGGTTTCCAAGGGTGTTCGATAATTATTTTCTCAAATATTGGGAGTAGCAAGCTATAAATCATCCTTACAGTGTGATACCTGATTCATTGAGAATTACAAAACACAAACATCATGAGGATGGTATAATCTCCAAAAAGAGTACTTTGTTAGGTTGGACCCTATAGCCATATAGAATGTGCACCTATTAGGCATGCTAACAAAAAGTGTGACACATACGTTTTGTGAACCTATTGATATTTTATGTCTTTTTATAATACTATATTTTATTCAAATACAAATACTTATTACTAGTAAATTATAAAATCTAATTAGCTTGAAAATTAATCTTTAAAGATTCCATCGTAACTAGATTGAGCTTAATAAAATTAAATTTTATGAATGGTCAATGATAACTATACTTGTTTTCCATGTCAGTTTGCTTGTAAACAAATAGACCAATGCCTCTATGTTCTACATGGCAGACGAGGGCCACGCTGGTACCCTGCGCAAGATAGAGATGTCAATATCGACATAGTCTAATTTCCATTGTTCGTTTAATAGCCAATGAAAATAGTCTAACCAAAACCAACAAAAATAAACTAGTGTCCATTGACTATCTAAGGTCGACAAAAATTGACCAATTTTTGTTGTCTTATCTAAAAGCCCACATAAATTATTTTGGCTCACGAATGTTTTTTTCCTGTGGTGAGGTATGTGTTATACATATGCAAGACTTGTTTCACATAAGGAGTTAGGCCATAAAAGCAAAAAATTTGACATGGATTGTTATGAAGGACCATAACAACTGTTATTACCATCTCAATGCAACAAACATCTAATCAACCTTTAATTAAACTATTACCATGAAAAAACTTAGACTTAAAGAACAAAGTTTAACTAAGTAAAGATTTGTGTTCATAAAGGTGTTATTCCCAATCATTCACATGCATGTTGTAATCAATTTGTACCTAAATAACTAGACATAAGAAGAGCGGCCATCTCACGAGAATCCCTGAATAAATTACTAGAACACCAAATAAATAGTAGTTTTTTCTAGAATCGAGAAAACTTGAATACTCATTAGCTAGGAAAAAGTGGTGAATTGCACCTTCCTTCTCTTATGCTCGATGCTCTTTCTGCAAGGGTCACTATCACAACCATTATCCCTTGAGTAGTACCAACTACGTGATTCCATCGTATGTAGCTCCTAGTAGTTACACCTATGGGAATTAAAAACTCAATCCTGCAATTCAACATATGCTCAAGCCTACATGTTTGTTCCTTGTACATGTGCAGAAGACAATCATCATAGTCTTCAAATGATGACCCATTATTACTGATGTCCATTTTGTTAGCATGATTGATCTCCAAATACGATTGAGGAGACACCATCTTAGGTTGATTGTGTGCACTGCAATTCCTGGTGCAATTATGGGTATATCCCATGTTTTGTGCTCCTTGTTAGTATATATGATCAATAGATATCCGAGGCTGCCAGCCTATTTGTATAGCACTGGTCATATGGCTAGTATCACATTTATTCTTTGTAAAATGGTCACACTTTCATGGTAACATGAGTGGTTGAAAAACAGTAAATGCGTATCACACCTGCGCGGCCCACCGTCGCCAAGGTGAGGCGTGACGTGGCATGGCGCACCACCATCATAGTCATGGTCGTATTGTAGGGTAGCGTTTTTTGGTTGGGTCCATAAACTGCGGATCATTTTCTAAATGTAACACTAGGAGTTTCAGAACTTAACTTTAGAAGTCATATGTTTGATGACAAAGAGTTACCTGACCTCTGATTTCTCGTGCCATTTGAGCACTCCCATCCTCTGGTGTCTTCCTGACTGTTCATCTTTCCTGACTTACCTATCGAAATCTCATCCTAAAATTTGCTCTTGGTTTGCTTCTCTATCACTGCTCAGCTGTCACACGAGCACTACATTCCAACACTTATGTGCACGAGTTCTAGGGTACCAGGCCTCCAAAATTAAAGTCGCCCAAGTGTTTATATACTTGGGTGAAGGACGATAATCACATTTTGGGGGAATATTAGCGATATGACTGCTTACTTCCTCCACTTCTTTTTGGTGTTTTTATGGTGATTGAGTCAACACAGCAAAAACAACGCACTGCATCGACCTGTATGATTATATCAGCTGACAATTTCTTCGTTAGGTATGTATATTTTGAGGGGCTTAAGAATATGTTACTGTTTATTTTGTTCATATTCATTATATTCAAATCACATGTGCACCTTTCTAATGACACCAATTATTTAGTATCAATTTTCAAGATTAAAATGTAATTAAATATGCCTAAGTTTCTAACAATGGGGATTGTGTGACTCTTTCAACCAATTATTGCACAAGTTAACTAAACTGAAATTAACATTGGTGAATAATGTTGGTCACTCATTTTTAATTGCTGTATACAATCAAAAACAAGGCAACACAATATTAAAAAATATTATCCTTCGTACTTGAAGTGTTCAACCTTTGGGACATCCAACTCAGGTACGAAGGTTATTATATAATCCATAGGATTGTCAGAGGATGAAGATAAAAATTACACAAGGTTATGATTTTAACGAAGCTAAATAAGATTACTCATCTCAACCAACTCGAGATCTCTTTCTTCGTATAAAACAAATTTACAATAGTACCTTCGGCTTTTAACGAGAGGGAAATCCAAAGGTGCCTTAGAAGAAAGAATTACATAGAGTTGTTCCCCTGTCTTCTAAAAGGTACTTTATGCAGGGCATTGTTCATCTATTTATAGTGTGGTGGTATAGCTTTGTGTAAAGTTACAAATATGTCCATAAAACTTGTACATGTAGTTTACAAATGATGCAAGGACAGTATCGTTATTATGCCTTTACTGCTTTGATTACAGAGTCTTGAAAACACCTTCTCCCAGCCTTGTTTCACTTCTACCTTCGTTTTCTTGTGTTGTTATGACGAAGCCAACATCTTCGTCTTCCTCCCTGTCCTGCTCCAAAGGTATTCAGCACCGAAGCACCTGCAACATTTAAGGATATGCTAACAACTAATAGTTAAATATGTTTTTGAGGACCTTCGAAAGACGAAGGACCCCAACAAATACTACCATAAATTATTTTTTCTAGTGCAAAATAGCCCAACCAAGCAGCACCTATGTGGCTAATGTTACACATGTGTGAAGGTGAATGGATCACGCCATTCTCACCCATGTATTTGGACAATACCAAGAGGAAAAGACCACTTATTTATTGTATTGTATAGAGAGAGTCTTTCTTACATATAAGTTATAACACAACAAATTGGTCACTAAATGTCAAAGCCAACTAGATACCACATCATCTCTAGCTTATCTTACTAATATTCTTTTGGCAAAATCCAAAATCAATCTACATAAGCACAAGGTCTAACATGTGTATAAATACCTCCTAGATTAGTCGGTAATCCATCAACCATATTATTGAGACCAACAAGCAACATAGAAAGTGGAATACAGTAGCAACAATAGAGCAACAATGGCGGCCAAGATATTTTCCATCCTTATGCTCCTTGCTCTTTCTGCATGTGTTGCTAACGCGACCATTTTTCCTCAATACTCACAAGCTCCTATAGCTGCCCTTCTTCCCCCATACCTTCCATCAATGACCGCTTCAGTATGTGAAAACCCAGCCCTTCAACCCTACAGGCTCCAACAAGCAATCGCAAAAAGCAACTTACCTTTATCACCCCTGTTCTTTCAACAATCGCCAGCCCTATCTTTGGTGCAGTCATTGGTACAAACCATCAGGGCACAACAGCTGCAACAACTCGTGCTACCAGTGATCAGCCAAGTAGCTCTAGCAAACCTTTCTCCCTACTCTCAACAACAACAATTTCTTCCATTCAACCAACTGTCTACACTGAACCCTGCTGCTTATTTATAGCAACAACAACTACTACCATTCAGCCAGCTAGCTACTGCTTACTCTCAACAGCAACAATTTCTTCCATTTAACCAATTGGCCGCACTGAACCCCTCTGCTTATTTCCAGCAGCAAATACTACTACCATTTGGCCAGCTAGCTACAACAAGCCCCGCTTCCTTTTTGACACAACAACAATTGCTTCCGTTCTACCAGCAGTTTGTGGCTAACCCCGCAACTCTCTTACAACTGCAACAGTTGCTGCCCTTTGTCCAACTTGCTTTGACAAACCCAGCAGCCTTCTACCAACAACACATCATTGGCGGTGCCATCTTTTAGATTGCTTATTAGTTGTAATTCAATAATGAAGTTTTTTGGCTGATGTATGGGGCCTCCTAGAAATAAGAAGTTACATTTCCAAATTCTAATGTGCTATTGGTCTGCAAGGGTGTTCGATAATTATTTTCCCTAAGATTGGGAAGCAAGCTATAAATCATCCTTATAGTGTGATACCCGATTCATTGAGAATTATAAAACACAAACATCACGAGGATGGTATAATCTCCAAAGAGCGTACTTTTTAGGTTGGACCCTACAACCATACAAAATGTGCACCTGTTAGGCATGCCGATCAAAACGTGTGACACATACGTTTCATGAACCTATCGATATTTTATCTGTTTTTATAATATTATATTTTATTCAAATACTAATACTTATTACTCGTAAATCATAAAATCTAATTAGCTTGAAAACTAATTTTTAAAGATTCCATTGTAACTAGATTGAGCTTAATAAATTTAAATTTTATGAATGGTCGATGATAATTATACTTGCTTCCAATGTTAGTTTGCTTGTAAATATGCTAGACCAATGCCTCTTTGTTCTACATGGTAGATAAGGGCCACACTTGTACGCTGCTCAAGATAGAGACGTCAACATCAGCATAATCTAATTTCCATTGTTCGTCTAATAGCCAATGAAAATAGTCTGACCAAAACTAACAAAAATAAACTAGTGTCCATTGGCTATCGAAGGCCGATAAAAATTGACCAACTTTTGTTGTCTTATCTAAAAGCCCACATAAACTATTTTGGCTCATGAAAGTTTCTTTTTCCTGCGGTGAGCTATGTGCTATACATATGCAGGCCTTGTTTCACATAAGGAGTTAGGCCATAAAAGCAAAATTTTTACATGGATTGTTATGAAGGACCATAACAACTGTGACTACCGTCTCAATGCAAGAAACATCTAAGTAACCTTTAATTAAACTATTACCTTGAAAAAACTTAGACTTAAAGAACAAAGTTTAAGTAAGTAAAGGTTTGTGTTCATAAAAGTGTTATTCCAGATCATTCACATGCATGTTGTAATCATTTTGTACCTAAATACCTAGACAGAAGAAGAGCGGCCATCTCACGAGAGTCCCTGAATAAACTACTAGAACACCAAATAAATAGTAGTTTTTTCTAGAACCGAGAAAACTTGAATACTCATTAGCTAGGAAAAAGTGGTGAATTGCACCTTCCTTCTCTTATGCTCGATGCTCTTTCTGCAAGTGTCACTATCACAACCATTATCCCTTGAGTAGTACCATCTATCTGATTCCATCGTATGTAGCTCCTATGTAACACCCTCTCCAATCCCTAGACCGGCGGTACTTACTCCTGACACCTCTCTAGGATCATATATTGTCCCCACAGACCAACACGAGTCTTTTGTGCATACTTTGTCTTCACTCATGCGCACCCGAGAAAACTTCCCGGTCGGTCACCCATCCCAAATTTCTCCAAGCCAAGCACGCTTAACTTGGAGGTTCTTTCGAGATATGTTTTCGAAAAAGAAGATGCACCTTGTTGGTATGGATACTCTATTAATTCTATTAAGCCTTGGGCCATGAAATCACCATCCCAGGGGCCAGGATATCACAATCCACCCCTCTTAGAAGACCGACATCCTCGTCGGTCAACCCCAATCTAGGAACCTTCTCTCTTAGCCACGTCTGTGTGTTTAGTGTCGTCATATGCCATGCCATGTGACCACTCTGGGCCCACATGCGCCATGTGCCATATACCCGAACCCCCTAACCCACACATGCCCGTGAAACCGTGAGGGTCAGCTCTGATACCACTTGTAACACCCCGTCCAATCCCTGGACCGGCGGTACTTACTCTTGGCAGCTCTCTAGGATCATATATTGTCCCCACAAACCAACACGAGTCTTTTGTGCACACTTTGTCCTCACTCATGCGCATCCAATAAAACTTCTCGGTCGGTCACCCATCCCAAATTGCTCCAAGCCAAGCACGCTTAACCTGGAGGTTTTTTCGAGATAGGCTTCCAAAAAAGAAGATGCACCTTGTTGGTATGGATACTCTATTAATTCTATTAAGCCTTGGGCTAGGAAATCACCATCCAGGGGCCAGGATATCATATCCTAGTAGTTACACCTATGGGAATTAAAAACTCGATCCTGCAATTCAACATATGTTCAAGCAAACATGTTTGTTCCTTGTACATGTGCAGAAGACAATCATCATAGTCTTCAAATGACGACCCATTATTACTGATGTCCATTTTGTCAGCATATATGATCTCCAACTACGATTGAGGAGACGTCATCTTAGGTTGATTGTGTGCACTGCACTTCCTGGTGCAATTATGGGTATATCCCATGTTTTTTGCTCCTTGTTAGTATATATGATCACTAGCTATCCGAGGTTGCCAGCCTATTTGTATAGCACTGGTCATATGGCTAGTATCGCATTTATTCTTTGCAAAATGGTTACACTTTCATGGTAACATGAGTGGTTGAAAAACAGTAAATGTGTATCACACCTGCGCCCCCCACCGCCGCCAAGGTGAGGCGTGACGTGGCATGGTGCCACCATCATAGTCATGGTCGTATTGTAGGGTAGCATTTTTTGGTTGGGTACATAAACTGCGGATCAGTTTCTAAATGTAACACTAGGAGTTTCAGAACTTAACTTTAGAAGTCATATGTTTGATGACAAAGAGTTACCTGACCTCTGATTTCTCGTGCCATTTGAGCACTCCCATACTCTGGTGTCTCCCTGACTATTCAGCTTTCCTGACTTACCTATCGAAATCTCATCCTAAAATTTGCTCTTGGTTTGCTTCTCTATCACTGCTCAGCTGTCACATGAGCACTACATTCCAATACTTATGTGCACGAGTTCTAGGAGACCAGGCCTCCGAAATTAAAGTCGTTCAAGTGTTTATATACTCAGGTGAAGGACGACAATCACATTTTGGGGGAATATTAGCGATATGACTGCTTACTTCCTCCACTTCTTTTTGGTGTTTTTATGGTGATTGATACAACACAGCAAAAACAACGCACTGCATCGACCTGTATGATTATATCAGCTGACAATTTCTTTGTTAGGTATGTATATTATGAGGGGCTTAAAACTATGTTACTGTTTATTTTGTTCAAATTCATTATATTCAAATCACATGTGCACCTTTCTAATGACAACAATTATTTAGTATCAATTTTCAAGATTAAAATGCAATTAAATCTGCCTAAGTTTCTAACAATGGGGATCGTGTGACTCTTTCAACTGATTATTGCACAACTTAACTAAACTGAAATTAACATTGGTGAATAATGTTGGTCACTCATTTTTAATTGTTGTATACAATCAAAAACAAGGCAACACAAAATTAAAAAAGATATTATCCTTCGTACTTGAAGTGTTCATCCTTCGGGACATCCAACTCAGGTACGAAGGTTATTATACAATCTACAGGATTGTCAGAAGATGAAGATAAAGATTACACAAGGTTATGGTTTTAATGAAGCTAAATAATATTACTCATCTCAAACAACTCGGGATCTCTTTCTCTGTATAAAACAAATTTACAATAGTACTGAAAGGGAATTAGGCTTACACCTAGTTCCTAAATAATTTTGGTGGTTGAATTGCCCAACACAAATAATTGGACTAACTTGTTTGCTCTAGTGCATAAGTTATACAGGTGTAAAAGGTTCACTCTTAGTCAATAAAATGTTCAAGTATTGGGATCAACAAAGGAGCAAAGGGTCAACCGAAGGCACCTCTGGTTGGGGCACCGGACTGTCCGGTGTACACCGGTCAGTGTCCGGTGCACCAGAGGACTCCAACTCGAACTCGTCGCCTTCGGGAATTTTCAGAGGCACTCCGCTATAATTCATCGGACTGTCCGGTGTACACCGGACAGTGTTCGGTGCTCCAAGGAAGAGCGGCCTCAGGAACTCGCCAGCTTCGGGAAATCGCAGCGGCTGCTCCGCTATAATTCACAGGACATGTCCGGTGTACACCGGACTGTCCGGTGCAACTGCGGAGCAACGACTACTTCGCGCCAACGGTCACCTGCAGGCGCATTCAATGTGCGCCAGAAGCGCGCAGAAGGCAGGCACGCCCATGCTGGCGCACCAGACACTCTATAGTACATGTCCGGTGCGCCACCGTACATCCAGGCGGGCCCAGAAGACAGAGCTCCAACGGTCGAATCCCAACGGCGTTGGTGACGTGGCTGGCGCACCGGACATGTCCGGTGTGCACCGGACTGTCCGGTGCACCATACGACAGACAGCCTCCACCAACGGTCATGTTTGGTGGTTGGACCTATAAATACCCCAACCACCCCACCATTCATTGCATCCAAGTTTTCCAGCTTCCAACCACTATACAAGAGCTAGCATTCATTGCAAAGCACACCAAAGAGATCAAATCCTCTCCCAACTCCACACAAAGCTTTAGTGACTAGAGAGAGTGATTTGTAGTGTTCATTTGAGCTCTTGCGCTTGGATCACTTCTTTTCTTTCGCATTCTTTCTTGAGATCATACTCACTTGTAATTGAGGCAAGAGACACCAATTGTGTGGTGATCCTTGCGGGAAGCTTGATTCCCAAGTGATTTGAGAAAAGAAGCTCACTTGGTCCGAGGGACCGTTTGAGAGAGGGAAAGGGTTGAAAGAGACCCGGTCTTTGTGACCACCTCAACGGGGAGTAGGTTTGCGAGAACCGAACCTCGGTAAAACAAATCCTTGTGTCACATCCCTTATTTGCTCGAGATTTGTTTTGCACCCTCTCTTGCGGACTCATTTTTATTTCTAACGCTAACCCGACTTGTAGTTGTGTTTATATTTGTAAATTTTAGTTTCGCCCTATTCACCCCCCCTCTAGGCGACTATCAATTGGTATCGGAGCCCAGTGCTTCATTAGAGCCTAACCGCTCGAAGTGATGTCGGGAGATCACGCCAAGAAGGAGATGGAGACCGGCGAAAAGCCCACTACAAGCCACGGGAGCACTTCATCGGAAGAGTCCTGCATCAAGAGGAAGGAGAAGAAGAAGGACTCCTCCAAAGGAAAGGAGAAGAAGAAGGACTCCTCCAAAGGGAAGGAGAAGAAATATTCTTCACACCACAAAGAGAAGAAGGAGAAATCCTCTTCCCACAAGCCGCATCGGAGTGAGGACAAGAAAAAGAGGATGAGAACGGTGGTCTACTACGAGACCGATTCTTCATCGGCATCCACCTCCGGATCCGACACGGCGTCCGTCACTTCTAAGCGCCAAGAGCGCAAGAAGTATAGTAAGATCCCCCTATGCTACCCTCGCATTTCTAAACATACACCTTTACTTTCCGTCCCATTAGGCAAACCACCAACATTTGATGGTGAAGATTATGCTAGGTGGAGTGATTTAATGCGATTTCATCTAACCTCACTCCACAAAAGTATATGGGATGTTGTTGAGTTTGGTGCACAGGTACCATCCATAGGGGATGAAAACTATGATGAGGATGAAGTAGCCCAAATCGAGCACTTCAACTCCCAAGCCACAACCATACTCCTCGCCTCTCTAAGTAGAGAGGAATATAACAAGGTGCAAGGGTTGATGAATGCGAAGGAGATTTGGGATCTACTCAAGACCGCGCACGAGGGTGATGAACTCACCAAGATCACCAAGCGGGAAACGATCGAGGGGAGCTCGGTCGCTTTCGTCTTCGCCAAGGGGAGGAGCCACAAGATATGTACAACCGGCTCAAAACCTTGGTGAACCAAGTGCGCAACCTCGGGAGCAAGAAATGGGATGACCACGAGGTGGTTAAGGTTATTCTTAGATCACTCATCTTCCTTAACCCCACTCAAGTTCAATTAATTCGTGGTAATCCTAGATATACACTAATGACCCCCGAGGAAGTTATCGGGAATTTTGTGAGCTTTGAATGTATGATCAAGGGCTCAAAGAAAATCAACGAGCTTGATGATCCCTCCACGTCCGAAGCACAACCGGTGGCTTTCAAGGCGACGGAGGAGAAGAAGGAGGAGTCTACACCAAGTAGACAACCAATCGACGCCTCCAAACTCGACAATGAGGAAATGGCGCTCGTCATCAAGAGCTTCCGCCAAATCCTCAAACAAAGGAGGGGGAAAGACTACAAGCCCCGCTCCAAGAAGGTTTGCTACAAATGTGGTAAGCCCGGTCATTTTATTGTCAAATGTCCTATATCCAGTGGCAGTGACCGGGGCGACGACAAGAAGGGGAGAAGAAAGGAGAAGAAGAAATACTACAAGAAGAGGGGCGGCGATGCCCATGTTTGTCGGGAGTGGGACTCCGACGAAAGCTCTAGCGACTCCTCCGACGACGAGGACGCCGCCAACATCGCCATCACCAAGGGACTCCTCTTCCCCAACGTCGGCCACAAGTGCCTCATGGCAAAGGACGGCAAAAAGAAGAAGGTTAAATCAAAATCCTCCACTAAATATGAATCTTCTAGTGATGATAATGCTAGTGATGAGGAAGATAATTTGCGTACTCTTTTTGCCAACCTTAACATGGAACAAAAGGAAAAATTAAATGAATTAATTAGTGCCATCCATGAGAAGGATGATCTCTTGGACTCCCAAGAGGACTTCCTAATCAAGGAAAATAAAAAACATGTTAAGGTTAAGAATGCTTATGCACTAGAGGTAGAAAAATGTGAGAAATTAACTAGTGAGCTAAGCACATGCCATGACACTATTGCCAACCTTAGAAATGAAAATGCTAATTTGTTAGCTAAGGTTGATTCTCATATTTGTAATGTTTCAACTTCCAATTCTAGAGATGATAATGTTGATTTACTTGCTAGGATTGAAGATTTGAACATTTCACTTGCTAGCCTTAGAAATGAAAATGAAAAATTGCTTGCTAAGGCTAAAAGTTTTGATGTTTGCAATGCTACTATTTCCGATCTTAGAAGTAAAAATGAAATATTGCATGCTAAGGTTGTAGAACTAAAATCTTGCAAACCCTCTACATCTACCGTTGAGCACACTTCTATTTGTACTAGATGTAGAGATATTAATGTTGATGCTATACATGATCACATGACTTTAATTAAACAACAAAATGATCATATAACTAAATTAGATGCTAAAATTGCCGAGCATAACTTAGAAAATGAAAAATTTAAATTTGCTAGAAGTATGCTCTATAGTGGGAGACGCCCTGGCATCAAGGATGGCATTGGCTTCCAAAGGGGAGACAATGTCAAACTTAATGCCCCTCCTAAAAGATTGTCTAACTTTGTTAAGGTCAAGGCTCCCATGCCTCAGGATAACGAGGGTTACATTTTATACCCTGCTGGTTATCCTGGGGACAAAATTAGGAGAATTCATTCTAGGAAGTCTCACTCTGGCCCTAACCATTCTTTTATGTATAAGGGTGAGACATCTAGCTCTAGGCAACCAACCCGTGCTAAGTTGCCTAAGAAGAAAACTCCTAGTGCATCAAATGAACATAGCCTTTCATTTAAAACTTTTGATGCATCTTATGTGTTGACTAACAAATCCGGCAAGGTTGTTGCCAAGTATGTTGGGGGCAAACACAAGAGCTCCAAAACTTGTGTTTGGGTTCCCAAAGTTCTTGTTTCTAATGCCAAAGGACCCAAAACCGTTTGGGTACCTAAAGTCAAGAACTAAAATTGTTTTGTAGGTTTATGCATCCAGGGGCTCAAGTTGGATACTCGACAACGGGTGCACAAACCATATGACAGGGGAGAAGAAGATGTTCTCCTCCTACGAGAAAAACAAGGATCCCCAACGAGCTATCACATTTGGGGATGGAAATCAAGGTTTGGTCAAAGGCTTGGGTAAAATAGCTATATCCCCTGACCATTCCATTTCCAATGTTTTTCTTGTTGATTCATTAGATTACAATTTGCTTTCTGTATCTCAATTATGCAAAATGGGCTACAACTGTCTCTTTACTGATGTAGGTGTCACTGTCTTTAGAAGAAGTGATGATTCAATAGCATTTAAGGGTGTGTTAGAGGGTCAGCTATACTTAGTAGATTTTGATAAAGCTGAACTCGACACATGCTTAATTGCTAAGACTAACATGGGTTGGCTCTGGCACCGCCGACTAGCCCATGTTGGGATGAAGAATCTTCATAAGCTTCTAAAGGGAGAACACATTTTAGGACTAACAAATGTTCATTTTGAGAAAGACAGGGTTTGTAGCGCATGCCAAGCAGGAAAGCAAGTTGGTGCTCATCATCAACACAAGAACATCATGACGACCGACAGGCCGCTTGAGCTACTCCACATGGATCTATTCGGCCCGATAGCTTACATAAGCATCGGCGGGAGTAAGTATTGTCTTGTAATTGTGGATGATTATTCTCGCTTCACTTGGGTGTTCTTTTTGCAGGAAAAATCTCAAACCCAAGAAACCTTAAAGGGATTCTTGAGATGAGCTCAAAACGAGTTCGGCTTAAGGATCAAGAAAATTAGAAGCGACAACGGGACGGAGTTCAAGAACTCTCAAATCGAAGGCTTCCTTGAGGAGGAGGGCATCAAGCATGAGTTCTCTTCTCCCTACACGCCACAACAAAATGGTGTAGTGGAGAGGAAGAATAGAACTCTATTGGACATGGCAAGAACCATGCTTGATGAGTACAAGACTTCGGATCGGTTTTGGGCCGAGGCGGTCAACACCGCCTGCTACGCCATCAACCGGTTATATCTACACCGAATCCTCAAGAAGACGTCTTATGAACTCCTAACCGGTAAAAAGCCCAATATTTCATATTTTAGAGTCTTTGGTAGCAAATGTTTTATTCTTGTTAAAAGAGGTAGGAAATCTAAATTTGCTCCTAAGACTGTAGAAGGCTTTTTACTAGGATATGATTCAAACACAAGGGCATATAGAGTCTTTAACAAGTCCACTGGACAAGTTGAAGTTTCTTGTGACGTTGTGTTTGATGAGACTAACGGCTCTCAAGTAGAGCAAGTTGATCTTGATGAGATAGGTGATGAAGAGGCTCCGTGCATTGCACTAAGGAACATGTCCATTGGGGATGTGTGTCCTAAGGAATCCAAAGAGCCTCCAAATACACAAGATCAACCATCCTCCTCCACGCAAGCATCTCCACCGACTCAAAATGAGGATGAAGCTCAAGTTGATGAAGTAGAAGATCAAGCAAATGAGCCACCTCAAGATGATGGCAATAATCAAGGGGGAGATACAAATGATCAAGACAAGGAGGATGAAGAGCAAAGGCCGCCACACCCAAGAGTCCACCAAGCAATCCAACGAGATCACCCCGTCGACACCATCCTCGGCGACATTCATAAGGGGGTAACCACTAGATCTCGTATTGCACATTTTTGTGAGCATTACTCCTTTGTTTCCTCTATTGAGCCCCACAGGGTAGAGGAAGCACTCCAAGATTCGGATTGGGTAGTGGCGATGCAAGAGGAGCTCAACAACTTCACTAGGAATGAGGTATGGCATTTAGTTCCACGTCCTAATCAAAATGTTGTAGGAACCAAATGGGTCTTCCGCAACAAGCAACATGAGCATGGTGTGGTGACAAGGAACAAAGCTCGACTTGTGGCCAAAGGATACTCCCAAGTCGAAGGTTTGGATTTCGGTGAAACCTATGCACCCGTAGCTAGGCTTGAGTCAATTCGCATATTATTGGCCTATGCTACTTACCATGGCTTTAAGCTTTATCAAATGGACGTGAAAAGTGCCTTCCTCAATGGACCAATCAAGGAAGAGGTCTATGTTGAGCAACCTCCCAGCTTTGAAGACAGTGAGTATCCTAATCATGTCTATAAGCTCTCTAAGGCGCTTTATGGGCTCAAGCAAGCCCCAAGAGCATGGTATGAATGCCTTAGAGATTTTCTTATTGCAAATGGATTCAAAGTTGGAAAGGCCCATCCTACTTTATTCACTAAAACTCTTGAAAATGACTTGTTTGTATGCCAAATTTATGTTGATGATATTATATTTGGGTCTACATGTGAAGAGTTTAGTGGGATCATGACACAAAAGTTTGAGATGTCTATGATGGGGGAGTTGAAGTATTTCTTAGGATTTCAAGTGAAGCAACTCCAAGAAGGCACCTTCCTAAGCCAAACAAAGTACACTCAAGACATTCTAAACAAGTTTGGGATGAAGGATGCCAAGCCCATCAAGACACCCATGGGAACCAATGGGCATCTTGACCTCGACACGGGAGGTAAGTCCGTGGATCAAAAGGTATATCGGTCGATGATAGGTTCTTTACTCTATTTATGTGCATCTCAACCGGATATTATGCTTTCCGTATGCATGTGTGCAAGATTCCAAGCAGACCCTAAGGAAGCTCACCTTACGGCCGTAAAACGAATCTTGAGATATTTGGCTTACACTCCTAAGTTTGGGCTTTGGTATCCTAAGGGATCCACATTTGATTTGATTGGTTATTCGGATGCCGATTGGGCGGGGTGCAAAATCAATAGGAAGAGCACATCGGGGACTTGCCAGTTCTTGGGAAGATCCTTGGTGTCTTGGGCTTCAAAGAAGCAAAATTCGGTCGCTCTTTCCAACGCCGAAGCAGAGTACATTGTCGCAGGCCATTGTTGCGCGCAATTGCTTTGGATGAGGCAAACCCTGCGGGACTACGGTTACAAATTAACCAAAGTGCCTTTGCTATGTGATAATGAGAGTGCAATCAAGATGGCGGATAATCCCGTTGAGCATAGCCGCACTAAACACATAGCCATTCGGTATCATTTTCTTAGGGATCACCAACAAAAGGGAGATATCGAGATTTCATACATCAATACTAAAGATCAATTAGCCGATATCTTTACCAAGCCTCTTGATGAACAAACTTTTAACAAACTTAGGCATGAGCTCAATATTCTTGATTCGCGCAATTTCTTTTGCTAAATTGCACACATACCTCATTTGAATTCCTTTGATCATGTCTCTTTCATATGCTATGACTAATGTGTTTTTCAAGTCTATTTCAAACCAAGTCATAGGTGTATTGAAAGGAAATTGGGGTCTTCGGCGAAGACAAAGGCTTCCACTCCGTAACTCATCCTTCGCCGTTACTCCATGCATCTCTCCATTCTTTGGGGAGAAAGCGTGAGCACCAAGCAAAAAGACTTCGTCTTTGGTATAATCTTAACTCACTTATTTATGACTAAAGGGGAAGAAAGTACTTCAAGGGCTCTAATGATTCCGTTTTTGGCGATTCATGCCAAAGGGGGAGAAAGTATGAGCCCAAAGCAAAAGGACCGCACCACCAGTATGAGCCCAAAGCAAAAGGACCGCACCACCACCTAATTTTAAAATTGGAGATTTTCAATTAGTAAATTTCAAATTGGTATCTTATTATGTTCAAAAGGGGGAGAAAGTAGCATTTCAAAAAATGATATATCAAAACCCTCTTGAACATTAAGAGGAGGATCTCATTTAGGGGGAGTTTTGTTTAGTCAAAGGAAAAGCATTTGAAACAGGGGGAGAAAATTTCAAATCTTGAAAATGCTTCATAAAATCGTATTCATTTACCTCTGACTATTTGCAAAAGAACTTTTGAAAAGGATTTACAAAAGAGTTTGCAAAAACAAAACATGTGGTGCAAGCGTGGTCCAAAATGTTCAAAACAAAGGAACAATCCATGCATATCTTGTAAGTATTTATATTGGCTCAATTCCAAGCAACCTTTGCACTTACATTATGCAAACTAGTTCAATCATGCACTTCTATATTTGCTTTGTTTTGTGTTGGCATCAATCACCAAAAAGGGGGAGATTGAAAGGGAATTAGGCTTACACCTAGTTCCTAAATAATTTTGGTGGTTGAATTGCCCAACACAAATAATTGGACTAACTAGTTTGCTCTAGTGCATAAGTTATACAGGTGTAAAAGGTTCACTCTTAGTCAATAAAATGTTCAAGTATTGGGATCAACAAAGGAGCAAAGGGTCAACCGAAGGCACCTCTGGTCTGGGGCACCGGACTGTCCGGTGTACACCGGACAGTGTCCGGTGCGCCACCGGACAGTGTCCGGTGCACCAGAGGACTTGAAAGGGAAATGTGCCCTTGGGCCATTTCTAAGTATTTTGGTGATTGAGTGCCAACTCAAGTGCTTAAAATGTGAATTTATGCAATGGATGAACAAAGTGCAAATCAAGAGCAAAGGTATGTTTCTAAGTCTTAGTACATTGGTTTTGTGTACTAATATACTTGTCTAAGTGTTAGAAACAGGAAGAGGAAGAGAAGAAGAAAGTTGGCTGTGTACAGCCAAGGGACTGCTTCGGTCTGGGGCACCGGACTGTCCGGTGGTGCACCGGACAGTGTCCGGTGCGCCAGGCTCCCTCGGCCGAAGAGCCCGCTCTCGGGAATTTGCTGACGGCGTACGGCTAAAATTCACCGGACTGTCTGGTGTGCACCGGACTGTCCGGTGAGCCAACGGTCGGCCGAGCCAACGGTCGGCCGCGGAATCTGCGCGCGACACGTGGTCTGGCCAACGGTCGGAAGGAAGCACCGGACTGTCCGGTGTGCACCGGACTGTCCGGTGCGCCAGATCTGCAACGGTCGGCAACGGTCGGTTTCGCTGTTTATGGAAATAAATCGGGCACCGGACAGTGTCCGGTGTGCACCGGACTGTCCGGTGCGCCCGACGACAGAAGGCAAGGATAGCCTTCCAGATGTGTTCTCAACGACTCCTAGCTGCCTTGGGGCTATAAAAGGGACCCCTAGGTGCATGGAGAAGAACACCAAGCATTCCTACAACACTCCTAAGCACCAAGACATCGATCTCGCGCATTTGTTTCATTGTGATAGCATATAGAGCTCTTGTGGAGTTGTGAACTCTTTGAGTTGTGTTGCGAGCTCTTGTTGCGACTTGTGTGCGTGCTGTTGCTCTGATCTTTTGAAGTCTTGTGTGTGTTGCTCATCCCCTTCCTTACTCCGTGATTCTTTGTGAACATCAAAAGTGTAAGGGCGAGAGGCTCCAAGTTGTGGAGATTCCTCGCAAACGGGATTGAGAAAAGAAAAGCAAGAACACCGTGGTATTCAAGTTGATCATTGGATCACTTGAGAGGAGTTGAGTGCAACTCTCGTCCGTTGGGACGCCACAACGTGGAGTAGGCAAGTTTTTGTACTTGGCCGAACCACGGGATAACCACCGTGTCATCTCTGTGATTGATTTCTTGTGGTTATTGTGTTTTGACTCCTCTCTAGCCACTTGGCCATACTTGTGCTAACCCTTAACAAGTTTCTGTGGCTTAAGCTTTGAAGTTTTACAGGATCACCTATTCACCCCCCCCCTCTAGGTGCACTCAATTGGTATCAGAGCCGTTCTCTTCAAGAAAGGGACTAGCCGCCCGAAGAGATGGATCCTAAGGGGAAGGGAATCGTGATCAACGATAAGGAGAAGGAGTCCTTCGTCAATGAGCTCAAAGATGACAAGCCTACCGACTCCGGCTCGGGTCATAGACGAAAGGAAGGGAAGAAGAAGAAGACGAGGCGCATCAAGGAGATCGTCTACTACGACGACAGTGATGAGTCTACTTCTTCCCAAAAGGACGACGACCACAACGACTACGAGCAAAGGAAACCGGTTAATTCTAACTTTTCCTTTGACTACTCTCGTATTCCGCAAAGCTCAAATTCACATTTGCTTTCCATTCCACTCGGCAAGCCCCCATACTTTGATGGGGAGGACTACGGATTTTGGAGCCACAAAATGCGTAGTCACCTATTTTCTCTCCATCCTAGTATATGGGAGATTGTAGATAGTGGAATGCACTTTAATAGTTCAGATAGTCCTATATTCATTAATGAGCAAATCCATAAGAATGCACAAGCTACTACTGTTCTTCTAGCTTCATTGTGCAGGGATGAATATAACAAAGTGAGTGGCTTGGATAACGCCAAGCAAATCTGGGATACCCTCAAGATCTCTCATGAGGGAAATGACGCTACCTTGCTCACCAAAATGGAGTTGGTGGAGGGCGAGCTTGGACGGTTCGCGATGATAAGGGGCGAGGAGCCAACTCAAACATACAACCGGCTCAAGACCCTTATCAACAAAATAAGGAGCTACGGAAGCACGCGATGGACGGACCACGACGTCGTCCGACTAATGCTAAGGTCCTTTACCGTTCTTGATCCTCATTTGGTGAATAATATTCGTGAGAATCCCAGGTACACCAAAATGTCGCCCGAAGAAGTCTTAGGAAAATTCGTCAGCGGGCGAATGATGATCAAGGAGGCAAGATACGTGGACGACGCCTTGAATGGACCGATCAACGAACCACAACCTTTTGCTCTCAAAGCATCAAGAAGTAAGGAGGCGCTACCTAGCAAGGTGGCACAAATTGAGGCGGTCGGACTTAATGATGAAGAGATGGCTCTCATCATCAAACGCTTCAAGACGGTACTAAAGGGTCACAAGGGGCAGCCAAGCAAGACCAAGACGAAGGGAAAGCGCTCATGCTTCAAGTGCGGTAAGATTGGTCATTTTATCGCTAACTGCCCCGATAATGATAGTGATCAGGAAAAGGGAAACAAGAGGGAAAAGAAGAAGCATTACAAGAAGGCAAAGGGCGAGGCGCATCTAGGCAAGGAGTGGGACTCGGATTGCTCCTCTTCCGACTCCGACAATGAAGGACTCGCCGCCACCGCCTTCAACAAATCAACCCTCTTCCCCAACGAGCGACACACATGCCTTATGGCAAAGGAGAAGAAGGTATGTACTCGCAACTCTACCTATGCTTCTTCAAGTGAGGACGAATCTAGTGATGAGGATGAAGTAGATTATTCATGTTTGTTCAAGGGCTTAGATAGATCTAAGATAGACAAAATTAATGAATTAATTGATGCCTTGAATGAAAAGAATATACTTTTAGAAAAGCAAGAGGATTTGTTGTATGAAGAACATGATAAGTTTGTAGAGGCTCAAAAATCCCTTGCATTAGAAATTAAGAGGAATGAAATGCTTGCCTGTGAAGTGTCAACATGCCATGATTCTATTTCTAACTTAAAGAGCATAAACGATGATTTAAATGCTAAACTAGTAAAAGCACAAAAATCCAACTCTTGTGTTGAACATGTTGAAATTTGCACTAGGTGTAAGGATGTTGATATTAATGCCTGTAGTGAACACTTAGTTTCCATTTCAAAATTGAGTGATGAAGTGGCTAGTCTTAATGCTCAACTTAAGACTAGCAAAAGTGATTTTGAAAAACTAAAATTTGCTAGGGATGCCTACACGGTTGGTAGACACCCCTCAATTAAGGATGGACTTGGCTTCAAGAGGGAAGCCAAGAACTTAACAAGCCATAAGGCTCCCATTCCCGCCAAGGAGAAAGGGAAGGCCCCTATGGCTACTAGTGCTAAAAGGAACCATGCCTTTTTGTATCATGATAAAAGACAAACTAGAAATAGAAGTTATGATGCTTTTGATTCATATGTTTATGATTCTCATGCCATGTTTGCTCCTAGTTCTTCTTATGTGTATGATAGAAATGTTACTAGGAGAAATGTTGTTCCTAAAAGAAATGTTGCAAATGTTCATAGAAAAGTAGTGAATGAACCCTCTACAATTTATTGTGCTTTGAATGCTTCATTTGCAATTTGTAGAAAGGATAGAAAAGTAATTGCTAGGAAGTTAGGGGCAAAATGCAAAGGTGATAAAACTTGCATTTGGGTCCCTAAGGAAATTGTGACTAACCTTGTAGGACCCAACAAGAGTTGGGTACCTAAGTCCCAAGCCTAAATTTGCCTTGCAGGTTTATGCATCCGGGGGTTCAAGCTAGATTATTGATAGCGGATGCACAAACCATATGACGGGGGAGAAGAAGATGTTCACCTCCTACGTCAAGAATAAGGATTCCCAAGATTCAATTATATTCGGTGATGGGAATCAAGGCAAGGTAAAAGGGTTAGGTAAAATTGCGATTTCTAATGAGCATTCTATCTCTAATGTATTTTTAGTAGAGAGTCTTGGATATAATTTGCTATCTGTTAGTCAATTATGTCATATGGGGTATAACTGTCTATTTACAAATGTAGATGTGTCTGTCTTTAGAAGAAGTGATGGTTCACTAGCCTTTAAGGGTGTATTAGACGGCAAACTTTATTTAGTTGATTTTGCAAAAGAAGAGGCCGGTCTAGATGCATGCTTAATAGCTAAGACTAGCATGGGCTGGCTGTGGCATCGCCGCTTAGCACATGTGGGGATGAAGAACCTTCACAAGCTTCTAAAGGGAGAACACGTGATAGGTCTAACTAATGTTCAATTCGAAAAAGATAGACCTTGTGCAGCTTGTCAAGCAGGGAAACAGGTGGGAGGCTCTCATCACACCAAAAATGTGATGACGACATCAAGACCCTTGGAGATGCTGCATATGGACCTTTTTGGACCCGTCGCCTATCTGAGCATAGGAGGAAGTAAGTATGGTTTAGTTATTGTTGATGACTTTTCCCGCTTCACTTGGGTGTTCTTTTTGCAGGAAAAGTCCGAAACCCAAGGGACTCTCAAACGCTTCCTCAGGAGAGCTCAAAATGAGTTTGAGCTCAAAGTGAAGAAGATAAGGAGCGACAACGGATCCGAGTTCAAGAACCTTCAAGTGGAGGAGTTCCTTGAAGAGGAAGGGATCAAGCACGAGTTCTCCGCTCCCTACACACCACAACAAAATGGTGTGGTAGAGAGGAAGAACAGGACGCTCATCGATATGGCGAGGACGATGCTAGGAGAGTTCAAGACCCCCGAGTGCTTTTGGACGGAAGTCGTTAACACTGCTTGCCACGCCATCAACAGGGTCTACCTTCATCGCCTCCTCAAGAAGACGTCGTATGAGCTACTAACCGGTAACAAACCCAATGTATCGTACTTTCGTGTATTTGGGAGTAAATGCTACATTCTAGTGAAGAAGGGTAGAAAATCTAAGTTTGCTCCCAAAGCTGTAGAAGGGTTTTTGTTAGGTTATGACTCAAATACAAAGGCGTATAGAGTCTTCAACAAATCATCGGGTTTGGTTGAAGTCTCTAGCGACGTTGTATTTGATGAGACTAATGGCTCTCCAAGAGAGCAAGTTGTTGATTATGATGATGTAGATGAAGAAGATGTTCCGACGGCCGCTATACGAACCATGGCGATTGGAGAAGTACGGCCACAGGAACAAGATGAATGAGATCAACCTTCTTCCTCAACTAGGGTGCATCCCTCAACCGAAGATGACGAACAGGTACCTCAAGTGGAGGCGCTTGATCAAGGGGGAGCACAAGATGATCAAGTGATGGAGGAAGAAGCGCAACCGGCACCTCCAACCCAAGTTCGAGCGATGATTCAAAGGGATCATCCTGTCGATCAAATTCTGGGTGACATTAGCAAGGGAGTAACTACTCGATCTCGATTAGTTAATTTTTGTGAGCATTACTCCTTTGTCTCTTCTATTGAGCCTTTCAGGGTAGAGGAGGCCTTGCTAGATCCGGATTGGGTATTGGCCATGCAGGAGGAGCTCAACAACTTCAAGCGCAATGAAGTTTGGACCCTGGTGCCTCGTCCGAAGCAAAATGTTGTGGGAACCAAGTGGGTGTTCCGCAACAAACAGGACGAGCACGGGGTGGTGACGAGGAACAAGGCTCGACTTGTGGCAAAAGGTTATGCCCAAGTCGCAGGTTTGGACTTTGAGGAGACTTTCGCTCCTGTGGCTAGGCTAGAGTCCATTCGTATCTTGCTAGCATATGCCGCTCACCACTCTTTCAGGTTGTACCAAATGGATGTGAAGAGCGCTTTCCTCAACGGGCCAATCAAGGAGGAAGTGTACGTGGAGCAACCCCCTGGCTTCGAGGATGAACGATACCCCGACCATGTGTGTAAGCTCTCTAAGGCGCTCTATGGACTTAAGCAAGCCCCAAGAGCATGGTATGAATGCCTTAGAGACTTTTTACTTGCTAATGCTTTCAAGGTTGGGAAGGCCGATCCAACTCTTTTTACAAAGACATGTGATGGTGATTTGTTTGTGTGCCAAATTTATGTCGATGACATAATATTTGGTTCTACTAACCAAAAGTCTTGTGAAGAGTTTAGCACGGTGATGACGCAGAAATTCGAGATGTCAATGATGGGCGAGTTGAACTACTTCCTTGGGTTCCAAGTGAAGCAACTCAAGGACGGCACCTTCATCTCCCAAACGAAGTACACTCAAGATCTGCTAAAGCGGTTTGGGATGAAGGACGCCAAGCCCGCAAAGACTCCGATGGGGACCGACGGACACACCGACCTCAACAAAGGAGGTAAGTCCGTTGATCAAAAAGCATACCGGTCAATGATAGGTTCTTTGCTTTATTTATGTGCTAGTAGACCGGATATTATGCTTAGCGTATGCATGTGTGCTAGATTTCAATCCGATCCTAAGGAGTGTCACTTAGTGGCGGTGAAGCGAATTCTTAGATATTTGGTTGCTACGCCTTGCTTCGGGCTCTGGTATCCAAAGGGGTCTACCTTTGACTTAGTTGGATACTCAGACTCCGACTATGCTGGATGTAAGGTCGATAGGAAGAGTACATCAGGGACGTGCCAATTCTTAGGAAGGTCCCTGGTGTCATGGAACTCTAAGAAACAAACATCCGTTGCCCTATCCACCGCTGAGGCCGAGTATGTTGCCGCAGGACAGTGTTGCGCGCAACTACTTTGGATGAGGCAAACCCTCCGGGACTTTGGCTACAATCTGAGTAAAGTCCCACTCCTATGTGACAATGAGAGTGCTATCCGCATGGCGGAGAATCCTGTTGAGCACAGCCGCACAAAGCACATAGACATCCGGCATCACTTTTTGAGAGACCACCAGCAAAAGGGAGATATCGAAGTGTTTCATGTTAGCACCGAGAACCAGCTAGCCGATATCTTCACTAAGCCTCTAGATGAGAAGACCTTTTGCAGGTTGCGTAGTGAGCTAAATGTCATAGATTCGCGGAACCTGGATTGAATTGTAGCATACATGTACTTATGCTTTTGATCATGTTCCTTTTTGCATTTTGTTGCTTATTATGGTGCTCAAGTTGTACAAACACTCCCTGGACCTCACAAGTCCGTTGCAAAGTGATGCACATGCTTAGGGGGAGATGTGTTACAACTTGACCCTTTGAGACTAACCATGTGCTTAAGTTTGG
The DNA here is from genome assembly GCF_902167145.1 of Zea mays. NCBI lineage: Eukaryota > Viridiplantae > Streptophyta > Magnoliopsida > Poales > Poaceae > Zea > Zea mays. The sequence continues at coordinate 19,290,377 of NC_050102.1, forward strand.
TAATTTAGTCTAAAAGGAGGATTGAAAGGGAAAAGGTGGACTTGGACCATGACAGACTTCCACTGCACTCCGATGAGAGGGTAACTAACTCCAAGTTCATCTCATGAAATCTTATTGCCATTTGCTCTTAATTAAAGACTTTGGTGAGGCAATGGGGTTAAAAGGCCAAGATTGATCCCATTTTGGTGCTTGATGCCAAAGGGGGAGAAAATAAAGGCCAAAGCGATAAATGGATCAGCTACCACTTGAGAGATTTTGAAAATAGTAGAATAGAGTTTTTGTTTTGTCAAAAGCTTTTATTGTCTCTTATTGTCTCTATTGTCAAAAGTTGGCTTCTTTTGGGGAGAAGTGGTGATTATGGGAAATAGGGGGAGTTTTTGAAATCCTTGATCAATCTCTTTTGGAATGACTCTCTTTGTGCCTCAACATGTGTGTTTGACATAGAAATAGAGATTTGAGTTTGATTTGCAAAAACAAACCAAGTGGTGGCAAAGGATGATCCATATATGCCAAAATTGAATCAAAACCAATTTGAGTTTTTATTTGAAGTGATTTTGCATTTGTTCTAGTTGCTTTATGTTGTGTTGGCATAAATCACCAAAAAGGGGGAGATTGAAAGGGAAATGTGCCCTTGGGCCATTTCTAAGTATTTTGGTGATTGAGTGCCAACTCAAGTGCTTAAAATGTGAATTTATGCAATGGATGAACAAAGTGCAAATCAAGAGCAAAGGTATGTTTCTAAGTCTTAGTACATTGGTTTTGTGTACTAATATACTTGTCTAAGTGTTAGAAACAGGAAGAGGAAGAGAAGAAGAAAGTTGGCTGTGTACAGCCAAGGGACTGCTTCGGTCTGGGGCACCGGACTGTCCGGTGGTGCACCGGACAGTGTCCGGTGCGCCAGGCTCCCTCGGCCGAAGAGCCCGCTCTCGGGAATTTGCTGACGGCGTACGGCTAAAATTCACCGGACTGTCCGGTGTGCACCGGACTGTCCGGTGAGCCAACGGTCGGCCGAGCCAACGGTCGGCCGCGGAATCTGCGCGCGACACGTGGTCTGGCCAACGGTCGGAAGGAAGCACCGGACTGTCCGGTGTGCACCGGACTGTCCGGTGCGCCAGATCTGCAACGGTCGGCAACGGTCGGTTTCGCTGTTTATGGAAATAAATCGGGCACCGGACAGTGTCCGGTGTGCACCGGACTGTCCGGTGCGCCCGACGACAGAAGGCAAGGATAGCCTTCCAGATGTGTTCTCAACGGCTCCTAGCTGCCTTGGGGCTATAAAAGGGACCCCTAGGCGCATGGAGAAGAACACCAAGCATTCCTACAACACTCCTAAGCACCAAGACATCGATCTCGCGCATTTGTTTCATTGTGATAGCATATAGAGCTCTTGTGGAGTTGTGAACTCTTTGAGTTGTGTTGCGAGCTCTTGTTGCGACTTGTGTGCGTGCTGTTGCTCTGATCTTTTGAAGTCTTGTGTGTGTTGCTCATCCCCTTCCTTACTCCGTGATTCTTTGTGAACATCAAAAGTGTAAGGGCGAGAGGCTCCAAGTTGTGGAGATTCCTCGCAAACGGGATTGAGAAAAGAAAAGCAAGAACACCGTGGTATTCAAGTTGATCATTGGATCACTTGAGAGGAGTTGAGTGCAACTCTCGTCCGTTGGGACGCCACAACGTGGAGTAGGCAAGTTTTTGTACTTGGCCGAACCACGGGATAACCACCGTGTCATCTCTGTGATTGATTTCTTGTGGTTATTGTGTTTTGACTCCTCTCTAGCCACTTGGCCATACTTGTGCTAACCCTTAACAAGTTTCTGTGGCTTAAGCTTTGAAGTTTTACAGGATCACCTATTCACCCCCCCCCCCTCTAGGTGCTCTCAGGACTCCAACTCGAACTCGTCGCCTTCGGGAATTTTCAGAGGCACTCCGCTATAATTCACCGGACTGTCCGGTGTACACCGGACAGTGTCCGGTGCTCCAAGGAAGAGCGGCCTCAGGAACTCGCCAGCTTCGGGAAATCGCAGCGGCTGCTCCGCTATAATTCACCGGACATGTTCGGTGTACACCGGACTGTCCGGTGCAACTGCGGAGCAATGGCTACTTCGCGCCAACGGTCACCTGCAGGCGCATTCAATTAGCGCCAGAAGCGCGCAGAAGGCAGGCACGCCCATGCTGGCGCACCGGACATTCTACAGTACATGTCCGGTGCGCCACCGGACATCCAGGCGGGCCCAGAAGACAGAGCTCCAACGGTCGAATCCCAACGGCGTTGGTGACATGGCTGGCGCACCGGACATGTCCGGTGTGCACCGGACTGTCCGGTGCACCATACGACAGACAGCCTCCACCAACGGTCATGTTTGGTGGTTGGGGCTATAAATACCCCAACCACCCCACCATTCATTGCATCCAAGTTTTCCAGCTTCCAACCACTATATAAGAGCTAGCATTCATTGCAAAGCACACCAAAGAGATCAAATCCTCTCCCAACTCCACACAAAGCTTTAGTGACTAGAGAGAGTGATTTGTAGTGTTCATTTGAGCTCTTGCGCTTGGATCGCTTCTTTTCTTTCGCATTCTTTCTTGAGATCATACTCACTTGTAATTGAGGCAAGAGACACCAATTGTGTGGTGATCCTTGCGGGAAGCTTGATTCCCAAGTGATTTGAGAAAAGAAGCTCACTCGGTCCGAGGGACCGTTTGAGAGAGGGAAAGGGTTGAAAGAGACCCGGTCTTTGTGACCACCTCAACGAGGAGTAGGTTTGCGAGAACCGAACCTCGGTAAAACAAATCCTTGTGTCACATTCCTTATTTGCTCGAGATTTGTTTTGCACCCTCTCTTGCAGACTCATTTTTATTTCTAACGCTAACCCGACTTGTAGTTGTGTTTATATTTGTAAATTTCAGTTTCGCCCTATTCACCCCCCCTCTAGGCGACTATCAAGTACCTTCGGCTTTTAACGAGAGGAAAAGCCGAAGGTGCCTTAGAAGAAAGAATTACATAAAGTTGTTCCCCCTGTCTTCTAAAAGGTACTTTATGTAGGCATCGTTCATCTATTTATAGTGTGGTGGTACAGCTTTGTGTAAAGTTACAAATATGTCCATAAAACTTGTACATGTAGTTTACAAATGATGCAAGGACACTATCGTCATTATGCTTTTACTGCTTTGATTACAAAGTCTTGAAAACACCTTCTCCCAGCCTTGTTTCACTTCTACCTTCGTTTTCTTGTGTTGTTATGACGAAGCCAACATCTTCGCCTTCCTACTGTCCTGCTCCAAAGGTATTCAGCATCGAAGCACCTGCAACATTTAAGGATATGCTAAAAACTAATAGTTAAATATGTTTTTGAGGACCTTCGAAAGACGAAGGACCCCAACAAATACTACCATAAATTATTTTTTCTAGTGCAAAATAGCCCAACCAAGCAGCACCTATGTGGCTAATGTTACACATGTGTGAAGGTGAATGGATCACACCATTCTCACCCATGTATTTGGATAATACCAAGAGGAAAAGACCACTTATTTATTGTAGTGTATAGAGATAGTCTTTCTTACATATAAGTTATAACACAACAAATTGGTCACTAAATGTCAAAGCCAACTAGATACCACATCATCTCTAGCTTATCTTACTAATAATCTTTTGGCAAAATCCAAAATCAATCTACATAAGCACAAGGTCTAACATGTGTATAAATACCTCCTAGATTAGTAGCTAATCCATCAACCATATTATTGAGACCAACAAGCAACATAGAAAGTGGAATACAGTAGCAACAATAGAGCAACAATGGCGGCAAAGATATTTTCCATCCTTATGCTCCTTGCTCTTTCTTCATGTGTTCCTAACGCGACCATTTTTCCTCCATACTCACAAGCTCCTATAGCTGCCCTTCTTCCTCCATACCTTCCATAACTGACCGCTTCAGTATGTGAAAACCCAGCCCTTCAACCCTATAGGCTCCAACAAGCAATCGCAACAAACAACTTACCTTTATCACACCTGTTCTTTCAACAATCGCCAGCCCTATCTTTGGTGCAGTCATTGGTACAAACCATCAGGGCACAACAGCTGCAACAACTCGTGCTACCAGTGATCAGCTAAGTAGCTCTAGCAAACCTTTCTCCCTACTCTCAGCAACAACAATTTCTTCCATTCAACCAACTGTCTACACTGAACCCTGCTGCTTATTTGCAGCAACAACAACTACTACCATTCAGCCAGCTAGCTACTGCCTACTCTCAGCAGCAACAATTTCTTCCATTTAACCAATTGGCCGCACTGAACCCCTCTGCTTATTTCCAGCAGCAAATACTACTACCATTTGGCCAGCTAGCTACAACAAGCCCCGCTTCCTTCTTGACACAACAACAAGTGCTTCCGTTCTACCAGCAGTTTGTGGCTAACCCCGCAACCCTCTTACAACTGCAACAGTTGCTGCCCTTTGTCCAACTTGCTTTGACAAACCCAGCAGCCTTCTACCAACAACACATCATTGGCGGTGCCCTCTTTTAGATTGCTTATTAGTTGTAATTCAATAATGAAGTTTTTTGGCTGATGTATGTGGCCTCCTAGAAATAAGAAGTTATATTTCCAAATTCTAATGTGCTATTGGTCTGCAAGGGTGTTCGATAATTATTTTCCCTAAGATTGGGAAGCAAGCTATAAATCATACTTATAGTGTGATACCCAATTCATTGAGAATTACAAAACACAAACATCACGAGGATGGTATAATCTCCAAAAAGCGTACTTTTTAGGTTGGACCCTATAGCCATACAAAATGTGCACCTGTTAGGCATGCCGATCAAAATGTGTGACACATACGTTTCGTGAACCTATCGATATTTTATGTGTTTTTATAATATTATATTTTATTCAAATACTAATACTTATTACTAGTAAATCATAAAATCTAATTAGCTTGAAAACTAATCTTTAAAGATTCCATTGTAACTAGATTGAGCTTAATAAATTTAAATTTTATGAATGGTCGATGATAATTATACTTGCTTTCAATGTCAGTTTGCTTGTAAATATGCTAGACCAATGCCTCTTTGTTCTACATGGTAGATAAGGGCCACGCTTGTACGCTGCTCGAGATAGAGACGTCAACATCGGCATAATATAATTTCCATTGTTCGTTTAATAGCCAATGAAAATAGTCTGACCAAAACTAACAAAAATAAACTAGTGTCCATTGGCTATCGAAGGCCGACAAAAATTGACCAACTTTTGTTGTCTTATCTAAAAGCCCACATAAACTATTTTGGCTCATGAAAGTTTCTTTTTCCTATGGTGAGGTATGTGCTATACATATGCAGGCCTTGTTTCACATAAGGAGTTAGGCCATAAAAGCAAAAATTTTACATGGATTGTTATGAAGGACCATAACAACTATGACTACCACCTCAATGCAAGAAACATCTAAGCAACCTTTAATTAAACTATTACCTTGAAAAAACTTAGACTTAAAGAACAAAGTTTAACTAAGTAAATATTTGTGTCCATAAAGGTGTTATTCCTAATCATTCACATGCATGTTGTAATCATTTGGTACCTAAATACCTAGACATAAGAAGAGCGGTCATCTCATGAGAGTCCCTAAATAAACTACTAGAACACCAAATAAATAGTAGTTTTTTCTAGAACAGATTTTTTTTATACTCATTAGCCAGGAAAAAGTGGTGAATTGTGCCTTCCTTCTCTTATGCTACATGCTCTTTCTGCAAGTGTCACTATCACAACCATTATCCCTTGAGTAGTACCAACTACATAATTCCATCGTATGTAGCTCCTAGTAGTTACACCTATGGGAATTAAAAACTCGATCCTGCAATTCAACATATGCTCATGCCTACATGTTTGTTCCTTATACATGTGCTGAAGACAATCATCAGTGCCTGTCATCGCACTACAGTCTGCAAATGATGACCCATTATTACTGATGCCCATTTTGTTAGCATGATTAATCTCCAATTATGATTGAGGAGACATCATCTTAGGTTGATTGTGTGCACTGCACTTCCTGGTGCAATTATGGGCTTATCTGTCACGCCCGGTTTTAGAAGGTAAACCGGATGCGAACCATGTACGTGCCAGGATCATAACTCACATACATAACGATTACATAAATGACTCATCATAGCACAATGCTTCGAATAATTATAAAGAGTAAGTAATAATATTACAGACTAGAGTCATTTACATAATATAAATCAAAGTGCACATAATAGAAACATAGACAACGTAAATAAACCCACCGCAGGCAGCTGACTGGGGGAGGTTGCTAGTCTAATCCTCGAACACATCAAAGTCCTGGAACTCCTAGAGATTCGCCTCGACGCCTTCTTCTTTACCTGAGCATAGGTTGCACCAAAGGCAACCTAGTGTTTTGTGAAAGCAATGGTGAGTACACATCAACGTACTCAGCGAATGTCCCATTTGGCTGAAGTGGACTAGCTTTATGTGGAGTTAGACTGAAAGCAGGTCGCTTTTACTTTGTCAAGTTTTATTCTTTAATATGAGCCAAGTTTTATCATTAAACCCAAGTTATCATCCCAAAGAGTACCTCCTCAGAGGAAATACCATAATCCACTATCAGAATCATCATTAATAGAACCATCATCGTCATCTATAATCATTGTATCTTAGATCATCTGTAACTCTAATCAAAGAGAATCCCAAGGCCGCCCTTAACCGTGAGCATGACTGATATATCAATTTCATAACACTCTGTAGAGGTTACACACTTTACATATAAGCCATGATTCCCTTTCTGCCCGAGGATCATAACTCCCCATTGATCACTTCTAAGGTGAACTAGCAGGGTCTCACTACGTGGATGTTCCCTAGGGTCCTCACTATGCTAATGGTAGAAATGACCACTGCATAGATACCATCTGAGTACCCAAGCCTATACCCTCTGCCCTTAGGAAAAAGCCATGGGAACGACGCCCGTACCTAGATCCCTGGGCGAGAATATAAGATTCATAATAGATGCCTCCGTCCCCAATGACCAAAACAAGCACCCAACATAAAACTTCCCTAATTACTTGGCCAAGAGTGTCCCATACCATCCTCACGGTTGAACTGTTTTCCCAGGTGGTCTCTCAGTGAAGAGGTCCTTATGGAGAGGTACTCGGGAAACAGCCTAAGTCCCCTTCAGTGCCACAAATTCATCATCATTTGCAGAATAAAATCATTGTATCATAATTGTATCTCATCATGTTCATTGATTAAAGTAGAGCACTAGCATAAAGCTAACCACAACAACCCAAAAGGTAATCAAGGACAAGGTGAACAGAAAGCTAGTAAATCCTTAGGTTTCAATTATGTAATATGGGGAAATGAATTATCATGTGAATATGACATAAGTAGGTCAGAGGACACTTGTCTTCACCAAACATATGCTCAAGGTCTTCAACCTTGTAGAACATGAAGAGCTCGATCTCATGATCACCAAAGCTTGATCGTCGATTCGCAGAAGTTTGGGAACGGATCACGTTCTATTCGCGACATGCAGCGAACACAAATAGGCACAATTAAACAAACATGTACATGCATAAGAACATTACACCATACAAGGGAAAGCATTATAAACATGTAATACCAAATAGAATTCGCTTCTACAGTCACGCGAGAAAAGAAACACCGAAATCGAAGCTACTGTTCAAAAGTTATAACTTCTGGAAGGTCTACGTGATTAAACACGTAAATAATTAATTCAGAATGTACGTGATATGTAGAAGCGCTAATCGACATCACATCAAACATAAATTCAAATGTTTTAATTAGCACAATTACATTAACATATATTTTCAAAATGTTTAACTAAAATTATGATTTTTTCGATAAAACAACTATTTTATTAGCCATTAGACAAATTAATGATTAATTAATTAAATAAAACATGTGACACATAATATATTGAATAAATAACAATTCGGAGATGTAACACTCAAAATTCTGATTTTTGCGATTAGTAAAAGAAATCAAAGGAAAGTGTCCTAATAAATAATTATACTATGGATTTTTTAAAAAAATAAATATTAATATTAAAACAATGTCAGTTAAAATAAAATAGAAACATAAATTCAGTTTGTAAGTTATAAGAAATAAATAATAAAAATAGTTTAAATTTGTTAGAATGGATTATTTTCCTTCAAGTACTATTTTTTAGTAACTCTTGATAAATATTTGCTATTGGGTAAATATCTCCTTTACTAAATGTATATCCAGAGGCATTCATTTAAATAAGAAATAAATAAATAAACTTAAATTTCGCATTCATGCTAGATATTTTGATTGTGTATTAAATTTGAATTTTGAAACCTTAGCTCGGATTTGAATTTGAAATTTGTAAATCAAAATGAAAATAGGAAAAGAAAAGAAAAGGAACAAATCCCTGCTGTTGGGCTGAATTCCTTGGCTCGGCCCACTAGCTTCACCCGGCCCATTCCCGCTCTTACGCGCGCGGCCCGCCAGCAAACACACCCGCGCGCCTTGCGTCACCGCTGTGTGGACCCCGCTGGTCGGCCTCACGCCTGACGCGAACTCTCGGACCGGTGTGTCGAACAGGTAGGGACCATAGTCCAGGTTCTCTCTTCCACGATGCTGCGTTAGCCACTGTGTTGTGGGGCCATCCTATCGGATCGGTCTTCTTCACCCCGCACGGGCCGCTCGGGATAATGTGTGTGCCTCGATTCCGTGGCAGAGCCCCAGTCCCGCACACCAGAAATCTATTATTCTGGGGGGATCTCCGACGTGTGGGGCCGGCTCATCAGGTTTTTCTCCACGCTTGTACCCGTTTGCAAACAGCCACCGGAGTTCATGGGGTCCCGATCCAGCCTGACACCAATCGGCCTTTCCTCAAATCCGGAATATAATAAAAACCGCCCCTCCATAATCTCCTCGTCCATTGAATCTAATCGTCGTAGCAACCCAAGCCAAGAACACACGGGCAGGTGAGAGCGACCGAGAGAGAGCAGAGAGATGATCCGTCGTTGGGCATTCGCGCATTGGCCCTCGTCGGGGACTTGTGGTCGGGTCTCTGCGCCGCTGCTATGTTCAGCGAGATGGATGTCGACATCTGGACCGTTGATCTTCTGTAGTGCGGCTAGGATTAAATTCTTCCGTTACTGGTTGGGGTATGGAATCTGCACCGTCCGATCGGGAGAGAGCGGTTGAGATTAGTTTGAGCGTACCCCTTCGACCTATTGAATATGCGTCGTTCGATCTGGATCGGAGGACACTGACTGCGTACCGGTTCGTGAAGGCTATGATCTAATCCGATCCGTAGATTGGTGATCCAACGGTCGAGTAATAACCATACCCCTTCAACCCGGATAGTATGCAATTTAGCCCCTGCCCTTCTCTACAATTGAACCCGCCGTCCAAACACATTGAAAAATAAATTGCATATCAGTCCAAAACTTTACGGATTTGACCTTGGGCTTTTAAACAATAGGCACTGCAGTCCATTAAATATGGATTATTAATAAATTAGATCCGAAAATGATTTTTAGTGTTGAAATAATCCAAAAAGCCTGGAAAATTTATAACTTCCACGTTTTAACTCCGATTTAATCCCTCCAAATTGCGTTAGCTTCGTAATAAAATTATCTACACATTAGTAACCCTACTTTATCATGTAACACGTTTTTAAATAATTAATATGTTTACCCTAGGTTCATCGGATTAACTTCTCTAATTAGAATTAAAGTAATGTTTTCAGTCCCTAGTTATGATTTAGCTAAAATATGTCTTCTAATCAAGTTATAACTTGGATTAGAATTAAATTAATGGTTTCTTAGGAATATCTTTCTCACATGATTCATTAATCAACATAGACATAGTTTTCATATTCGATCACATAAAACTTATGAAAATCATAACTTTATAACCGTAACTCCGATTTTAGTGTTTGTTGAACCTAGATTTTCATTACGATGCGTAGGATATTATTATGTAGTTTGTTCTCATGTTTGGAGTGATGTTAATTTTTGCCTATACCATGTTTGTGTGTATTGCTACGACTAGCAGCGAGGTTACGAGTCATCTGAAGACTAAGTTGGTACCTGGAATCTCATGTCTAAGGCAAGTTGTGCCCTTGATCACTTTTCTTTACCCAATAATGTTTTTGTCAATCACTGTGACATGCTCAGGTTAATCTGATGGGACCTAATAGATTTTCCTAGACTTGTTTATCTCACACCTTATTTACCACTGAACTTTTGGGTAGTTATGCTATTGCTCTATCTGGTTTTGGCATTAATATTACATTATTACCATGTTCCAATGATACTATTGTTTTAATTGTTGTTCAAGTGAGATTATCTCATTATTCAAAAGACAATGTGTACTCCTTATTTTTCCCTCAGGGTTTTTAAGGAGATAATATTTTGGAGGATAAATTGTAGATTATCAAATGGACTTGGATTGATCAAGGGGGAGTATTACAAAATATTGTGTACAAAGTGATCAACTCCTCCCCTGGCAGTTTTCTCCCAAGGGACACACTCCTTGAGAGACACTGCATCCCTGTATATAAACAATCCTATCTACAATAAAGACAACAGTTACTCTGTCATTTCATTCTCTCTGTTTCTCTCTCCACTAGTTTTGCCACTAAGCACTGCAACAGTTTACAACAATAATAAAGCATACGCAATTTGAACGGGGCAAAACGGATGTTTAATGCAAAAGATACCGAGTTTTAATGAATTGAGCAATGTGGCTCAATCTGATTGGCCGAAGGCTGACCACACCTAGGGCTACAGGAAATGCGGCTGCAGACAATCTGATACAGTGGATCAAACGTGGCACAACCTCCTCTCTCCTCCACACAGCCACTCACGCAGTCACGCATGATTCTCTCCCAAACTGCAACTGCACGCACGACAGTTCCTAGGCACGCGTGTGGGGATTGTCTAGGGGGCTGGCGGCTGGCAGCGCCGTCGAGCATAGGCATGCGGAGGCGTTGGCTGCCGCCCTTGGCCGGTGGCGAGGCTGGGGCAAGGGCACGGGGAAGCGCGGCACGCAGGGCGCCATGGCTATGCCGCACCGCTCGGCTAGGAGGCATACGCAGTAGGGAGCGAGGACCAGCGTGGGGGTGGCGCTCATCCACGCTGGAGCAGGCAGGCGCGTGGCCTCGCCGGAGCAAGCGGCTGCCGCGGCCAGGAGGCACGTGCGGTGACGCGCAGCCATGGCAGAGCGGTGGCGGCGTATCTCGTAGTGGCGCGGGCCGGTAGGGACACACACAAGAGGGGGCACGAGCGGTTGGGGGCTTGCCGGCCGGGAAGATGAGGCGGCGCGGGCAGATGCATGTGACCAGGCAGCTCGGCGGAGACAGAGAAGGTGCGGGTGACAGCAATTCCATGGCTTAGCACCACGCTCGCAACCGGGAACAAGATAGGGCTGGTTGGGGATCGCCGGCTAGCACATCAGCGATGTCCATGGGGATATAGAGTGGAAGAGCAGAGCACGAACATTGGTGCGCGCGGGACGTCGTGATCGAGGACGTCGGCAAGGCTCGACGATGCCTGATCAGGCTGCTAGTCCATGGGCGACGGCGGCGCATCGCATGGGAAGAAAGTTGTGCGGCATAGGGGAAGAAAAGGAGTTGTGAGTGCGTAGGGGTTGGGGAGTCTGTATATATTAAGGGACATATACATATCTGGTGCTTAAGGGCTGATTTGGTGACAAGTGGATCACGGGAGGATTGGAGGGGGTTGAGGGGAAAATGAACTAATTTCCCCTTCAATCTCCTCCAATTCTCCCGGGATCCGGGTCACCAAATCAGCTCTAAAGGGGTACGGTGTTCAAGTGCACATTTTAAATCTGAGACATCTATCTCACATCTGGATGTGGCTACAGTTAATTTGATTAAGAACCCCTCTCACCAAGTAAGGAAGGTGAAAGAGGTACTTTGTAAAATTGATGCTTCTGTTAGATGTTGGATGTACGTTCCAGATTTAAAATGTGCACGTGAGCACCATATCCTTTGAGCACCAGATACGTTCCCATATATTAAAGGGAGACAACTTTCCTTTTTGCAGGCACCATAGGGGAGAGAGGAGGCAGTTGCCGAATTCGTCGGTGTGCGTGACGAGGCGAGGTGAGGTGCGAGATTGATGAAGGTAGACAAAGGTAGCTGCAGAGAGGAGGGGGTAGATAGGGTAGATATCGGGGGAGATAGGGATAGACACAAAGATAGACAAGATTAGATGTTGAGATTGACGGGGTGTTGCATACACGAGCGGCACACCGTTCACGCGACGGGAAGCGATTTCACGATCTCGAGGAAAGGATACGTGATCTATAACGCAATCATCGAGAGGAATATATATATATATATATATATATATATATATATATATATATATATATATATATATATATATATATATATATATAATATTATTGGGTTCTCGGAATATTTCGGTAAACACTAAATTTTAGAGATTAAAATAATATTAGAAAATTTGTTTCATATTTAATACTAAGAAATGTTCGGAAGGACCCAAAAACTCTTGGAAACATTCTCGAGATATTTTAACATGTTTCGAAAACTTTTTGCACTCATAAACACTGTGCAACGTTATGAATGCAACAATCAAAACACCTCTAGGGCCTACCTCACTAGGCTTACGCCAATATATTACAAAATAACTCTCCATTATTTAGAAAAAAGAAAAGAAAAGCAAGTAAAGAGACGGTAACACCTGAATTTGGTAGATAATTTTATACCCCAAATTCAGCGTATTACAATATCCCATAGTTAATGCTCCTTGTTAGTATATATGATCACTTTCTATCCGAGGCTACCAGCCTATTTGTATAGCACTGGTCATATGGCAAGTATCACATTTATTCTTTGGAAAACAGTCACACTTTCATGGTAACATGAGTGGTTCAGGAAATAGTAAATGTGTCACACCTGTGCGCCCCACCGGCGGCAAGGTGAGGCATGACGTGGCATGGCACACCACCATCATAGTCATGGTCATATTGTAGGGTAGCGTTGTTTTGGTTGGGTACACAAACTGTGGATCAGTTTCTAAATGTAGCACTTGGAGTTTCAGAACTTAACTTTAGAAGTCATATGTTTGATGACAAATAGTTACCTGACCTCTGATTTCTTGTGCCCTTTGAGGTCTCCCATCCTCTGGTGTCTCCCTGACTGTTCAGCTTTCCTGACTTACCTATCGAAATCCCATCCTAAAATTTGCTCTTGGTTCGCTTTTCTATCACAACCCAGTTGTCACACGAGCACTACATTCCAGCACTTATGTGCACGAGTTCTAGGAGACTAGGCCTCCGAAATAAATGTCACCCAAGTGTTTACCTACTCCGGTGAAGGACAACAATCACATTTTGGGGGAGTATTAGCGATACGACTGCTTCATCCACTTTTTAGGTGTTTTTTATGGTGATTGAGTCTACACAGCAAAAATGCACTACATCGAACTATATGATTATATCAGCTGGAATTTCTTCTTTGGGTATGTATCTTATGAGGGTCTTAAAACTATGTTACTATTTATTTTGTTCATATTTATTATATTTAAATGACATGCGCACCTTTCTATTGACACCAATTATTTAATATAATTTTCAAGATTAAAATGCAACTAAATGTGCCTGAATTTGTAACAACGGGGATCGTGTGACTCTTTCAACCGATTACTGCACAAGTTATCTAAACTAAAATTAACATTGGTGAATACTGCCATAAATTATTTTTTCTAGTGCAAAATAGCCCAACCAAGCAGCACCTATGTGGCTAATGTTACACATGTGTGAAGGTGAATGGATCACGCCATTCTCACCCATGTATTTGGAAAATACCAAAAGGAAAAGACCACTTAATTATTGTATTGTATAAAGATTGTCTTTTTTACATATAAGTTATAACACAACAAAGTGGTCACTAAATGTCAAAGCCAACTAGATACCACATCATCTCTAGCTTATCTTACTAATATTCTTTTGGCAAAATCCAAAATCAATCTACATAAGAACAAGGTCTAACATGTGTATAAATACCACCTAGATTAGTAGGTAATCCATCAACCATATTATTGAGATCAACAAGCAACATAGAAAGTAGAATACAGTAGCAACAAAAGAGCAACAATGGCGGCCAAGATATTTTCCCTCCTTATGCTCCTTGCTCTTTCTGCATGTGTTGCTAACACGACCATTTTCCCTCAATGTTCACAAGCTCCTATAGCTGCCCTTATTCCCCCATACTCTCCATCAATGATAGCTTCAGTATGTGAAAACCCAGCTCTTGAACCTATAGGCTCCAACAAGCAATCGCGGCAAACAACTTACCATTATCACCCTTGTTCTTTCAACAATCGACATCCCTATCTTTGGTGCAGTCATTGGTACAAACCATCAAGGTACAACAGCTACAGAATCTCATGCTACCTTTGATCAGCCAAGTAGCTCTAGCAAACATTTCTCCCTACTCTCAGCAACAATAGTTTCTTCCATTCAACCAATTGTCTACACTGAACCCTGCTGCTTATTTGCAGCAACAACATCTACTACCATTCAGCCAGCTAGCTACCGCATACTCTCAGCAACAACAATTTATTCCATTTAACCAATTGGTCGTACTGAACCCCGCTACTTATTTGCAGCAACAAATACTACTACCATTTGGCCAGCTAGCTGCAGCAAGCCCTGCTTCCTTCTTGACACCGCAACAGTTGCTGCCTTTCTACCTGCAGTTTGTGGCTAACCCCGCAACCCTCTTACAACTGCAACAATTGCTGCACTTTGTCCAACTTGCTTTGACAAACCCATCAGCCTCCTACCAACAACACATCATTGGTGGTGCCCTCTTCTAGATTGCTTATTAGTTATAATTCAATAATGAAGTTTTTTTGTTGATGTATGTGTCCTCCCAGAAATAAGAAGTTACATTTCCATATTCTAATGTTCTATTAGTCTCCAAGGGTGTTCGATAATTATTTTCCCGAAGATTGGGAGTAGCAAGCTATAAATCATCCTTAATGTGTGATACCCGATTCATTGAGAATTACAAAACAAAAACATCATGAGGATCATATAATCTCCAAAAAGAGTACTTTGTTAGGTTGGACTCTATAGCCATATAGAATGTGCACATTTTAGGCATGCCGATCAAAACGTGTGACACATACATTTCGTGAACCTATTGATATTTTATGTGTTTTTATAATACTATATTTTATTCAAATACCAATACTTATTACTAGTAAATTAGAAAACCTAATTAGCTTGAAAACTAATCTTTAAAGATTCCCTCGTAACTAGACTGAGCTTATAAATTTAAATTTTATGAATGGTCAATGATAATTATACTTGTTTTCCAAGTCAGTTTGGTTGTAAATATGCTAGACCAATGCCTCTTTGTTCTACATGGTAGACGAGGGCCACGCTAGTACGTTGCTCAAGATAGAGACATCAACATCGGCATAGTCTAATTTCCATTATTCGTCTAATAGCCAATGAAAATAGTCTGACCAAAACCAACAAAAATAAATTAGTGTCCATTGGCTATCTAAGGCTGACAAAAATTGACCAAATTTTGTTGTCTTATCTAAAAGTCCACGTAAATTATTTTGGCTCATGAAAGTTTCTTTTTCCTGTGGTGAGGTATGTGCTATACATATGCAGGCGTTGTTTCACATAAGGAGTTAGGACATAAAAGCAAAATTTTGACATGGATTGTTATGAAGGACCATAACAACTGTGACTACCATCTCAATGCAACAAACATCTAAGCAACATGTAATTAAACTATTACCTTGAAAAAACTTAGACTTAAAGAACAAAGTTTAAGTAAGTAAATATTTGTGTTCATAAATGTGTTATTCCCAATCATTCACATGCATGTTGTAATAATTTGGTACCTAAATACCTAGACATATGAAGGGCGGCCATCTCACGAGAATCCCTGAATAAACTACTAGAACACCCAAAAATAGTAGTTTTTTTCTAGATCCGAGAAAACTTGAATACTCATTAGCTAGGAAAAATTGGTGAATTGTGCCTTCCTTCTCTTATGCTCCATGCTATTTCTACAAGTGTCACTATCGTAACCATTATCCCTTTAGTAGTACCAGCTACCCGATTCCATCATATGTAGCTCCTAGTAGTTACACCTATGGGAATTAAAAACTTGATCCTGCAATTCAACATATGCTCATGCCTACATGTTTGTTCCTTGTACATGTGCAGAAGACAATCATTGATGCCCGTCATCACACTACAGTCTTCATATGATGACCCATTATTACTAATGCCCATTATGTGTGATACCCGGTTTGCAAAGAAGAGAAATTGGAGGTTATTCTTTCTTTGTTTTTTCTCTCTTTCGGGTGATGCGCTTTGGGGGTTTAGAATTTTTGGAAACTATTCACCAGTAAGACAGTAGAATTTTTTTGGTTAGACTAATGCGTTGGGGTCGGGAGCTGTCGTGTGGGCGAGTTGGGCCGTGAATCTCGATACGACCCACTAGCCTCCCCTTCACCCTAGCCGCCCTCCCCCTAATCCCCCCTTGTGCAGCCTCCCTCCTCCCATCTCCTCCTCCGTCAAACTCTTGCAGCCACACCACCTAACCCTAGTCGCCCACCATCTCCTCCTCCCCAAGGTGCCATTCCTTGCCCGCTTGGATCTACGTCGCGTGGTGCAAGTCTCCAATTGGTTTTGGTGGAGGGAAGAAGGGAGGAAGGAAAGGGGGAGAATTCAAGGTGATTTTTGTGTTTGTCTCATGTTTATTTGTGCTGCAATTCAATTGAATAGATGTTGCGTATGCGAATTGGTAGAGGTGCTGTCCAGAAATTTAGTGGGTGGGCGAACAGCAATAGTTCTAGCAGTTTCTGTGAATTTTTTGTGGGTAATTAATGGGGATCAGTGGGAGAATCATGTAGATCTTTGTCATACCTTTCCAACGAGTACTTATTCGCTCGATTCGGAGTTATAGTTTAGGAGATATCATTGTTTGAATTCGGGTATGTGGCTGTCCAAAAAAACAGATTTCTGTAGGTGGGGAACATCAATAGTTCTAGCAGTTTCTGGGAATTTTTCGTGAGTAATTAATGGGGATCAGTGGGAGAATCATGTAGAGCTTTGTCATACCTTTCCAACGAGTAATTATGCGCTCGATTCGGAGTTATATTTTAGGAGATATCATTATTTGAATCCGGGTATGTGGCTGTCCAGAAAACAGATTTCTGCAGGTGGACGTACAACAGTAGTATTAGCAGTATCTGGGGATTTTTCGTGGGTAATTAGTGATAATTAGTATGAGAATTATGTAGAGCTTTGTTATACCTTTCCAACAAGTACTTATGCGCTCATTTCAGAGTTATAAATTAGGAGATATCGCTGTTTGAATCCGGGTATGTTGCTGTCCAAAAACAGATTGCAGGATGTACCTCGTGGACAGTTTTGGGCTAATTAGATGTTGGGGTTTAAATATAAGTTGTATACAAAACTTGTGGAGAATTTTATGTTGATGCCTCTGGAGTTTTTGGTTGTTACCACTGCTATCATAATTTTAAAGATATGAAATTGTTAAGCAGCGCCGCTGCAGTTTGGTGGGTGTGGGAAGAGTTGTTACCCGCGGCGGGGTTTGAAATTGGGCGTAGGTGCGGCGTCGTTTATGAGCGTTGTTATGTGAAATTTGTGCACTGAGTTGTGTGTCAAAAACAGGTGGTGGACTTCCGGATCGTGCTTAGGGCTTTGTCCAAACCCCCCGGTGAAGGCAAGTAAAATAGTGGTGGTTTATACCGTTGATTGATTTATGTGTCCTATGCTTGATCACATCCATGTCAAATGTATTCATACTTGTACTCCATTGTGGGAAATGTGGCTCGAAGTTATTCATGTTCCATTATTTTCTTATGTTGAAGATGTGGTTTGAGCATGTTACACGTGTTGTCTTATCATTTTGAGGAAATGGTAGTTTATGTCTACCCCATGTGGGTGGAGGATCTCATGTTGTTGTCATGCATACTACATACATCATATTTTGCATGGAAGTTTTGTCATGATCATATGGTCCGACCGTACCGGTACACTCAGTATCATATGTTGCCCGAGGAGGGGTATGATGCAGCTTCATACCCTAGAGGTATGAAGGCAGAAGTCATTACTGCATCTGTAGCCATGTGCATTAAAGGGTGAAGTGTGGAACCGGTTGTGGTGATGTGGATAGTGTGGGTCTTTACTTGGTGATTCATTTCTTTGGAACTAAGTAATTGGTTACTTGTTTACTTGCTGCAAATTAATACTCAAGAAGGAAATTGTGAACTACATGGTTGTTTAAGCATGGTTTGGTTACATAGTCCCAATTGTTGTTTGACCTTTTTACTTGCTGAGATGTGTCATCTCACTCTTGCATTGTTTGATGCAGGCACTTTATCTTGCCCATGGGAAAAGAGGGATGTAGCAGCACGAACACTTCACTTTTAAATAAATGTACCAATGTTTAGTAATGATGTTAAACAGGGGTTCAAGTCTAGGAGATTAATATGTTCTAGGCTTCATGGTAGTCGAATTTGTTTTTTTGTTGGCCGGATTCCTTCTCTTTTTATTTGGTCATGAATGTTTATTACTATCTCTCATTCTGTCTATACTTCGTGGATTGTCTTTCTTTTACATTATGTCTAAACTTTATATCCCACTCGTTATGCTACTTTCAAGGGAGGTGCTGCCGGATTTTGTTTTATTTTCCGTCTCTATTACTTTTTTATGTGGTATAAGTTTTGTGGGAAGAGTTTTTGGTAACATTCATTGTGTGGGATCAATGGGGTGTTACAGTTGGTATCAGAGGAATAGGCTGTAGGTCCTAGCAAGTGGAATAATAATAAATTGACACACTGCACATGTAGGATGGGTTTCCTGCTTTACTATTGATATATTATGTTATTGTCTGTGCTGGTTTGACATTATCTGATGAGGTGCTATGCCAATCTTATTTACTTATTTTCTCACCCCTGTGGCTGCAGCTATGCCGCCTCGTAGGGCTCGTGGCAGCCCACAAGTTCCTAGTGGGGACTCGATGAGTCCGGCGGCAATGTTAGCCGCGATGCAGGCCATGCAGTAGGAGTTGGCCATTCTGAGGCAGGCTATTCCTATTGCCCCTGCAGGTGCTGCTCAGGGTGCTGGTGATGGAGGAGTGCCCGGGGGCGCTGTTCCTGCGGGTGTTGCTCCAGGTGGCAGGCCTGAGGTGCCTCTTCTCGTCAGTGGTCTTTCTCTGATGCAGTGGATGGGCATGAAGTTGGACACTTTTGATGGCAGTGATACTCCGGTTGAGGCGGCAGATTGGCTAACTTACGTGGAGGATAAGATGAATGTCTTTGAGATTGTGTATGGAGATCGTGTTCGCTTCGGCACACAGCTGCTGAAGGGAGAGGCTCAGATTTGGTGGAGAGGTGTGCAGGCAGCTCACTCCTCTTCACCAGGAGTCCTGTTGTTGGGGGCCTTCGTCCTCCGAAGGTCCTCAAAAACATGATTTGACAATGTTTTCCAAGTGAAATATGTGAATAGGTACCTTCGGATTCGGATCATAAGCATACAGAGCATGGTCAGGACGAAGCCTGAGCGAGACGAAAGGTGATTATGACGAAGGACAATTTGGTCACGAAGCTGTGCGCAGGAAAGCTTCGGCATGATAGCAGAAAAGGAAACCGACTTAAAGATGAAAAGGCAATTTAGACCTCGGAGAATTACTATAGAGTTATTAGCAAATGTAAAGGGCATGAATGTAATTTTACATGGGCTGCGTCCCGTGCCTATAAATAGATGAACAGTACTCCAGTACTGTTCACGCTGATTTGGCATTTTGCTTTTGACGTCACACTTGTGCTTTTACCTGCTTTCAAGTCAAAGGTACATTTGTAATTCGACATCATTTCTATTTTTCCATAGCAATAAAATGGAAATGAGTTGATAATAATACATAATTATTTATGTTATCTTTTATACTCCATGTAATTCCTTCTTCATTATGATATATAATGCTTACGAAGGTATGTCTTTCATAACCTTCATCCGAAAATCATTATATCCCAAGTGGAATAATGCTTCGAAGGACGAAGGACTTTAACGTTTTGTCGGTGTTTCGAGACCGGGGGGTCCCTGGACCGACGAGTAAACTGTCGCCGTGTGCCCCAGCCCAGATGGGTCGGCGCGAGACGGAGCGCGAAGGGGGGAGGCAGCCAGAGAGAGAGAGAGGTGGAAATCCCGCGGCCTTCGTGTTTGTCCCGCGCCCAGGTCGGGTGCACTTGCAGTAGGGGGTTACAAGCGTCCACGCGGGAGGGAGCGAGCGGCCTCACGTGAGCGCCTGTCCCGTACTTTCCCCGTGCGACCAACCCTCTATAAGAGGGCCCTGGTCCTTCCTTTTATAGGCGTAAGGAGAGGATCCAGGTGTACAATGGGGGGTGTAGCAGAGTGCTAACGTGTCTAGCGGAGGAGAGCTAGCGCCCTAAGTACATGCCATCGTGGCAGCCGGAGAGGTTTTGGCACCCGGTTCATGTGGTGTCGTGGCCGTCGGAGGAGCGCTGGAGCCCGGCGGAAGGACAGCTGTCGGGGCTGTCGAGTCCTTGCTGACGTCCTCTTGCTTCCGTAAGGGGGCTAAGAGCCACCGTCGTCATAGAGCGTGCGGGGCGCCATCATTACTTGTCTGGCGGAGCGAGCCAGATGGGACGCCGGTCTTGTTCCCCGTAGCCTGAGTCAGCTTGGGGTAGGGTAATGATGGCGCCTCCTGTTGACGTGGTCGGTCTGTGCCCTAGGTTGGGCGATGTGGAGGCTCCTCCGAGGTCGAGGTCGAGTCTGTCTTCCGAGGCCGAGGTCGAGTCCGAGCCCCTGGGTCGGGCGAGGCGGAGAACGTCGGCTGAGGCCAGGGCTGAGTCCGAGCCCTGGGGTTGGGCGAAGCGGAGTTCGTCGTCTTCAGGGGCTGAGCCCGAGTCCGAGCCCTGGGTCGGGCGGAGCGGAGTTCATCGTCTTTAGGGGCTGAGCCCGAGTCCGAGCCCTGGGTCGGGCGGAGCGGAGTTCACCGTCTTCCGGGGCTGAGCCCGAGTCCGAGCCCTGGGTCGGGCGGAGCGGAGTTCGCCGTCTTCCGGGGCTGAGCCCGAGTCCGAGCCCTGGGTCGGGCGGAGCGGAGTTCGCCGTCTTCCGGGGCTGAGCCCGAGTCCGAGCCCTGGGTCGGGCGAAGCGGAGTTTCCTATGGTGCCTGAGGCCGGGCCTGGCTGCCTGTCAGCCTCACTCTGTCGAGTGGCACAGCAGTCGGAGCGGCGCAGGCGACGCTGTCCTCTTGTCAGACCGGTCAGTGGAGCGGCGAAGTGACTGCGGTCACTTCGGCTCTGTCGACTGGAGGGTGCGCGTCAGGATAAAGGTGTCAGGCCACCTTTGCATTAAATGCCCCTGCAATTTGGTCGGTTGGCGTGGCGATTTGGCCAGGGTTGCTTCATGGTGAATACTGGGCCTTGGGCGAGCCGGAAGTATGTTCATTGCTGGAGGGGGGCCTCGGGCGAGACGTAGATCCTCCGGGGTCGGCTGCCCTTGCCCGAGGCTGGGCTCGGGCGAGGCGTGATCGAGTCCCTCGAATGGACCGATCCCTGACTTAGTCGCACCCATCAGGCCTTTGCAGCTTTGTGCTGATGGGGGTTACCAGCTGAGAATTAGGAGTCTTGAGGGTACCCCTAATTATGGTCCCCGACAGTAGCCCTCGAGCCTCGAAGGGAGTGTTAACACTCGCTTGGAGGCTTTTGTCGCACTTTTTTGCAAGGGGACCAGCCTTTCTCGGTTGCGTTTTGTTCCGGTGGGTGCGCGCGAACGCACCCACCGGGTGTAGCCCCCGAGGCCTCGGAGGAGTGGTTTGACTCCTCCGAGGTCTTAATGCCTCGCGCAATGCTTCGGCTGGTCTGGTCGTTCCCTCATGCGAGCTGGCCGTAGCCCGGGTGCACGGTCGGGTCCCAAGTTCTTGGGCTGGTATGTTGACGCTGTCAATGGTTTGGCCGGAGCCGGGTTTGCGAGAGCAGCCCCCGAGCCTCTGCACAGGGCGAGAGGACGGTCAAGGACAGACTCGACTTTTTTACATACGCCCCTGCGTCGCCTTTCCGCAAGGAGGAGGGGGGGAAAGCGCCATGTTGCCCTCGGAGGGCACCGAACATGGTGTCTCCGGTGAGCTGCTGGCGGGTAATCCGAGTGGACGCCTGTGCCCCATTTGTTAGGGGTCGGCTAGAGGCCCGGAGGCGCGCTCAAAAGTACCTGCGGGTGATCTGCCGGACCCGGTCCCCTTTCGACGGAGTCCGAGGGCTCGATGCCTCCCTCTGATGGGATTCCATTACAAGATCATTCCTGCTGGTCTCGGAAATGTCCTAGGGTACCTCGGGAGCGTAGCCCGAGCCTTGGTTATGTATCGAACGTACCCAGGGTCATCCCTCGCTCTTTGTCTAAGGCGGCTGTGAACCTTTCGAGGGCCAGCCTACGAACCCCTGATAAGTAGTGGGCGCGGAGCCCGAGTAGCCTGAGGCGGCCGTTGAACCCTTCCGAGGGGCCGGCCTTCGAACCTCTGACCAGTAGTGGGTGCGGGGCCCACGCGCTCTGAGGCGGCTGTTAAACCCCTCCGAGGGGCCAGCCTTGGAACCTCTGATCAGTAGGGAGGCTCGGAGCCTGTTTCCTTCACGGAGAAGGATCCTTTTCGGGGTATCCCCCTTTCCCGGTCCCTGTTGTAAGAGAGAGAAAGAGGAAAAGGAAAAGGATACGAAATCGATTGACGTGGTGTACCTCTTTGGACGCGGTCATTATGGCGAAGGCGAAGCGTCACTTGCTTCTCCTGCCAAAGGCGCCGCCTCTCCCACCGCGGAGTTAATGCGATGGGGCGAGTGGTTCGC
Organism: Zea mays; assembly: GCF_902167145.1. Lineage (NCBI taxonomy): Eukaryota > Viridiplantae > Streptophyta > Magnoliopsida > Poales > Poaceae > Zea > Zea mays. The sequence goes on from NC_050102.1 coordinate 19,313,282, forward strand.
GGGGCGGCCGTTGCGCGTGCGCAAGCCGTTCGAGGAACGAAACGCGGGCGCGCCGTCTTCACGCCGTGAGAGAGGGCTCTCTCGCTGCCCCTAGATGGGACATAAGCTTGGCTGACGACGTGACCGCTGCTCCTGCCCGCCTGCCACCGCCATTACTGCCAGCCCATTTTTGGCCGTATTGACGGTCGCGCCTGGCTGGCACTGTCGGGTCGTACGCAGGGTTGCCTCGAGGCGCGGTACTAGTTCCGCAGTCGAGGAGGCATGGTAGTGGCGCGAGCGGCGGTGCAGTTGCTCGCACGTTGCGACCGGCGCGCCGGTTGCATGACGCGTGGGCCTGGGCCTCCATGCTGGGTGCGTTGGAAGTCGAAGGGGTGCGCCCACTTTGCGTGGTTGCATGCCGCCTGCATGGCTGCCCGCCCTTTCACCCGCTGGTCTGGGCGAAAGCGGAGGAATGCCTGTAACCGCTGGGCGGTTGCATGCACCGCGCGCGGCGGTTTGGCTTCTTCTGCCCTGGGCCAGCTTGCATGACACGTGGGACCCAGCCCCCGCGCCGTAGGGGGAGGACCTTGGAGCGTGTTGGAGAAGACTCAGCCCACGACGGCTGGGGACGCAAGTAGGGAGAGTCGCCTTTAAAAGGAGGGTGACCCCCTTGAAAGGCGACCATGTCTTCACGCTCCCTTATGCGTCGTGTCTTTCCACCTTTCGGGCCCCCGGATGGGGGACACCCGCAATCCTTCTGCCTTGTCGTTGGAGGAACGCAACTCCGTGGGAGTTGGTACCTTTCAGCCATCGTTCGGCTTCAAGGATTTTCATCACGCGGCCCGGCTGCACCCCCTCGCCGGTGGTCACCTAGGACGGTGACCACCAGCCCATGGATGGGGAGAGGCAAGCCGGGCTGCGGCCCCCGCCCCTCCCTCAGCTTCAAGGATGCTTACCATCCTTGCTGGGATGGAGGGCGAGGCGAACCGGGGCTCTACCTCTCGCACGGGTCGACTGGCCACCTCCTCTTCCAGCTTCTGGTGGTGGAACCATCCCCCAGCTCTGTGGAGGAGGCGTCCTCCAGCCATGCCGGGGAAGGCGAACTGTTGCTGCCCAGCTAGGATGCAACATTCCGCCCTCTTCCTTGTTTTTGTGGCGAGGACGGGAGCGAGGACCTGCTGGTGCGCTTTGGAGCGGCCCGCGTTTGCCAGTGCGGCGTTGGTGGAGAGGCGGACGCCGTTGTCGGTGCTGACGTGGTGGCAGACGGGGGAAGCTTCCCCACCGTTGAGGCTGTCAGTGCCGCCTACAGGCCGACCCCCGGCTCTTTGGCTTTGATGTCTGGTTCGCGTCCCTTGAGTGGGGACGCGAACGAGAGCCTTCCGGTGGCCGCGTCCGTCTTGGGACCATAGCTGCTGCTGCAGAGGTCGCTGGCGAGTCGCCCGGAACTTGTCGCTCCGCAGGCTCCCCGGTGTGGAGGTTGTTCATACCCGCGGGGACGGAACCGGAGTTCCGTTTGTAATGGCACCTTGAATGCCGGTCTTTTGTTCATTGTGGCTGTCGGGGCCTGAACATGTATGTATTTTTGGCGCGGAGCCGTGTTTTTTCCTCATTTTCGAGCACTAAGACTCGCCTGTTGGTTATCTGAACCGTTTCACCAAGCGTGAGTCGCCCCATGCAAAGGTGACGAGTGAGGTATCCGTATCCCGGAGGCGTAGGAGTCCCTCGGCTCGGTCGGCCTTGCTGTCCGAGGCTTCTCTTGCTCAGTTAAAGGAACCCCTCGGCCGCTCTTCGATGAGCCAAAGCCAGGGGTAGCGGTGTCAGCACGGACAGAGGCAGAGTTGGCTCGAAAAGAAGACTTGGTCGGCCAGAGCCTGGCCGGGTCGTCCACTGGCGGGACCGACGCCGGAATTGAGTTGCCGAGGCCTCGGGCCGGGCTGATGTCTTCGGGGGACAGCTGGCCGAGGCCTCGGGGTGACCGGCCGAGCCGCCTGCTCGAGCCGGATTCTTGGAGAAGACCCTGGCGGCGATGGCCCGGGCGTGATTATGACGTCGTCCTTCAGAGTGGAGATCCTCGGACCGCGTCGCCGTCCGAGGCTAGGTCGGACCTCGCCGAAGGTGTAGTTGACGCCGAGGGTGCTGCTGCTTCCTTCAACTGTCAAGATCTGAGCCTGCATGATCGGATTATCTTGTAGTGTGTGTTTTTTGCGGCCGCCGAGGCCCAAACACACCATCGCCGTGTTGTAAAGCTGCGTTTCTTTTCCTCTTGTTTCGAGTATCTGGACCTTTTCGTCGGTCACAGAATTGTCTGTGCGAGCGAGAGTTGCTTTTCACGGGAGGCGATGAGTGAGGTATCTGTATCCCGGAGGCGTAGGAATCCCTCGGCTCGGTCGGCCTTGCCGCTTACGCGCGCTCTTGCCCGTCCATGGGGTTCTGTCACCGACGCAGTCGAGAAGGCCCGAAGAATCGCTTCGGCAGAGGAGCTTTCGAGCGTGAAGACTTGTTCGGTCCGCGGAATCACTTATCCGAACACGAGTTACTTATCGCAGAAGGTGATGAGTGAGGTATCCGTATCCCGGAGGCGTAGGAGTCCCTCGGCTCAGTCAGCCTTGGCTGCTTACGTGTACTCTGCCGTTTTCAGGATCCACTTTCGAAGTAGTCGAAAAGCACGAAAGACATTCTGGCAGAAAAGATCCTTTTTTCGAGGAAAATTTTGACGCAGAGGGGGTTCCCCCCTTTTAGCCCCCGAGGGAGGGTCGGGCTTTGCTGAGGCAAGGCTGACCCTTCCTTGATGACTAAACTTTGCATGGGAACGAGGTATACGAACAACTTGAAAGCATCTTAAGGGTAGAAGCGACGTAGCTGTTGGATGTTTCAAGCGTTGCTGTAGACCTCGCCTTGACTGTTGGCCAGCTTGTACATTCCGGGCTTCAGAACTTTGGCGATGACGAAAGGCCCTTCCCAGGGAGGCGTGAGCTTGTGCCGCCCTCGGGCGTCTTGTCGCAGCCGAAGCACCAGGTCGCCCACCTAGAGGTCTCGGGACCGAACCCCTCGGGCGTGGTAGCGTCGCAGGGACTGCTGGTACCGCGCTGAGTGTAGTAAGGCCATGTCCCGAGCCTCTTCCAGCTGGTCCAGTGAGTCTTCTCGATTAGCTTGATTGCTTTGGTCGGTGTAGGCCCTCGTCCTCGGGGAACCGTATTCTAAGTCTATGGGTAGGATGGCCTCGGCCCCATAGACTAGAAAGAACGGCGTGAAGCCCGTGGCTCGGCTCGGCGTTGTCCTCAGGCTCCAGACCACCGAGGGGAGTTCCTTCATCCATCGCTTGCCGAACTTGTTGAGGTCGTTGTAGATCCGAGGCTTGAGTCCTTGTAGAATCATGTCATTGGCACGCTCTACTTGCCCATTCGTCATGGGGTGAGCCACGGTGGCCCAGTCCACCCCGGATGTGGTGATCCTCGCAGAAGTCCAGGAACTTTCTGTCGGTGAACTGGGTGCCGTTGTCGGTGATGATGGAGTTCGGGACCCCAAAACGATGGATGATGTTGGTGAAGGACGCCACCGCCTGTTCGGACCTGATGCTGTTTAGGGGTCGGACCTCGATCCACTTGGAGAATTTGTCGATGGCGACCAACAGGTGCGTGTAGGCCCTGGGTGCCTTCTGCAAGGGGCCGACGAGGTCCAGACCCCACACAGCAAAAGGCCAGGTGATGGGTATCGTCTGCAGAGCTTGAGCGGGCAGGTGGGTCTGCCTCGCATAGAACTGACACCCTTCGCAGGTGCGGACAATTCTAGTGGCGTCGGCCACCGCTGTCGGCCAGTAGAAACCTTGTCGGAAGGCGTTTCCAACAAGGGCTCGAGGTGCTGCGTGATGGCCGCAAGCCCCCGAGTGTATCTCTCGTAGGAGCTCCTGACCTTTGGCTATGGGGATGCATCGCTGGAGGATGCCTGAGGGGCTACGGTGGTAGAGCTCCTTCCCATCTCCCAGCAAGACGAACGACTTGGCGCGTCGCGCCAACCGCCGAGCTTCGGCTCGGTCGAGGGGTAGCTCTCCTCGGTGGAGATATTGCAGGTACGGGGTCTGCCAGTTTCGATTAGGCGTGACCCCGCTTCGCTCCTCCTCGGTGCGCAGTGCCTCACCCTCGGGGGCCGAGGGTACCTCGGGCTGAACCGAGGGTGCCTCGGGCCGAGCCGAGGGTGCCTCGGACTGAGCTGAGGGTACCTTGGGCTGGGCCGAGGGTGCCTCGGGCTCGGGCGTGTCGTCGATCTTGACGGAGGGTTGATGTAGGTCTCGGGAGAAGACGTCCGGGGGAACCGTTGTTCGCCCCGAGGCTATTTTAGCCAGCTCGTCCGCAGTCTCGTTGTAGCGCCGGGCGATGTGGTTGAGCTCGAGCCCGTAGAACTTGTCTTCCAGGCGCCGAACCTCATCGCAGTAGGCCTCCATCTTCGGGTCGCGGTAGTGGGAGTTCTTCATGACTTGGTCGATGACGAGCTGTGAGTCACCGCGAGCGTCGAGGCGTCGGACCCCTAGCTCGATGGCGATCCGCAACCCGTTGACCAGAGCCTCGTACTCAGCCACATTGTTGGACGCCGGGAAATAGAGGCGTAGCATGTAGCGTAGGTGCTTCCCGAGGGGCGAGATGAAGAGTAGGTCTGCGCCGGCTCCTGTCTTCATCAACGACCCGTCAAAGAACATGGTCCAGAGTTCCGGCTGAATCGGAACTGTTGGGAGCTGGGTGTCGACCCATTTAGCCACGAAGTCCGCCAAGACCTGGGACTTGATGGCCTTCCGAGGGGCGAACGAGATTGTTTCGCCCATGATTTCCACCGCCCACTTTGCAATTCTACCCGAGGCCTCTCGGCACTGGATGATCTCCCCAGGGGGAAGGATGACACCACAGTTACCAGATGAGACTCGAAGTAGTGTCGCAACTTCCGCCGCGTCAGGATCACCGCGTACAGCAGCTTCTGAATTTGTGGGTAGCGGGTCTTGGTCTCGGACAGTACCTCGCTGACGAAGTAGACTGGCCTCTGGACGGGCAATGTATGCCCCTCTTCTCGTCTCTCAACCACAATCGCGGCGCTAACCACCTGAGTGGTCGCGGCGACGTAGATCAAGAGGGCTTCTCCGGCAGCGGGGGGCACCAAGATGGGCGCGTTCGTGAGGAGCGCCTTCAGGTTCCCGAGGGCTTCCTCGGCCTCAGGGGTCCAAGCGAAGCACTCGGCCTTCCTTAAGAGGCGATACAGAGGCAGACCTCTTTCGCCGAGGCGCGAGATGAAGCGGCTCAGAGCCACAAGACATCCCGTGACCCTCTGTACGCCTTTCAAGTCGTTGATGGGCCCCATGCTGGTGATGGCCGCGATCTTCTCCGGGTTGGCTTCGATGCCCCGCTCGGAGACGATGAACCCCAAGAGCATGCCTCGGGGTACCCCGAAGACACACTTTTTGGGATTGAGCTTCACGCCTTTCGCCTTGAGACATCGGAATGTCACTTCAAGGTCGGAAAGGAGGTCGGAGGCTTTCCTTGTCTTGACTACGATGTCATCGACGTAGGCCTCGACCGTCCGGCCAATGTGTTCGCCGAACACATGGTTCATGCACCGCTGGTACGTCGCACCCGCATTCCTCAAGCCGAACGGCATGGTGACATAGCAGTACATGCCGAAGGGTGTGATGAAAGAAGTCGCGAGCTGGTCGGACTCTTTCATCCTGATTTGGTGATACCCTGAGTAGGCATCGAGGAAAGACAGGGTTTCACACCCAGCAGTGGAATCCACGATTTGATCGATGCGAGGCAGAGGGTAGGGAACCTTCGGACCTGCTTTGTTTAGACCAGTGTAGTCTACACACATCCGCCATTTCCCTCCTTTCTTTCTCACAAGCACAGGGTTGGCAAGCCATTCGGGATGGAATACCTCTTTGATGAACCCTGCCGCCATTAGCTTGTGGATCTCCTCGCCTATGGCTCTGCGCTTTTCTTCGTCGAATCGGCACAGAGGCTGCTTCACGAGTCGGGCTCCAGCTCGGATATCCAGCGAGTGCTCGACGACATCCCTCGGTATGCCGGGCATGTCCGAGGGACTCCACGCGAAAACATCGGCGTTTGTGCGGAGAAAGTCAACGAGCACTGCTTCCTATTTGGGATCGAGCTCGGAGCCGATCCGGATCTGCTTGGAGGCGTCGCTACTGGGGTCGAGGGGGATGGACTTAACCGTCTCCGCTGGCTCGAAGTTGCCGGCGTGGCGCTTCACGTCTGGCACCTCCTTAGAGAGGCTCTCCAGGTCGGCGACGAGGGCCTCGGATTCGGCGAGGGCCTCAGCGTACTCCACGCACTCCACGTCACATTCGAACATGTGTCGGTACATGGGGCCGACGGTGATGACCCCGTTGGGGCCTGGCATCTTGAGCTTGAGGTAGGTGTAGTTGGGGACGGCCATGAACTTCGCGTAGCATGGCCTCCCCAATACTGCGTGGTAGGTTCCTTGGAACCCGACCACCTCGAACATGAGGGTCTCCCTTCGGAAGTTGGAGGGTGTTCCGAAGCAGACGGGAAGGTCGAGTTGTCCGAGGGGCTGGACGCGCTTCCCGGGGATGATCCCGTGGAAAGGCGCAGCGTCTGCCCGGACCGAGGAGAGATCAACACGAAGGAGCCCGAGGGTCTCGGCGTAGATGATGTTGAGGCTGCTGCCTCCGTCCATGAGGACCTTGGTGAGCCTGACGTCGCCGATGATGGGGTCGACAACGAGCGGGTATTTCCCCGGGCTCGGCACGTGGTCGGGGTGGTCGGCTTGGTCGAAGGTGATGGGCTTGTCGGACCAGTCTAGGTAGACTGGCGCCGCCACCTTTACCGAACAGACCTCCCGACGCTCTTGCTTGCGGAGCCGAGCCGAGGCGTTCGCCGCTTGCCCACTGTAGATCATGAAGCAGTCGCGGACCTCGGGGAACTCTCCTGCCTGGAGATCTTCCTTTTTGTCGTCGTCGCGAGCCCTGCCACCCTCCGCGGGTGGCCCGGCCCTGTGGAAGTGGCGCCGAAGCATGGCGCACTCCTCAAGGGTGTGCTTGACGGGCCCCTGATGATAGGGGCACGACTCCTTGAGCATCTTATCAAAAAGGTTGGCACCTCCGGGGGGTTTCCGAGGGTTCTTGTACTCGGCGGCGGCGACAAGGTCCGCGTCGGCGGCGTCGCGTTTTGCTTGCGACTTCTTCTTGCCTTTCTTCTTGGCGCCGCGCTGAGTTGACGCCTCGGGGGCATCTTTCGGTGGGCGGCCCTAGGACTGCTTGTCCTTCCGGAAGATAGCCACAACCGCCTCCTGGCCAGAGGCGAACTTGGTGGCGATGTCCATCAGCTCGCTCGCCCTGGTGGGGGTCTTGCGACCCAGCTTGCTCACCAGGTCGCGGCAGGTGGTGCCGGCGAGGAACGCGCCGATGACATCCGAATCGATGATGTTGGGCAGCTCGGTGCGCTGCTTCGAGAATCGCCGGATGTAGTCCCGGAGAGACTCTCCTGGCTGCTGTCGGTAGCTCCGGAGATCCTAGGAGTTCCCAGGGCGCACGTACGTGCCCTAGAAATTGCCGATGAAGGCTTGGACTAGGTCGTCCCAGTTGGAGATCTGCCCCGGAGGCAGGTGCTCCAACCAAGCACGAGCGGTGTCGGAGAGGAACAGAGGGAGGTTGCGGATGATGAGGCTGTCATCGTCCGTTCCACCCAGTTGGCAGGCCAGCCGGTAGTCCGCGAGCCACAGTTCCGGTCTCGTCACCCCCGAGTACTTTGTGATAGTAGTCGGGGGTCGGAACCGGGTCGGGAACGACGCCCGTCGTATGGCGCGGCTGAAAGCCTGCGGACCGGGTGGTTCGGGCGAGGGACTCCGATCCTCCCCGCTATCGTAGCGTCCCCCACGCCTGGGGTGGTAGCCTCGGCGCACCCTCTCGTCAAGGTGGGCTCGGCGGTTGCGGTGATGGTGCTCGTTGCCGAGGCGACCCGGGGCCGCAGGCGCTGTGTTGCGCGTGCGCCCGGTGTGGACCGAGGCTTCCCGCATAAATCGGGAAGTCGCGGCGCGATGATCCGTGGGGTACCCCTGCCTTCGGGAGGTGGAGCTTTCGGCCCGTCGGACCGCGGCGTCCTCCAGGAGATTCTTGAGCTCTCCCTAGATTCGCCGCCCCTCGGTGGTTGATGGCTCCGGCATCACGCGGAGGAGCATTGCCGCTGCAGCCTGGTTCTGGCCGACCCCACTGGAAGCGGGCGACGGCCTCACCCTGACATCGTCGGCGATGCGGTGCTGGAAGCCCTGGGGGAGATGACGCACTTCTCCGGCCGGAGGTTGGCTCGCCCATTCCTGCCCGATGTCCTGGCGGATTGGCTCAAGTGTTCTTGCTCCCTCGTCGAGCCTGGCCTGCACCCTGCGGATTTGCTCGAGCTGTGGGTCATGACCCCCCGCCTGAACGGGGACCACAGCTAGCTCCCGTAGGATGTCAACGCGAGGCACAGGCCTAAGGAGATCACCGTTCTCCAGCATACCAAGATGGTTGCCTTCGGAGGAACCCCCTAGATCGACGTGGAAACGTTCACGACTTGGGCCGCAGTCCTCGTCGCCGAGGCTGCGGCTACCGTCAGAACAGTCGGAAAGGCAGTAGTCGCATGCGGTCATGAAGTCCCGCATGGCACTGGGGTTACCAAGCCTGGAGAAATCCCAACAGAAGTCGGGCTCGTCATCTTCCTCGGACCCCGAGGGCCCGTAGATCGAGACGTCCGTCAGCCGGTCCCAGGGTGACCGCATACGATACCCCAGAGGGTTTGGACTCGCCTCTACAAGAGCGTCCACCAAAGCGAAGTCGCTTGGCGGGTCGAGGCTGAATCCAAAAGGCGTGAGATGGGAATCGGTTGGTACCTCTTGGTCGACGGGCGGTGACGAAGTCACGTCAGGGACGGACTGCACCGTCGTCTCTGGTATGAGGGTGACGCCCAGCAAGTCCCTCAAGAGCGTGCTGGCATCGTCCGTCTGCTTGGGATTGGCGTGTTGCGGGGAGACGGCGCTCGTCTTCGTCTCAAACGCGAGGTCGATGCCCGACGTGCCCCCCGTTGGGGCGCCGTCGCCGTCGACTCGCTCGACAGCCGACGAGGTGCCGCCTCCTGCTTGGCCTTGGTTGCCCTGCCTCCTCCTCCGTCGGCGGGGGAGAGGACGGGGCGAGCTCGAATGTTGTTCTTCCACCACGCGGGGAAGACGTTGTCGATTCCGCCGCCGGCGGGCGGGCTGCCGGCCGCCATTGTCGCTGTCGCACGGCGGGGGAAGGAGTATCATGTCGCAGCAGCCGTCGAGGGACATGAACTCAAGACTCCCGAAACGGAGCACCGTCCCGGGCTGGAAAGGTTGCTGGACACTGCCCATCTGGAGCTTGACGGGAAGCAGTTCGTCAACACGCAGCAGGCCCCTACCTGGCGCGCCAACTGTCGGCGTTTCGAGACCGGGGGGTCCCTGGACCGACGAGTAAACTGTCGCCGCGCGCCCCAGCCCAGATGGGTCGGAGCGAGACGGAGCGCGAAGGGGGGAGGCAGCCGGAGAGAGAGAGAGGTGGAAATCCCGCGGCCTTCGTGTTTGTCCCGCGCCCAGGTCGGGTGCGCTTGCAGTAGGGGGTTACAAGCGTCCACGCGGGAGGGAGCGAGCGGCCTCACGCGAGCGCCTGTCCCTTCCTTTCCCCGCGCGGCCAACCCTCTGTAAGAGGGCCCTGGTCCTTCCTTTTATAGGCGTAAGGAGAGGATCCAGGTGTACAATGGGGGGTGTAGCAGAGTGCTAACGTGTCTAACGGAGGAGAGCTAGCGCCCTAAGTACATGCCATCGTGGCAGCTGGAGAGGTTTTGGCACCCGATTCGTGTGGTGTCGTGGCCGTCGGAGGAGCGCTGGAGCCTGGCGGAAGGACAGCTGTCGGGGCTGTCGAGTCCTTGCTGACGTCCTCTTGCTTCCGTAAGGGGACTGAGAGCCGCCGTCGTCATAGAGCGTGCGGGGCGCCATCATTACTTGTCTGGCGGAGCGAGCCAGATGGGACGCCGGTCTTGTTCCCCATAGCCTGAGTCAGCTTGGGGTAGGGTAATGATGGCGCCTCCTGTTGACGTGGTCGGTCCGTGCCCTAGGTTGGGCGATGTGGAGGCTCCTCCGAGGTCGAGGTCGAGTCTGTCTTCTGAGGCCGAGGTCGAGTCTGAGCCCCTGGGTCGGGCGAGGCGGAGACCATCGGCTGAGGCCAGGGCTGAGTCCGAGCCCTAGGGTCAGGCGAAGCGGAGTTTGTCGTCTTCAGGGGCTGAGCCCGAGTCCGAGCCCTGGGTCGGGCGGAGCGGAGTTCGTTGTCTTCAGGGGCTGAGCCCGAGTCCGAGCCCTGGGTCGGGCGGAGCGGAGTTTGCCGTCTTCCGGGGCTGAGCCCGAGTCCGAGCCCTGAGTCAGGCGGAGCGTAGTTCGCCGTCTTCCGGGGCTGAGCCCGAGTCCGAGCCCTGGGTCGGGCGGAGCGGAGTTCGCCGTCTTCCGGGGCTGAGCCCGAGTCCGAGCCCTGGGTCGGGCGGAGCGGAGTTCGCCGTCTTCCGGGGCTGAGCCCGAGTCCGAGCCCTGGGTCGGGCGGAGCGGAGTTCGCCGTCTTCCGGGGCTGAGCCCGAGTTCGAGCCCTGGGTCGGGCGAAGCGGAGTTTCCTATGGTGCCTGAGGCCGGGCCTGGCTGCCTGTCAGCCTCACTCTGTCGAGTGGCATAGCAGTCGAAGCGGCGCAGGCGACGCTGTCCTCTTGTCAGACCGGTCAGTGGAGCGGCGAAGTGACTGCGGTCACTTCGGCTCTGTCGACTGGAGGGCGCGCGTCAGGATAAAGGTGTCAGGCCACCTTTGCATTAAATGCCCTTGCAATTTGGTCGGTTGGCGTGGCTATTTGGCCAGGGTTGCTTCTTGGCGAAGACTGGGCCTTGGGCAAGCCGGAAGTATGTTTGTTGCTGGAGGGGGGCCTCGGGCGAGACGTAGATCCTCCGGGGTCGGCTGCCCTTGCCCGAGGCTGGGCTCGGGCGAGGCGTGATCGAGTCCCTCGAATGGACCGATCCCTGACTTAGTCGCACCCATCAGGCCTTTGCAGCTTTGTGCTGATGGGGGTTACCAGCTGAGAATTAGGAGTCTTGAGGGTACCCCTAATTATGGTCCCCGACATGTTTAACATTTTTTGTGTTGCCTTGTTCTTAACTCTTAGCATTTGAGAACAAGTCCCCAACACCTGTCCTGGGATCTTTTCATCAGGCAGTTTGAGAGGAGGTTCTACCCGGTCACCTTCCTGGAGAAAATGAAGATTGATTTGCAATCCTACAAGCAAGAGAAGAAGTCTGTCACAGACTATGAAGTGGGCTTTAACAAGATGGTCTGCTTTGTTCCTCATGTGGCTTACAATGAGATGGAGAAGGCGAGCCAGTTCCGTCAGGGCCTGAAACCTTCTATCAGGCATGCCCTGGGAGCCTTTCCGTTGGTGGATTTCTGTACTACAGTGGAGCAGGCATTAGGTGTGGAGATGCAACACCAGTATACCATGGAGTCACAGAAGTCTTCGGGTGTTGATCAGCCTCATGGCCAGGACGCGAGGAGGGGCAACACTGGAGGTCCAGCCCACAAGAGGGGCAAGTCTCAGCACCAGCGCCACCACCCCTACCATGGCAAATCTTCTGAATCGGGTACTTCAGGAGGAAGTACTCAGAGGTATCGGGTTGTTCCTAAACCCAGGCTGGGGCTGGTGTGTTTCCGTTGTGGTGATGCGCATCGTCGTGCTGAGTGTCAGTGGAGTGGCAGGTGCTCTATCTACAGCCAAGACCACAAGGATGTGGTGTGTAGGAGGAATCCCAATGGGAAGCTCAGATGGGAGCCAGTGACTTCCTCCTCTTCTCAGGGCACTGTCAACATGATGTCAAGTGCTGAGCAGCAATTTGCAGTTCCACTCCCTCCGCAGCAGTTCTATGTGCCTGGGACTTCTCAGTTCGTGGCGATGCAAGGTTTTCCTCAGTATCTGGTTGCGCCAACTCCTGCACCAACTACTCCTATGCCATCTCAGTTTGGAGCTCCGTGTCTGCCTCACCCGACGGCTCAGTGGGGTTCTTCTGTTAACTTCACTCCGGAAGCTTCCTCTTCTGCGGGTATTTCCGGAGCTTATGTGCTACCCTCGGCGGATGGCAGGGAGCAAGGAGACGTGGTGACAGGTACGATCTCGGTTGATTCATTTGTGGCCCATGCTCTTTTTGACTCTGGCGCTAGCTATTCGTTTGTTTTGGAGATTTTTGTGTCGTGGGCTGGTCTTTCGGTGCAGAGGTTGGTCACCCAATTTTGGTTAGTTCTGCTAATGGCTCCATTAGTAGCTATTCAGTTTGTCAGGGGTGTTCTGTCATTCTTGCTAATGAGGTCTTTTTGGCCAATCTTGTTGTGATTTCCTTGGGGGCATTCGATGTTATCTTGGGTATGGATTGGTTATCTCAGTATCGTGCAGTTATATCCTGTTTTTGGAAGACAGTGTTATTGCAGGCGCCGTCGGGTAGGGAGGTGGTATTCTTGGGAAGTTCCCCAAAGTTCACGTTATCCTTGTTGGCGCAATTGCTTCCGGATCGCCGGTCAAGGAAGTCAAGAATCTTTTTCTCCATGGTGGTGGAGGGTGAAGCTGCCTTGCGGGTGCAGGACATCCGGGTGGTGTGTGGCTATGCCGACGTGTTTCCAGCAGAGCTTCCAGGCATTCCTCCGGAGCGCGATGCAGCTTTTGAAATCAAGCTAATTCCGGGTACGCAGCCTATTCATAAGGCCCCGTATCGGATGGCTCCAAAGGAGCAGGTTGAATTGAAGCGGCAATTAGATGATCTGCTGGCTAAGGGTTTCATTAGGCCTAGCAGGTCGCCTTGGGCTTCCCCAGTACTATTTGTTGAGAAGAAGGATAAAAGCAAGAGGTTATGTGTGGATTATCGGGCTTTGAATCAAGTGACAATCAAGAATAAATATCCGCTACCCCGTATTGAGGTTCTCTTTGAACAGTTGAGGGGTGCCCAGGTGTTCTCCAAAATTGATTTGAACTCTGGTTATCATCAATTGAGGATTCGTGAGGAGGATATTGAGAAGATAGCCTTTTGCACCAGGCATGGGCATTATGAGTTCATAGTCATGTCTTTTGGCTTAACTAATGCCCCTGCCGCTTTTATGGAAGCAATGAATAGGATGTTACATGAGTTCTTGGACGACTTTGTGGTCGTGTTCCTGGATGATATACTGATTTATTCAAAGACCGAGGAAGAGCATGAGCGGCATCTCCGTCTCATTCTGAGTGCTCTTAGGAAGAATCAATTTTATGGAAAATTGAAGAAGTGCGCCTTTTGGCTGTCCGAAGTGGCTTTCTTAGGGCATGTGATTAATCAGCAGGGCATTGCGGTTGATCCCAAGAATGTCGCGGCTGTGGTGGAGTGGAAGAGACCCTCTAGTGTCTCTGAAATCCGAAGTTTCTTGGGGATCACTGGATATTATCATCGCTTCATACCAATTTTTTCCAGCATTGCTAAGCCTTTGACTAGACTCTTGGAGAAGGGTGTTCTCTTCGTATGGTCCAGCGATTGCGAGGACAGCTATCAACATTGAAGAACAAGTTGGTGGACACCCCTATCCTAGCTTTGCCTGAGAGCGGTAAGCGTTTCACAGTTTATATGGATGCTTCTCGAATTGGTCTTGGTTGTGTGTTGATGCAGGAAGGCAGAGTGATTGCTTATGGCTCAAGGCAGTTGAGGAAGCATGAGGGGAATTATCCAACTCATGATCTTGAATTGGCCGCTGTGGTTTTTGCTCCAAAGTCATGGAGGCATTATCTTTATGGCGAGTCTTGTGACATTTACACCAATCATAAAAGTCTCAAGTATATTTTCACTCAGAAGGAGCTGAATTTGAGGCAGCGTCGGTGGCTCGAATTGATTAAAGATTATGATTTGTCCATTCATTATCATCCGGGAAAGGCAAATGTGGTGGCTGATGCCCTTAGCAGGTCCGGGGTTCCAAAAGTGGCCTTGCCTTTGATCGCTGATCTGGACCGTTTGGGGATTGCTTTGTGCTACATCAGCACCGCTAGTGAGGAGACTCGGATGCTTATTCAATCCTCCCTCATGGAGAGGGTGCGCGCGGCTCAGCAGCAGGATCGCTTATTGCAGGAAGCTCGAAAGAGGGTTGGTGATGGTAAACCCCAGGAGTTCACCATTGATGAGAATGATTTGGTTCGTTTTAGGGGCCGTCTTTATGTGCCTCAGAAATCAGAGGTGAAGATGGATATCTTGAGAGAAGCTCATAAAACGCCTTACACCGTTCACCCTGGCGAAACCAAAATGTACAGAGATTTGAAGCAAAACTTCTGGTGGAAGCGGATGAAGGTTGACGTTTCTAAGTATGTGGCCGCATGTGAAGTATGTCAGCGCGTGAAGGCCGAGCATAAGAGGCCTGCAGGTTTACTGAAGCCATTGGAAATTCCGGAGTGGAAGTGGGAGCATATCACCATGGATTTTGTGGTGGGCTTACCTCGTTCTCCTCGGGGCAGGGATGCTATATGGGTGGTAATGGATCGCTTGACTAAGTCTGCGCATTTTATTCCCATGAAGACCACAAATTCAGCTTCAGAATTGGTTCCCTTGTATTTGAGGGAAGTAATCAGGCTCCATGGGGTGCCTAAGTCCATTGTTTCTGAACGAGACTCCAAATTTGTATCCAAATTCTGTGAGAGTCTTCACAGTGCATTGGGTACCAAGCTTTCACTTAGTGTCGCTTTCCACCCTCAGACTGATGCATGGTCAGTCGGAGCGAGCAATCCAAACCTTGGAAGATATGTTGCGTGCTTGTGTTCTGTCATGGAAGGGTAGCTGGGAGGATCATCTTGTATTGGCAGAGTTTGCTTATAACAACAGCTACCAGACTAGCATCAAGATGGCACAATTTGAGGCTTTATATGGCAGGCGGTGTATATCTCCTCTGTGCTGGGAGACTTTGGGAAAGAGATCCCTGGTTGGTCCTGATTGGGTTCAACAGACTTCTGAGAAGGTTCAGGAAATTCGTCAGAATATTTTGGCCGCTTAGAGCCGTCAGAAGAGTTACGCTGATGTGAGGAGGCGGGATCTGGAATTTGCAGTGGGTGACCAAGTCCTTCTCAGGGTATCACCTACTAAAGGAGTTGTTCGGTTCGGTGTCTCCGGAAAGCTTAGCCCGAGATACATTGGACCGTTCACTATCTTGGCCCGGGTGGGCAACTTGGCTTATCGCTTGCAATTGCCGGATTCCATGGCAGGGGTACACCCGGTATTTCATGTCTCTATGTTGAGGAAGTTCTTGCGGGATCCGGACCATCAGATCGAGATGGAACCAATTGCTGTGCAGCAGGATCTGACTCTGGAGTGTTGTCCGGTGCGTATCTTGGAATCCTTGGAGCGTGTTTTGAGGAAGAGATCAATTAAGTATGTCAAGGTCTTATGGACTAATCAGTCTGAGCGCGAGGCTATATGGGAACTTGAGGAGCTGATGCGGCAGAAATATCCCGAACTTTTCGTTGTGGGTAAGTGTTGTTGATCATTAATCTTTTTTTGTCGTTCTGATAGAAGCGTCAGAATTCGAGGTCGAATTCTTTTTAAGGGGGGTAGAGTGTGATACCCGGTTTACAAAGAAGAGAAATTGGAGGTTATTCTTTCTTTGTTGTTTTCTCTTTCGGGTGATGCGCTTTGGGGGTTTAGAATTTGTGGGAAGTATTCACCAGTAAGACAGTAGATTTTTTTGGTTAGACTCATGCGCTGGGGTCGGGAGCTGTCGTGTGGGCGAGTTGGGCCGTGAATCTCGATCTGGCCCACTAGCCTCCCCTTAACCCTAGCCGCCCTCCCCCTAATCCCCCCCCTTGTGCAGCCGCCCCCCATTTCCCTAACCTTTGGCCGCCGCCCCCTCCCATTTCCTCCTCTCTCAAACTCTTGTAGTCACACCACCTAACCCTAGCCGCCCCCCATCTCCTCCTCCCCAAGGTGCCATTCCTTGCCCGCTTGGATCTACGTCGCGTGGTGCAAGTATCCAATTGGTTTTGGTGGAGGGAAGAAGGGAGGAAGAAAAGGGGGGGGGAATTCAAGGTGATTTTTGTGTTTATCTCTTCTATATTTGTGCTGCAATTCAATTGAATAGATGTTGCGTATGCAAATTGGTAGAGGTGTTGTCCAGAAATTTAGTGGGTGGGCGAACAGCAGTAGTTCTAGCAGTTTCTGGGAATTTTTCGTGGGTCATTAATGGAGATCAGTGGGAGAAACATGTATAGCTTTGTCATACCTTTCCAACGAGTACTTATGCATTCGATTCAGAGTTATATTTTAGGAGATATTGTTGTTTGAATCCGGGTATGTGGTTGTCCAAAAAAACAGATTTCTGCAGGTGGGCGAACAACAGTAGTTCTAGCAGTTTCTGGGAATTTTTCGTGGATAATTAATGAGGATCAGTGGGAGAATCATGTATAGCTTTGTCATACCTTTCCAACAAGTACTTATGCGCTCGACTCAGAGTTATATTTTAGGAGATATCGTTGTTTGAATCCGGGTATGTGGCTGTCCAAAAAAACAGATTTCTGCAGGTGGGCGTACAGCAGTAGTATTAGCAGTTTCTGGGGATTTTTCGTGGGTAATTAGTGATAATCAGTATGAGAATTATGTAGAGCTTTGTCATACCTTTCCAACAAGTACTTATACGCTCAATCGGAGTTATAAATTAGGAGATATCGCTGTTTGAATCCGGGTATGTTGCTGTCCAAAAACAGATTGCAGGATGTACCTCGTGGACGGTTTTGGGCTAATTAGATGTTGGGGTTTAAATATAAGTTGTATACAAAACTTGTGGGTAATTTTATGTTGATGCCTCTGGAGTTTTTGGTTGTTACCACTGCTGTCATAATTTTAAAGATATAAAATTGTTAAGCGGCGCCGCTGCAGTTTGGTGGGTGTGGGAAGAGTTGTTACCCGCGGCGGGGTTTGAAATTGGGCGTAGGTGCGGCGTCATTTATGAGCGTTGTTATGTGAAATTTGTGCACTGAGTTGTGTGTCAAAAACAGGTGATGGACTTCCGGATCGTGCTTAGGGCTTTGTCCAAACTCCCCCGTGAAGGCAAGTAAAATAGTGGTGGTTTATACCGTTGATTGATTTATGTGTCCTATGCTTGATCACATCCATGTCAAATGTATTCATACTTGCACTCCATTGTGGGAAATGTGGCTCGAAGTTATTCATGTTCCATTATTTTCTTATGTTGAAGATGTGGTTTGAGCATGTTACACGTGTTGTCTTATCATTTTGAGGAAATGGAAGTTTATGTCTACCACATGTGGGTGGAGGATCTCATGTTGTTGTCATGCATACTGCATACATCATCTTTTGCATAGAAGTTTTGTCGTGATCATATGGTCCGACCGTACCGGTACACTCAGCATCATACGTTGCCCGAGGAGGGGTATGATGCAGCTTCATACCCTAGAGGTATGAAGGCAGAAGTCATTACTGCATCTGTAGCCATGTGCATTAAAGGGTGAAGTGTGGAACCTATTGTGGTGATGTGGATAGTGTGGGTCTTTACTTGGTGATTCATTTCTTTGGAACTAAGTAATTGGTTACTTGTTTACTTTTTGCAAATTAATACTCAAGAAGGAAGTTGTGAACTACGTGGTTGTTTAAGCATGGTTTGGTTACATAGTCCCAATTGTTGTTTGACCTTTTTACTTGCTGAGATGTGTCATCTCACTCTTGCATTGTTTGATGCAGGCACTTGATCTTGCTCTTGGGAAAGGAGGGATGTAGCAGCACAAACACTTCACTTTTAAATAAATGTACCAATGTTTAGTAATGATGTTAAACAGGGGTTCAAGTCTAGGGGATTAATATGTTCTAGGCTTCATGGTAGTCGAATTTGTTTTTTTGGGTTGGCCGGATTCCTTCTCTTTTTATTTGGTCATGAATATTTATTACTATCTCTGCATTCTGTCTATACTTCGTGGATTGTCTTTCTTTTACATTATGTCTAAACTTTATGTCCCTCTCGTTATGCTACTTTCAAGGGAGGTGCTGCCGGATTTTGTTTTATTTTCTGTCTCTATTACTTTTTTGATGTGGTATAAATTTTGTGGGAAGGGTTTTTTGGTAACATTCATTGTGTGGGAACAATGGGGTGTTACATTATGTAAGCATGATTGATCTCCAAGTATGATTGTGGAGACGTCATCTTAGGTTTATTGTGTGCACTACACTTCCTGGTGCAATTATGGGCATATCCCATGGTTAGTGCTCCTTGTTATTATATATGATCACTAGCTATCTGAGGCTACCGGCTTATTTATATAGCACTAGTCATATGGCTAGTATTGCATTTATTCTTTGCAAAACAGTCACACTTTCATGGTAACATGAGTGGTTGAGAAAACAGTAAATGTGTGTCACACCTGTGTGCCCCACCGCCGCCACCAAGGTGAGGCGTGATGTGGCATGGCGCACCACCATCATAGTCATGGTCATATTTTAGGGTAGCCTTTTTTGGTTGGGTACACAAGCTATGGATCAGTTTCTAAATGTAACACTAGGAGTTTCACAACTTAACTTTAGAAGTCATATGTTTGATGACAAAGAGTTACTTGGCCTCTGATTTCTCATGCCCTTTGAGATCTCCTATCCTCTGGTGTCTCCCTGACTATTCAACTTTCCTGACTTACCTATCGAAATCCCAATTTGCTATTGGTTCGCTTATCTATCACTGCTTAGCTCTTACACGAGCACTACATTCACTACCAGAATCGAGCGCTTTGCCGAGTCCTTCTTATCGGGCACTGCTTATCACTGCTTAGCTCTTACACGAGCACTAAATTCACTATCAAAATTGTAGTTACATTCACTACTCGGCAAAGCCTGAAAAACATCCAGCAATGTCTTTGCTGAGTGTAGCACTCGGCAAAGAGAGCTCGACGAATAGTACATCGGCAATGGCTTCTTTGCCGAGTACTTTTTATCGGGCACTTGGCAAAGACTTTGCCGAGTGCCAGTCGGTACTCGACAAAGAAAAGCGGTCGTTGCGGCGCTGAGTAACGGAGACAACGCCTTTGTCGAGTGTTCTAGGTGACACTCGGCAAAGAAGTTACCATTGCCGAGTGTCACTTAGAACACTCGACAAAGAAGTTACCTCTTTGCCAAGTGTCTCCAGCCTGCACTCGGCAACGAGGTCCACTAGTGGGGCCCGGCGTCAGATTCTTTGCCGAGTGCTCTTGGAGGCACTCGGCAAAGCTTGCTTCTTTGCCGAGTGCCATGGCCACAACACTCGGTAAAGAAGCTTTACCGGTGCCCAGGTGTTGCTTCTCTGCTGAGTGTTATGGCCCTGACACTCGGCAAAGAGGTCCTTTGCCGAGTGTAACACTCGGCAAAGTGACCAGTATACACCTTTTTTATTTGTTTTTTCTATTCCATCCAAACAAGCAAAAGATATCACATAATCATCACAGATATCACATATACATCACATATCTCACAAAGACCATAAATCAAACATAAGTATCCAACACTCAAGAACATAAGTCTCAAGTTCTCACATAAGTATCCACCACAAACATAAAGTATCCAACACAGCATTACCAACAAGTCTGAAGTCTCAAGTATCTCATAAGTCTCAACATTAAAAACATAAGTCTCATCGAGGTGGGCGGTTGGACTGGTGCGACGATGGGCTGGGCGATCCATGAGGGTTGTTGGATGCCGCCCTAGATTGTCCCTGCACAGAGAAGAGATTGCATATGTTACATTAGATGCATTACCAACATCTAACTACAATTTTGATACTCACAGTAGTATGGAACAGATCAGGGTCAACTGTAGGGAACAATGGAGGTGGTGGAGTGAAACCCTGTGCGGCGCCAAGGCTCTACTTGTACTGGAACATCCCCGCCATCCTCGCCTCCATCTCCTGACGTTCCCTCCTCTCTGTTTCTAGCTGGGTCTGTAGTATTCCAAGCCAATGTTATAGTAACTCAAAGAGAAGGTATATAACTAAAGGAATGATGATTTACAGAAGCACTAACCTCGAGTTGCTGTATGCGATGATGTGAGCTGTCCTGCCGAGGTCTTATGGCTGTACTCGAGCCAGTGCTCCTTCCTCGCACCTGAGACAGAGTGGGAGTGGACGAAGAGTCGATTGCCCCGTCGGCAATCCAGTACCGCCCATGTCTCTTGCCTCCTCCGACCCTCATGAGGACATCGGGGTCGATCTGCTCGGTCCTAGGATCGTATTCTGGGCCATGGACCTCATGTGCCATGGCGGTGTAGCATTAAGGCGGTTGTAGACGGCGGGGTTGCTTACGCCTCGGGCCCGTCATCCGGGTTGTAGGTAACGTCGGACGTCGCCTTGCCCTTGTGGGCCATAACATAGGCCGAGAAGATGGAGCATGGCTGGCCACCATGTGACGTTGACTACAAGAAAACCAATGAGATATTTAGAAATAATATCTAATCCACTGTTATGTACCTAAATAAAAAAGAGGGCATACCCATGCTTCTGCATATTGGCCTAGGCTGCGGCTACCTTGGTGGTGGGAGGGACCTTGCATCATCAGACGTCGTTCCCGGCTAGCGTTGTGCGCCTTGTCCCACTCAGGCGAGCACCACCTATCCACCATCTGCTCCCAGCACAGAGGACTTGCGGCGCACCAATATGGAATCATCTACAAAGTAAACATGTACACTACATATCAGAAGATAAAATTAAATTCATGCATGGAGTGCTGGTACCAAACATGCATGACTTTACCTGTAGGTACTAGTCCCTGGTGAACGACATGGTTCGGGCTTGCTGCTTGGTCATCTTCTCCCCAAGGACAGAGCCGTGGTAGCTGACGATGGCCTGGATTCGTGCCTCATAGTGCATGTCCACGACGAGCTTCTTACATCTTGTGGTGGCCACCACATCCGCCCTAGCCTCGTATCCAGCCTCGCATCTGAAGAAATCATGCATACAAAAACAATGTATCCATACATTATTTCAAGAATGTGCAACGAATGCGACATATTTTACATTATAGTAAGATTTACCCACAACTCTTGCTTCACCCGCTCCGCCTTGTTATTGAATTCCCTGTCGTCCCGGTCTACTGCATTGGGGGTGACGGCGTAGTGGTCGAAGGTGTAGGCTGGGCCCATCACTCTAGCGTACTCAACCAGTCTAGGGAAGTGTTCCCTGCACAGCAGGCCGAGGATGCAATTGGTGTTGCGACGATGACCCCCAACATTCTCCACAACCATCCAAGACCTGTCCAAGTGATAAATAAAAAATATTAGTTTATATTATGATTTTGAACACATAATATGAACAAGAATGAAGAACATAAAGTTACATGCCTCTCCCCATCCGGCCGAATCAGCAATCGCCTGTCCCAAAGTATGGGACGCTAAGGGAGACTCGCGGGGCCTCGCAGATAGACATTCCTTGAACCTGAGGCGTCCTACTGAGCGTCGTCGTCATCCTACTGCTGGTCATCATCGTCCTGCTGCGTCGCCTGCTGCTGGACGTCGTCGTCCTACCGCACCGCCTGCTGCTGGGGTCATCGTCCTGTTATGCCTCCTCCACCGTCCTGCTCCTCCTCCTCCTCCTCAGCCAACTGCCCACCATCTTTGTCCAACAACCTGCAATTAAGAGTAAACAAATAAGCACATATAAAAAGATGTATTTAGAAATAGGTGTGAAATAAAAAAATATAGCGTTACATCGATTAAAAATAATCTTCATATATGTCGGTGTTAGCCAGATCATAACTCTCATCATCACTATCAACCATTTCATGGTCAACACCATTTGAAGGCACACGTTTCTCATTAATGTCATTGCCTTCAAGGATTACTAAGTCATTCTCATTTTGCACCTCATCCTCCTCCTCATCAACAACCATTTCAATATCTACGTCCATTCTGATAGCTTCGATTAAGTCTATCTCAAATCACCGTTCTAGCCCATCTTCTTAGAAGAACTCTCCATCATATGTGTTCAGGTCTAAGTTATAATCTTCATCGTTAGGAACATGTAATCTACTGTGCGGTGATACCTTATACACAACATCCCAACCCTTAAGATGTTCTTTCGTTTGGCACACATATGGGAGATAATACACTTGTGTGGCCTATTGGGCCACGATATAGACATTGTCTCCTAGTAAGTCATGCATGGAGTACTAGTACCAAACATGCATTTTTAAGTTTGTCTTCATAGCTCAGTCATACGTCCATACCCCTTCCTCCCAAGCATGTTCCAATTCATCGATCAAATGCTCTATGTACACGCCCATTTTATTCCCTGGGTGTCCAGGAATTATCAACGGCACAAATATATTCTGCCTTTGAAAGCACACACACCGGGGGGGGAGATTGATTGGGATAACAAACACGAGCCAACATGTGTACGGGGTAGCGCTCATTCCATAGGGATTGAACCCATCTGTGGCCAACGCAACACGTACATTACGAGCCTCTTCGGCTTTCTCACGGTGAATGGCATTAAAGTGTTTCCATGCTTCACCATCGAATGCGTGCACCATCTTGTCAGGATTGTATCGTTTTCCATTCTTGTGCCATGTCATCTGTTTTTCGGATTCCTTGGTCATGTATAAACACTGGATCCTTGGTATGAACGAAAGGTGTCGTAGGATTATCTAGGGGATGTCGAGTTGCCTCTTCTATCCATCACCAGAGTCTACCTCCATAAACCTAGACGATTTACACTTCGGACATTGAAGCACCCCGGTCCTTTTGGGACTCAAATGTGATACAATTACTAGTCCCAGGAGGCTAGTAAACACATTTATACATTAGATAGTTCTAAATCTGCTTAAACGAGACAAACCTATAAAGGTGGCAATCAACTTTAAGAGTTGGTTCACAACTCGGGACATATCATCAGAGTGGGGCTGAAGCAGCTCGATATACGCAGCGAAGCAAATCAGCGGTCCAACAGCCACAGGCAAGGTTGGGAACAGGCGTAACTCTTACCCGATCTCCTTTTCTGAAAAACAACAAATAAGCAAGGGTGAGTACAAACGTACTCAATAGCCCACCTTCACCCGTGGAATGGGGAAATCAGATATAATGCATGGAATATGTGGAGCTCAGGATATTTTGCAGAAACAACAATATTTTATGCAGGGTTGTTTTGTAAAACATTTTGCATTTTTCAAAGCGCATCCTCTCCCAAAGGAGCAGAAAGTTTTTCAATATAGAATAAAATCCCCTAGACTAAACCATCCAGGTATCTCAACAGTTTCCTACTGGTTTTCATTTTTAAAAATAGCTACTGGACTTCCCGTCCACCATAGCTCACGGCTCAACCGCCGGACCTTTTAAAAACCACTTTTCTCAAACGCACCCTTTTTTTTAAAACAAAACACTAATTGCCATACCACACCAGACTCATCCATTCCTGTGGACACAGACTATTCGAATAGGTTTGAACTCTGCGCAGAGGGGTACACTTTACCCACTAGTCCGGTTTCTGCGATCTCACCGTCGTGAGATCCGAATGCCGAATCACTTTCTTTCCTCACACGTCCTTACCTTAATGGTTATACCGGAAGGATTCAGGCCACCGCCATGTCCAAACCGAACAAAACTTTCCCCCTCCTTATCCTCCTGGTGCTCCCCAGCCTTCAAAACCCTAGGGTTTGGACCGTATGAGTTCAGATTGAGTGACTGCCCATACAGTCTCGAGTGGTTGTACTTATCATGAGTACAGGTAGTGAAGGATGACAAACCGGTCCTTATGTGAGGGGACAATCCTTCTACTCACACCTAAACCAGCTGAGCCATCACCTTAGGCCGTCCCCTAAACCAGGGAGTCCCTAATCATCCCTACTCAAAGGTGATAAGGGTGAAAACCCTTCATCATACACATTTTGAAAAGCATTATCTTTTGAAAACTCACACCTTTTCTCAAATCATTTGTAACAAATATATCAAGGATTGATTGCAGCAAGCGGCTGGGTGGCCATAATAAAATGTCTCAAAATCAAATCATGCATCAAATAACAGGTTGAGGGTTGTGGTTGAAAAATCATAGGTAATTTATGCATCAAAGGGATCCAGTGAGCTTGCCATGCTTATTCGGCGAAGGGGGAAGGGGAGCTCGTGGAACTGGCTTCTAGCTCCACAGCCTGACGTAGACTTGCAGATCTGGCCTCCACGAGACAGTACGAACGCTTTGATAACTATGCATCATGAACAAGCAAACATACAAACCGGCAAGTATATCAACAAATATTTAGTATAGTGGTTAGAATAGCGATATATTGATGGGTAGAGTCTTGAGTAGAATCTGTGTCATGTGGTGTTGAGATACTACTAGTGGTGGAGCGGAGGTGCTTACCAGGAGGGTGGACTGGAGGCAAAGCGACACTTTGCGTGTAGCCGGCAGAGCGGAGTAATTGAGTGGGTGGGGTGTTTGCCTTGGCTGAGGGTGTTGAGTGTGTGTGGAGAGGGAGAGGGTAGCTGGGTGTATGTGGTGTAGCATAGTGAAGTTCACTGTTGGTGAGAATAGTGACAAATGAATCGTCTGACTTAGTATGAACAAGAGAGTTATAGGCAGAATATGGGACAAGAGTATTTTGGGAGTTTTCTGGAACAAGAACCATGCTTAAGGGATGACATGGTTGGATAGGGAATAGTTTGATAAGAATTTAGAAACAAGAATTATTGGAATCAGAGTTTGGAAGCCTGGTTCGAAGGAATCTCAAAGTTAAGCATGCTCAACTTGGACAAACCTGGGATGGGTGACCAGATGGGAAGTTCCCTACTGGAAGGAAAATCACAGTCACCGGAGTTTGTATGACTAGAATATGGGTCTGGCTGGTCTTAGGTGGACTGGACAGCATAACGGATGAGTAGTTGAAATTGGGGGTGATCGGATGATCGATGAATAGTAACGATGAATAGTAACGGTTAATAGTGACGACAAAAAGTTATTATAGGTATCATCAATGAATAGTAACGGTGAATAGTAATGATGAATAGTAATGGTTAATAGTGATGGTGAATAGTTCGTATGAACGAACGATGAGCGATGAATATTGACGATGAACGAACAATGAACGATGAATAGGAACTATGAACGAACGGACGAACGAACGATCGGAATTTCGGCAGCATAACAGTAGGACAAAGATTATCTGAAAGAACGATCAATATGGACTATGAACGAACGATGAACGATGAATAGGAACTATGAACGAACGATGAACGATCGAACGATCAGAATTTCGGCAGCATTACATCAGGAAAAAGATTATTTGGACGAACGAACGGACGAACGATCGAACGATCGGACGAACGGACGAACGAACCATGAACGATCGGACGAACGATCGAACGATCGGACGAACGAACGAACAAACTAAGAACAGGGGGGCGAACGATCGAAGAACGATCAAACGATCCTTGTGCTAGTGTGTGCTTGTGTGGAGCATGGAGTGGGCGTGTGTGTGGGGGGGAGAGAGTTGCCATTATGATGGAACCTCCCAAGTAATTAGGCCCACCTACAGTTGTCCTTGTCTAACAGACATCAGACACCCTGTAGATGTTCCTAAGTCACTTGACAAGTTCGGTATCTTTCCTTACCTTACTAGGAACGATTCACCCGTCTTGCAGACATTACAGAACATCAGAGATAAAGAAATGCGGAAGCGATTACATAAATTACATTTATTTTAAAAGCAAGCTTAAGTTATTTTATTACAGACCAGAACTAAAGCGAGTGCAGAGTAGTAATATTATACAAACCAAGGGAGGCACAAACTCCTCCCGATAAGTTTAAGCAAAAGATCCTATGTGGAGGACCAAGTCCTCCCGCACTTCAGTCTTGTTTTTCTTCATTTGGTACCACCTTGGAGCAAAAGCAACAAAAATTTGTCGCTTCCTCACCTAAAAACAACAAAGGGAAAAACCCTGAGTATGGAATTACTCAGCAAGTCTTACCCGACTAAGGAAAAGACTCTCAAGGGTATGCTGGATAAATAGGAATCAAGGAGAGGCTTTAGCAAGAATCAACTTAGATACTTTTGCAGAAATAGCTTACTAAAGTGAGTCCTTACTTTCAATATTTTAACGCCATATTAAGTATTAATAGACTCTATTTGCATCTAGTCTAATTTCAACATCTCATCAATACAACATCATTTTTATCCATAGTGTTCACATCCTGACTTTAGGTTGCAGGGAAGTGACCAAGTCTTCATAACCGCGAAGGTACGGCGATCCGAATCGATTATACTCAGCTGAGGATCTCCAATCACACGACATATGTAGCACTTAACCCTTGCATATGTCAACCCGCCACCGGGGTTCTTAAGACCAGATCAGGTTCATGCAAACCGAGAGCACAGATACACCACCGTCCAGCCTCTTGCCATGGAGGGTACACGCTACTCTCGCCACCGCTCCACGCCCATTTCGTGTTATCTTATTCTGGCCTTAGTCTGCCCGAGGCAAGGCTTACCCATGACGAGGCATGTGACCAGTTAAAGGGTCCTCGGTCAGCACGCCTACATACGCATTAATCCTTAATCAACCTGGGTAGAACATCACCTGTTCCTAACCCAAGTCTCAATTTAAGTATTTCCATCCTTAGGATTGTGTCTGTTCCTTAGGATGAAAGAGCATCACAGGGAACTTTGCAGTAAGATCCCACTATTGCTCCAAATGAAAATATTCTTGCAGGTAGAAGCCATCCTCTCCCGGGTTAGACTGAGGACAACCTCTATCCACAAGATCTAAGCAAGGCTAAGCATTTTTGTAAATCATAATTTTGATACTTCACAGAAGTATCTATAAAGGTATGGATATCAAGGAAAGCAATGCATCAAAGGGTTCCAAGCAACTCCTATGAACCTAATGCACATTTCACTAGACTTAAAGTGTGCGAAAATTATTTAAAAACACAAGGAAAGGGGTTGCATGCACCGGGGCTTGCCTTCGTTCACAGGTGAGTCAGGTTCGGATCCGCAAATATCGAAGTAGAAGCAGTTGCCTGCTTGAGAATCTGAAGGTGGTGGTGTCCTGTCTTCAGTTACTTCGATTTCTTCTTCACGTTCTAATCATAACCATACATAGGTATAAGAATGGATGCCATAGGATGCTCATGAGGATGCAAAGATAATATAAACTTATTATCTATGTCTTGAATACAACTCTCCTTCACGGAACTGCGAGAACTTAGGGTTTCCGGAGTCGGTAAAGGAGTTCAAAGGGCAGGGGGGTGGTTTTGGGTTCTAGTTATCAAACATGGTCCAAATCAACTCAAATCCTACCCAAGACTTCTAAATATTTCTTTAAGTTCCCATAAAAAGTTTGGGCATTTTTAGACTTACCAATTATTTTCTAAAAATCCATAACTGATACTTTTAACCACTTTAAATACCTTAAAATTTCTTATTTCCACCAAAAATCACAAAACTATTTTTACTAAATTCTAGGGAAAATAACAAGCCTAGGAAAATTAGTTTCACAATTTTAGCATTTTTCTACATATTTCTAAAGCTTTCCCGAAAAAGAAAAAGGAAAATATTCAATAGTGTTGGGCTGATTCCGGCCTGAACCGACCCAACAACGCAGGAAGCGCGCGCCCGCGCCCGCGCGCGATGGCAGATTTGCATAGGGGCCCTCGCGTTTCTATTTAACTGCGAACGGGTTCAAACACTATTCTAAAGAGTCTCTGACGCTTTGCAAATAGATCCCTCATCTTCTAATTCTTTACACCGTGAAACCCTCGATGGCGGTCCAAGCTAGGAGCCGAGCTCCGACGAGCTAGACCGACCGAAAGATGCCACGGCCAGAGTTCTCGAGCGACAGGAACCAAATTAAACTCCTTCCGCACCTTTCCCCCCAATCAATTTCGCTAGAGATGGTTCATCATGTTCTGGCCATGGTGTCAGTGCGGGTGTTCAAGCGGATTATCGTGTTCTGGGTCACTGAAGGTTGGACTGGCTAAATTGAAGCTAGGGAAAGGTTCCTGGGTTCACCAGGGTCCCTGTACATGCTTCGGTTTGGGCAGAGCAAGACCCGAAGAACGGGTCGACGGTGGGGGGGGGGGTCACGGCGGCGTTCTATAGGATAGGCGTGCGCTCCGGTGATGGGCTTCGGTCAAACTCCACTTGCCGCATCAAGGAGCAATAAGGGATCAAAAACTAACTAAAACAAGGAGTAACTACGTAAGTACTGACCAGGGAAGCGTTGGGCACAGATGTTCCTTCTCGGCGGAGCTAAGAACAGGAGAGGGAGAAATTGTGAGCTGCACAAGTTCTCAGGCGGGATTGAGTCGATTGCTTAAGCACTGAGGTGCGTAATGTGGAGAAGAAGCGGAGTCCGGGCTCAATTTATAGGCCGTCGACCGGAGTTGGAGAAGAAGCGCGAACTACGGATGCGCTGGCAAGCTTTCCGCGCGGCGGTTTCCGGTGAGGACACGGGGTCGCCGTTTAACCGGAGTTCGCCACCTCGGTAACCTTTTGCTACGATGCCGTGGATCTTTACCGCGACCACCGACGACCGGTCACGCCGCGGTGGCGTTCTTATCGCCGGCGGGGGGGGGGGGGGTGATCCTGATCCACGGCGCGATATTTTCTGAAGACGGTGAACAATGCACTGAATGCTGTAAAAAGCTTGACTGACTGACCAAGTTGGAGCCCAGTTTTCTCAAATTTTCATGTGAAACCTAAGCCAACTTTCTGTAGTAAAGTTGTAGAACTATAATCCATCTATAACTTTGCTACAATGTGCTCTCACAAAAAGTCACTGGATCCCATTCGAAATCGAGCTCAAAGTTCATCTCATAACACTGTTACTCTGAATTTCAAACCTCAAGCAGTCTGACGGTCCAACTTCAGGCTCAATTATCTCTGGATTTTTCTTAACAAGTGAGCTTACCCCCTTAAGCAAAGTTGTTCTCCTATAATTGGGCTACAATTTTGATGTGGTGACCTAATATGAATTCTCACTAATTTGAAAGCTACACAGCCCCAAAGTTGGGCCTATAACCCTGATTTCAGACTTTGCATAGGAATCAAAATTGGGGTCCTTTTTGCAAATGAGTCCAAAACTTAGGGTTTGGCTTTCAAGTCCACATATTTGTGAACCAAATGACTTAAAATACTTATTTGGCTTGGTTTTTGCACTTTAGCCCAAAAGTGGACTAATTTTGCACATAGGCCCCTAGGGTTTAGTTTTAGGGTTTTCCAGGGTTCCAATTAGGGTTTCTGGTATCTTAGGGGTATAAAGGTGATTCAACTTTGTTTTTAGGGATATTTTATAACTATTTCCCTAAGGTATTTAGGTTTTCTCAATTTGGGTTAAGTTTTACCCATTAAATCCCTATTTAAGGTAAAGCTTCCTATCCAGGGTCCTATTTGCAAAACATTAAAACAATACAACTTGTTTGAAATTTTTGCCTAGTGAATGCACTCTAGGTGTGTCAAACATATGCAATGCCAATGCTTATGATGCCATGCTCCAGTTTTAGTTATAGTAACACCAGGGGTGTTACATCCTTCCCCCCATAAAAGAATCTCGTCCCGAGATTAAAAGTCCTAGGGTAAGTTATGGAAAAGGAAACGCGGAATACTTTCATTTACTTATTTCTGGTACAAGGCAGGGGTGGTGTGGGGGTTCATTCCTTTATTGCAATAACTATATACACTTTACAAATTACATGAGGCTAGAAAGCCTGGGAAATTCTTATTCAAGAAGTCTTGAGTTTCCCAAGTAGCTTCATCTTCAGAATGTTGGTTCCACTGTATCTTATAAAACTTGAGAGTTTTTCTCCGAGTAACCCTGTCCTTTTGATCCAAGACTCGTATAGGGTGCTCAGAGTATGTCAAGTCCGGTTCAAGGACAACATCGGTTATTTCAACGGTTCGATCCGGAACCCGAAGACACTTCTTCAATTGTGACACGTGGAACACATTATGCACAACAGACAATGTTTCGGGTAGTTGGAGTCGGTATGCCACTGGTCCACATTGCTCAAGCACCAGGAATGGACCAATGTACCTGGGTGCAAGCATCCCTTTAACCCCGAAACGCGATACACCCTTCATTGGTGAAACTTTCAAGTAGACATAATCGCCTACCAGAAAGCATAAGGGTTGTCGTCGTCGGTCTGCATAACTCTTTTGTCGAGTCTGAGCTTTCTTCATATTATGAATAATTTTCTGAACCTTTTCTTCGACCTCTTTCACCATATCAGGCCTAAAGAAGTACCTTTCTCCAGGTTCAGACCAATTTAGCGGAGTTCGACACCGTCGCCCATATAAAGCTTCAAAAGGTGCCATCTTAATACTTTCTTGATAACTGTTATTGTATGAAAACTCCGCTAAGGGCAAACATTCATCTCATTTCTGTGAGAAGTCCAGAACACATGCCCGCAGCATATCCTCAAGTATTTGATTGACTCTCTCAGTCTTTCCACTGGTTTGGGGATGATAGGCCGAACTGTGGAGCAACTTAGTACCCAAGGATTTGTGAAGTTCTTCCCAAAACTTGGATACGAACTGAGGTCCATGATCCGATACTATAGTTTTTGGAATACCATGCAAACTGAGAATACAGCCGATATATAATGCTGCATAAGTGGCTACTGTATACTTTGTCCTGACAGGTAAGAAGTGGGCGATCTTTGTAAGTCGATCAATGATAACCCAAATAGAATCATACCCTTTGGCCGTCCTGGGCAGTCCCACAATAAAGTCCATACTTATGTCTTCCCATTTCCATGTTGGGATTGGCAAAGATTGTAATGGACCAGCAGTTTTCATGTGTATGGCCTTGACACGTCTGCAAGTGTCACACTTAGCCACATAGCGTGCAATTTCAATCTTCATCTTTGTCCACCAGTAATGTTGCTTTAAGTCTTGATACATCTTAGTGCTTCCGGGATAAATAGAATAACGACTAAGATGTGCTTCATCAAGAATTTGCTGGCGGAGTTCTTCGTTCTTTGGCACTACTATGCGGTTTTTAAACCATATCACACCTTGATCGTCTTCCTTGAAACATTTGGCTACTCCAGCCCTTAACTTCTCTCGTATGTGCTTCATACCCAGATTATCTTTTTGAGCATCAATTATCCTTTGCAAAATGATTGACTCAAGCTTTAGCTGATTTAGAGTCCCTTGTTGGATTATCCCCAGGTTTAGCTTTTCCATTTCTTGACACAAAGTGTTGTCAGAGGTCTTCACCATAAGACAGTGGCAGGAAGTCTTACGGCTCAGTGCATCTGCCACCACATTGGCTTTGCCTGGGTGATAATGGATCTCCAGTTCATAGTCTTTAATAAGCTCAAGCCATCGTCTTTGTCTCATATTTAATTCTGACTGGGTGAAAATGTACTTCAAACTTTTATGATCTGTATATATGTGACAGATATTTCCCAGCAGATAGTGACGCCAAATTTTTAGGGCATGAACCACAGCAGCTAGCTCCAGATCATGAGTTGGGTAATGCTCCTCATGTCGGCGCAACTGCCTTGAAGCATATGCAATTACTCGGCCCTCTTGCATCAGTACACAGCCGAGCCCACTGCCAGATTCATCACAATATACATCAAAAGGCTTAGTGATGTCCGGTTGAGCCAATACCGGAGCAGCGGTTAATAATGTCTTCAATTTTTCAAAGGCTTCATTACACTTAGAAGACCAATTGAACTTAATGTCATTCTTCAATAAACTTGTGATTGGCTTCACAAGCTTAGAAAAATCTGGTATGAATCTGCGATAATATCCAGCTAGTCCAAGAAAACTCCGGACTTGGTGAACAGTGGTTGGGGCTTTCCACTCCAGAATATCTTTGACCTTGCTAGGATCTACCGCAATTCCTTTAGCCGATAACACGTGCCCCAAAAATTGAATTTCCTCCAGCCAGAACGCGCACTTGCTGAACTTGGCATACAGCTGATGTTCCCTCAGGCGCGTCAATACAATCCGTAGATGCTGAGCATGGTCCTCTTCATTTTTAGAATATATCAAGATATCGTCGATGAAGACCACCACGAACTTGTCCAACTCGGGCATGAACACCGAGTTCATCAAATAGGTGAAGTGGGCAGGAGCATTTGTGAGCCCGAAAGACATTACCAGGTATTCAAACAATCCGTACCGCGTAGTAAACGCGGTCTTCGGTATATCCTCGGGCCGAATACGGATTTGGTGATAGCCCGACCTGAGATCAATTTTGGAAAATACCCTCGCCCCAGTCAGTTGATCAAATAAGATGTCGATCCTTGGAAGAGGGTACTTATTCTTGATGGTGACCTCATTCAGGGGTCGATAATCCACGCACATTCGCAAGGTTTGATCCTTCTTCTTAACAAAAATGGCGGGGCAACCCCATGGGGACGAGCTTGGCCAGATGAATCCCTTATTCAGTAGATCTTGTAATTGAATCTTCAATTCCGCCAACTCATTAGGGGGCATACGGTACGATCTTTGGGAGATGGGAGCCGTACCGGGCTTTAACTCAATTACAAATTCTACATCTCTTTTAGGGGGCAGTCCAGGCAAATCTTCCAGAAATACATCTGGAAACTCACATACTACCGGAATGTTCTTGATCTCCGGTACAATGGCTTCATATACTCTACCAGAAGCTTTGGTTGGATTGGTTACGGGGAGAGACAAAAGAATCTCTTCTTGATTATAGCTCAACCTGACGGTTCTGAGTTCAGTGTTGAGAATTGCCTTGTGTTGGGTTAACCAATTCATACCCAAAATTACATCTATATCCTGGCCTTTCAGAACAATCATGTTAGCAGGAAAGTTCCGTCCGGCCATTGTTACTGGCACTTCATAGGCCACTTCTCTAGTAAAAATATGTCCCCCAGATGAATGAATTTTAAATCCCTCTTTTGATTCATGGCATGCAATGTGATGTTGCTCCACAAATTTCTTGCTAATGAATGTATGCGAAGCACCAGAATCAAAAAGAATAATTGCAGGGTGACTGGCCACGGGAAACGTACCCATCATCACCGGCTCTCCTTCCGGTGTAGTGGCCACTTGGGTGTAATATACACGCCCCGTCTTCTTTGTATTTTTCCCCACAGCATTTCCTTTGGGCTGAGCTGATCTCCCAGATCCTTGCGGAGCATTTGATTGATTTTGCTTAGGATATGGGCAGTCTTTGATGAAATGTCCCGACTTGCCGCAATTAAAACACCCAGTTGAAGAACTAGGCAAGGCAGGGAATCGAGCGCCTGGGGCACCCGGCTGATTTGGGGTAGTGGAGGTATTGTAGGGGCGAATAATGATTGGCTGTTTGAAAGGGAATGAGGGTGGACGAGAAAAAGTGCGATTTTGGCTTGAAGGTCGGATCACAAACCGTTGCCTCTTCGTCTGGCCCTGATTAGGCTTCTCACCACCGAATCCCTTGTTCTTCCCAGAACTTGCGTATTTTGCTTCAACAGATAAGGCTGTGCTGATAGCCTTTCCATACGTCAAGTCAATACAGGCAGCCATTTTCCTCTGTAGCCGATCATTTAAACCCCGCATAAAACAGTTCTTCTTCTTTAAATCAGTATTCACCTGGTCGATGGCATACTGCGACAGGTGATTAAACTTGTTGAGATACTGATTGACAGTATCTCCTCCTTGTTTTAACTTCATAAATTCCTCTTGTTTCATATGCAGCACTCCTTCGAGTTTGTAGTGCTCACGGAAGGCTGCTTTAAACTCTTCCCAGGTGATTTGATGGTTGACAGGTTGAATAGCCACAAAATTTCCCCACCAGGTACTGGCAGGACCACGTAGTTGTTGTGCTGTGAATAATGGCTTCTGCGTCTCCGAACAATAGAGAAGACCAAACTTTTGTTCAATAACCCGTATCCACTCATCGGCTTCCAATGGGTCCTCTGCCTTGACGAATAGGGGTGGACGGGTTTCAGAGAAGTCCAGATAGGTGGTTTCACCGGGGCCTTGCTGATAACCCCTTCCTGCCTGCTGCTGGAATTGCTGCTGACCCGCCATTTCCCTAAGGAAGCGGGTATTGTCTGCGGTGGCATTCACCAAGGCGGCAATCGCCTCGGCTAATGTGGGAGGAACCGGAGGTGGGTTTGGGGTAACATCCCTTCCCCCAGAAGTTCCTGCTGCGTCCTGTCCTCGAGTCCTGGTCGGCATCTGTGGCAAAGAACATTTGAAGTAAACATAATGTGCCAGAGAAACCTTCCATTTTACATTACTATAAAAAGTAATGATACAGACTCGATATTACATAACAGGATACATTACCCATTATACAAAAGTTCAACCTATTATACAACAGTACGACCTACAATACACTACTCTACTTCTATTACACCATTAGTCCTGCTTTCCATTACTCTTGGCGGCCTCATCGTCAGGTGTGGGAGTCCAGACGTCAACCAACCTCAAAGAAGGAGGGGGCTCAAAAAGGTCTAACTCCCCACCCAGCGCGCGTCCCGCAACGTGAGAGGGTCCGGCTTCCGCCTCAGCAGGGTGTGCAGGCACACTAGGGTGTAATTGTGAGTATAGTACATGGACTTCCTCATGCAACGTATTGCAGTAGACCTGCAGGTTGTCGACAGTTGAGCTAAGTTCTTTAATTCGGGCCTGAGCCCTTGCTTCCTTAGCACATGCCAGCATACGAGACTGTACTGCCCAGTCAAGTGCTAAGTCCCGATCAGCAAGCTGATCCTGCAGGTGACGGATGTCCCTTCTTAGCTCATTGATTCTATCTCCGTCTGCGACCCAAGCATCGGTCCTGTGTTGCAGCGCTGCTTGAAGTCGACTCACTCGGGCTTCAAGATCTCCTATAGGGTCATTACTTCCACTGCTGCTGCTTTCATGTCGAGGGGCCAGTTGATGCCGGGGTACTCCAATTGGTCCCGTTGACTTGCGTGCCGTTAGCCTTGTGCGTGGCGGCATCTTTCTAAGGGGGAAAAATGTTATTAGTATGATTCTTAGCATGATGCATGTGTAAGTACAGAATCAACCTTAGTCGATTCAACCTTCTATACATTGCACTCTTCCTATCTGGTCTTTAAGATAGACTCTTCAGAATACTTAGGTAAGAAGAGAAAAGAGTTTTTAGGTAAGACTTTTGAAAATCCTTTTGAAGATGCCTCATAATATCTGCAAAGAAGGGCTACGCTCCGATACCAGCTGTGACGGAACCTCCCAAGTAATTAGGCCCACCTACAGTTGTCCTTGTCTAACAGACATCAGACACCCTGTAGATGTTCCTAAGTCACTTGACAAGTTCGGTATCTTTCCTTACCTTACCAGGAACGATTCACCCGTCTTGCAGACATTACAGAACATCGGAGATAAAGAAATGCGGAAGCGATTACATAAATTACATTTATTTTAAAAGCAAGCTTAAGTTATTTTATTACAGACCAGAACTAAAGCGAGTGCAGAGTAGTAATATTATACAAACCAAGGGAGGCACAAACTCCTCCCGATAAGTTTAAGCAAAAGATCCTATGTGGAGGACCAAGTCCTCCCGCACTTCAGTCTTGTTTTTCTTCATTTGGTACCACCTTGGAGCAAAAGCAACAAAAATTTGTCGCTTCCTCACCTAAAAACAACAAAGGGAAAAACCCTGAGTATGGAATTACTCAGCAAGTCTTACCCGACTAAGGAAAAGACTCTCAAGGGTATGCTGGATAAATAGGAATCAAGGAGAGGCTTTAGCAAGAATCAACTTAGATACTTTTGCAGAAATAGCTTACTAAAGTGAGTCCTTACTTTCAATATTTTAACGCCATATTAAGTATTAATAGACTCTATTTGCATCTAGTCTAATTTCAACATCTCATCAATACAACATCATTTTTATCCATAGTGTTCACATCCTGACTTTAGGTTGCAGGGAAGTGACCAAGTCTTCATAACCGCGAAGGTACGGCGATCCGAATCGATTATACTCAGCTGAGGATCTCCAATCACACGACATATGTAGCACTTAACCCTTGCATATGTCAACCCGCCACCGGGGTTCTTAAGACCAGATCAGGTTCACGCAAACCGAGAGCACAGATACACCACCGTCCAGCCTCTTGCCACGGAGGGTACACGCTACTCTCGCCACCGCTCCACGCCCATTTCGTGTTATCTTATTCTGGCCTTGGTCTGCCCGAGGCAAGGCTTACCCATGACGAGGCATGTGACCAGTTAAAGGGTCCTCGGTCAGCACGCCTACATACGCATTAATCCTTAATCAACCTGGGTAGAACATCACCTGTTCCTAACTCATGTCTCAATTTAAGTATTTCCATCCTTAGGATTGTGTCTGTTCCTTAGGATGAAAGAGCATCACAGGGAACTTTGCAGTAAGATCCCACTATTGCTCCAAATGAAAATATTCTTGCAGGTAGAAGCCATCCTCTCCCGGGTTAGACTGAGGACAACCTCTATCCACAAGATCTAAGCAAGGCTAAGCATTTTTGTAAATCATAATTTTGATACTTCACAGAAGTATCTATAAAGGTATGGATATCAAGGAAAGCAATGCATCAAAGGGTTCCAAGCAACTCCTATGAACCTAATGCACATTTCACTAGACTTAAAGTGTGCGAAAATTATTTAAAAACACAAGGAAAGGGGTTGCATGCACCGGGGCTTGCCTTCGTTCACAGGTGAGTCGGGTTCGGATCCGCAAATATCGAAGTAGAAGCAGTTGCCTGCTTGAGAATCCGAAGGTGGTGGTGTCCTGTCTTCAGTTACTTCGATTTCTTCTTCACGTTCTAATCATAACCATACATAGGTATAAGAATGGATGCCATGGGATGCTCATGAGGATGCAAAGATAATATAAACTTATTATCTATGTCTTGAATACAACTCTCCTTCACGGAACACCGAGAACTTAGGGTTTCCGGAGTCGGTAAAGGAGTTCAAAGGGCAGGGGGTGGTTTTGGGTTCTAGTTATCAAACATGGTCCAAATCAACTCAAATCCTACCCAAGGCTTCGAAATATTTCTTTAAGTTCCCATAAAAAGTTTGGGCATTTTTAGACTTACCAATTATTTTCTAAAAATCCATAACTGATACTTTTAACCACTTTAAATACCTTAAAATTTCTTATTTCCACTAAAAATCACAAAACTATTTTTACTAAATTCTAGGGAAAATAACAAGCCTAGGAAAATTAGTTTCACAATTTTAGCATTTTCTACATTTTTCTACATATTTCTAAAGCTTTCCCGAAAAAGAAAAAGGAAAATATTCAATAGTGTTGGGCTGATTCCGGTCTGAACAGGCCCAACAACGCAGGAAGCGCGCGCCCTCGCTCGCGCGCGATGGCAGATTTGCACAGGGGCCCTCGCATTTCTGTTTAACTGCGAACGGGTTCAAACACTATTCTAAAGAGTCTCTGACGCTTTGCAAATAGATCCCTCATCTTCTAATTCTTTACACCGTGAAACCCTCGACGGCGGTCCAAGCTAGGAGCCGAGCTCCGACGAGCTAGACCGATCGAAAGATGCCACGGCCGGAGTTCTCGAGCGACAGGAACCAAATTAAACTCCTTCCGCACCTTTCCCCCAATCAATTTCGCTAGAGATGGTTCATCATGTTCTGGCCACGGTGTCAGTGCGGGTGTTCAAGCGGATTATCGTGTTCCGGGTCACTGAAGGTTGGACTGGCTAAATTGAAGCTAGGGAAAGGTTCCTGGGTTCACCAGGGTCCCTGGACATGCTTCGGTTTGGGCAGAGCAAGACCCGAAGAACGGGTCGACGGTGGGGGGGGGGGGGGGGTCACGGCGGCGTTCTATAGGA
The DNA here is from genome assembly GCF_902167145.1 of Zea mays. Taxonomy (NCBI): domain Eukaryota; kingdom Viridiplantae; phylum Streptophyta; class Magnoliopsida; order Poales; family Poaceae; genus Zea; species Zea mays. The sequence goes on from NC_050102.1 coordinate 19,351,056, forward strand.
TAGGCGTGCGCTCCGGTGATGGGCTTCGGTCAAACTCCACTTGCTGCATCAAGGAGCAATAAGGGATCAAAAACTAACTAAAACAGGGAGTAACTACGTAAGTACTGACCAGGGAAGCGCTGGGCACAGATGTTCCTTCTGCGGAGCTAAGAACAGGAGAGGGAGAAATTGTGGGCTGCACAAGTTCTCAGGCGGGATTGAGTCGATTGCTTAAGCACTGAGGTGCGTAATGTGGAGAAGAAGCGGAGTCCGGGCTCAATTTATAGGCCGTCGACCGGAGTTGGAGAAGAAGCGCGAACTACGGATGCGCTGGCAAGCTTTCCGCGCGGCGGTTTCCGGTGAGGACACGGGGTCGCCGTTTAACCGGAGTTCGCCACCTCGGTAACCTTTTGCTACGATGCTGTGGATCTTTACCGCGACCACCGACGACCAGTCACGGGGTACTGTTCATCTATTTATAGGCACATGACTCAGCCTATGAGAGATTACAATTATGCCCTTTACATTTTCTATTGACTTATAGAAAAATCTATGAGGACTGAACAACCTTTTCCCTTTTAAGTCGGTTCCCTTTTCTGCGATTTAGCCGAAGCTCCCTTTCGCACAGCTTCGGAGCGACGGCAACCTTCGTCACGATCAAGCTCCTCATCGTGTCTGCTTTTACCATGAATCCGAAGATACCTGTCCATAAATCATATATGGGAAACATTGTTAAATTACGTTTTTGAGGACCTTCGGAGGACGAAGGCCCCCAACAGTAGCCCCTCGCAATATTAATTTGTTAAAATAACGAATTTAGATTGCGACATGGACGAAGGCCCTAAGCCGAAGGTCCGAAAAAACACCTTCCCTTTGCTAGAATAGCAACAGTCAATGACAGGCGGGGCCCTCCAACTTGGAGTGCGCTGGGCGTATAAATAGGATCTCACACCCACTGCATTTGGTACACTGCTTGTGCCATTTGCCTTATTTTCTCAATTTGTTAACTTGCTGCTTACTAACGCTTGATAGCTCTCAAGCTTTTTAGCTTCGGCTTGAAGGACACGTTTTCGTCATTTCCGAAGATAAGATGTCTCAAGACAAGAAGACAGTTGCTGAGACGAAGCTAACCGAAGAGGAGAAGGTTCTTGAGAAGAAAACTGCTGAATTTGTTGAGTCAATAGCGAAAACGAATACAGAGAAGATAACTAAAGAAATTCTGGAAGGCCCTTTCTTATAACAGCTCAAGTCAGGAGGGGGAGTATAACACATACCCCTCGTAGGCGGTGGCTAGTTTGAGAACTAATTGCTCATGGCGAGCTTGTTGGATCTTCTTATCCAATTTGTCTGAAGATACTGATGATAGTGACAGCTATGATATGGAAAGTGGAGGCGAAGACTCTGAAGATCGGCCCTGGCGACCAAGTCATGCAGTCTTCGGGAAATCAACTATCAAACAGAGTCATCTTGATAATATGAGAGGAAGGTATTTTCGAGATATGTCTATTGTGAGGGCTGACGTAGATAGAGCCGTTCCTGCTCCCGAAGAAAACGAAGTTGTAATCTACCAAAGCTTCTTCAAAGCTAGACTTCGGTTCCCGTTGAGCAGATTTGTGGTTGAAGTTTTAAAGACATACCAGATTTTCCTTCACCAGATCACTCCCGAAGCAATTATCAGAATGGGGATCTTTGTCTGGGCTGTGAGAAGTCAAGGTCTAGAGCCAAGTGCAAGATGCTTTTGCAGTATGCATGAACTTTCGTATGAGACGAAACCCTAGGGTAAAGAACAATATCATAATAATTTTGGTTTCTATATCTTCGTGGCTCGCTCTGGCGCAAGCTACCTAGTGCCAACGTTTCGGAAGAGATGGCCCGGGGCCTAGATGGAGGAGTGGTTTTACGTGAAAATGATTTGAAGGCAAGAGAAGACATTAAAGAAATCATCATGCGCCCCATCTGGTCCCGCTTCGGCCTCCAAAAGTCGAAAGTAAAAATTCATGAGGCAGCCGAAGCATGTCGAAGGGCCTTCAGCACAGTTTGCTCTTTTATTGGGACAAGAGACTTAATTCAAGAGCACGTAGCCTACAGGATATGGCCACTGATAGACAGCTGAGAAATGGCGAAAGAAACCATCACTAACCCTAGCGAAGGCGGCCTGGTTCGATTGAAATACACCTTCAGATTTGGAGACCAGTTTGTCGAACCCGATGATGACTGGCTGAAGTGCGTTGAAAACACTAGCGATGAGCTACTTGGAGCATATTCCAAGTCCGAAGATAATGCACTATCTACGGCCTTCGGGAGCCGAAAAAAGAAAAGATTAAATAGGGTTTTTGATGCTATTGGATTTGTGTACCCTGTCTATCGCTACCCGCCACGGGGGCAGAAAAGAAAGGGTGCAACTTCTGGAAAGGTTGCTGCTTCGGCTGCTCCAAGCGAGCTTGCGCCAAAGAGGAAAAAGTTGAAGGTCCTTACCCACCGACAGCGCTACATTGAACCGGCCATAGTGCCTGAGTTTAGCGGGGAAACTTCTTCAGCTATTGAAGCAAAAGGACCTGCTCCTCCTACGCAGAAGATTGAAGAGCCAGCTGCAATGCTGAAGGCACCTTCGGCCAAGTTAGCTAAGCCGAAGACTGATAAAATTGAGGAGCCAAGAATCGAAGGGACAAAAACATTAGAAGTTTTAAGCCCTTCGGCAGAAGCGATGGTGCCGAAGGCACAAAAAGGTCTTACAGCGACTCCCAAAAGAAAAATGATGGCAAGTGTATTAGATGTACTAGAGTCAGTAAAAGCTTTAAGTTCTATTCCTTCAGGGAAAATTGCCGAGGTTGAGACAAAACCGGCCGAAGTTGAGGCTGCAATGGGCCAGGCTAGCGCCGAAGCTAGGCCTTCGGAGCGTGCCGATAAACAACCCTCGGAGTTTGAAGAGAAGGCGACAGAGGAAGAAGCTATAGAGCAGAGTTTGCCTGAGAAAACTCCCGCGCCTGCCCCCGAAGCTTTAAAAGAAAATATTGAATATATCATCCATCACGCTTCGGAAAAGAAACTCTCTAAAGACGAAGAACGAGAAGCTCAACACTATGCCCAGAAGCTGAAATATCCAAAGGGGGCATTAGTGTTCAACGACAGTGGAGAAGAGGATTTCTTGTATTGTCTCCCAGACAGCAAGGAGATATATGTCTGCCGAGAGATGAGCAGAAGCTTCGGATTCCCAACATTAGAAGATGGACTTTCAGTACTGTCAAAGGATGAATTGGGCGACAACTTGGCATATAATAGTATAAAGGTGTGAAAATTAATTTTTGTACTTAAAAATGAATTTTTTTCATTTGTTTATACTTAATATTATGCTCCTTTTGCAGGGCTTGATCCTTAGCAATGCCCTCAGGGCACAGAAAAATACCAAAGATGAAGGATGCACTATAGCCATGAACAACCTTCGTTCGGAAGTAATTGAACTAAGGAATGAAGGTCTTGAAAAAGATAAAATATTAATTTCATTGGTGAGCAAAATAAAAGAAGACGAGGCTAGTTCCAAAGCACAAGCTGAGGCCCATAAAAGTGAAATTGAAGATCTTCGGTAATAGTTAGCCGAAGCCAAATTAAAATGCGCTGTTGCCGAAGCTGACCGAGATGCCAGTGAGTACTGGAAAAATTATTTTGAAAAAACAGTTGCAGAACTTCACGCATCAAAAGAAAGATGCTTTGAAAAATCTGTGGAATGCGTAAAAAAGATAAAGACTAGCTTCGCCAACGTGGGCGCGTACTCAAGCGAAGACAATTTTATACGGGGAGACCTTGAGGGCGTAATCGAGTCGATCAGCAGTGAGGCCGAAGCCTTTGAAGAGATTTTGAGTGACCGCGGGGACATCTGTGCCTTTTCTGGTGCGAGGGGAGTTGCAGCCATCTTGGAGAAGGCAGGTTGCGAACATGTTAAAACCTTGGCTCAAGCCGAAGCTGCCTTCTCCATCGATGATACAAAGGACCCCTCGGCCGAAGCAAGCTCAATAGGCGGAAATTTTTTCACTGATATCTGTGAAAATGGCGGCCGAGGGATGGCCCATGAAATAATGAAAAAGAGCGAAAAAGATATTCATGACACTTGAGAAGCAGCGAAAGCAGTTGAAAAAGCTGTGGAACTTGAAAGACGGATATGTATTACTTAATGTCTTTTAACTTTATTGTTGTTTATTTTTGCGACTTCGAACTAATTCATGTCTTCTACCGCAGCTGAACTATCTCCTCCCCCAGAGCCATTCGACCCACTGGCCGACCCAGAGACAAGGAAAACAATAGAAATTATTAATATGGCCGAAGCTATTGTAGACGAAGTCATTACCAAACTGCTGACCAAAGCTGCAAATAAAGTTTTGAAGGAAGAAGAGTAGCTATTGTAAAAACATTTCTAGAATATTATTGTAACAGTTGCTGAACTATGCTTGTAATATTTGGTGCTTGAATGTAATATATGAATTGTTTGTAATTCAATTCTTTGTGATGCATGAAACTTTATGTATATACCGTTTTTGAGCCTTCGGCGAAAAAACACCTTCCCTTCTTTTCATGCTTCGTAAAGAAGAGCTTTTATGCTTCGTAAAAATCATCCATACTTTGTAAAACATTAATGTTTTGTGAACAATAGATCCCTTTTTCTGCACCAGAACTGATGAAACTTGTAATTCTCAGCTTACTTTGTGCCTTGGTATCTTTTCATTTCTTGTAAAGCATTGCCCGAAAATCGGCCTTGTTTTCAATTGATGTCATTGATGAGATATGATGTTTGATGTGATGTTATGATGTATGATGCGATGATATGATGCAAATAATGATGCTAATGTATCGTGCAAATGAATGCCCAAACACACACATCCGAAGCTTCATCCACAACCTTCATTCCCTAAGGAATGACTGAAATCTCCTTGCCGTTTACTTTTCGGCTGTGACGGAACCTCCCAAGTAAGTAGGCCCACCTACAGTTGTCTTTGTCCAACGGACCTCAGACAACCCTGTAGATGTTCCTAAGTCACTTGACAAGTTCGGTATCTTTCCTTACCTTTCCAGGAACGTTTCACCCGTCTTGCAGACATTACAGAACATCGGAGATAAAGAAATGCGGAAGCGATTACATAAACTTACATTTATTAAAAAGTAAGCTCAAGTTGTTTATTACAGACCAGAAATATAAGCGAGTGCAGAGTAGTATTATTGCATAACTAAGGGAGGCAAAAACTCCTCCCGGTAAGTTTTAAGCAAAAGTTTTCTATATGGAGGACCAAGTCCTCCCGCATCTTCACTCTTGTTTCTCCTCCTTAGGAACCACCTTGGCACAGAAGCAACAGAAATCTGCTACTTCCTCACCTAAAAACAACGAAGGGATAAACCCTGAGTATGGAATTACTCAGCAAGTCTTACCCGACTAAAGAAAAGACTCTCAAGGGTATGCTGGCTTAAGGGAGTCAAGGTAAGGCTTTTCAATAATCAAAGACTCTGTTTTGCAGAAATGCTTACTAAAGTGGATCCTTAAAATCCAATTTTATTTGTCAAGTTAAGTACAATTACCTGCAACTAGAGTTCTTTCTACCCTAGTTCAATCACTGGTCCTGCACTAGCCAATTTCTTAACAAAAACCCATCATCTTTAGTGGAATGCTACGTGTAAGTCAGTGGCCAAGTCTCCATAACCGCGGAGGTACGGCGATCCGAATCGATTATACTCAGCTGAGGATCTCCAATCACACGACATATGTAGCACTTAACCCTTGCATATGTCAACCCGCCACCGGGGTTCTTAAGACCAGATCAGGTTCACGCAAACCGAGAGCACAGATACACCACCGTCTAGCCTCTTGCCACGGAGGGTACACGCTACTCTCGCCACCGCTCCACGCCCATTTTGTGTTATCTTATTCTGGCCTTAGTCCACCCGAGGCAAGGCTTACCCATGACGAGGCATGTGACCAGTTAAAGGGTCCTCGGTCAGCAGACCTACATCGAGACGGTCCTTAATCGACTCAGACGGAGACACTACACCGAGACTCTCTTCTCGTGCAAGTCACCCGCCCGGTCTCAGCTTAATCATTTTAACCCAAAAACTTGGTACCTGGCAGAGGTACATCTTTTCCGATGTTGAATCCATCACGACCGTGATGGATTCACCATCAAGTTTTATTTTTGAAAACAACCCTCCCACTTTGCCAAACATCTTTTGTAAAACAAATCCTTTTGTTTTTCTAGAGCAATACTAAGCATAGAAAAACCTTTTTGTAAAAACAGGGTTCAAGGAAGGTAATCAAGTTCAAGGAAGGTAATGCAGGAATTGTTTAATCAATCAACTCCTATCACCTAATGCAGCAAGCAAGTGAGAAAGATTTTAAAAACATCAAGGGAGGTGGCAAATGCACCGGGGCTTGCCTTCGTTCACAGGTGAGTCTGGCTCGGATCCACAAATATCAAAGTAGAAGCAGTTGCCTGCTTGAGAATCCGAGGGTGGTGGTGTCCTTTCTTCAGTGACTTCCACTTCTTCACGTTCTAACATAACCATATATATACATATATAAGAATGAATGCCATGTAATGCGCATGAGAGTGCGAAGATAATAAAGATTTATTATCTAAGTCTTGAATATAACTTTCCTTCACGGAACTCCGAGAACTTAGGGTTTCCGGAGTCGGTAAAGGAGTTCAAAGGGCAGGGGGGGTGGTTTTGGGTTCTAGTTATCAAACATGGTCCAAATCAATTCGAACTCTACCCAAGGCTTCTAAACAATGTTTTGAGTTCATATAAAAAGTTTGAGCATTTTTGGACTTATTATCTATTTTCTAAAAATCCAGAACTAATACTTCAAACTACTTAAAATGCTTTAAAATTCCTTATTTTCTCTAAAAATCATATAAATATTTTTATTAAATTCTAGGGAAAATAAGAAGTCTAGGAAAAATTGGGTTCACAATTTTAGGATTTTTCTATAATTTTCTAGAATTTATTTGGTTCTGGAAGAAAAAGAAAAAGGAAAAACTTGTAACAGTCTTGGGCCGATTCTGACCCAGGTCGGCCCAACAACTGGTGAAAGCGCGCCCGCGCGCTCGCGTGCACTTTGCACCGAAGACCCTGGCTCCTCGAATAATCACAGAAGAAACCCGCGCACTATTTTGGGGAGTCACTAACAGTTTCAGAATAGCCCCTGCGTTTCTATTCTTTTACACGCCGACACCCTCGACGGCGAACGACGTCGCGCAGAGCTCCGACGAGCACGCGCATCGGCCAACTTGGTCAAATACTGGCGCCCTCCTTTGGCCGAACCCAAATTCAAGATCTAGTGAGTGTTTCCCCTAAGTTAATTTTGCAAATGGGTGCCTGGTTATCTCTGGCCACGGTGACCGTGGATGCTGCGGATGGATCAACGCGCTCCCGGCGACTAGTGGGCTCCTAGTTCAATTGGATGGTTTGGCGAGTATCACAGACGTATGCGAATGCTTAAACAAGGGAGCAGAGGGGAGGAGCTGACCCGAATTGGGCTGACCACGGCGAGCTTGGTTTCGCGGCGTTCTTCGATCGATTTGGGGATAATCACAAATTGGGGAGCTGCGGGGAACGATTGGAGCTGAGAGTTGGTTCACTGGATGTACGACTACCTAGCGGAACGTGCTGAGGCTTCAATTTATAGAGCTAGTGGGCGGTGGCCGCGAATTTGAATGAAGACGCGCGGCGGCCAGAGGGGGAGAAGAACGCTGGTGCAGTGAACACGTGTTCACCGTCGTGGTAGTAACTCCGGTGGTCGACGGGGAGTTTAGAGGGAGTCACGGCGACGCGGTGGCGCGGTTAGGACACGCGGTGGACAACGGAGATGGCACGACGACGGTGACCAACTTTACCCGCGGGCGGTGAGCCAGGGGAGATGAACTACGGCTAGCCGGAGTGGCTTCCAGGTCACTGGCGGCGAAGATATTTGACCCCGCGACACTATCCAACCATCCAGAGCACAAAGTGGGCCGGCGGTCGCACGAATCACGGCGGCAATCGGTCGCCGACGGTAAGGTGGCTGCGCTGGCGTCCTGATCCACACGGTTACTGTACCATGGCGATCCCCATTCAGAACGGCTGACAGAGCACTTTGGAGCTCCTATTTCTCCCAAATTTGTGTGGTGACTAAGCTAGCTCTCTGTACCAAAATTATAGCCTGACCATCCAGCTACAATTTTGTCATAGCAACCTTGGTCAAATTCTCAATAATTCAAACTTGAATTCATGCTTAAAGTCTCAGTGGTCACACTGTCTGTCTGAAAATTCAGACCTTAACAGCCTGACAGCCAGACTTTAGGCTTGATTTTCTCCAATTTCTTCTTAACAACTGTTGGGGACTCGTTCTCAAATGATATGAATCAAGAACAAGGCAACACAAGATGTTAAATATCAAAACCCTTCGTCCTTTGAATCATTATTTCCCTTCGGATATAATGGATTTCGGACGAAGGTCATGAAGGACAAACCTTCATGAACATAACAAAAGATAAAGAGTATTCAAACACAAAATATAAGAAATAACATAATCTCTGTAAATATTATTATTAACTTATTTTCTACTTGTATTACTCATGTAAATAATGGTAAATTGCAAATATACCTTTGGCTTGAAGGAATGTGAATACATGTGTGATGCAAAAGCAAATGCCAAGTCAGCGTGAACAGTACGGAAATACTGTTCACCTATTTATAGGCACGGGTCGCAGCCCATGCAAAATTACATTAATACCCATTACATTTAACAATAACTCTATAGTAATTCTTCAAGGTCTAATTTGGCTTTTCATCTTTAAGTCGGTTCCCCTTTTCTGCCGTTATGCCGAAGCTTTTCTGCACATAGCTTCGTGATCGTCTTTTCCTTCGTCGTGATCGCCTTTCGTCCCGGTCGAGCTTCGTCTTTAACCGTGCTTTTGTATACCCGCAATCTAACTTCGAAGGTACCTGTTTACATATTTCTCTTGGAAAACATTATCAAATCATGTTTTTGAGGACCTTCGGAAGCCGAAGGCCCCCAACAGTAGCCCCTCGCAATATTAATTTACCGTAAAGATAAGTTTATATTGCGATACGGACGAAGGCTATGAGCCGAAGGTCCGAAAAAACACCTTCGTTTTGCTAGAATAGCAACAGTCATTGACAAGCGGGACCCTCCAGTTTTCGACTTACTGGGTGTATAAATATGAGCTCACCACAAGTTATTTGGCACGCTATCTTGCCATTTGCTGTGCCTGCTCAAATAGCTCTCTGTCCACAAATATTTGACTGCCTCTCTAGATTTTAAGCTTCAGACCAAAAAGCCCTTGTTTTAAAAGGACTTCCGAAGGGATGTCTCAGGAAAAGAAAGTTGTTGCCGGAGTGAAGCTGAGCCTTTCTGAGGAGAAAAATCTGGGCTTCATTAAATCAATAGCAAAAACAAATACAGAGAAAATTACTAGGGAAATTTTGGAAGGCTTATCTGAAGATACTGGTGAAAGTGATAGCTATGACGCAGATAGTGGAGGTGAGGATTCCGAAGATCGACCATGGCGACCAAGCCATTTAGTCTTCGGAAAATCAACTATTGGACAAAGTCATCTTGAAAACATGAGGGGAAGATATTTTCGAGATATATCCATCGTGAGGGCAGATGACGGAGAGAAGACTGTGCCGACTCCCGAAGATAATGAAGTCGTGATCTTCCGAAGCTTTTTTAAAGCTGGGCTATGATTTCCTTTAAGCAGGTTTATGGTAGAAGTTCTGAAAACATATCAGGTTTATCTTCATCAACTTACCCCTGAAGCAATAATAAGAATGGGAGTCTTTGTCTGGGCTGTGAAGAGCCAGAGCCTGGAACCAAGTGCGAAAAGCTTTTGCAATATACATGAGTTAATATATGAGACGAAGCCCTAGGGTAAGAAGCAATATCATAACAACTTTGGTTGCTACAGCTTCGGTGCTCGTTCTGGATCAAGCCGTCCTGTGCCAACCTTTCGGAAGAGATGGCCCGGGGAATGGATGAAAGAATGGTTCTATGTAAAAAATGATTTGAAGGTTCGAGAAGATATTAAAGATATCATCATGTGTCCTATCTGGCAGCGCTTCGGACTCCGGAAACCGAAGGTAGAAATGGATGAAGTAGCCGAAGAGTGCCAAAGGGCCTTCGGCGTAGTCTGCTCTTTTATAGGGACAAGAGATTTAATACAAGAACATATTGCCTTCAGAGTATGGCCACTTGCAGATAACTGGGAAATGCCGAAAGAAACTGTTAGAGAAACTGACGAAGGTGGACTAGTCAGGCTAAAGTACACATTCAAGTACGGAGACAAGTTTGTTGAGCCAGATGATGATTGGTTAAAGAGCATTGAGACTGTAAGTGATGAATTTCTTGGGGTATATTCAAAGGCCGAAGACACTGCATTATCAGTGGCCTTCGGAGGCCGAAAGAAGAAAAGACTCAACCGAGTATTTGACGCAATTGGGTTTGTCTACCCCGACTACCGCTATCCAGCGCCGGGTCAAAAAGAAAAAGCACAACTTCTGCAAAAGAAACTGCTTCAGCCGCTCCTAGCGAGCCAGCGCCGAAGAGACAAAGGGTAAAGGTTCTCACACACCGGCCACGCTATATCGAACCAACCACGGTGCCTAAGTTCGCCGGTGAAACCTCTTCGGCCACCGAAGCTAAAGATTCAACTCTGCTGCCAGAAATCAAAGAGTTGGCCGAAGTGCCAGCAACAGAAAAGATGGAAGAACCAAGGACTGAAGAAGCAAAAACATTAGAAGTTTCAGGTCCTTCGGCAAAGGTTGAAACAGGAAAAAATCTGATGGGTCCAACAGTGACCCCGAAAAGAAAGAGGATGGTTAATGTGTTAGATGTTCTGGAGACAATTAAATCTTCAAGCATAACTCCAAAGAAAACTCTTGAAACTTCTGGAGTATCTACTGAAGCCTTTGTTGCTGAAGCTTCAAAGCAACAGCCTGAAGCTGAAGCTGAGGCTGGACCTTCAGAGCCCACCAAGAAACAACCTTTGGAAACCGAAGAAAAAACTACAAAGGCAGCTTTGGAAACTGAAAAAATGTCAGAGCCAATTTTGGTTGAAGAAACTGACACTGCCGCCCCCGAAGCACCTTCCTCCATACGCGATTACATTGTGCGACATGCTTCGGGGAAGAAATTATCTGAAGAAGAAATTTATGAAGCTGATCACTATGCCAGAGAATTAAAATATCCGAAGGGGGCACTAGTGTTCAATGGGACAGACGAAGATGACTTCCTATACTGCCTCCCTGATAATAAAGAATTATCTGTCTGCCGGGAGATGGCTAGGAGTATGGGGTTTCCGAAACTTGAAGCTGGACTCTGCGCTATGACGAAGGACGATCTTGCAGATAGTCTTGCATATAATAGTCTAAAGGTATAAGAACTATATATTTAGAAATTTATAATTTTCAAATCATTCTTTTATTCTTATACTAATTCTTGTATATATATAGGGTTTGATATTGAGCAACGCGCTGAGAGCGCAAAAGAATGCCGAAGACGAGAGCTATGATATTGCTTTCAACAATCTACGATCAGAGGTTATTAAGCTGAGAAACGAAGCTCTGGAAAAAGATAAAATTCTGCTTACATTGGTGGACAAGATAAAGGAAGACGCAGCTACCTCCAAGGCTCAAGCCGAAGCCCAAAAACGTGAAATTAAAGATCTTCAGAAACAGCTAGCCAGAGCTAAAGAAGAACATATACTTGAAGAGACAAAACGAGAGCTTAGTGATCAATGGGCCAATCATTTAGAAATAAATGTTAAAGAACTTCGTGCATCCCAGAGAAGATGCTATGATAAATCTATAGTGTGCGTTCAGAAGATAAAATCCAGCTTCGCCAACGTTGGTGCATTCTCTAGCGAAGAGAATTTCTCAAGGGGCAATCCCGAAGGTCCGATGGAATGGATCAGTCACGAAGCTGAGGCCTTCGAGGAAATGCTGAATAGTCGTGGAGACATATGTGCTTTTTTGGGTGCTAGAGGAATTTCTACTGTTTTGGAGAGAATCCTTAGCGCAATCCGAAGCTACTTTGTCCTCCGAAGACATTAAAAACCCCTCAGCCGAAGCAAGCATGATCGGCGGAATTTTTTTCACCGATATCTGGGACAACGGCGGCCGAGAAATGGCCCAAGAAATTATTCAAAAGAGCGAAAAAGGCATCCACGATGCTAGAAAAGTAGCAGAGGCTGCTGAGAAAAGTACAGAGCCCGAAGGGCAAATAGGTATTAATTAGTGGTTTTCATTCTATTGTAATTTTTGATTCCAGGCTTTGTTCACGGTTTGTAATAGTAATATAGCCGTATCTTCTCCTCCCTCAGAACCTGCTGAAGCATCTCCGGGCCCCCACTCGAAGGGGGACGATGAAATTAGAAAAATGGCCAAAGCCATCATGGACAAAGTTGTCGACCAGCTACTAAACGAAGCTGCAGAAATAGTTCTTAAGGAGGATTAAATGCTATTGTAGAAACATTTGGAATGTAACATGTGTAATACATTGTAACTTTGAATGTAATATATAATCTATTTTATAGTTCAATTCTTTACGATGCATGAAATTTTGCATACATACCATTTTTTGAGCCTTCGGCGAAAAAACACCTTCCCTTCTTTTCATGCTTCGTGAAGAAAATCTTTTATATATCGCAAGAATTTGCAAACTTCTCTGATGGGAAATATCCAAGCTTCGTGAAATATTCTCCGAAGCTGTTTTATGTTTCCTTTCTAATGAAGCTACACGTCTTCTTGATTTATCTTGTGCCTTAACACGATTTTCTCTTTCTCAAATCACCCTCCGAAGACTAATGGTGTATCCCCTTCTTGTTTCACATGCAATATGCTGTATGATGCTTATGTTATGCTAAATGATGTAATGATGTTATGTTATGCAAAATGATATTTGTGCCGAAAGTACACACATCCCTGCAATAAAGCACACAATCTTTTTATATCAGCGCTGACTTTTCGCTGTAAGCCTCCCTTAGGAGCTTCTTCGCCTTTTACTTCAGCGGAATCAGCGTTTATTTTTCACTGTAAGCCTCCCTTAGGAGCTTCTTCGCCTTTTACTTCAGCGGAATCAGCGTTTATTTTTCGCTGTAAGCCTCCCTTAGGAGCTTCTTCGCCTTTTACTTTCGGCGGAATCAGCGCTTATTTTTCGCTGTAGGCTCAGAAAACTTACACTGCGCTCCCTTAGGAACGGCTTTTTGCTGCTTTAAATAAATTGCAATGCGTTCCTTAGAACAAATTTTTGATAACTTCGAAAATCCTCCTTGTTAATCATAAATTCTCATGCTTGGGCATCTCAGGCCTATGGAGAAGATATATTTTCATTACAGTAAAGAGCGAAACTATTACAAGAAATTGAAAGGCGATAAAAGACGTTAAAACTACCCTTAATTGTTCCTTATTAAAAAGAAAGCAATACTGAATGTGAAAATGCGAAAAACTGTTGTCGAGGTAGGATATTTGTCAGTAAATGTGCTTCGACTCTGGCACAGTGCTATTGATTGTGCGAGCTTCGGACTCCTCTCTGAAGTCCCGCTGGGGGTTAGTGCGGTGACTCCCTTCTGGCTGCTGGCCTCTTTGTGTTGGTGGTGGCGGCAGAGGCTGCTGCCAAGATGCTTGGGGTTGGCTTGCCGAAGCAACAGAAGCTGCAGGGTGATTGCCTACATATTCTGGAATGTAAGGCGAATGATACGAAGCAGTATGCATGACTTGCTTCGGCTGAATTTGTTGTGCTGCAGCTTCTGCTATCTCCTTTTGCTTCTGGATGGTAACATGACACATCCTGGTAGTGTGGCCCTTGTCTTCACCACAGAATAGGTAGTAAATCTTTCTTGGCTGATCTCCAAATCTTCCCCCGAAGCCCCTGGCGCCTCTGCCCCTAGGCGCTGGGGGCCGAAAAGAGCTTTGCTGCTGCCCCGAAGCTTGTGAAGAATATTGTGGCTTTTGCTGCTGACTCCCTCTATCGTCATTTTGAGTAGAATTATGAATTGACCTGACGTGCCTCGGGTGAAATCTTCCTCCGAAGCCCCTGGTCATTTTAGAAAACCTGAATGCTTCCTCCCTTCTTTGACGAAAGCCATTGTCAGCTCGAATATACTCGTCCATCTTCTGGAGCAGCTTCTCCAAAGTCTGTGGCGGCTTCCTGGCAAAGTATTGCGCTGAAGGTCTCGGCCGAAGTCCCTTAATCATGGCCTCAATGACAATTTCATTGGGCACTGTTGGCGCCCGTGCCCTCAGACGCAGAAACCTTCTGACATACGCCTGAAGATATTCTTCGTGGTCCTGGGTACACTAGAATAGAGCCTGAGCGGTGACTGGCTTTGTCTGAAATCCTTGAAAGCTGGTTATCAACATATCCTTCAGCTTTTGCCATGAAGTAATTGTCCCTGGTCGAAGAGAGGAGTACCAAGTCTGAGCAACACTCCTGACGGCCATGACAAAAGATTTTGCCATTACTGTCGTATTGCCACCATACGAAGATATGGTTGCCTCATAACTCATCAGAAATTGCTTCGGGTCTGAATGACCATCATACATGGGGAGTTGAGGTGGCTTGTAAGACTGGGGCCATGGTGTAGCCTGCAATTCTGTTGATAAAGGAGAAGCATCATCAAAAGCAAAATTTCTGTAATGGAAATCTTCATACCAATCATCCTCATTGTAGAAACCCTCCTGATGGAGCTCTCTGCGCGGAGGCCTTCGGTTCTGGTCATCCTGAACAAGATGACGAACCTCTTCCGAAGCTTCATCTATCTGCCTATGAAGGTCAGCTAGACGAGCCATCTTCTCCTTCTTTCGTTGCACCTGTTGTTGGAGCATCTCCAGGTTTTGGATTTCCTGGTCCAAGTCATCCTCCGGAGGCGTTGGACTGGTGGCCTTTCTCTTCTGGCTTCGGGCCTCCCTAAGAGAAAGGATGTCCTGATTGGGGTCCAGCGGCTGCAGAGTGGCAGCCCCTGTCGCTGAAGCCTTCTTCGGCGGCAAGACGAAGGTGATGTTTGCCGAAGATGTTCAAAAGCTCAAGAAATGGAAGTGAGTTCACCGGAGGTGGGCGCCAATGTTGGGGACTCGTTCTCAAATGCTATGAATCAAGAACAAGGCAACACAAGATGTTAAATATCAAAACCCTTCGTCCTTTGAATCATTATTTCCCTTCGGATATAATGGATTTCGGACGAAGGTCATGAAGGACAAACTTTCATGAACATAACAAAAGATAAAGAGTATTCAAACACAGAATATAAGAAATAACATAATCTCTATAAATATTATTATTAACTTATTTTCTACTTGTATTACTCATGTAAATAATGGTAAATTGCAAATATACCTTCGGCTTGAAGGAATGTGAATACAGGTGTGATGCAAAAGCAAATGCCAAGTCAGCGTGAACAGTACGGGAATACTGTTCACCTATTTATAGGCACGGGTCGCAGCCCATGCAAAATTACATTAATACCCATTACATTTAACAATAACTCTATAGTAATTCTTCAAGGTCTAATTTGGCTTTTCATCTTTAAGTCGGTTCCCCTTTTCTGCCGTTATGCCGAAGCTTTTCTGCACATAGCTTCGTGATCGTCTTTTCCTTCGTCGTGATCACCTTTCGTCTCGGTCGAGCTTCGTCTTTAACCGTGCTTTTGTATACCCGCAATCTAACTTGGAAGGTACCTGTTTACATATTTCTCTTGGAAAACATTGTCAAATCATGTTTTTGAGGACCTTCGGAAGCCGAAGGCCCCCAACAACAACTATGCTTACACTCTTAAGCAAAGTTGTTCTCCTATGTTTGGGCTATAATTTTGATGTGGTGACCTAGGGCAAAGGTCCCATATTTTAAAAGTTACAAGGACTTCAAGTTGAGTCAATCACACTGAAATGCAGACTTAACCAAAAAGGGTCAAGTATGGCTCTTTTGCACTTAAGTCCAAATCTCAAGTTTTGGATTACAAATCCTCATGATTGGGAACCATATGACTTAATATGCTTTAACATAGTAGTTTTCACACTTTAGCCCAAATGTGCACTGTTTTTGCACATATGCCCCTAGGGTTGGGATTTAGGGTTTTCCAGGGTTCCAATTAGGGTTTCTGGCATCCCAGGGGTATAAATGTGATTTAACTTTATTTTTGGGGACATTTTATGACTATTTCCCTAAAGCCTTTAGGTTTTCTCAACTTAGGTTAAGTTTTACCCCTTTAATCCCTATTTAAGGTTAAGTTCCCTACCCAGGGTTCTATTTGCAAAACACTAAAGCAATACAACTTGTTTGAAATTTTTACCTAGTGAATGCACTCTAAGTGTATCAAACATATGCAATGCCAATGCTTATGATGCCATGCTCAAGTTTTAGTTACAGTAACACCAGGGGTGTTACATCGGCTGCACCGTTTATTTTTCGGTGTAAGTTCTGCATTCCCTAAGGAACGTCTTTTGAACTTCTTTGCCTTCTATTTCGGCGGTATTCGCGTTGACTTTTTGCGCTTCGCCTTATATTTCGGCGGTATTTGGCTCTGCATTCCCTAAGGAATGACTTTTGAGAAGAAAACTTACGCTGCGCTCCCTTAGGAACGACTTTTTAAATCTTCAGCAAACTTACACTGCGCTCTTTAAGAACGACTTTTTGTAGCTTCGGTGAAATTTTTAATGCTATTTTTGGCTCTGCATTCCTGAAGGAATATCTCTTTGTAGCTTCGGCATTCTCGTAAGTCTGTGACGAAGGTATATTTCATTTTGACATAAACGAAGCTAGTACAGAGAATTTAAAAAATAACAAGAAGACTAGGTTTACATTAATTGTTCCTTATTAAAAAGAAAACGACAGTGAATGTAAAATTGTGCCAAAGGTAGGATATCTATCAATATATGTGTTTTGATTCTGGCATAGTGCTGTTAACTATGCGAGCTTCGGACCCCTCCCTTAAATCTCGCTGCTGATGGGTCTGTTGGCTCCCTTCTGGCTGCTGACCTCGTGAGTAGGCAGGCTGTAGTAGCGGCGGAGGTGGAAGCTGTGGCCAAGAAACTTGCGGTTGACTAGCCGAAGCAACAGAAGCTGTAGGATGATTACCCACATATTCTAGTATGTAAGGTGAATGACACGAAGCAGTGTGCAAGACCTGCTTCGGCTGATTTTTCTGGGCTTCGGCTTGTGCAATTTCTTTTTGCTTTTGGATGGTGATTTGACACGTCCTTGTATTGTGGCCCTTGTCTTCACCACAAAATAGGCAGTAGATATTCCTGGGCTGGTCCCCATATCTTCCTCCGAAGCCCCTGGCGCCTCTACCTCTTGGAGCTGGCGGCCGGAAAGAGCTTTGTTGCTGCCCCGAAGCTTGCGAAGAATACTGCGGTCTCTGTTGTTGACTTCTTTTGGCATCACTCTGGGTTGAGTTGTGAATTGACCTGACGTGCCTCGGATGGATTCTTCCTTCGAAGCCCCTGGTCATTTCAGAGAACCTGTATGTTTCCTCCCTTCTTTGGCGGAAGTCATTATCAGCCCGGATGTATTCATCCATCTTCTGAAGCAGCTTCTCCAGAGTCTGTGGGGGCTTTCTAGCAAAATACTAAGCAGTTGGTCCTGGACGAAGCCCCTTAATCATGGCTTCCCGACAATTTCATTAGGCACTGTAGGCGCTTGTGCTCTGAGATGCAAGAACCTTCGGACATATGCCTGGAGGTATTCCTCATGATCTTGCGTGCACTGAAACAAGGCCTGAGCTATGACTGGCTTCGTCTGAAAGCCTTGGAAACTTGTCACCAGCATATCCTTGAGCTTCTGCCACGAAGTAATGGTCCCTGGCCAAAGAGAAGAATACCATGTTTGGGCCACATTCCGAACTGCCATGACGAAGGACTTAGCCATGACAGCTGCATTGCCTCCATATGAAGATATAGTTGCTTCATAACTCATCAAAAACTGCTTTGGGTCTGAATGCCCATCATACATGGGAAGCTGAGGTGGCTTCTATGATGGGGGCCATGGGATATCCTGCAGTTCTGCTGCCAAGGGAGAAGCATCATCAAAAGTAAAGGTATCATGATTAAAATCATCATACCACCTATCGTTGTTGTACAAGCCTTCTTGATAAAGCTCCCTGTGTTGGAGCCTTCAATCTTGTTCGTCTTGAACAAGATGTCGTACTTCTTCAGTGGCTTCGTCGATTTGCCTTTGAAGATCAGCTAGTCGAGCCGTCTTCTCCTTCTTCCTTTGCACTTGCTGATGGATTATCTCCATGTTTCTAATTTCTTGGTCCAACTCCTCCTCCTGGAGTGTTGGACTAGTGGCCTTCCTCTTCTGGCTTCGGGCCTCTCGAAGAGAAAGGGTCTCCTGGTTCGGGTCCAGTGGCTGCAGCGCGGCAACCCCTGACGCCGAAGCTTTCTTCGGTGGCATGACGAATGTCAGTGCTTGCCGAAGGTGGTCGAAAAAAGGGTTCACCGGAGGTGGGCGCCAATGTTGGGGACTTGTTCTCAAGTGCTATGAGTTAAGAACAAGGCAACACAAAAGTATTAAATGTTAATGCCCTTCGTCCTTCGAAACATTATTTCCCTTAGGATATAATGATCTTCAGACGAAGGTCGTGAAGGACATACCTTCATCATTGTAGTATATGTTAATAAAAGGAGAATCATATGAAATGTAAGAGATAACATGAACAATTATATAGCATTATCAACTCATTCCCATTTTATTATCATGGAAAAATAGGAATGATATCAAATTACAAATGAACCTTCGACTTGACAGAAGGTAAAAGTACAAGCGTGACGCACGAGCAAGTACAAGTCAGCGCGAACAGTACGGGGGTACTGTTCATCTATTTATAGGCACAAGACTCAGCCTATGAGAGATTACAATTATGCCCTTTACATTTGCTATTGAATTATAGAAAATCTATGAGGACTGAACAACCTTTTCCCTTTTAAGTCGGTTCCCTTTTCTGCGATTTAGCCGAAGCTCCCTTTCGCACAGCTTCGGAGCGACGGCAACCTTCGTCACGATCAAGCTCCTCATCGTGTCTGCTTTTACCATGAATCCGAAGATACCTGTCCATAAATCATACTTGGGAAACATTGTTAAATTACGTTTTTGAGGACCTTCGAAGCACGAAGGCCCCCAACACCTTCCTCTTGCGAAGTCCCACATGGATTCCTTCCTTGATTGGTCTTCTGGTGCTTCATCAACAAAACTTGGGTGACCACTTCTCATCCAGAAACTTATATGCTTCAATGATCTGGTCCTCCACAAGCTTGCTACAGGCCTTCTTCTTTTTCTCCATAGTAGGAACCTTGTTGGAACACTACCCCACTTAAAAAGAATGAGGGTAGAACTCTTGAATCTTAGGGATTTGAACTCCTTGAAGTACCTCATAACAAGGGTGTTACAGGGCCTTCTTCTGCTGTTGCTGCTTGAGCAGGCTGCGGAGAGATGACTGACACAGGGTTGATTCTGGGAGAACCTTCTTCTTATCTTCTCTTCACTATCTTCTTTTCACTGACCCTTTCTTTCTCTTTGCTCTTCCCACTGGAGGATTCTATCAAAGAGTATTACCATCATACAGAGGTGGAAACCAAGGACTATGAACCATGTCTTCAACCCAAGAATCACCAAGCATTGTGATCTTAGGGGCGAGGGAGTGGAAAATGGAGTTGCTTGCGATTTGGTAGAGGGGATTTTATCGGGAGTGTTTTGCTTTGAGATGGGAACTGAGGGAGCTGGTGGGGGGATTTATAGGCGAGCGGCATGCGAGGTGGTGCTCGGGTGTGGAGTGGTGATGATGGAGCAGGTGACACAAGGCAACAAGTGCGATGGAGGGGGGATGGTGCTGCTGGCGGTAATGGTGGTGGGTGCGCTGCAAAAGGGAGGCATGGGGTGGCGGTAGTGTGCTGCAAAGGGGGTGTGGGGCGGTGGTAGTGCGCATGGAGGCGGGGCACGCGTGCGAGGGGCACGGGTGAGTGGTGGGGTCAATGACCCTGACGTTTGTGGTCTCTGGTTCCAAGAATCCTTGCTTCTATGTATGGTAATAACTCCTTTTGTTATCTTTTCCTCTTTACTTTGACTCAGGGGTAGTGCTTTGATTCTCACGGTCGGTCCTTTTGACTGAGCGGCTAGACTGGTTTCTTCTGTAGCTTATTCCAGGCTTCAAGGGTAAGCTTCCCGGTATCTTCTTGGGTAAGGCACTTTTCTCTTGAGATGGGTTAAGATGAGAATGGAAGCATAAGGTGAGGATTAGCTCTAATTTGTGATGTATGTTTTTAGACAAAACCTTTCTTAAGAAGAAAGAAAACACACAAGCTCAACAATGATAAGCACAAACAAATCAAATGTTTTGAATAAGGGAAGAATAGAGTTTTCCAAATCACGAACTACTCGGATTCGGGGGCTAAGCATAACTACTATTGCTTGGCTCCTGAATTGAGAACTATGCTAAATGCAACTTATGAGCACTAACGTTAATGCACTCAAAAGGGGAGAAAACATCAAGCGAAATTCATTTTGAAATGCCCTAGGGGGCCACACAAATAGAGTTTTTCAAAACACGAGGCTACACGGTTACCTCTCATACATGCAGGGCTCTAGCCAAAGTGAAGAAAAACTTCACTACCCAATGCATGCAGAGGACTGGGCATAACTAACTCAGATCTGGCAGCTTCTCTTCTGGCAAGGCTGGCTCACAACTTCAATCTAAGACATCTCATGGATGGGTTAAGAGGGAGCTGATGTTGATGACTTCTCCTGGCGGCGACTGAGGTGGCAAGACGGGGTCAAACTCTTCTTCAAGCTGGACTGGCTCTTGTAGCTCCTCAGAGGGCGGTGGTGCTGGCGGGGTGCTTGCAGCTTCTTCTTTCATCTCATGGGACGGTGCTGGAATTTTCTTCATGGTGAGGGGCTCAAACAACTCTGGCGGGGGATCTTGGGAGGGCTCTGGGTGCTCTTGCTTATTCATAGCCCGAGGGAAGACTGGCATTCCTTCCAAGACTATGGCTCCTTCCAGGAGTTCCCAAGCCTTCTTCTTTCCTCTGATAGAGACCGGGTGACCTTCAAGAATCTGGGGGTCTTCAGCTCTACTGGGTTGAACTGGGTTGGATGAAGCGGGCTCTTGGATCCGCAGGGCTCTACGTTGGTTATGGGTTACCAAGTAGGCCTCCATCAACTTTTGGACGTGCTCATCCTTGGCTTTCTTTAGGGCTTCAACAACAATGACTTCACGACTTTCCAAGGCAGCTACACGGGATGGAGCTGTGGTGAGATCCACATGGAGCTGACGGTTGCGCTTCTCTCCATCTTCTGCTCGGGCAATCATCTGACGGTGGTGCCGAGCCAAGAAATCATACTGGGCATCCAGGGTGAGCAGATATGCAGTGAGGTACACGACTGTGGGGTCGTCCTCAAGCAGCTGCTGCCCTTCCAATGCACGTATCCTAGCCATCCAAACGGGACGGTTTCTCTTAAAGGGCGAAAAGAATCTGAGCGGGGTGTCGGCCACTTCTTCTTCATAAATTTGACACAGGGCCCTCAATGCCTTGCGAGCGACGACTTGACAGGTGTCTTTGAATCTGTGCCCAGCAGCAGTGACACTCCATTCCACATGGTGCAGACTGGATCCAATGTATACAGTCACGACACACGTCTCTGTGCCATGCTTAACGAATTCACGACCATCATACTCTGGCTGGCTCCTGATTCCGAGACGGACTGTGCATGCTCTCAACAACTTGGGGAAACCATCTTCATTCTGGCAAAAGCTGGTTTGGCAGCGGACCTCCATCTGACTTTTGAGAGAAGGAAAGGGGGAAAGCATTTTTGAAATGAAGGGATGAGAGCAAGAATTTTTTTAAGAAAATAGTTTTGACTCAAAAACTTTTGGATCAGGCTAAGGGTTACGTACTGTGGCCAACCTAACAGCTCTGATACCACTTGAAGCACCTCGGTCCTTTTGGGACTAAAATGTGATACAATTACTAGTCCCAGGAGGCTAGTAAACACATTTATACATCAGATAGTTCCAGATCTTCTTAAACGAGACAAACCTACAAAGGTGGCGATCAACTTTAAGAGTTGGTCCACAACTCGGTACATATCATCAGAGTGGGGCTGAAGCAGCCCGATATACGCAGCGAAACAAATCAGCGGTTCAACAGCCACAGGCAAGGTTGGGAACAGGCGTAACTCTTACCCGATCTCCTTTTCTGAAAAACAGCAAATAAGCAAGGGTGAGTACAAACGTACTCAGCAGCCCACCTTCACCCGCGGAATGGGGAAATCAGATATAATACATGGAATATGTGGAGCTCAGGATATTTTGCAGAAACAACAATATTTTATGCAGGGTTGTTTTGTAAAACATTTTGCATTTTTCAAAGCGCATCCTCTCCCAAAGGAGCAGGAAGTTTTTCAATATAGAATAAAATCCCCTAGACTAAACCATCCAGGTATCTCAGCAGTTTCCCACTGGTTTTCATTTTGAAACAGCTACTGGACTTCCCGTCCACCATAGCTCACGGCTCAACCGCCGGACCTTTTAAAAACCACTTTTCTCAAACACACCCTTTTTTTAAAACAAAACACTAATTGCCATACAACACCAGACTCGTCCATTCCTGTGGACACAGACTATTCGAATAGGTTTGAACTCTGCGCAGAGGGGTACACTTTACCCACTAGTCTGGTTTCTACGATCTCATCGTCGTGAGATCCGAATGCCGAATCTCTTTCTTTCCTCACACGTCCTTACCTTAACGGTTATACCGGAAGGAGTCAGGCCACCGCCATGTCCAAACTGGACAAAACTTTCCCCCTCCTTATCCTCCCGGTGCTCCCGAGCCTTCAAAACCCTGGGGTTTGGACCGTACGAGTTCAGATTGAGTGACTGCCCATACAGTCTTGAGTTGTTGTACTTATCATGAGTACAGGTAGTGAAGGATGACAAACCGTTCCTTATGTGAGGGGACAATCCTTCTGCTCACACCTAAACCAGCTGAGCCATCACCTTAGGCCCTCCCCTAAACCAGGGAGTCCCTGATCATCCCTACTCAAAGGTGATAAGGGTGAAAACCCTTCATCATACACATTTTGAAAAGCATTTTCTTTTGAAAACTCACACCTTTTCTCAAATCATTTGTAACAAATATATCAAGATTGATTGGGGCAAGCGGCTGGGTGGCCATAATAACTTGTCTCAAAATCATATCATGCATAAAATAACAGGCTGAGGGTTGTGGTTGAAAAATCATAGGTAATTTATGCATCAAAGGGATCCAATGAGCTTGTCGTGCTTATTCGGCGAAGGGGGAAGGGGAGCTCGCGGAACTGGCTTGTAGCTCCACTGCCTGGCGTAGACTTGTAGATCTGGCATCCACGAGACGGTACGAACGCTCCGATAACTATGCATCATGAACAAGCAAACATACAAACCGGCAAGTATATCAACAAATATTTAGTATAGTGGTCAGAATAGCGATATATTGATGGGTAGAGTCTTGAGTAGAATCTGTGTCATGTGGTGTTGAGATACTACTAGTGGTGGAGCGGAGGTGCTTACCAGGAGGGTGGACTGGAGGCGAAGTGACACTATGCGTGTAGCCGGCAGAGCGGAGTAACTGAGTGGGTGGGGTGTTTGCCTTGGCTGAGGGTGTTGAGTGTGTGTGTGGAGAGGGAGAGGGTAGCTGGGTGTATTTATAGCTGGGTGTATGTGGTGTAGCACAGTGAAGTTCACTTTGGTGAGAATAGTGACGAATGAATCGTCTGACTTAGTATGAACAGGAGAGTTATAGGCAGAATATGGGACAAGAGTATTTTGGGAGTTTTCTGGAACAGGAACCATGCTTAAGGGATGACATGGTTGGATAGGGAATAGTTTGATAAGAATTTAGAAACAAGAATTATTGGAATCAGAGTTTGGAAGCCTGGTTCGAATGAATATCAAAGTTAAGCATGCTCAACTTGGAGAAACCTGGGATGGGTGACCAGATGGGAAGTTCCCTACTGGAAGGAAAATCACAGTCACCGGAGTTCGTATGACTGGAATATGGGTCTGGCTGGTCTTAGGTGGACTGGACAACATGACGGATGAGTAGTTGAAATTGGGGGTGATCGGATGATCGATGAATAGTAACGGTAAATAGTGACGACAAAAAGTTATTATAGGTATCATCGATGAATAGTGACGATGATGAATAGTAACAGTGAATAGTAATGATGAATAGTAATGGTTAATAGTGATGGTGAATAGTTCGTATGAACGAACGATGAGCGATGAATATTGACGATGAACGAACGATGAATAGGAACTATGAACGAACGAACGATTGAATGATCGGACGAACGAACGATCGGAATTTCGGCAGCATAACAGCAGGACAAAGATTATCTGGATGAACGATGAATAGGGAATATGAACGAACGATGAACGATGAATAGGAACTATGAACGAACGATGAACGATCGGAATTTCGGTAGCATAACAGCAGGAAAAAGATTATTTGGACGAACGAACGGATGAACGATTGAACGATCGGACGAACGAACCATGAACGATCGGACGAACGATCGAACGATCGGACGAACGAACAAACAAACTAAGAACAGGGGGACGAATGATCGAAGAACGACTGAACGATCCTTGTGCTAGTGTGTGCTTGTGTGGAGCATGGAGTGGGTGTGTGTGGGGGGGGAGAGTTGCCATGAAATGGCTTGGGGTGGGATGAGAGAAGGCCCTTGCCCCTCTATTTATAGCCATGGTGGGGGGATTAGGGGGAGGGATGAGAGGATTAGTGGGAGGATGAGAGGATTAGTGGGAGATTAGCATGGATTTGTCTTGTATAAGTGAGATTAGCTTGTAGAGCTCAACGTATGACATCGGGGGCATACGTATACGTATGAGCATTAAGAAAGTTATGAAGAAAATATTTGTAGGGACTTGAAAAATGATTCTAAAGGTATTTCTCAGGAATAAAATACTTGGAGATATATCGGTGGAATATCTGGGCAGTATTTCTGGAAAGAATTTGAGGGGGGTCACTTGGGAAATATCTGGGTAGTATTTCTGGAAAGAATTTGAGGGGGGTCACTGGGGAAATATTTGTAGGATATTTTGAGGAGGATTTTGGAGAGAATATAGACCACTAATTTATTTGCTGATATCAACTCGCAAACAAACATTTTGAAACGAAATTTGAAATTCATTTTGAATTTAGAGCGAGTTTGAGAAAATTTCAAGATTTGAATTTTTGAGATGCTACAGACATTACTTTGCCTCCACGTATTCTTTCCTAAATAGCATGTAGCCCTTCGGACAAGCTTGTATCTGCTCATACGTCATCTTGAGTGCACGAAGGAGTTTCTGTGCCTCGTACATGCTCTTTGGCAGAACGTGATCCTCCAGAAGCAGGCTACCAATAACCGTCAACAAGCCATCGAATGCGTCTCGACTCATGTTGTACTGCGACTTGAACGCCATTACATGCCCAATGGCATCTAGTTGAGAAACCTTAGTCTGGCAGTAATGGGGCTTCTGTGCCGTGTCAAACATGTCATGGAACGCCTTTGCAGTCGGCTTTGGCTCGTCATCCATACATCCTTCGGCGTACTGTGCCTCGTGATAGTCGTTCAACATATCCGCTAACCCCGCATCAATATCATAATGCTCAACGTGTTGTCTCAGCACCTGCTCTCTCGTACGATGCACTTCACCATGAAAGATCCACTGAGTATAGCCCGACATAAATCCATTCTTCCAAATATGTTCTACCATGGACTTCTTTGATTTTTTTCCGGTTGGCACATTTGCTGCACGGGTATGGGACTAGACTCGCTCCTTTAGCAGCTTCGCCATATGCTCGTTCCACGAAATCATCGGTCTTTCTAATCTATTCAGGGTGACATCATTCCTTCCTACACGGCCCGTGTACATCCACTCACGGTCCTCCATCCTCTAACATACATAAAGAAGCCTGCCAACAAAAAAATTTGGCAGCACCTCCCATGCACGGGGAGGTTTTCAAAGCCTGCAAATATAAGTAACAACACGATGGCCGACACACGCAGATATACATCAACGACACGATGGCCACCAATCACGAATATATATTCAATCCATGAGAGATAGCACAACAAGACTACATAACTACATGCAAACTACATTTTTATTATATATACTACATGGAAATATATACTCATTTATAGTATATATACTACATTTGTATAACTACATGTACACCAACTACATACCTCAATGTTTCGATAGCATATACACTACATGGATATTAAATTTTCAATAGCATGTAATTTCGTATAGATCAACCATATGCATATACTAAAAATGTATACCTTAGCGGAGATAGTGGGGGCGACGGGTTTGGCGGCCAGGCGGAGATCGGGACGGTCCGGCAGCGGTTGCCGAGGCAATGTGGTTGGCGGGGGAGATAGCCGGGGAGGCGGGCACGGTGGCGGCGGGCGAGGGCGCAGGGAGGCAGCGACGGGCGAGGGAGGCGGGCACAATGGCGACGAGGGAGATGGCCGGGGAGGCTGGCGCGGCGGCGGTCGAGGGCGAGGTCGAGGGGAGGCGGCGATGGCGGGTGAGGGAGGCGGGCGCGACGGTGGGTGAGTGAGGGAGAGTGAAAGGAGAAGGAGAAGGAGATGGCCCACGGTCTATTAAGTTTCTCTTCTTTGCCGAGTGCCCGCGATCTAGCTCTCGGCAAAGATTTTTTTTTTAATTTAAAAATATACTTTGTCGAGTGCCCTGTACCCGGCACTCGGCAGAGACGTCTTTGCCGAGTGCCAACTGACAAGCACTCGACAAAGTCTGTCTTTAGGGTTTTTGAAAATCCTTTGCCGAGTGCCCCCCGTCTGACACTCGGTAAAGATTACTTTACAGAGTGCCATCCTCTGGGCACCCGGCAATGTATATTTTTATTTTTTTATTTTGCCAACCAAACTTTTTGTGGTACGTTCCTACACTATGTAGACCTATATGTACCATTTTGTGATAATTATAAAATGTTTTCTATAACTATTAGATTTAGTTTGTTTATTTGAATTTCTTCGGAAAATTCACATTTGAACTGCAGGCCACTCGAAACTTGGAAAACCGTGCATGAAAAAATGATATGCATGCTATTTAGCACAAGTTACGACGGATTTCAGGAACAGACAGAAATCTTCGTGCACCATGCTCACTAAACATGACCGTGAACTTGCCATCCAGCTGTTTAAAAATTGTATAAAACACAAACAAAGTCAGCAAATCATGAAACTTGTCCACATGTCATGATATCATATATAAAGGATGTGATAAAAATTTGAGAATTTTTCGAGAAAGTTGTGAGACAGTATGTGTAGAAACCTAAGAGAACTACATTGAAACTCTATGATTTCATGTGTAGGTCGCTTAGGTTTCTACACATAGTGCCACACAACTTTTTCGAAACATTCTCAAATTTTTATCACAGCCTCTATATATGATATCATGACATGTGGATAAGTTTCATGATTTTATAACTTTGATTGTTTTTATACAATTTTTAAACAGCTGGATGACAAGTTCACGGCCATGTTTAGTGAGAATGGTGCACGAAGATTCATGTCTATTCCTGAAATCGGTCGTAACTTGTGCTAAATAGCATGCATATCATTTTTGCATGCACGGTTTTCTAAGTTTCGAGTGACTTGCAGTTCAAATGTGAATTTTCCGAAGAAATTCAAATAAACGAACTAAATCTAATAGTTATAGAAAAAAAACTTTTATAATTGTCCCAAAATGGTACATGTAGGTCTACATAGTGTACGAACATACCACAAAAAGTTTGGTTGGCAAAATAAAAAAATAAAAAAATACTTTGCCGAGTGCCCAGAGGATGGCACTCGTTAAAGCTTGATCTGCCGAGTGTCAAACGAGGGACACTCGGCAATGAAGATTCTTTGCCGAGTGCCAGAACTGGGCTCTAGGCAAAGATAGCGGCCGTCAACTTTAGATGGCGGCTGATGGTCCTTTGCCGAGTGTTTTCCTGTGCCGAGAGTCCTGCTCTCAGTAAAAGTGGTCGTTACCGCGCGAGAGCAGGACTTTGCCGAGTGCCCGATAAAAAACACTCGGCAAAGCGCCGAGCACTCGGCAAAGAGCTGGATTCCGGTAGTGATTCCAGCACTTATGTGCACGAGTTTTAGGAGACTAGGACTCCGATATAAATGTTGCCCATGTGTTTATATATTCAGGTGAAGGACGACAATCACATTTTGGGGGAGTATTAGTGATACAACGGCTTACTCCCTCCACTTCTTTTTTTGTGTTTTTATGGTCATTGACTCAACACAGCAAAAATAATGCACTACATCGGCCTGTATGATTATATCAGCTGAGAATTTCTTCGTTGGGTATGTATCTTACGAGGGGCTTAAAACTATGTAAATGTTTATTTTGTTCATATTCATTATATTCAAATCACATGGGCACCTTTCTATTGACACCAATTATTTAGTATCAATTTTCAAGATTAATATGCAACTAAATGTGCCTAAATTTCTAACAACGAGGATCATGTGACTCTTTCAACAGATTATTGCACAAGTTAATTAACTAAAGTTAACATTGGTGTTACTGCCATAAAATATTTTTTCTAGTGCAAAACAGCCCAACAAAGCAGCACCTATGTGGCTAATGTTACACATGTGTAAAGGTGAATGGATCACACCATTCTCACCCATGTATTTGGAAAATACCATGAGGAAAAGATCATCTATTTTTTGTATTGTATAGAGATTGTATTTCTTACATATAAATTATAACAAAATAAAGTGGTCACTAAATGTCAAAGCCAACTAGATACCACATCATCTCTAGCTTATCTTACTAATATTCTTTTGGCAAAATCTAAACTCAATCTACATAAGCACAAGGTCTAACATGTGTATAAATACCTCCTAGATTAATAGGTAATCCATCAACCATATTATTGAGACCAACAAGCAACATAGAAAGTGGAATCCAGTAGCAACAACAGAGCAACAATGGCGACCAAGATATTTTCCCTCCTTATGCTCCTTGCTCTTTCTGCATGTGTTGCTAACGCGACAATTTTCCCTCAATGCTCACAAGCTCCTATAGCTTCCCTTCTTCCCCCATACCTTCCATCAATGATAGCTTCAGTATGTGAAAACCCAGCTCTTCAGCCCTATAGGCTCCAACAAGCAATCGCAGCAAGCAACATACCTTTATCACCCTTGTTGTTTCAACAATCGCCAGCCCTATCTTTGGTGCAGTCATTGGTACAAACCATCAGGGCACAGCAGCTGCAGCAACTCGTGCTACCTGTGATCAACCAAGTAGCTCTGGCAAACCTTTCTCCCTACTCTCAGCAACAACAATTTCTTCCATTCAACCAACTGTCTACACTGAACCCTGCTGCTTATTTGCAGCAACAACTATTACCATTCAGCCAGCTAGCTACTGCCTACTCTCAGCAACAACAACTTCTTCCATTTAACCAATTGGCCGCACTGAACCCCGCTGCTTATTTGCAGCAGCAAATACTACTACCATTTAGCCAGCTAGCTGCAGCAAACCGTGCTTCCTTCTTGACACAGCAACAGTTGCTGCCTTTCTACCAGCAGTTTGCGGCTAACCCCGCAACCCTCTTACAACTACAACAATTGTTGCCCTTTGTCCAACTTGCTTTGACAGACCGAGCGGCCTCCTACCAACAACACATCATTGGTGGTGCCCTCTTTTAGATTGCTTATTAGTTGTAATTCAATAATAAAGTTTTTTGGATGATGTATGTGGCCAACCAGAAATAAGAAGTTACATTTCCAGATTTTAATGTGATATTGGTCTCCAAGGGTGTTCGATAATTACTTTTCCTAAGATTGGGAGTAACAAGCTTTAAATCATCCTTAAAGTGTGATAACCGATTCATGATGAGGATGGTATAGTCTCCAAAAAGCGTACTTTGTTAGGTTGGACCCTATAGCCATACAGAATGTGCACCTGTTAGGCATGCCGATCAAAACATGTGACACATACGTTTCGTGAACCTATCGATATTTTATGTATTTTTATAATACTATATTTTATACAAATACTAATACTTATTAATAGTAAATTATAAAATATAATTAGCTTGATAACTAATCTTTAAAGATTCCATTGTAACTAGATTGAGCTTACTAAATTTAAATTTTATTAATAGCCGATGACAATTATACTTGCTTTCCATGTCGGTTTGCTTATAAATTTGCTAGACCAATGCCTCTTTGTTCTACATGGTAGATGAGGGCCACACTGGTACGCTACTCAAAATAGAGACGTCAACATCGGCATAGTCTAATTTCCATTGTTCGTCTAATAGCCAATGAAAATAGTCTGACCAAAACCAACAAAAATAAACTAGTGGCCATTGGCTATCTAAGGCCGACAAAAAATGACCAATTTTTGTTGTCTTATCTAAAAGCCCACGTAAATTATTTTGGCTCACAAAAGTTTCTTTTGCATGTGGTGAGGTATGTGCAATACAAATAGAGACCTTGTTTAACTTAAGGAGTTAGGCCATAAAGGCAAAATTTTGACATGTATTGTTATGAAGCACCATAACAACGGTGGCTACCATCTCAATGCAACAAACATCTAAGCAACCTTTAATTAAACTATTACCTTGAAAAAACTAAGACTTAAAGAACAAAGTTCAAGTAAACATTTGTGTTCATAAAGGTGTTAGGGCTTAAAACTATGTAACTGTTTATTTTGTTTATATTCATTATATTCAAATCACATGTGCACCTTTCTATTGACACCAATTATTTAGTATCAATTTTCAAGATTAATATGCAACTAAATGTGCCTAAATTTCTAACAACGGGGATCATGTGAATCGTTCAACTGATTATTGCACAAGTTAACATTGGTGAATACTGCCATAAAATATGTTTCTAGTGCAAAATAACCCAACAAAGCAGCATCTATGTGGCTAATGTTACACATGTGTAAAGGTGAATGGATCACGCCATTCTCACCCATGTATTTGGATAATACCATGAGGAAAAGACCACCTATTTATTGTATTGTATAGAGATTGTCTTTCTCACATATAAGTTATAACACAACAAAGTGGTCACTAAATGTCAAAGCCAACTCGATACCACATCATCTCTAGCTTATCTTACTAATATTATTTTGGCAAAATCCAAACTCAATCTACATGAGCACAAGGTCTAACATGTGTATAAATACCTCCTAGATTAGTAGGTAATCCATCAGCCATACTATTGAGACCAACAAGCAACATAGAATGTGGAATCCAGTAGCAACAATAGAGCAACTATGGCGACCAAGACATTTTCCCTCCTTATGCTCTTTGCACTTTCTGCATGTGTTTCTAACGCGACAATTTTCCCTTAATGCTCACAAGCTCCTATAGCTTCCCTTCTTCCCACATACCTTCCATCAATGATAGCTTCAGTATGTGAAAACCCAGCTCTTCAACCCTATAGGCTCCAACAAGCAATCGCAGCAAGCAACATACCTTTATCACCCTTGGTGTTTCAACAATCACCAGCCCTATCTTTGGTGCAGTCATTGGCACAAACCATCAGGGCACAACAGCTGCAGCAACTCGTGCTACCTGTGATCAGCCAAGTAGCTCTGCAAGTCTTTCTCCCTACTCTCAGCAACAACAGTTTCTTCCATTCAACCAACTGTCTGCACTGAACCCTGCTGCTTATTTGCAGCAACAACAACTATTACCATTCAGCCAGCTAGCTACTGCCTACTCTCAGCAACAACAACTTCTTCCATTTAACCAATTGGCCGCACTGAACCCCGCTGCTTATTTGCAGCAGCAAATACTACTACCATTTTGCCAGCTAGTTGCAGCAAGTCGTGCTTCCTTGACACAGCAACAGTTGCTACCGTTCTACCAGCAGTTTGCGGCTAACCCCACAACCCTCTTACAACTGCAACAGTTGCTGCCATTTGTCCAACTTGCTTTGACAAACCCAGCAGCCTCCTACCAACAACACATCATTAGTGGTGCCCTCTTTTAGATTGCTTATTAGTTGTAATTCAATAATGAAGTTTTTTGGCTGATGTATGTGTCGGTGTTAGCCAGATCATAACTCTCATCATCACTATCAACCATTTCATAGTCAACACCATTTGAAGGCGCAAGTTCGTCATTAATGTCATTGCCTTCAAGGATTACTAAGTCATTCTCATTTTGCACCTCATCCTTGTGGCAGAACCTTCCAAGTTATTGGGCCCACATGCACCTGTCCTTGTCTCAAAGACCTCAAACTGCTATGCATGTGCACCAGATAACTTAATAGGATCCGTCCGATTGCCCTAAGGACATCGGATAAACCACTTACAACCAGAATCGCGGGATTAAGTAACACAAATCACACACACCAATATTGTTGCAGCGGAAATCTTTCTACCAAATTTTACAGGTTAAAATAAATTTTACATTAGTTTATCGGAGTGATTACAAAAGTATAAGTTTGAAATATATATGCTAGCTCAAGGGATCATCCTCAATAAGAAGTATAGAAGGGTTACTTAGACTTATAAGAAGGCCGAGCCCACCGGCACTTAACACCATCATCAGCAGCACAAAACTAAAACCTGAAAAACAACAGGGAATAAAACCCTGAGTATGGAATTACTCAGCAAGTCTTACCCGACTAAAGAAAAGACTCTCAAGGGTATGCTGGTTATAAGGGAGTCAAGGAGAGGCTTTAGCAAGAATCAACTTAGATACTTTTGCAGAAATAGCTTACTAAAGTGAATCCTTACTTTCAATGTTTTAACGCCAGATTAAATATTAATAGACTCTGTTTGCATCTGGTCTAATTTCACCATCTCATCAATACAACATCATTTTTATTCTTGAGGTTCACATCCTGACTTAGGTTGTAGGGAAGTGACCAAGTCTTCATAACCGCGAAGGTACGGCGATCCGAATAGATTATACTCAGCTGAGGATCTCCAATCACACGACATATGTAGCACTTAACCCTTGCATATGTCAACCCGCCACCGGGGTTCTTAAGACTAGATCAGGTTCACGCAAACCGAGAGCACAGATACACCACCGTCCAGCCTCTTGCCACGAAGGGTACACGCTACTCTCGCCACCGCTCCACGCCCATTTCGTGTTATCTTATTCTGGCCTTAGTCTGCCCGAGGCAAGGCTTACCCATGACGAGGCATGTGACCAGTTAAAGGGTCCTCGATCAGCACGCCTACATACGCATTCAATCCTTAATCAACCTGGGTAGAACATCACCTGTTCCTAACCCAAGTCTCAATTTAAGTATTTCCATCCTTAGGATTGTTTCTGTTCCTTAGGATGAAAAGAGCATCACCGGGAACTTTGCAGTAAGATCCCACCATTGCTCCAAATGAAAATATTCTTGGAGGTAGAAGCCATCCTTTCTCGAGCTAGGCTAAGGACAACCTCTATCCACAAGATCTAAGCAGGGCTAAGCATTTTTGTAAATCATAATTTTGATACTTCACCAGAAGTATCTATAAAGGTATGGATTTCAAGGAAGGCAATGCATCCAAGGGTTTCAAGCAACTCCTATAAACCTAATGCACATTTCACTAGACTTAAAGTGTGCAAAAATTATGTAAAAACACAAGGAAGGGGCTGCATGCACCGGGGCTTGCCTGGGTAACACTAGGTTAGTGTTGTTAGGCGACGACCACTTGACGATCATCCTTGTCCTAGCACTTGATCAGGCAGGTTCGTTCATCACCATCACCATGCGGAGTAGCCCGCGCTTGGGGTCGACTTGGGTCATCTTCCGCATCACGTGATTAATTATCGTACCTGAATGAAATGCATTATGCATATGAATGCATATAGACAGGAATATTTCAAACCTAAATAGTACTACGCGATAGCGAATTAAACACCTATCGGCGTGGCGTTGTATAATTTTATACGGAAACACTAGTTACAGACGTACGACTAAGCGCAATAATTACGCTTCTCGAACCTAACACAAACATCACGAACAACAAACTATACACATGAAATACAATTAGCCTAATCATAACTTATCAGTTAATTAATTTAATTCTGAACTAATTCCTTGCCTTATAAATTATACTACATCTTTATAAGTGATTAAATTATTTCATCAACACACATGCCTACTAAAATTCTACTCGATACACTAATTCCGTTAATTGGCCGGAATAGCGAAATAACTCGCTATAACTGAATAATTTATCAGCTTACCGTTTCCACAGCTGACATGAATCCACGAGATCGGTAGCGATTTTCCGATCCAAGCAATTTGTCGAGCGCTTGGGGAATATCGCGCTGCTAGCTTTGTCTTCACCCGATTCTTGGGATTCCTTGATGACGCACGGAATGGCGACGATCTTTGATTGAAGTCTTCGACCGAGTACTTGATAAGCGATGCACAGGAACCTCGCTTATTTTTGTCTAAAGTCCGGGATTCGTGGTTCGACGAGATCGAGCAGAGAAGAACGAGGTTCGCCGGGCTCGACGACGATACAGGAGAGTGACATATATGGAGCTGTAGGTCTGGCGAGCTGACGCAAGTGACAGAGACAGCTGCGTATGGCAGCAGTGCGTCGACAGTCTATGGATTTGGGTGTTTTATTAAATAGGCGGGATGCGAGGAGCCGAACAATCACTTGAACATGGTCGACGGCGAGGCCTGCCGGGAGAGAATATCGGCACACGACGCGGCACGACGAACTAGCAAGCTGAGCTACGGCGAGCGATGTCGACAACAAGGCCGGGGCGACATAGACTCGAGGCTGCTGCACGCACAGCGCGACGACGAACGACGATACTTGGCAAGATCGACGACGTGATGGGAATTCGGGCCAAGCGAGCCGAGAGGACACGCTGGCGAGCAGAAAATAGGACACGAGCTGCGCTGAATCCAAACACTGCGAGATAGGTAGGACCGAGCGCGCAGGGAACACCGCGACTTGCGATGGCGAGCAGAGCGCAGGGCGCTCCGGCCAGGCGAGCAGGAAACGGCTGGGAACAGGGAGGGGCTCGCAGAGAAGAAGGGAACGCGATGCTGGGAGCAGGGGCCTCGGCTGGGAGGACCTCGACTGGCGGCCATGGACGGAGGGAAACTCGACGCGGCCAAACTTGAGGAATAGGAGGGAGGGGCAGAGCGCGTGCCGGAGCTGGAGAAGGAGACCGCAATCCGTACGCCGGCGAGCAGGGGGAGGAAGAAACTCCGGCCAGGCGGGCGTCGCGAGCAGAGGGAGCTTGGGCGCCGAGCTAGGACCAAGCGCCGGCCATGGCGACGAGCACCGAGCAGAGGGGCCAGGGCACTTAGCGCGCGGCAGACAGAGCAGAGCAGGGAGGAAGCTGGAGACGCGGCCGTGGGCGAAACCGAGCGGGGCAAGAAGGGGCGCCATGGCTGGACGCGCCAGGGGAGCTTCACGAGCGAGATCGGAGCAGGGAGAGAAGAAAAGCAAGCGCCGAGCAGAGAATGAGCCGGACGCTGGGAGCCTGGGATAAGAACGATGCTGAAAATATCCAGGGAGTAAGCAGTAAGCACCGTGCAGGAAATATCACACCGCGCGTGCGGCAGCGATAAGAACAAGAACCGCCAGCAAGAAAAATCTATGCGTAGATGAAGATTAGGGAGAGAGGATGGCGGGGATAGGGACGCCAGTAGATTTTTTTTTTCTGATTTTTCAATTTTCTCTTTTTCTTTTAATTAAGAAAATTGCAGATATTTTAGAATCGAGATCTCTAGCGACCACAAAAGAGTCGACGGTAATTGCGACAGTTGATTCGATTCAAAAATCTGATAAATTTACCAGAGAATCGAAGCTCAATTAAAATTCTCAGACGCGCTGTCACGGTTTTGATTTAGCGAATACTTGGAATCAGATGAATTTGCACCCGTCAATTATATCCAAAGTTTTGGATCGGGCAAGAAATGACAGACCGAAATAAACTGATTTCGGCACTGATAATTTGTTCGGCATGATCCGACCGAAATTAGCCGAAACAATATCTGCAAACGTATACGCGATTTCGTCGCCCAAAACAGCGTGCGGACCGATAAATTGGATCATAACCTCGCGCACGATTTCGCGCGAGTTGAATTATTTTACCCCGAACATTTTAGTCGTCGAAATCAAATGAATTTGTCCGGGATAAAATCATCCGAGTAGGTCGAGTTTCCGAATTCGTATTCGCGCGAGCGACGAATTTTAATTAATCATCGGGCGCACCGATTTTTGGAACGACTATGTTCCGAACATCACGAAAATTTCGGAAGAGCCCGGATGGATAAAAATAAAAATGATGTCGCACTTGCGACCGATGAAACAGATGCGATATTGAAATCGCGATAGACGAAAATGTTTAAAATTCAGCATTCATTTTATCCACTGATATTACGTGTTAAAGTCCGCACTCGAGGTCGAGCAGACGATAAACACCTGGGGTGTTACAATCCTCCTCCTCATCAACAACCATTTCAATATCTACGCCTATTCCGATAGCTTCGATTAAGTCTATCTCAAATCACCCTTCTAGCCCATCTTCTTAGAAGAACTCTCCATCATATATGTTTGGGTCTAAGTTATAATCTTCATCGTTAGGAACAAGTAATCTACCGTGCGGCGATACCTTATACACAACATCCCAACCCTTAAGATGTTCTTTCGTTTGGCACGCATATGGGAGATAATACACTTGTGTGGCATGTTGGGCGATGATATAGACATCGTCTCCTAGTAAGTCATGCATGGAGTACTGGTACCAAACATGCATTTTTAAGTTTGTCTTCATAGCTCAGTCATACGTCCATATCCCTTCCTCCCAAGCACGTTCCAATTCATCGATCAAAGGCTCCATGTACACGCCCATTTTATTCCCTGGGTGTCCGGGATTATCAACGACACAAATATATTCTGCCTTTGAAAGCACACACCGGGGGGAGAGATTGATTGGGATAACAAACATGGGCCAACATGTGTACAGGGCAGCGCTCATTCCATAGGGATTGAACCCATCTGTGGCCAACACAACACATACATTACGAGCCTCTTCGGCTTTCTCACGGTGAATGGCATCAAAGTGTTTCCATGCTTCACCATCGGATGTGTGCACCATCTTATCAGGATTGTATCGTTTTCCATTCTTGTGCCATGTCATCTGTTTTGCGGATTCCTCGGTCATGTATAAACATTGGATCCTCGGTATGAATGGAAGGTGTTATAGGATTGTCAAGGGGATGTCGAGCTGCCTCTTCTGTCCATAACCAGAGTCTACCTCCATAAACCTAGACAATTTACACTTCAGACATTACTTTGCCTCCGCGTATTCTTTCCTAAATAGCATGTAGCCCTTCGGACAAGCATGTATCTGCTCATACGTCATCTTGAGTGCAAGAAGGAGTTTCTGTGCCTCGTACATGCTCTTTCGCAGAACGTGATCCTCCGGAAGCAGGCTGCCAATAATCGTCAACAAGCCATCGAATGTGTCTCGACTCATGTTGTACTGCGACTTGAACGCCATTACACGCCCAATGGCATCTAGTTGAGAAACCTTAGTCTGGCCGTAAAGGGGCTTCTGTGCCCGGTCAAACATGTCGTAGAACGCCTTTGCAGTCGGCTTTGGCTCGTGATAGTCGTTCAACATATCCGCTAACCCCGCATCAGTATCATAATGCTCAACGTGTTGTCTCAGCACCTGCTCTCTCGTACGATGCACTTCACCATGAAAGATCCACTTAGTATAGCCCGACATAAATCCATTCTTCCAAATATGTTCTACCATAGACTTCTTTGATTTTGTTTTCCGGTTGGCACATTTGCTGCACGGGCATGGGACTAGACTCACTCTTTTAGCAGCTTCGCCATATGCCCGTTCCTCGAAATCATCGGTCTTTCTAATCCATTCAGGGTGACATCATTCCTTCCTACACGGCCCGTGTACATCCACTCACGGTCCTCCATCCTCTAACATATATAAAGAAGCCTGTCAACAAAAAAAATTGGCAGCACCTCCCCTGCACGGGGAGGTTTTCAAAGCCTGTAAGTAACAACACGATTGCTGACACACGCAGATATACATCAATGACACGACGGCCACCAATCACGAATATATATTCAATCCATGAGAGATAGCACAATAAGACTACATAACTACACACAAACTACATTTTTATTATACATACTACATGGAAACTATAAATTGATTTATAGTATATATACTACATTTATATAACTACATGTACACCAACTACATACCTCAATGTTTCGATAGCATATACACTACATGGATATTAAATTTTCAATAGCATGTAATTTCGTATAGATCAACCATATGCATATACTAAAAATGTATACCTTAGCAGAGATGGCCGGGGCGACGGGTTTGGCGGCCAGGCGGAGATCGGGACGGTCCGGCAGCGGTTGCCAAGGCGATGTGGTTGGCGGGGGAGATGGCCGGGGAGGCGGGCACGGCGGCGGCGGGCGAGGGCGCAGGGAGGCGGCGGTGGGCGAGGGAGGCATGCGCAATGGCGATGAGGGAGATGGCCGGGGGAGGCTGGCGCGGCGGCGGCGGTCGAGGGCGAGGGCGCGGGGAGGCGGCGACGGCGGGTGAGGGAGGCGGGCGCGGCGGTGGGTGAGTGAAAGAGAGTGAAAGGAGAAGGAGACGGAGATGGACCGCGGTCTGTTAAGTTTCTCTTCTTTGCCGAGTGCCCGCGATCTAGCTCTCGGCAAAGATGTTTTTTAATTAAAAAGGCAAAGACGTCTTTGCCGAGTGCCAACTAACAAGCACTCGACAAAGTCTGTCTTTAGGGTTTTTGAAAATCCTTTGCCGAGTGCCCCCCATCTGACACACGGTAAAGATTACTTTACCGAGTGCCATCCTCTGGGCACCCCGCAAAGTATATTTTTATTTTTTTTATTTTGCCAACCAAACTTTTTGTGGTACGTTTCTACACTATGTAGACCTACATGTACTATTTTGGGACAATTATAAAAGTGTTTTCTATAACTATTAGATTTAGTTCGTTTATTTGAATTTCTTCGAAAAATTCACATTTGAACTGCAGGCCACTCGAAACATGGAAAATCGTGCATGCAAAAATGATATACATGCTATTTAGCACAAGTTACGACCAATTTTAGGAACAGACAGAAATCTTCGTGCACCATGCTCACTAAACATGGCCATGAACTTGCCATCCAGCTGTTTAAAAATTGTATAAAACACAAACAAAGTCAAAAAATCATAAAACTTGTCCACATGTCATGATATCATATATAGAAGCTGTGATAAAAAATTGAGATTTTTTTGAGAAAGTTGTGAGGCATTATGTGTAGAAACCTAAGGGAACTACATTGAAACTCTATGATTTCATGTGTAGGTCGCTTAGGTTTCTACACATAGTGCCACACAACTTTCTCGAAACAATCTCAAATTTTTATCACAGCCTCTATATATGATATCATGACATGTGGATAAGTTTCATGATTTTATAACTTTGATTGTGTTTTATACAATTTTTAAACAGCCGGATGACAAGTTCACGACCATATTTAGTGAGAATGGTGCACGAAGATTCATGTCTATTCCTGAAATCGGTCGTAACTTGTGCTAAATAGCATGCATATCATTTTTGCATGTGCGGTTTTCCAAGTTTCGAGTGACTTGTAGTTCAAATGTGAATTTTCTGAAGAAATTCAAATAAACGAACTAAATCTAATAGTTATAGAAAAAACTTTTATAATTGTCCCAAAATGATACATGTAGGTCTACATAGTGTAGGAACATACCACAAAAAGTTTGGTTGACAAAATAAAAAAATAAAAATATACTTTGTCGAGTGCCCAGAGGATGGCACTCGTTAAAGCTTGATTTGCCGAGTGTCAAACGGGGGACACTCGACAAAGAAGATTCTTTGCCGAGTGCCAGAACTCGGCTCTCGGCAAAGATAGCGGACGTCAGCTTTAGATGGCGACTGATGGTCCTTTGCCGAGCGTTGCTGTTCGCCGAGTGTTTAGCACTCGGCAAAGATGTCTTTGCCGAGTGTTTTCCTGTGCCGAGAGTCCTGCTCTAAGTAAAAGTGGTCGTTTCCGCGCGAGAGCAGGACTTTGCCGAGTGCCCGACAAAAAACACTCGGCAAAGAGCTGGATTCCGGTAGTGATTCCAGCACTTATGTGCACGAGTTCTAGGAGACTAGGACTCCGATATAAATGTTGCCCATGTGTTTATATACTCAGGTGAAGGACGACAATCACATTTTAGGGGAGTATTAGTGATATGACTGCTTACTCCCTCCACTTCTTTTTTTGTGTTTTTATGGTGATTGAGTCAACACAGCAAAAACAATGCACTGCATCGACCTGTATGATTATATCAGCTGACAATTTCTTCGTTGGGTATGTATCTTACGAGGGGCTTAAAACTAGGTAAATGTTTATTTTGTTCATATTCATTATATTCAAATCACATGGGCACCTTTCTATTGACACCAATTATTTAGTATCAATTTTCAAGATTAATATGCAACTAAATGTGCCTAAATTTCTAACAACGAGGATCATGTGACTCTTTCAACTGATTATTGCACAAGTTAATTAACTAAAGTTAACATTGGTGATTACTGCCATAAAATATTTTTTCTAGTGCAAAACAGCCCAACAAAGCAGCACCTATGTGGCTAATGTTACACATGTGTAAAGGTGAATGGATCACACCATTCTCACCCATGTATTTGGAAAATACCATGAGAAAAAGATCATCTATTTTTTGTATTCTATAGAGATTGTATTTCTTACATATAAATTATAACAAAATAAAGTGGTCACTAAATGTCAAAGCCAACTAGATACCACATCATCTCTAGCTTATCTTACTAATATTCTTTTGGCAAAAATCCAAACTCAATCTACATAAGCACAAGGTCTAACATGTGTATAAATACCTCCTAGATTAATAGGTAATCCATCAACCATATTATTGAGACCAACAAGCAACATAGAAAGTGGAATCCAGTAGCAACAATAGAGCAACAATGGCGACCAAGATATTTTCCCTCCTTATGCTCCTTGCTCTTTCTACATGTGTTGCTAACGCGACAATTTTCCCTCAATGCTCACAAGCTCCTATAGCTTCCCTTCTTCCCCCATACCTTCCATCAATTATAGCTTCAATATGTGAAAACCCAGCTCTTCAACCATATAGGCTTCAACAAGCAATCGCAGCAAGCAACATACCTTTATCGCCCTTGTTGTTTCAACAATCGCCAGCCCTATCTTTGGTGCAGTCATTGGTACAAACCATCAGGGCACAACAGCTGCAGCAACTCGTGCTACCTCTGATCAACCAAGTAGCTCTGGCAAACCTTTCTCCCTACTCTCAGCAACAACAATTTCTTCCATTCAACCAACTGTCTACACTGAACCCTGCTGCTTATTTGCAGCAACAACTATTACCATTTAGCCAGCTAGCTACTGCCTACTCTCAGCAACAACAACTTCTTCCATTTAACCAATTGGCCGCACTGAACCCCGCTGCTTATTTGCAGCAGCAAATACTACTACCATTTAGCCAGCTAGCTGCAGCAAACCGTGCTTCCTTCTTGACACAGCAACAGTTGCTGCCTTTCTACCAGCAGTTTGCGGCTAACCCCGCAACCCTCTTACAACTACAACAATTGTTGCCCTTTGTCCAACTTGCTTTGACAGACCCAGCGGCCTCCTACCAACAACACATCATTGGTGGTGCCCTCTTTTAGATTGCTTATTAGTTGTAATTCAATAATAAAGTTTTTTGGATGATGTATGTGGCCAACCAGAAATAAGAAGTTACATTTCCAGATTCTAATGTGATATTGGTCTCCAAGGGAGTTCGATAATTACTTTTCCTAAGATTGGGAGTAACAAGCTTTAAATCATCCTTACAGTGTGATAACCGATTCATGATGAGGATGGTATAGTCTCCAAAAAGCGTACTTTGTTAGGTTGGACCCTATAGCCATACAGAATGTGCACCTGTTAGGCATGCCGATCAAAACATGTGACACATACGTTTCGTGAACCTATCGATATTTTATGTATTTTTATAATACTATATTTTATACAAATACTAATACTTATTAATAGTAAATTATAAAATATAATTAGCTTGATAACTAATCTTTAAAGATTCCATTGTAACTAGATTGAGCTTACTAAATTTAAATTTTATTAATAGCCTATGACAATTATACTTGCTTTCCATGTCGGTTTGCTTGTAAATTTGCTGGACCAATGCCTCTTTGTTCTACATGGTAGATGAGGGCCACACTGGTACGCTACTCAAAATAGAGACGTCAACATCGGCATAGTCTAATTTCCATTGTTCGTCTAATAGCCAATGAAAATAGTCTGACCAAAACCAACAAAAATAAACTAGTGGCCATTGGCTATCTAAGGCCGACAAAAAATGACCAATTTTTGTTGTCTTATCTAAAAGCCCACGTAAATTATTTTGGCTCATGAAAGTTTTTTTTTGCATGTGGTGAGGTATGTGCAATACAAATAGAGACCTTGTTTAACTTAAGGAGTTAGGCCATAAAGGCAAAATTTTGACATGTATTGTTATGAAGCACCATAACAACGGTGGCTACCATCTCAATGCAACAAACATCTAAGCAACCTTTAATTAAACTATTACCTTGAAAAAACTAA
This sequence comes from Zea mays, assembly GCF_902167145.1. NCBI lineage: Eukaryota > Viridiplantae > Streptophyta > Magnoliopsida > Poales > Poaceae > Zea > Zea mays. The sequence goes on from NC_050102.1 coordinate 19,393,763, forward strand.
GACTTAAAGAACAAAGTTCAAGTAAAGATTTGTGTTCATAAAGGTGTTAGGGCTTAAAACTATGTAACTGTTTATTTTGTTTATATTCATTATATTCAAATCACATGTGCACCTTTCTATTGACACCAATTATTTAGTATCAATTTGCAAGATTAATATGCAACTAAATGTGCCTAAATTTCTAACAACGGGGATCATGTGACTCGTTCAACTGATTATTGCACAAGTTAACTAAACTAAAGTTAACGTTGGTGAATACTGCCATAAAATATTTTTTCTAGTGCAAAATAACCCAACAAAGCAGCATCTATGTGGCTAATGTTACACATGTGTAAAGGTGAATGGATCACGTCATTCTCACCCATGTATTTGGATAATACCATGAGGAAAAGACCACATATTTATTGTATTGTATAGAGATTGTCTTTCTCACATATAAGTTATAACACAACAAAGTGGTCACTAAATGTCAAAGCCAACTTGATACCACATCATCTCTAGCTTATCTTACTAATATTATTTTGGCAAAATCCAAACTCAATCTACATGAGCACAAGGTCTAACATGTGTATAAATACCTCCTAGATTAGTAGGTAATCCATCAGCCATATTATTGAGACCAACAAGCAACATAGAATGTGGAATCCAGTAGCAGCAATAGAGCAACAATGGCGACCAAGACATTTTCCCTCCTTATGCTCTTTGCACTTTCTTGATGTGTTGCTAACGCGACAATTTTCCCTTAATGCTCACAAGCTCCTATAGCTTCCCTTCTTCCCACATACCTTCCATCAATGATAGCTTCAGTATGTGAAAACCCAGCTCTTCAACCCTATAGGCTCCAACAAGCAATCGCAGCAAGCAACATACCTTTATCACCCTTGGTGTTTCAACAATCGCCAGCCCTATCTTTGGTGCAGTCATTGGTACAAACCATGAGGGCACAACAGCTGCAGCAACTCGTGCTACCTATGTTTAGCCAAGTAGCTCTGCAAACCTTTCTCCCTACTCTCAGCAACAACAGTTTCTTCCATTCAACTAACCGTCTACACTGAACCCTGCTGCTTATTTGCAGCAACAACAACTATTACCATTCAGCCAGCTAGCTACTGCCTACTCTCAGCAACAACTTCTTCCATTTAATAAATTGGCCGCATTGGACCTCGCTGCTTATTTGCAGCAGCAAATACTACTACCATTTAGCCAGCTAGTTGCGGCAAGCCGTGCTTCCTTGACACAACAACAATTGCTACCGTTCTACTAGTAGTTTGCCGCTAACCCCACAACCCTCTTACAACTGCAACAGTTGCTGCCCTTTGTCCAACTTGCATTGACAAACCCAGCAGCCTCCTACCAACAACACATCATTAGAGGTGCCCTCTTTTAGATTGCTTATTAGTTGTAATTCAATAATGAAGTTTTTTGGCTCGTGGAAGTTTTTTTCCTGTGGTGAGGTATGTGCAATACATATGCAGACCTTGTTTAACTAAAGGAGTTAGGCCATAAAGGCAAAATTATGACATGTATTGTTTTGAAGCACCATTGAGAGCACCTAGAGGGGGGTGAATAGGTGATCCTGTAAAATTCAACAACTAATAGCCACAAAACTTGGTTAAGTGTTAGTATGGCTAAGTAGCGAGCTCTTGCTAACACTAGTATCACAAAAAACAATCACAAAAGACACGCGAGTTTATCCCGTGGTTCGGCCAAGTATAACACTTGCCTACTCCACGTTGTGGCGTCCCAATGGACGAGGGTTGCACTCAACCCCTTACAAGTGATCCAATGATCAACTTGAATACCACGATATTCTTTGCTTATCTCTTTTCCCGTTCGCGAGGAATCTCCACAAGTTGGAGTGTCTCGCCCTTACAATAAAGATCACGGTGAAAGCACAAGAGTAAGGGTGGGAAGCAACACACACAAATCCGCAGCAATACACACGCACACAAGCCAAGACTTGAGCTCAAAATGAAGCACAACGAGTTCACTACAAGAACGGAACTCAAATCACTAACACGGTTGATCAAGTGCGCGGAGACGGAGTGTGGAAGACTTAGAATGCTCAAAGTATGCTTGGGTGACTCCTCCATGCGCCTAGGGGTCCCTTTTATAGCTCCAAGGCAGTTAGGAGCCGTTGGAAGCCAACAAGGAAGGCTATCCTTGCCTTCTGTCGGGTGGCGCACCGGACAGTCCGGTGCACCACCGGACATCCACTGTAGACGGTCCGGTGCGGATCTGTTTCCTTTTCGGGCGCAGTTGACCATTGCAACTCCAGGCTAGTTGGCGCACCGGACACTGTCTGGTGCCCCCAGCCGACCGTTGGCGCGGGCCACGCGTTGCTCGCAGATTGCACGGTCGACTGTTGCGTTGGCGGCCGTTGGCTCACCGGGCAGTCCGGTGCACCACTGGACAGTCCGGTGCACCACGGGACAGTCCGGTGCACCACCGGACAGTCCGGTGAATTATAGTCGTACGTCGCCAAAGTTTCCCGAGAGTGGCCTGTTCGCCGGAGTCCAGCCTGGCGCACCGGACACTGTCCGGTGCACCACCGGATAGTCCGGTGTGCCAGACCGAGCTGAGTCTTGGCTGTTCCAGCCAAGTCCTTTTCTTGCTCTCTTTTCTCTGAGTCTAGCACTTAGACAAATATATTAGTACACACAAAAACCAATGTACTAAGTCTAGAACCATACCTTTGCCTTGATTACCACTTCTCTCTTTGTTTAGCACATGAGAGCTTATTTAAATGTGTTGGACACTTAATCACCAAAACATAATAGAAATTGCCCAAAGGCACATTTCCCTTTCAATCTCCCCCCTTTTTGGTGATTTATGCCAACACATTCAAAAGCAATACAAAACATGCAACATTGATTCAAATTGAAGACCAAATTGTTTTTTACTCAAATTTGGCATATTTGGATCATTCTTTGCCACCACTTGGTTTGTTTTTGCAAATCAAAATCATTTTCCTCTCTCTAAGTCAAACACACATGTTTAGGCACAAGGAGAGATATTCTAATTGAAAAATTGATCGAGTGCCAAAAACTCCCCCTTTTTCTCATAATCATTAATTCTCCCCACAAGAGACCAAATTTTGACAATAAGAGTGTTTTGACAAATCAAAAGTTCTAGCTCTACTATTTTCAAAATTCTCAAGTGGTAGCTGATCCATTTGCTTTGGCCTTAATTTCTCCCCCTTTGGCATTAAGCACCAAAACGGGATCATTTTTGGCCCTTTTAACCCCATTGCCTCACCAAAATTGTCAATTAAGAGCAAAAAGGCAATAAGAGCATAGATATGAACTTGGAGTTAATTACCCTCTCATCGGAGTGCAATGGAAGTCTTGCATGGTCCAAGTTCACCTTTCCCTTTCAATGCATCTTTGAGACTAAATCAAATAATCTTAAACACACGGTTAGTCTCAAAGGGTCAAGTTGTAGCACTTCTCCCCCTATATATGTGCATCATTCACACATGGACTTGTGAGGTCCGGGGATCCCTTGCACAACTTGAACACCATAAATAAACAACAAGTCTCATAAATTGCATAAAGTAACATGATCAAAGTCATAACACACATGCATGCTACAGATCAATCCAAATTACACAATCTAAGACATTTAGCTCACTACGCAGCCTGCAAAAGGTTTTCTCATCTAAAGGCTTGGTAAAGATATCGGCTAGCTGGTTCTTGGTGCTAATATAGAACACTTCGATATCTCCCTTTTGCTGGTGGTCTCTCAAAAAGTGATGCCGGATGTCTATGTGCTTAGTGCGGCTGTGTTCAACAGGATTATCCGCCATGCGGATTGCACTCTCATTGTCACATAGGAGTGGGACTTTGCTCAGATTGTAGCCAAAGTCCCGGAGGGTTTGCCTCATCCAAAGTAGTTGCGCACAACACTATCCTGTGGCAACATACTCGGCCTTAGCGGTGGATAGGGCAACGGAGGTTTGTTTCTTAGAACTCCAAGACACCAGGGACCTTCCTAGGAATTGGCACGTCCCTGATGTGCTCTTCCTATCAACCTTGCATCCAGCATAATCGGAGTCTGAATATCCAATCAAGTCAAAAGTAGACCCCTTTGGATACCAGATCCCAAAGCAAGGCGTAGCAACTAAATATCTAAGAATTCGCTTAACGGCTACAAGGTGACACCCCTTGGATCGGATTGAAATCTAGCACACATGCATACGCTAAGCATAATATCCGGTCTACTAGCACATAAATAAAGCAAAAAACCTATCATAGACCGGTATGCCTTTTGATCAACGGACTTACCTCCTTTGTTGAGGTCAACATGTCCATCGGTGCCCATTGATGTCTTCGCGGGCTTGGCGTCCTTCATCCCGAACCGCTTGAGCAAGTCTTGCGTGTACTTCATTTGGGAGATGAAGGTGCCGTCCTTGAGTTGCTTCACTTGGAACCCAAGGAAGTAGTTCAACTCGCCCATCATCAAAATCTCAAATTTCTGTGTCATCACCCTGCCAAACTCCTCACAAGACTTTTGGTTAGTAGAACCAAATATTATGTCATCGACATAAATTTGGCACACAAATAGGTCACCATCACAAGTCTTAGTGAAAAGAGTTGGATCGGCTTTCCCAACCTTGAAAGCATTAGCAATTAGGAAATCTCTAAGGCATTCATACCATGCTCTTGGGGCTTGCTTAAGTCCATAGAGCGCCTTAGAGAGCTTACACACATGGTCGGGGTACCGTTCATCCTCAAAGCCAGGGGGTTGCTCCACGTACACCTCCTCCTTGATTGGCCCGTTGAGGAAAGCGCTCTTTATGATCATTTGAAACAACCTGAAAGAATGGTGAGCGGCATTGGCTAACAAAATGCGAATAGACTCTAGCCTAGCCACAGGAGCAAAAGTCTCCTCAAAATCCAAACCTGCGACTTGGGCATAACCTTTTGCCACAAGTCGAGCCTTGTTTCTTGTCACCACCCCGTGCTTGTCTTGCTTGTTGCAGAACACCCACTTGGTTCCCACAACATTTTGCTTTGGACATGGCACAAGGCTCCAAACTTCATTTCGCTTGAAGTTGTTGAGCTCCTCCTGCATGGCCAACATCCAGTCCGGATCTTGCAAGGCCTCTTCTACCCTAAAAGGCTCAATAGAAGAGACAAACGAGTAATGCTCACAAAAATTAGCTAATCGTGAGCGAGTAGTTACTCCCTTGCTTATGTCACCCAGAATCTAATCGACGGGGTGATTCCTTTGAATTGTCTCTCGGACTTGAGTTGGAGGGGCCAGTGGTACTTCTTCCTCTATCACTTGTTCTTCTTGTGCTCCCCCTTGATCGCACGCCTCTTCTTGATGAACCTGTTCATCATCTTGAGTTGGGGGGTGCACCATCGTTGAGGAAGAAGGTTGATCTTGCTCTTGTTGTTCATGTGGTCGCACATCTCCAATCGCCATGGTGCGTATTGTGTCACACCTGGTTTTGAAGGTAAACCGAATGCGAACCATGTACGTGCCAGAATCAGTAATTCACGTACACAACGATTACATAAATGACTCATCATAGCACAATACTTCGAATTACAATAAAGAGTAAGTAATAATATTACAGACTAGAGCCATTTACATAATATAAATCAAAGTACATAGAATCAAAACGTAGCCAACGTAAACAACCCACCATAGGCAGCTGACTAGGGGAGGTCGCTAGCCTAATCCTTGAACTCATTGATGTCCTGGAACTCCTGGAGATCCGCCTCGACACCTTCTTCTTTACCTGAGCATAGATTGCACCAAAGGCAACCTGGTGTTTTGTGAAAGCAAGGGTGAGTACACATCAACGTACTCAGCAAATGTCCCGTTTGGCTTAAGTGGACTAGCTTTATGTGGGGTTAAGGTCAAGCAGTTGCTTTTAGTTGGTCAGGTAATTATTAATAGTAGAGAGCCATGTTTTAACATTAACCCAAGTTGTTAACCCAAAAGTACTCTTTCCAAATGGAAAGAATACCACTTACCATTACCATAGTCAAAACCATCATCCTCGTCACCACATGTAAACCAACCATCTCTGATCAAGTATCTCTAATCAATGGAGCTCCATTGGCCGCTCATAACCGTGAGCACGGCTGATATATCAGTTTCATAACACCCTGCAGAGGTTGCGCACTTTACCCACAAGCCCTGATTCCCTCTCTAGCCCGGGCTTGCAAGACCCTTATTCACTCCCGAGGTTAATGGCTAGGGATTCACTACGAGGCCTGTACAAAGATTCCCTGAGGCTGTAGCAGCCCGTTAGGTTTCCTAAATGCACCGCACTCCTCCCCAAGGGGCGAACCAACCTTGGCAGAGCGAGCCGCATACATCGAGCCCCATTAACGGCACGACGACGAAGCGAACTACACCCCAGTTCCTCTAATTATTCAGCTAAGGGCGTCCCATTCTACCCTCATGGTTGCACTGTTTTTCCCGGGCGGTCATCCAATGAACAGGTCCTTACGGAGAGGCACTCGAGAAACTGCTCGAGCCCCCTAAAGTATCACCAGTCCAACATCATAATCATAGAGACAACATTGTATTATAAGTGTTCACATCATGTTCATTGATTAAAGTAAAGCAATAGCACGAGTCTAACCATAGTAGCCCAAAAGGTAATCAAGGACTAGATAAATAGAAAGCTAGTCAACCCTTAGGCTGGTCAAAGTATGTGGGACAGTGAATTATAAAGTAAATGGGACATAATGGGTTAGAGAACACTTGCCTTCACCAAACAGATGCTCAGGGTCTTCAATCTCGTAGAACTCGAAGAACCGGATCACTTGGTCACCATGCTTGATCTTCAATTCCTTGAGGCTCGGAAATGGATCGCAGTCTATTCGCGACGCACGACGAATACAAACAGGCACAGGCAAACATATACTTGTGTTAGAACATTATACCATGCAAAGGAAAACATGATAAAAATATGTAATACGGAATATAGCTTGCTTCTACGATCATGTGAGGAAAAATGAATGCAACAGTCGGAGCTACGGTCAAGAAGTTATAACGTTTACGTTACGCAAGTAATAGTCAGGACATTTATAAAATATAAATTAACATCACTGCTTAGTTTCGATTAATTTGATATTATAATAGTTAACAACTACACATGTGATTAATCAATATGAATGATCATAAGCCAAACAATTTAATAACGCGCGCGACAACGCGCAAAAGACGTGTGACGACGTGCGACACTGCGTGAAACAGCGCGCGGACGGCACGCGAGACAACGAGCGTGACAGCGCGCGATACGCGCGAGCCAACACGACTACGCGCGTAAACAACACGATGACACGCAAAAGATGTCGTGTACGAACAACAACAAACAAATAATTAATTAACAATATTTAGGCTGATATTAATCAGGTTGATTAACATCTATTTATAAAAGCATGAGTTAAAAACTATAAAACAGTTTTAATTAGAAGGTCACTTTAATAAGTATCGAATGAATAGCTAATTAAATAATATAGACTTATGGCGTGATGAAATATTATTATTATTAGTATGTTGACGATATTGTTATGAAGTTAACGTAACACGAGTGGGTCGACACAGATTTAATAACGTGTGCGACCGCGCGGAACAGCGTAAACGACGAACATGGATGGCACATGGATCAGCACGTAACCACGTGCAAAACACGTGCGGGACACGAGAGGATCACTAATAAATATCGTGTTTATTATAAACGAGTGATAATTCAGAACCTGCGAGTTGACATTAATCACGCTACGCACACACCTAGAAATTACTTAACCCCACAAATAGACTCCATCTATTCTACCAGCTAGAACACAAACACCTAGCATCCTTGCATTTTACTCTAATCTTACGTCACACAAATGAAAAGTCACCTAAATTACACTATGCGTATATCTTAGACAATTTAATTTCTTTTGACACCTCCATTTACCAATCACATGACATACAAGATTAACACCACAAAGACAAGGGAAAAGATAGGGGAAAGTTAATTTCCTATTGCCGAGATGGAGCACCACATCGGCAACATAAATCTGGAGGTCGCCATATAACATGCCTCCGCGCAACCAAACTAGACTCGAACCCCCAATGTCGACGATGAATCCTGGTGAACTCAATGTCGATGATGCCAGAGGGGCGGAGCTTGTTGTTGAGGCCGGGCTTGGCCAGCCTGCCGAACACCGTGTCACTGAGGTCGAAGTGGCACTTGGACACCGGGTAATAGTTCATGTCGGTGATGATCACCGTCTTTGTTGTCGTCGGGGCCGGCGTCGTTGGGCTGGCCATACCAGGTGGCTCGGGCCCTCCTAGGGGCCTCAGCACACGGCGACGGCGGTGGGGGATCCGCGCCTAGGGCTGCCGGGCGCGCAACGCAGTGCAAGTGCCCGCGACGGCCATGGCTGAACTCGCCGAGGACGGGGAAGAGGAGAATGGGGCGCAGCAAGGCCGACCACGACCGAGGTTGCGGCTGCTCGGCCGAGACTCGCGCGCGGGGAGAGGGGGGAGCTCGCCCGGCCATGGGGTTGGGGTGGGGCTCACCCGCGTGAGGGAGCAGGGCGCTTGGCATTCCTCACCAGGGCGCGCACGACATGGCTGCTTGGGGCGCGACGAGGGCTGGGCAGGCGCGACGCGCTAGGCTGCGCGGCAGGGAGAGCGCGCAGGCGGCTGGGCGAGCGCCTTGCAGGTGGCGGCACTAGGGTTTGGGATGCTGGGTTGTGTGCGCTGTGGCCGCTAGGGGAGGTCGCGGCTGGGCGGGAGAGACAGTTTTCCGGGAGGGATGACGCGCGGGGCCCGCACGCAGGCGGCGGTGGCTGGGGCACGCCCGCGAGCTACGGTTTTGGGGTAGGGGCGCCAACGCTGGGTGGGCTGCGCGGCTGAGCGCGAGGGTGGGCCGGGGGGTGGCTGGGCCGCGGCCAGGGGAGCGGGCTAGTGCGCTGGTGGGCCGCGAAGAGCTGGTCGCGGAAGGCTGGGGAGCGTGGCGCGCGGGGTGGGCCGCGGAGTGGGCTAGGGAAGGAGGGGTTGAGGGAGGTTTCCCTTTATATTTCTTTCCCTTTCTTATTTCTATTCGAATTTAACTATAGTTTTTGAATCAAAGATTCAAATATATTTAGTGAGTTTGAATTGATGCACAAACATAACAATTCAACAAAAAGAAATGTCTCGGCATGCTATGCAGCAATCAAGGACTCTTTTTTATGGTTTCATTTTACTAGGCTTATAGATATATAAAACAAAATAACTTCTCCATTTTTAGGAAAAAGAGAAGAAAAGCAAGGAACTGAGAGAGTAACACCTGAATTTGGTGGATTTTAGAAAAGAAATTTTATACCCCCAAATTCAGGGTGTTACAAATCTAACCCCCTTAACAGAATCTCGCCCTCGAGATTTAAGAAGAGGCTAGCAAGAAAATGAGATTGGTTCATTGGTTGTTCACAGCTTTCTTGAGTTGACTTTGACTCTACAAACTTAACTTGTGGACTGGTTGCTTTGACCTTTAGATGCTTGAGACCGATCGATGCAATTCTTGAGGATCCCTTGGACCTGTGGGTTAGGACCCACACATGCTTCCGCTGCTTCACTTTGATCTTGTTTGTTGATGTTGATCACATTGTCTTCATTGGGGTTAGCGGCTAACCCCCTTAATAGGAGCGTTGATATGCACTTGGTGAAGATGTTGCTGACTCTGATCTTGACTGATTTGGAGGATTTGGAGGTTGCCAAATGGACAGGTGCAAGAGGAAAGAATAGCGAGAAAAGGTAAGTATAGACGGATTAGAGAGAGCAGGGGGAGAACCCAACTACTTAAATCTATGGCACTCACCTAGTAAACAGATTCCTTTGCGGACCAAGGGCCACAACACACCAACACTCATCACAAAGAAGCAAATCAGTCATAACACAAAGACAAATAGCACAAGCATACAACAACAAACATCTCATTGCTATACGTAACTTTTAATTAAATGGTGGTCTTTCCTTACCAAGGGGAAACTATTCTAAGGCCATCAAAAGGCAAGGGGAATAATAAGACATGTAGGATAGGGGCATGAGCATAATAAAGAATGGAGCTAAATCAAGGATTGGAACCGACAGGGAGAGAATGCAACCAAGGTCAGGATAGGTAAAACACCATTCTCAAATTGAGATGGGAAAGATGATAAGTCAAAAGGTAGGCATAAGATAAGCATCATGGAAAGATCTAGACATTACTAAGGTAATGGAGATGAAAGGCAAAAGCACACCAAAAGATAGAGTTAGGACAAGACTTGCAACACGACAAAGGAAAAGGGAACGAACAAGAGTGGGATAGGTAAGACATAGCTCTTGAAATGAAATGGGAGAGGAGGCTTTAAAATGCCGGTGCAAGATAAGCATCATGGTAAAGATCAAGGGATGACAAGGGTTAAGGTGATAACAGACAAACACCACCAAGGATGTATTTTAGACAAAACTCGTGAGGCATCAAAGAAGGGGAAGCAATCAATGGTGAAGTAGGTGAGGCATTATCCTCAAACAGCGATGAAAAAGAGGAGGCTTTAAAGGGTAGGTTCAAAGTAGGCATGTGGCAAGGGCATAGGTATCACGAGGGTTTAAAGGGGATAATGGACAAGGATGTAGGAGAGGAGGTAAATGTGCATAAGAACCAAGAATATAAATACCACAAAGGATGGAGTTAAGACAGGACCTGCAAATGGAAAAGGAGAGGGTGCGTCCAAGGGCCAGATAGATAAATTGCCACTCTCCAATTGAGGTGGAAGAGAGGGGATTTTTAAGAAGTAGGAATAAAGATGAGTATCAAGGCAAAATCGATGGATGACAAGGTGATGGTGATAGCAAATAAAAACACAGCAAAGGATGGAATTAAGACAGAACTTGTAAGGCGACAAGGAGTGAAAAGGAATCAAGGGATAGATAGGTAACTCACAGCTCCCAAACTGGGTTGAAAGAAAGGGGAGGCTTCTAAAGGATAATTCCAAGGCAAGTGTTTAGGTAGAAGAAATCAATATCGTAAGGGTCAAAGGCGATAACAGACAAGGGTATGAGTGAAAAGATGAAGGCATTGAAGAGCCAGTGGTATGAGTACAACAAAGAATGGAGTTGCGCCCAGGCTTACCTGTGGTAAAGAAGAGGATATTTCCAAGGGTGGGGTAAGTAAAACAACGCTCCTAAACTAGGATAGGATATAACCACGGGTGATATAAGTAAGAGACCACGCTTGAACTAAGGTGGGAGATTGGAGGTTTTAGATAACGAACATAGCGTGATCGCCAAGGTAAGATTGAGAGATGAGAAGGGTAAAGGCAATAAGAAACAAAAGCATAACAAAGGATGAGGTTACAAACTCGCGAGCCAAAGAAGAGGATATGACCAAGAGAAAGAAGGTATGAGACGGAAGAGGGGCGATTTTAAAGGGCAGGTATGAGATGAACATCAATGCAATATATAGAAGTGTCAAGGGTAAAGGTGATAATAACAAAGAGCATAGGAAAGGATGGAGCTAAGGCAAGACTCATGAAATGGCGAGATGGAGAAAACAATCACAGGTGAGGTGGGTAAGGTTCCAACAGAATGGTTTAGTCAAAGAAATTATTACCGAGGGAAGTTATAAGGAATTAATGAGATCACCAAGGATGTGCAAAATAAAATGACCGCTCATGGATCATTAAGAAACAAGGGTGATCAAGGGCATGTTAACTGAAATGTCTTAAACAGACATTGGGGCATGAAGATAAGCATACACGAAAATATAAGAGTATGCAAGACTCAAATGATACGAGCGTACTAAGACCAAGGTAATAGAAATTGTCGAAAGATAGCGTCTTAACAACAGAATAAGAAAGGATCTCAGAAGATAAGAAGGTCATAGACACATAAACTGAACTGTTTAAATAGGCAGCGGAGGTACAAGGGTAAGTGCTTTAGATTAAGGGATAAGGGTATTAAAAATGCAAGGATACGAGCATGTCAATAACAAAATGGAATAAAGATGGTCAAATAGTAGCAATTTAATAATGGACGAGGAAAGAGTCCCAAAAGACTAAAGGCTATGGTCAGGGGGCATTTACAAAGATGTTGCAAGCACAAGATGAGATCAGATCTAATAGATTGAGAGAAGTATAGACCATACTAGAATAAAATACTTTTTGGCAAGGGGGCATATAGGAGCACAACATAGCATTAGTCGAGGTGACTAATATTTTGGAGCAGAATCAAGGATGAGATGAAGTAATAATCAATAAGTCCTTAAAACGGCCAATGCTACTCTAGGTCAGCGGTCCTACAGTCAGCACGGCTTTGATAACATTTATGTCACACCCGGTTTTGAAGGTAAACCGAATGCGAACCATGTACGTTCCAAGATCAGTAATTCACGTACACAGCGATTACATAAATGACTCATCATAGCACAATGATTCGAATTACAATAAATAGTAAGTAATAATATTACAGACTAGAGCCATTTACATAATATAAATCAAAGTACACAGAATCGAAACGTAGCCAACGTAAACAACCCACCACAAGCAGCTGACTGGGAGAGGTCGCTAGCCTAATCCTTGAACTCGTTGATGTCCTGGAACTCCTGGAGATCCGCCTTGACACCTTCTTCTTTACCTGAGCATAGATTGCACCAAAGGCAACCTGGTGTTTTGTGAAAGCAAGGGTGAGTACACATCAACGTACTCAGCAAATGTCCCGTTTGGCTTAAGTGGACTAGCTTTATGTGGGGTTAAGGTCAAGCAGTTGCTTTTTGTTGGTCAGGTAATTATTAATAGTAGAGAGCCATGTTTTAACATTAACCCAAGTTGTTAACCCAAAAGTACTCTTTCCAAATGGAAAGAATACCACTTACCATTACCATAGTCAAAACCATCATCCTCGTCACCACATGTAAACCAACCATCTCTGATCAAGTATCTCTAATCAATGGAGCTCCCTTGGCCGCTCATAACCGTGAGCACGGCTAATATATCAGTTTCATAACACTCTGCAGAGGTTGCACACTTTACCCACAAGCCGTGATTCCCTCTCTAGCCCGGGCTTGCAAGACCCTTATTCACTCCCGAGGTGAATGGCCAGGGATTCACTATGAAGCCTTTGTGGCGGAACCGCCCGAATTATTCCAACTTAAGTGCCTAAGTCCCGCCTTAGAGGCTAGACCACACTTAAATAGGAATAACACGTCAGTCCCTCGGATCTAGTCTGACGAGGCCACTAACAGGATCAAGTACCACGTACTCACTCGATGGTGAGGCACAGAGCAAATACAATAAAGCATAAAACCATACATTAAGGAGTATCAAATTATTACATCAACATCAGAGTTTTTGCAAAAGTGGAGATCATTGTTCGGAATGCAGCGGAATAAAACTAACGATGAGTAAACAGAGAGATGGGGAAGCCTGTCCCATCACTCCTCATGCTCCTCCTTGGTCGAGGTAGGGTCCCACTCGACTGTCCAACCCGGTGGCAAGATGGACGGCCAAGTTACTCCAGCAACCATGTCCTCCAGGGAACCTGTAAAAATATGCCACAAGCAAGACTGAGTATACTAATACTCAGCTAGACTTACCCGGTGTGAGGAGTCTACTCCTCTACCTCTAGACATGCAGCTGTCTGGCTGAGGGGTTTGGTTGCCAAAAGCACTAGCTGGGTCTAAAAATCAAGTTTTAGCTTTTTCAAGTTTTAGTGTGACTCTCTTAAGACTAAATGTGTATTATCTACTCATTCATGGTATCAAGCAATTTAGCAATCAACATATTATGCCAAAAGATCGCATTTCCACTTGTTACTCAATGCAGTACAATGGATCAAGCAGTCTCATTAGCTGCGAGAAGCAGACGATTCGAATCGAGTTTTTATCCTTGCAAGGTAAACCTAAACACACGACGTGGCGAGGCACTCCGTCCCCACACACATCAACCGTCCCCATCGATTCCCTGGCAACAGATCAGGGCTCACCGCCTTGGCGTACAATGCCTTAGTGACCCCGACTGCCATCGTGCAGTGACCGCACTTGTACCCACCATAACCGGAATGGGAGACCACGTCTCAGGTCGCGTGAGGGGTAAAGTCTGCGGGCAGGTTCACTCAGGTACTAGGCTTTCCGATTTACCATATTTCTCGGTATGTGTTTAGTACGTTCAAACGCTTGACACAGGTATCCGCACGTTGATCCTTATTCCAATTTCATCTTGTAGACCACGCATCCCCATGGATCCGTGTCCACAGACCAACATCACTAAGATATGAAAGTGGGTACAACCAATTTCCTGACCTCGCGCGAGTGCTAGAAAAATCACTCGACTTTTACCGAGATCCCAAATTAGTAAAGCAGCTACTCGACCTAGCATACTAGTATCCATCTCAAAGGAAATCCTGAGGTAATGCAACTAGGGTTTCAGGCAACTCCTACACTTAAGTGCACAATACAAGCCTACAATCATTAAGTGTAGTAAAATAATATATATAACTGGTTATGCATAAAACCGGGGCTTGCCTTCCAAAGCTGGGGCATGCAGATCCTCGATGGCAGGCTCTGGTGCTGGATCCGGGGCTACCTCCTCCTTGCTCCGGCACGAGGATGTATTCTCAGTCCGCGAGGTTACAATCTATCGAATGCAATGAATAATATATACGTATGCTATGATATATAGAATTTAGTAACATTTATGCCTATTGAAGAAAAACTAAGTTGGTTAATAACTTAGGGTTTTCCTTGTTATAAGAGGCTCTTAGTGGTTTATACTTATCAATTTAGGTTTGGGGTTTTGCCTAGAGATAAGCATAATGGATTAAGACTTGGATTGCCCCTTAAATGTTTTTAGTAGGCACTCAAGGGGTTTTGCTGGTTTGGTTAGGGTAACATTAGTCTCCACTATTATTTCCCCTTTTCATTTTCTATTTATGATTTTAGGGTGGGTTTGAACTACAACAGTAATTTAAATTTTTCCAAAAATTCTGTAAAAATTACAGTGGTTTACTATTGGTCACTATAGTCTGTCCTATAAAATTGAGGTCCAGAATAATTAGAATATGCCCTGGACAAAAATAACAAAAGTTGGGGCAAAAGGGTCACTTTGTACTACAACTCTTATCTAGGCGTGGGTTCTGCACTAAGAGTCATTTTTGCTGGTATTTATAAGTAATAAAAAGCTTCTGTGCCAAAAATCACAGAGGGCTACTTAGTGGTTTTTTAGTTAGGATTTTCTAAAGTTTAAAGCTAAAAAGACACTTACAACTAACTTGCTATTTGAAAAATGTCAAACAACAGAACTCATGATTTTTCTATGTTTAGAATAACAAAACATTAGTTATCCCAAGGTTTGGGGGTGTTTCCTTCTCAGGGTTATTTTTCTAGGGTTTTTCTAAGTTTTCCTTATTTTCCTAAAATAAATGATATCTCATGTCTTTTGTACTAAACAAGGGTCTAACAAAATTTTCTAGTGAACTATACTGAATAAGGGAGCTAACAAAAATGTGGGTGCTCCCTGGTTTTTATTTTTAACTACCTATCATATTTTCTTTATCTTTAACCTAAAAATGATTTAAATGGCAAACTCTACCTTAATTTGGTGTACAGAGGGGTTTATTATTTTTAAACAGGTTAGGAAGTGATTAAGTACTTCTCTGAATTTTCTTAACCCCAGTCTAATAGTGTAGCTATTTTTCCCTATTTCATTTAGCTTTTGACCAGGTAATCATTTAAATCAAAACTTTGAAGTCTTCTGCAACACTTAGGGGTTTTATATTTTTCCTGAGTAGTTTACATTATTTAGAATCTAGCAAAATTGGTTTGACTTGATTTGGGTGAATAAAACTGAAGTTATGAATTTTTTAAGTTTTGTTTGTATTTAAATCAGAATTATTAAAAAGGTTTTCTGGAAAACCAATTTGCATCGAAGACCCTGGGCTTTTCCTAAAACAATCCCTTCATTTATACCCCTGCGCCACTATTCCTTTGAGTCGCTGACACTTCAAATATCCCCCTAGCCTTTATCTCTTCTCCCCCGAGGTCCCTCCCCTTATTTAAATAGTACCTGCGGGAGTAAACAGGGCGACGCGGCTTATCGGCGGCGAGGGAGGTCCGGCGAAGGGCGGGGTTGGCTCCGGGAGGTTCTTGCGGTCACAGCGAGGTACGGCTCGACGGCTGTGGTGGCCGGAATCGGCCGGTCCACGTGTGCAGGCGGGTGAACTCGTCGGCGACGAATGCTCCGGCCTAACCACGGTGATATTGGTCAATCTAAGGGCACGGGGAGCTTAACGGGATGTCAAGCAATCGACTCGTGTAAGGAATCGGAGAATGACTTACCGTGGCGCTCGGTCTACGCTTGCTAGCAGTCGGGTGAAGTCCGGCGACCGTGAACTGGCTTCTCCGACGAGGCAAAGTTTGATTCCTCACTCGGGGAGCTTCACCGAGGCATGCAGGGTCTACTCCGAGGGTTGGACGGGGTTGGGAGAGGCTCTACTGGCCGGTCTACGGTGGCGGGTATTCGGGTGGCCGCGGGCACGCCGTGCGCGGGGCAACGCCGGTGATCTAGTGCTCCAGTGAGGTCGAGAGCGTGCGGGGGAGTACGGTCGAAGTCTCTGGTGGCTTTATAGGCACGGGCACGGGCAACGGCGCCGGCTCGGCTTGGCGCGACGCGGGGCACGCGGTGGCGGGCGTCGAGCGTGCTCAGTGCACGTCGAACACGTGGAGGTTTGTCTCTGCTCTTGTTCTATCCCCTACTGAGTAGCGAAACATGCGAATCTTGCCCTAAGACCTTTGAGAGATCTCTTCCCTGCACCTAGGGCTACCTAGTTCATGTGAGTTCCAAGGGGAGATGTGGTCGGGTTTGAGAGATATGGGGGTGGGAAGTTGGCTCTATCCTAGCTGGCCGCACCGAGACAAAACTCGTGCCAAGTCGTGTCAAACAACTTAGGGTTGGGTTCAAACTTTTCTAGGGTGTTCTAGAGGTCTTTAGGCGCCACTTTGTCAATTGGGTCAAGTGGTTTTGATGTTTTAAAAAGGGTGAACATGTTTGATCTTTGGAAGAGGGTTGGTTTTGGACTTAGAAAAATTCTGATTTTTCTCTTAGGTTTTTCCCTTGGGTGAACCTTTTGGGGTTTTTCTGAAACCTTTTTGGGGTCACTTTCTTACTATTTTTTGTAGGGTATTAAGTGTACTACAACTTTTATAATTGGCCCAAGTCATGATCATGTGGTTTTCATAGCCTTTTGGTCATACTCACTTCTAGGGCTACAATTATCCATTTTGGGTTTGAATTAGGGTTTGGGCAATTCTCCCCACTATATGTGCATGATAAGCCAAGGCATGACTTCTAAGATGGGTTGCACTTACTTAGGATCTTTATTTCCAAGTTAGGTGTCATTTACTTAATTTAAGTCACATGTGATGATGGGCTTTACTTGTGTAGTCTTGAGTGAAAACCCTAAGTAACACCTGGGGTGTTACAGCCCTCCCCCCTTAAAGGAATCTCGTCCCGAGATTTTCGGTAGAGTCCCTTGGAGGGGTGCCATGAAGGTGCTGGTGTGTTGCTCTTTCCTTTATCCAAGTTTCTCTAGTTAACTGCTCTTCGAATGTCATTCTCTTTGCGACTTCAGAAGGAAGTCCTTTTAGAGTCATTTTCAAGGCTTACAATACCTTCAACATCTAAGTTTTTCTTATATTTAGATTCAAAGGGCAGGAGGGGGTGGGGTTTTGGATTACGTACCAACTCCTTTAGACAGAAAGTCGGGGAAGCAAGAACATAGAAAATCCTCAGTCTCCCACGTAGCTTCTTCTACTGAATGGTGACTCCACTGAACCTTATACATTCTGATCGACTTTGCCCGCGTTGATCTCTCCTTTTGATCCAACACCTTGACGGGGTGCTCTTGATAAGACAAGTCTGGTTCTATCTCAATTTCCAGTTCAGGTAGTACTTCAGTGGGTAGCCACACTTCCGTAGCTGAGATACATGGAACACATCATGAACTATTGACATGTGGGTTGGCAATTCCAATTGATAGGCTACGGGTCCACAATTTGCTTTGATCTCATAGGGTCCAATGTAGCGAGGAGCTAACTTGCCCTTGATTCCAAATCTCTAAACACCTTTGGTGGGTGACACCTTAAGATAAACATGATCTCCCACTTCAAACTGTAGAGGCTTCCTCCTCTTGTCATGATAGCTCTTCTGCCGGGCCTGAGCAGCTTCTAGGTTCTTCTTAATGACCCTGATCTTCTCCTCTGCATCAAGTACTAAGTCAGGCCCAAAAAATTCTCTCTCTCCAGCTTGTGACCAATTTAGCGGTGTCCTACACCTCCTCCCATACAAGGCCTCAAAAGGTGCCATCTGCAGACTGGACTGGTAGCTGTTATTATAAGAAAATTCTGCCAAGGAAAGGCACTTGTCCCAATTTTTACCATAGTGTAGCACACAGGCTCGCAACATGTCTTCGAGGATTTGATTCACTCTTTCTGTCTAACCATCTGTCTGCGGATGGTATGCTGAGCTTCTTATTGCACGGGTCCCAAGTGATTCTTGGAGTTGCTCCCAAAAGCGTGCCACAAACAGTGCTCCCCGGTCAGACACAATGGTCCTTGGAATTCCATGCAAATGCACTATTTGATCAATATAGATTTCTGCATACTTCTCTGTCTTGTGGGTGGTATGTACTGGCAGGAAATGAGCTGTCTTGGTCAACCTATCCACGATGACCCAAATAGAATCATGGTGTCGGGAGGTATTGGGCAATCCCACGATAAAATCCATGCAAATATCCTCCCATTTCCAGGATGGTATGGGAAGGGGTTGTAAGGTGCCTGCTACCTTCAAATGGCTGGCCTTGACTCTCTGGCAAGTGTCGCATTTAGATACATACTTAGCAATTTCCCTCTTCATTCTGGTCCACCAGTACAAAGATCTGAGGTCATGATACATCTTGTTACTGCTGGGGTGCATGGAGAATTTCGAAAGGTGAGCTTCATCCAATATCTTCTTTCTGAGCTCGGGGTTCTTGGGAATAACCAATCGGTCTCGAAACCATAGAATCCCTTTGCTGTCCTGACGGAAGCATTTGTATTTATCCACCTTCAGTTTGACCATTTCCTTAATGACTTGGACACCCTTGTCACCAATCTGTGCCATGACTATTTGCTCGTGTAGGGTGGGCTCCACTGAAATATAACTCAAGGCACCAGAGGAAATAACTTCGAGATTCAGTTTGCACATCTCATCACATAGGGTGGTGATTCTTGCATCCATATTCATACAATTGCACTGGGCCTTCCTGCTTAAGGCATCTGCCACAACATTGGCTTTGCCAGGATGGTAATGCACCTCCAAATCGTAGTCCTTGATTAGCTCTAACCATCTTCTCTGCCTCATATTAAGATCAGCCTGTGTGAAGATATATTTGAGACTCTTATGATCAGTGTAAATATTACAATGAGCTCCCATCAAGTAATGTCTCCAAATCTTGAGAGCATGAACCACGACTACTAACTCCAAATCATGTGTGGGGTAGTTCTGCTCATGGGGTCTGAGTGCTCGGGAGGCATAAGCAATAACTCTGTGGTCTTGCATCAAGACACATCCCAATCCAGTAGCGGAAGCATCGCAATAAACCTCAAAGGGTTTGGTGTTGTCAGGTTGAGCTAGCACGGGTGCTGTTGTCAAATGCTGCCTTAGTGCTATAAAGGCATCCTCACATTTCTAGCTCCATTCATACTTGACTCCCTTCTTTAACAATTCAGTCATTGGCTTGGCAATCCTGGAGAAATCTGGAATAAATCGCCGATAATACCCCGCCAATCCCAGAAAACTCCGAATCTGCCGTACTGTGGTAGGAGGTTTCCAATCCATTACTTCTTGTACCTTCTCAGGATCAACTGATACCCCATCCTGAGAGATGGTGTGACCCAGAAATTTTATCTCCTTCAGCCAGAATTCACATTTGGACAATTTAGCATGCAACTGATGGTCGCGCAGTCTCTGAAGTACGGTATGCAAATGTTTAGTGTGCTCGGCTTCGTTCTTGGAATAAACCAGAATGTCATCAATGAAGACCACTACAAACTTGTCCAGCTCTGGCATAAAGACCGAGTTCATCAAATACATGAAATAAGCCAGGGCATTGGTCAGTCCGAAAGACATCACCAGGTACTCATAAAGCCCATATCTGGTAGAGAAGGCTGTCTTCGGAATATCACTGGCCCTGATCTTGATCTGATGGTAGCCCGAGCGAAGGTCTATCATGGAGAATACTTTGGCTCCCACCATTTGGTCAAACAATACATCAATGTGGGGCAATGGATACTTATTCTTGATGGTTACCGCATTGAGAGGGCGGTAGTCAACACACAACCTCAAACTCTCATCCTTCTTCTTCACAAATAAGGCTGGACATCCCCATGGTGAAGTACTTGGGCGAATGAATCCTTTGTCCAACAACTCCTGTAGTTGCTTTTTCAATTCCACCAATTCTGCTGGAGGCATCCTATAGGGTCTCTTGGATATAGGTGCAGTTCCGGGTTGCAATTCAATTGCGAACTCTATGTCTCTGTCGGGTGGCATCCCTGGCAATTCGTCAGGAAAGACATTTGGGTAGTCACATACTACAGGGATTTTCTCAACCGGGGATTCTATCATGGTGAATGCACAAGAGCGGGTACAACCCTGATCGGGCAAATATAATGTGGTTTCACCACAAGTAGGGGAGTGCACCTCAATGGCCCTAGCTGCAATATCAATTACTGCCTGATGTCTTGTTAACCAGTCAGTTCCCAATATGATATCCACGCTATCCAAACCCAAAATGAGGAGGGTGGTTTTAATTATCAGACTACCAAACTTTATAGGCACATGTCTATTGATTTGATAGGTGGCAACCCTGCCTCCTGGTGTTGAAATGGTAATACCCCCATTGGTGTGGTGAAAAGGTAACTAGCACTTGGCACTAAATTTGGCACTGATAAAACTGTGTGATGCACTAGAATCAAAAAGAATAATTGCAGGATAATTCAAAACTGAAAAGATACCAGTCATGACGGGCAGGGGCGAAGCCAGGATCCGAAGACAGAGGGGCAGGCTTAGCCTCCAAGCGACCAAACCAGCAAGGACACAATATAAAAATGGCAAGAGAACCAACCATAATGTATATATTGATATATAATCTTCATTAAAAACAGTATAATGAAACAGCATCTATTTTGTCAAACAAAATAAAATTACATCTCAGTTATTTTGAATTTAGCTCTACGTGTATTAGCTAGATCATAGGCCTTGATAATATCATCAGAACAAATCATTGCCGCTAATTCCCTTTCAATATAAACGACCAGATAATCCCGTAAATAGACATCTCCCATTTTTCTTCGAAGACGTGTCTTCACAAATTTTATAGTTGAAAAGGCTCTCTCTGTGGTCGCAGTTGACACAGGAAGAGTTAAGAGTAATCTCAATAATTTATCTACCATCGGATAAGAAGAATATTTACCCAGCTTAACTAATCCACTTGGTTGGGACAAAAATTAAGGGTTTCAGACTACCAAATAATAAACTGGCAGCAAGATAATAGACTATAGAATACATTATTAATCTGATTTGCTTGGGCCATTGAGGGGTGCCAGGCCCACTCCGGCCCCCCTGGTGGCTTCGCCACTGATGACGGGTGCTCCCTCTGGAATGTCAGCCATGGTGGTGAAGTTCAGCCTGCCCTGCCTCACTTGCACCTTCTGCCTCTTGCCTTGGTTTTGGTTGGAATTCTGTCCCTGCCTCTGCTGGTTTCTGGGGCAATTCTTAGCATAATGTCCGATGTTACCACAACTGAAACACATGTTGTCATTGACCTGACGGTACTGCTACTGCTGTGGCTGATTGTTGTTTCTCTGAGCTGGGGGCTGAGAGCGGTTGGGTGCCTGCTGCTGCTATGGTCGGATCACCCAACGTCCCTGCTGTTGCTGAGGTCCTCTGTTCTGAGTGTCAGATACGATCCTGAAGCGCTGTGGCTGAGCTGAAGGTCCTGCCACAGGGGTCTTCCTCTTCTCTTCTGCCTGACGGGCTGTGATGCAGTCCTCCTGAGAAATGGCCATGTTGACTAGCTCATTATAGCTGTTGGCCCTGACTGTGTTGAGACGGTCGCGGAGCTTAGTGCTGAGCCCCCTCCTGAACCTGTCCCTCTTCTTCTCATCAGTGTCTGCGTGGTATCCGGCATACTGGCACAGGTCATTGAAGGCCTGAGCATACTGTAACACTGTCCGATTCCCCTGAGTGAGTGCCAGAAACTCATTGAGCTTGCGGTCCATAATGCATGCTAGTATATGATGCCCCCTGAAAGCTGCCTTGAACTCTCTCCATTCCACCTCATGGTCAACTGGCTGCATAGCAAGGAAGTGGTCCCACCAGGTCCGCACGGGTCTGTGAAGCTGCTGGGTGGCGAACCTGACCTTAGTCACCTCTAAACAAACTCCATTGAGTAGTGGGAATTTGGATTCCACTACCCTCATCCATACAACCGCATCAAGTGGATCATCTGCCCAAGTAAACAAAGGTGGCTGCGTGCCGAGAAACTCCTGATAAGTGGCTGCTATGGGGTGACGCTGATGATCACCACCACCATAATGCTGAGGTGGTGGCTGACGCTGAGCCAACTGTCGCAAGATCTCGTTCTGCTGAGCCATCAGCTCTTGCAGAGTAGGAGGCGGTGGCGGTGGTGGAGGAATGTGTTCATTCTGTCCACGACACGCTCTTCCAGCCATATGAAAATTCAAGGAGGTTCACAATATCACATTGTTGATGTCAGAGTTCATACACGGTGAAAGATTTGCAAGGACGAAACTACTACTTTCTTGCATAATTCATAAAAATGACATAAAGCTTTTCTTCATCGATTTAAAGCCGACGTCATTCATCACCCATCTTCCAAAAGAGTTTGTTGTGATTACATCAGTAACTCAAAAGACTCAACTCTACTAGCCTAGTACCCTAGGGGTGCAAAAGCTAAGCTAGCCTCGAGGAGTTCTACCGCCACAGACTTCTAACTCTATCTCTGCGACCTAGTGAGCAAACGAGGCAACGCTCGACTCAGGGGAAGGTGGTCTCCCTGAGCCGGCAGTGTCCAAGCTGGAGGCAGGCTCCTCTCCTCCCTCGATGTCGACATCCTCATTGGCCTCCATGTCCTGGATCTCCTGGTGGTGCATATCCAGATGCTGGTTAGCCTCCGCAAGCTGCTGCTGAGTGTTGATTAGCTGATCCTCGAGAACCTCGATGGTGTTCTCCCTGGTTCCCACCAGCTCCTCAAGCTCTTGGATCTCATTTGACATCTGTTCCACTTGTAGGTCTTTTTCCACCATCTCAGTGGACAAGTCTACCACAAGTTCATCTCTGTTCTCCAAGGTGATCTTGGTAGCCTCCAACAATGCCATCAGATGAGACATTGCCTCTCCTCGCATCTCTTGCAGACGATACAGGGCATTCATGCACCGCACCGTCAAGTGAGCAGTCTGACCTGGGTAGATAGCCCATATATCATTGGCATGCTCCACTCGGTCCTTCCACATTGGGTCGTCCTCCTTCTCCGTGGGGAACAAACCAATGGGGTGAGTGGACAGCTCCAAGGGGTGGAAACCACAGAAGGTGGTCAGTCCGTCAAGAGCAATCGCCTCGATAGTATCCTCAGCCCTGTATCCAAAAGACTCGGAATCCAACAAACGCCAGCCTGGCTGTAAGGGATGAGGCTCTAGGGTCATCCTCACCCTACAACGGGGCACTCGGTGCTTCTCAAACAGCTGCACCGCGTAGTGGGGAGGCGTCGTGTAACCAGCTCCCTGAAGTACTTCCCACAAGATACGGGGAAACCCTCTCGTGCAAGTCCGTCTGTGTGGGACTGTGCATTCCCTTCGTCCGAGGATCCATGAGAAGTCATATGTGTACAGTTAAGCGTAAGTAAAAAAGAAAAAGAACTATAAAATAAGAAGGGATCACAACTCAACCTCTCTATAACTACGACAATGGCACTGGGTGTACTTAATCTGTCATTATTGTGTATTAAAGTTCTTACCCAATTATCAAGTAGTTTAAGTAAGGATGCATGCATGCTCGTCCTAAGCAACCTCATTTCAATTTAGAGGGATTAGGGAAAACTCCCATCCCTTATAGTAGCGGTAAGGCT
The DNA here is from genome assembly GCF_902167145.1 of Zea mays. Classification (NCBI taxonomy): domain Eukaryota; kingdom Viridiplantae; phylum Streptophyta; class Magnoliopsida; order Poales; family Poaceae; genus Zea; species Zea mays. The sequence continues at coordinate 19,417,922 of NC_050102.1, forward strand.
TACTCAAATAGCTACCTAGCTACCCCTCTATCATCCTAAGGCTTCACGTCCTAGGTCTATCCTGATCGTCCTACGACCTATCCAACATTGGTTTCTATCAAGTTTTATTTTGAAAAGGATGGTATTTATAGTTTATTGATTCCTCTATGGTGGTACGAGCTCCGATACCAGCTGTGGCGGAACCGCCCGAATTATTCCAACTTAAGTGCCTAAGTCCCGCCTTAGAGGCTAGACCACACTTAAATAGGAATAACATGTCATTCCCTCGGATCTAGTCCGACGAGGCCACTAACAGGATCAAGTACCACGTACTCACTCGATGGTGAGGCACAGAGCAAATACAATAAAGCATAAAACCATACATTAAGGAGTATCAAATTATTACATCAACATCGGAGTTTTTGCAAAAGTGGAGATCATTGTTCGGAATGCAGCGGAATAAAACTAACGATGAGTAAACAGAGAGATGGGGAAGCATGTCCCATCACTCCTCATGCTCCTCCTCGACCGAGGTAGGGTCCTACTTGACTGTCCAACCCGGTGGCAAGATGGACGACCAAGTCACTCCAGCAACCATGTCCTCCAGGGAACCTGTAAAATTATGCCACAAGCAAGGCTGAGTATACTAATACTCAGCTAGACTTACCCGGTGTGAGGAGTCTACTCCTCTACCTCTAGACATGTAGCTGTCTGGCTGAGGGGTTTGGTTGCCAAAAGCACTAGCTGGGTCTAAAAATCAAGTTTTAGTGTGACTCTCTTAAGACTAAATGTGTACTATCTACTCATTCATGGTATCAAGCAATTTATCAATCAACATCTTTTGCCAAAACATCGCATTTCCACTTGTTACTCAATGCAGTACAATAGATCAAGTAGTCTCATTAGCTGCGAGAAGCAGACGATTCGAATCGAGTTTTTATCCTTGCAAGGTAAACCTAAACACACGACATGGCGAGGCACTCCGTCCCCACATACATCAACCGTCCCCATCGATTCCCTGGCAACAGATCAGGGCTCACCGCCTTGGCGTACAATGCCTCACTGACCCCGACTGCCGTCGTGTAGTGACCGCACTTATACCCACCATAACCGGAATGGGAGACCACGTCTCAGGTCGCGTGAGGGGTAAAGTCTGCGGGCAGGTTCACTCAGGTACTAGGCTTGCCGATTTACCATATTTCTCGGTATGTGTTTAGTATGTTCAAACGCTTGACACAGGTATCCGCACGTTGATCCTTATTCCAATTTCATCTTGTAGACCACGCATCCCCATGGATCCGTGTCCACAGACCAACATCAGTAAGATATGAAAGTGGGTACAACCAATTTCCTGACCTCGCGCGAGTGCTAGAAAAATCACTCGACTTCTACTGATATCCCTAATTAGTAAAGCAGCTACTCGACCTAGCATACTAGTATCCATCTCAAAGGAAATCCTGAGGTAATGCAACTAGGATTTCAGGCAACTCCTACACTTAAGTGCACAATACAAGCCTACAATCATTAAGTGTAGTAAAATAATATATAGAACTGGTTATGCATAAAACTGGGGCTTGCCTTCCAAAGCTGGGGTAGGCAGATCCTCGATGGCAGGCTCTGGTGCTGGATCCGGGGCTACCTCCTGAGCAACTCCTTGCTCCGGCACGAGGATGTATTCTCCGTCCGCGAGGTTACAATCTATCGAATGCAATGAATAAGATATATGTATGCTATGATATGTAGAATTTAGTAACATTTATGCCTATTGAAGAAAAACAAAGTTGGTTAATAACTTAGGGTTTCCTTGTTATAGGAGGCTCTTAGTGGTTTATACTTATCAATTTAGGTTTGGGGTTTTGCCTAGAGATAAGCATAATGGATTAAGACTTGGATTGCCCCTTAAAAGTTTTTAGTAGGCACTCAAGGGGTTTTGCTGGTTTGGTTAGGGTAACATTAGTCTCCACTATTATTTCCCCTTTTCATTTTCTATTTATGATTTTAGGGTGGGTTTGAACTACAACAGTGATTTAAATTTTTCCAAAAAATTTGTAAAAATTACAGTGGTTTACTATTGGTCACTATAGTCTGTCCTATAAATTTGAGGTCAAGAATAATTAGAATATGCCCTGGACAAAAATAACAAAAGTTGGGGCAAAGGGGTCACTTTGTACTACAACTCTTATCTAGGTGTGGGTTCTGCACTAAGAGTCATTTTTGCTGGTATATATAGGTAATAACATGCTTCTGTGCCAAAAATCATAGAGGGCTACTTAGTGGTTATTTAGTTAGGATTTTCTAAAGTTTAAAGCTAAAAAGACACTTACAACTAACTTGTTATTTGAAAAATGTCAAACAACAGAACTCATGATTTTTCTATGTTTAGAATAACAAAAAATTAGTTATCCCAAGGTTTGGGGTTGTTTCCTCCTCAGGGTTATTTTTCTAGGGTTTTTCTAAGTTTTCCTTGTTTTCCTAAAATAAAAGGTATCTCATGTCTTTTGTACTAAACAAGGGTCTAACAAACTTTTCTAGTGAACTATACTGAATAAGGGAGCTAACAAAAATGTGGGTGCTCCCTGGTTTTTATTTTTAACTACCTATATTATTTTCTTTATCTTTAAGCTAAAAATGATTTAAATGGCAAACTCTACCTTAATTTGGTGTACAGTGAGGTTTATTATTTTTAAACAGGTTAGGAAGTGATTAAGTACTTCTCTGAATTTTCTTAACCCCAGTCTAATAGTGTAGCTATTTTTCCCTATTTCATTTAGCTTTTGACCAGATAATCATTTAAATCAAAACTTTGAAGTCTTCTGCAACACTTAGGGGTTTTATATTTTTCCTGAGTAGTTTACATTATTTAGAATCTGGCAAAATTGGTTTGACTTGATTTAGGTGAATAAAACTGAAGTTATGAATTTTGCAAGTTCTATTTGTATTTAAATCAGAATTATTAAAAAGGTTTTCTGGAAAACCAATTTGCATCGAAGACCCTGGGCTTTTCCTAAAACAATCCCTTCATTTATACCCCTGCGCCAATATTCCTTTGAGTCGCTGACACTTCAAAAATCCCCCTGGCCTTTATCTCTTCTCCCTCGAGGTCCCTCCCCTTATTTAAATAGTACCCGCGGGGGTAAACAGGGCGGCGCGGCTTACCGGCGGTGAGGGAGGTCCGGCGAAGGGCGGGGTTGGCTCCGGGAGGTTCTTGCGGTCACAACGAGGTATGGCTCGACGGCGGTGGTGGCCGGAATCGGCCGGTCCACGTGCGCAGGCGGGTGAACTCGTCGGCGGCAAGTGCTCCGGCCTAACCACGGCAATACTGGTCAATCCAAGGGCACGGGGAGCTTCATGGGATGTCAAGCAATCGACTCGTGCAAGGAATCGGAGAATGACTTACCGTGGCGCTCGGTCTACGCTTGCCAGCGGTCGGGTGAAGTCCGGCGACCGTGAACTGGCTTCTCCGGCGAGGCAAAGTTCGATTCCTCGCTCGGGGAGCTTCACTGAGGCACGCAGGATCTACTCCGAGGGTTGGACGGGGTTGGGAGAGGCTCTGCTGGCCGGTCTACGGTAGCGGGTATTCGGGGTGCCGCGGGCACGTCGTGTGCGGGGCAACGCCGGTGATCTAGTGCTCCGGTGAGGTCGAGAGCGTGCGGGGGAGTACGGTCGAAGTCTCTGGTGGCTTTATAGGCGCGGGTTCAAACTTTTCCAGGGTGTTCTAGAGGTCTTTAGGCGCCACTTTGTCAATTGGGTCAAGTGCTTTTGAAGTTTGAAAAGGGTGAACATGTTTGATCTTTGGAAGAGGGTTGGTTTTGGACTTTGAAAAATTCTGAATTTTCTCTTAGGTTTTTCCCTTGGGTGAACCTTTTGGGGTTTTTCTGAAACCTTTTTGGGGTCACTTTCTTACTATTTTTTGTTGGGTATTAAGTGTACTACAACTTTTATAATTGGCCCAAGTCATGATCATGTGGTTTTCGTAGCCTTTTGGTCATACTCACTTCTAGGGCTACAATTATCCATTTTGGGTTTGAATTAGGGTTTGGGCAATTCTCCCCACTATATGTGCATGATAAGCCAAGGCATGACTTCTAAGATGGGTTGCACTTACTTAGGATCTTGATTTCCAAGTTTGGTGTCATTTACTTAATTTAGGTCACATGTGATGATGGGCTTTACTTGTGTAGTCTTGAGTGAAAACCCTAAGTAACACCTGGGGTGTTACAGCCTTTACAAAGATTCCCTGAGGCTGTAGCCGCCCGTTAGGTTTCCTAAATGCACCGCATTCCTCCCCAAGGGGCGAACCAACCTTGGTAGAGCGAGCCACATACACCGAGCCCCATTAACGGCATGACGGCGAAGCGAACTACACCCTAGTTCCTCTAATTATTCAGCTAAGGGCGTCCCATTCTACCCTCATGGTTGCACTGTTTTTCCCGGGCGGTCATCCAACGAACAGGTCCTTACGGAGAGGCACTCGAGAAACTGCTTGAGCCCCCTAAAGTATCACCAGTCCAACATCATAATCATAGAGACAAGATCGTATCATAAGTGTTCATCACATCATGTTCATTGATTAAAGTAAAGCAATAGCATGAATCTAACCATAGTAGCCCAAAAGGTAATCAAGGACTGGATAAATAGAAAGCTAGTAAATCTTTATGCTGGTCATAGTATGCGGGACAGTGAATTATAAAGTAAATGGGACATAATGGGTCAGAGAACACTTGCCTTCACCAAATAGATGCTCAGGGTCTTCAATCTCGTAGAACTCCACGAACCAGATCACTTGGTCACCATGCTCGATCTTCAATTCCTTGAGGCTCGGAAATGGATCGCAATCTATTCGCGACGCACGACAAATACAAACAGGCACAGGCAAACATATACTTGCGTAAGAACATTACACCATGCAAAGGAAAACATGATAAAAATATGTAATACAGAATATAGCTCGCTTCTACGATCACGTGAGGAAAAATGAATGCAACAGTCGGAGCTACGGTTGAGAAGTTATAACGTTTATGTTACGCAAGTAATAGTCAGGACATTTATAAAATATAAATTAACATCACTGCTTAGTTTCGATTGATTTGATATTCTAATAGTTAACAACTACACAGGTGATTAATCAATATGAATGATCATAAGCCAAACAATTTAATAACACGCGCGACAACGCGCGGAAGACGTGAGACGACGCGCGACACTGCGTGAAACAGCGCGCGGACGGCATGTGAGACAACGAGCGTGACAACGCGCGATACGCGCGAGCCAACACGACTACGCGCGTAAACAGCACGATGACACGCAAAAGATGTCGTGTACGAACAACAATAAACAAATAATTAATTAACAATATTTAGGCTGATATTAATCAGGTTGATTAACATCTATTTATAAAAGCGTGAGTTAAAAATATAAAACAGTTTTAATTAGAAGGTCAGTTTAATAAGTATCAAATGAATAGCTAATTAAATAATATAGACTTGTGGCGTGATGAAATAATATTATTATTAGTATGTTGATGATATTGTTATGAAGTTAACGTAACGCGAGTGGGTCGACACGGATTTAATAACGTGTGCGACCGCACGGAACATCGTAAACGACGAACGTGGACGACACGCGGATCAGCATGTAACCACGTGCAAAACACATGCGCGACACGAGAGGATCACTAACAAATATCGTGTTTATTATAAACGAGTGATAATTCAGAACCTGCGAGTTGACATTAATCACGCTACGCATACACCTAGAAATTACTTAACCCCACAAATAGACTCCATCTATTCTACCAGCTAGAACACAAACACCTAGCATCCTTGCATTTTACTCTAATTCTTACGTCACACAAATGAAAAGCCACCTAAATTACACTATGCGTATATCTTAGACAATTTAATTTCTTTTGACACCTCCATTTACCAATCACATGACATACAAGATTAGCACCACAAAGACAAGGGAAAAGATAGGGGAAAGTTACTTTCCTATTGCCGAGATGGAGCACCACATCGGCAACATAAATCTGGAGGTCGCCATATGTTGGGGACTTGTTCTCAAGTGCTATGAGTTAAGAACAAGGCAACACAGAGAATGTTAAACGATAAAGTCCTTCGTCCTCTGAAGCATTATTTCCCTTAGGATATAACGATCTTCAGACGAAGGTCATGAAGGACGAACCTTCATCATCACAGTATACATTAATGAAAGACGAAGCATATGAAACATAAAAGATAGCATGAATAATCATATAACATCATCAATTTAGCTTTTTTATATCATCATAGAAAAATAGACAATATCGAATTACAAATGTACCTTCGGCTTGGAAGGAGATGAAAATACAAATGTGACGCAAAAGCAAATGCCAAGTCCGCGTGAACAGTACGGGAGTACTGTTCATCTATTTATAGACGTGGGACGCAGCCCATGTAAAATTACATTCATGTCCACTACATTTGCTAATGACTTATGAGGATCTGTCAAAGCCTAAGTAGTCTTTTCATCTTTAAGTCGGTTCCCCTTTCTGCCACTATGCCGAAGCTCCCCTGCGCATAGCTTCGGCTATGCACCATCCCTCGTACGGCTTGGTGATCAGCCCGTCCTTCATCTCAATCTTCCTTCGTCTAGCTTAAGCTTCGTCCTGATCGTACTTCATGTTCACAATCTGGGTCCGAAGATATCTGTTCATACATTTCACTTGGAAGATATTGTCAAATCATGTTTTTGAGGACCTTCGGAGGACGAAGGCCCCCAACAGTAGCCCCTCGCAATATTAATTTATTAATGATAAATTTAGATTGCGATATGGACGAAGGCCTTAAGCCGAAGGTCCGAAAAAACACCTTCCCTTTGCTAGAATAGCAACATTCACTGACAAGTGGGTCTTTCAACTTTCAACGCACTGGGCGTATAAATAAGATCATACCACAAACTCATTTTGGTACACACACTTGCCAACTGCCCCTGCTTACTCAATTTTATCTCTTGCGCGCAAAAATTTACTGAGCTTTTAGTTTTGAAGCTTCGGCATTGAAAACAGTTTTTAGCATTTCCGAAGATGTCTGAAGACAAAAAGGCCGGTCCTGAGATGAAGCTGAGTCTCTCTGAAGAGAAGAACCTGGGGTTCCTTATAGCGATGGCGGAGACCAATACGGAAAAAATTACCAAGGAGATACTGGAAGGCTTGTCTGAAGATACTGGTGACAGCGACAGTTACGATGTAGAAAGTGGTGGGGAAGAGTCCGAAGATCGGCCATGGCGGCCAAGTCACGCGGTTTTCGGGAAAACCTCCATTAAGCAGAGTCATATTGATAATATGAGGGGCCGATATTTTCAAGATATATCTATTGTGAGAGCTGATGCTGGAGAAAAAACTTCTCCCACCCCCGAAGAAGATGAAGTCGTAATCTTCCGAAGCTTTCTCAAGGCTGGGCTTCGATTCCCCCTAAGCAACTTTGTTGTTGAAGTTCTGAAAACATTTCAAATCTACCTTCATCAAATTACTCCCGAAGCTATCATAAGAATGGGGATGTTTGTCTGGGCTGCGAGAAGCCAAGGTTTAGAACCAAATGCCAAAAGCTTTTGCAACATTCATGAGTTGTTATATGAGACGAAGCCCTGGGGGAAAGAACAATATCACAACAACTTTGGGTGTTACAGCTTCGTTGCCCGCTCCGGGTCAAGCTGCCCTGTGCCGACCTTTCGGAAGAGATGGCCCGGAGCCTGGATGACTGAATGGTTCTATGTAAAGAATGACCTAACAACGCAAGAAGACGTCAAGAGTATCATTATGCGCCCCATCTGGCAACGTTTCGGACTTCGAAGGCCGAAGGTTACAATGGATGAAGCAGCCGAGGAATGCCAAAGAGCCTTCGGCGTAGTCTGCTCTTTTATTGGGACAAGGGACTTGATTCAAGAACATATTGCCTTCACGGTGTGGCCACTTGCAGGAAAGTGGGAAATGCCGAAGGAGACCATCAAAGAGTCCGACGAAGGCGGACTGGTCAGACTAAAATACACATTCAAATACGGGGATAAATTTGTTGAACCTGATGACGACTGGTTGAAAAGCATTGAAACATTAAGTGACGAACTGCTTGGGGCATATTCGAAGGCCGAGGACACTGCATTATCAGCAGCCTTCGGAGGCCGAAAGAAGAAAAGACTCAACCCGGTATTTGACGCAGTCGGGCTTGTCTACCCTGACTATCACTATCCGGTGTTGGGTCGCAAAAGAAAGAATACTTCTTCTGCAACAGAAACTACCACAAGTGCCACTAATGAGCCAGCGCCGCAAAGGAAAAAGATGAAGGTGCTCATCCACCGAGCGCGCTTTATTGAGCCGGCCACAGTGCCAGAATTCATTGGTGAAGTTTCCTTGGCCTCTGAAGCTACAGAACCAGCTCCAGTGCCGAAGATAGAAGAGAAATCTGAAGCGCCTTTAGCAGAGAAGGCGGAAAAATCGAGAATTGAAGGACAAAAAATATTGGAAATCTTAAGTCCTTCAGCGAATACTGAAACAAGAAAAATCCAAAAGGGCCCATTGGTGACCCCAAAAAGAAAAAGAATGGTGAACGTACTAGATGTCTTGGAAACAATTATGTCTTCAAGCACAACTCCAAAGAAGACTGTTGAACTTGCTGAAGCGTCTACTGAAACGTCGGAGCAACAAACTGAAGCTGAAGCTAAAGCTGGGCCTTCAGAGCCCATCAAGGAACAATCTTTGGAAACCGAAAAAACATCAGAACCAGTTTTGGTTGAGAAGATTGACACTGCCGTCCCCGAAGCTCCTGCCAGCACATGCGATTATATCATACGACATGCTTCGGGGAAAAAATTATCTGAAGAAGAGACTTATGAAGCCAATCACTATGCCAGAGAGTTAAAATATCCAAAGGGAGCAGTGGTGTTTAATGGGACAAATGAGGATGACTTCCTATACTGCCTCCCTGATAACAAAGAATTATCTGTCTGCCGAGAGATGGCCAGAAGTATGGGGTTCCCGAAGCTCGAAGCTGGATTATGTGCTATGACGAAGGAGGATCTCGCGGACAGTCTTGCGTATAACAGCCTAAAGGTATGGGAATTAGTCGTTTTGAAAAAATTTTACAATACGTAATTCATTCTTTTATTCTTATACCAAGTCTTTACATATAGGGCTTAATCCTAAGCAACGCATTAAGAGCACAAAAGAGTGCCGAAGATGAGAGCTATGAAATTGCGTTCAACAACCTTCGGTCAGAAGTTATTAAACTGAGAAACGAAGCTCTGGAAAAGGATAAAATTTTGCTTACATTGATAGACAAGGTAAAAAAGGACGAAGCTGCCTCAAAGATCCAGGCCGAAGCCCAAAAACGTGAGATTAAAGATCTTCAGAAACAGCTAGCTAGAGCTAAAGAGGAACGTGTGCTTGAAGAAACAAAACGAGAGCTTAGTGATCAGTTGGTTAATCATTTAGAGTTAAGTGCTCAGGAGCTTCGCGCATCCCAGAGGAAATGCTATGTTAAATCTATAGAATGCGTCAAAAAGATAAAATCCAGCTTTGCCAGCGTTGGCGCATTTTCTAGTGAAGAAAGTTTCTCCAGAGGCAATCCCGAAGGTCCATTGGAATGGATTAGTCATGAAGCAGAAGCTTTCGAGGAAATTCTGAGCAGCCGCGGTGATATCTGCGCATTTTCGGGCGCCAGAGGAATTGCTACTGTTCTAGAGAAAAAAGGTTGTGATCATATTAAGCTGCTTGCGCAATCCGAAGCCACTTTATCCGCTGAAGATATTAAAGACCCCTCGACCGAAGCTAGCCAAGTTGGTGGAAAATTTTTCACCGACGTCTGGGATAATGGTGGCCGAGAAATGGCAGGAGAAATTATTCAGAGAAGTGAAAAGGGCATTCACGATGCTAGAGAAGTGGCTAAGGCTGCTGAAAAGAGCGCAGAGCCCGAAGGTCAATTAGGTATTTAATTAATAGTTTGTATCGTGTTGTAATTTTTATTTCAAACTTTGTTCACGGTTTGTAATAGTAATGCAAAAATATTCTCTTCCCTCAGAACCTGCTGGATCGTTTGTTGACCCTCACACAAAAGGGGATGACGAAATTAAACAAATGGCCGAAACTATCGTGGATAAAGTTGTTGAACAGCTTCTAAATGAGGCTGCCGAAGTAATATTAAGAGAAGACTAGGTGTTATTAGGAAAAACAGTTGAAGTGTGATTTATGTAATATTTGGTACATTTGAATGTAATATACAAGTCTCTTTTCATTATTCAATTCTTTACGATGCATGAAACTTTACATACGTACCGCTTTTGAGCCTTCGGCGAAAAAACACCTTCCCTTCTTTTCATGCTTCATGAAGAAAAAATTTTTATGTATCACAACAATGTCCATAGTACTCAGATGAAGAATAGCCAAGCTTCGTGAAAACATTCTCCGAAGCTATACTCCGAAGATGAAGATTGTGTCTCCTTGTGACTTAACACGATTTTCACTCTTTCAAAGCATACTTCCGAAGATCAATATTGTGTCCCCTTCTTGTGCCATATGCAACATGATGTATGATGCTTATGCTATGCAAAATGATGTAATGATGTTATGTTACGTAGATGACATTTGTTCCGAAAGATACACACATATCCCCACACAATATTTTTGTATCAGCGCTGATTCTTCGCTGTAAGCTCTGCATTCCCTTAGGAACGTCTTTGGAGCTTCTTCGCCTTTTACTTAGGCGGTATAAGCTCTGCATTCCCTTAGGAACGTCTTTGGAGCTTCTTCGCCTTTTACTTAGGCGGTATAAGCTCTGCATTCCCTTAGGAACGTCTTTGGAGCTTCTTCGCCTTTTACTTAGGCGGTATCAGCGTTGACTTTTCGCTGTATGCTCTGCATTCCCTTAGGAACGTCTTTGGAGCAAAAAACTTACACTGCGCTCCCTTTGGAACGGCTTTTTGTAACTTCAGCAACTTACTCTGCGTTCCTTAGAACGACTTTTTGTTACTTCGAAGGATTTTTAATAATTCGAAGGTCCTCCGCAAACTTTCAAGCTTCAGCAACTTAAGCCTTCGGAGAAAATAGATTTCCCTTATGACCAACCACAAAACCATTACATGAAAATCGAAATGTTCTTTATTATACAGAAAATAGGACTAAATGGAAAAGACTGCTATCAAGGTAGGATACTTGTCAATAAATGTGCTTTGACTCCGGCACGGTGCTGTTGACTGTACGAGCTTCGGACTGCTCTCTGAAGTCCCTTTGGTGTGAAGCATATTGGCTCCCTTCTGGCTGTTGGCCTTGTTGCAGCGGTGGTGGAGGTGGAGGTTGTTGCCAGGAAGCTTGAGGTTGACTTGCCGAAGCAACAGAAACTGCAGGGTGGTTACCTACGTATTCTGGGATGTAAGGCACATGGTACGAAGCAGTATGCATGACCTGCTTCGGCTGAGCTTGTTGTGCTGCAGCTTCGGCTATCTCCTTTTGCTTTTGGATGGTAACATGGCACATCCTGGTGGTATGGCCCTTGTTTTCACCGCAAAACAAGCAAAATATTCTCCTTGGTTGATCTCCAAATCTTCCGCCAAAGCCCCTGGCGCCTCTTCCTCTTGGAGCTGGTGGCCGGAAGAAGCTTTGTTGTTGCCCCGAAGCCTGTGAGGAGGGCTGCGGCCTGTGCTGCTGACTCCCCTTATCATCACTTTGAGTAGAGTTATGGATGGACCTGACATGCCTCGGATAGAATCTTCCTCCGAAGCCCCTGGTCATCTCAGAAAATCTGAAAGCCTCCTCCCTTCTTTGGCGAAAATCATTGTCGGCACGAATGTACTCGTCCATCTTTTGGAGCAGCTTCTCCAGAGTCTGAGGAGGCTTCCTAGCAAAATATTGAGCTGCAGGTCCAGGACGAAGCCCCTTGATCATGGCCTCGATGACAATTTCATTGGGCACCGTTGGTGCCTGCGCCCTCAAATGCAAGAACCTTCTGACATACGCCTGAAGGTATTCTTCATGATCCTGAGTGCACTGAAACAAGGCTTGAGCAGTGACCGGCTTCGTCTGAAACCCTTGAAAGCTGGTTAACAACATATCCTTCAGCTTCTGCCATGAAGTGATTGTTCCTGGTCGAAGGGAGGAATACCAGGTCTGAGCAACACTCCTGACAGCCATAACAAAAGATTTTGCCATGACTGGAGCATTGCCACCATACGAAGACACTGTTGCTTCGTAGCTCATCAAGAACTGCTTCGGGTCTGAATGGCCGTCGAAGATGGGAAGTTGGGGTGGCTTATAGGACGGGGGCCAAGGTGTAGCCTACAGTTTAGCGGACAGAGGAGAAGCATCATCAAAAACAAAATTTCCCTGATGGAAATTGTCATACCAGTCATCTTCATTGACGAAGCCCTCCTGATGAAGATCTTTCTGCTGAGGCCTTCGGGTCTGCTCATCGTGAGAAAGATGGCGAACTTCCTCAGAGGCTTCGTCTATCTGTCTTTGCAACTCAGCTAGTCGGGCCATCTTCTCCTTCTTCCTTTGCACCTGTTGATGTAGCATCTCCATATCCCTGATTTCTTGGTCTAGCTCATCCTCCTGATGCGTCGGGCTGACGGCCTTCCTCTTCTGGCTTCGGGCCTCCCGAAGAGAGACAGTTTCCTGGTTAGGGTCCAGCGGTTGCAGAGCTGCAGCCCCAGTCGCTGAAGCTTTCTTCGGTGCCATAGCGAGGGTCTATGGCTTCCGAAGGTGTTCAAAAAACTCGAAGTGGGAGTGCGTTCACCGGAGGTGGGCGCCAATGTTGGGGACTTGTTCTCAAGTGCTATGAGTTAAGAACAAGGCAACACAGAGAATGTTAAACGATAAAGTCCTTCGTCCTCTGAAGCATTATTTCCCTTAGGATATAACGATCTTCAGACGAAGGTCATGAAGGACGAACCTTCATCATCACAGTATACATTAATGAAAGACGAAGCATATGAAACATAAAAGATAGCATGAATAATCATATAACATCATCAATTTAGCTTTTTTATATCATCATAGAAAAATAGACAATATCGAATTACAAATGTACCTTCGGCTTGGAAGGAGATGAAAATACAAATGTGACGCAAAAGCAAATGCCAAGTCCGCGTGAATAGTACGGGAGTACTGTTCATCTATTTATAGACGTGGGACGCAGCCCATGTAAAATTACATTCATTTCCACTACATTTGCTAATGACTTATGAGGATCTGTCAAAGCCTAAGTAGTCTTTTCATCTTTAAGTCGGTTCCCCTTTCTGCCACTATGCCGAAGCTCCCCTGCGCATAGCTTCGGCTATGCACCATCCCTCGTACGGCTTGGTGATCAGCCCGTCCTTCATCTCAATCTTCCTTCGTCTAGCTTAAGCTTCGTCCTGATCGTACTTCATGTTCACAATCTGGGTCCGAAGATATCTGTTCATACATTTCACTTGGAAGATATTGTCAAATCATGTTTTTGAGGACCTTCGGAGGACGAAGGCCCCCAACACCATATAACATGCCTCCACGCAACCAAACTAGACTCGAACCCCCAATGTGGACAATGAATCCTAGTGAACTCAATGTCGATGATGCCAGAGGGGCGGAGCTTGTCGTTGAGGCCAGGCTTGGCCAGCCTGCCGAACACCGTGTCACTGAGGTCGAAGTGGCACTTGGACACCGGGTAATAGTTCATGTCGGTGATGATCACTGTCTTTGTTGTAGTCGGGGCCGACACCGTTGGGCTGGCCATACCAGGTGGCCCGGGCCCTCATAGGGGCCTCAGCACACGGCAACAGCGGTGGGGGATCCGTGCCTAGGGCTGCCGGGCGCGCAACGCGGTGCAAGTGCCCGCGACGGCAATGGCTGAACTCGCCGAGGACGGGGAAGAGGAGAATGGGGCGCAGCAAGGCCGACCATGACTGAGGTTGCGGCTGCTCGGCAGAGACTCGCGCGCGGGGAGAGGGGGGAGCTCGCTCGGCCATGGGGTTCGGGTGGGGCTCGCCCGCGCGAGGGAGCAGGGCGCTTGGCGTTCCTCGCCAGGGCGCGCGTGACATGGCTGCTTGGGACGCGACGAGGGCTGGGCAGGCGCGGCGCGCTGGGCTGCACGGCAGGGAGAGCGCGCGGAGGCGGCTGGGCGAGCGGCGTGCAGGCGGCGGCGCTAGGGTTTGGGATGCTGGGCTGTGCGCGCTGTGGCCGCCAGGGGAGGTCGCGGCTGGGCGGGAGAGACGGTTTTCCCGGGAGTGATGACGCGTGGGGCTCGCACGCAGGTGGCGGCGGCTGGGGCACGCCCGCGCGCTAGGGTTTTAGGGTAGGGGCGCCGGCGCTGGGTGGGCCGCGCGGCCGCGCGCGGGGGTGGGCCGGGGGGTGGCTGGGCCGCGGCCAGGGGAGCGGGCTAGCGCGCTGGTGGGCCGCGAAGAGCTGGCCGCGGAAGGCTGGGGAGCGCGGCGCGCGGGGTGGGCCGCGGAGTGGGCTAGGGAAGGAGGGGTTGAGGGAGGTTTCCCTTTATATTTCTTTCCCTTTCTTATTTCTATTCGAATTTAACTATAGTTTTTGAATCAGAGATTCAAATATATTTAGTGAGTTTGAATTGATGCACAAACATAACAATTCAACAAAAAGAAATGTCTCGGCATGCTATGCAGCAATCAAGGACTCTTTTTTATGGTTTCATTTTACTAGGCTTACAGATATATAAAACAAAATAACTTCTCCATTTTTAGGAAAAAGAGAAGAAAAGCAAGGAACTGAGAGAGTAACACCTGAATTTGGTGGATTTTAGAAAAGAAATTTTATACCCCCAAATTCAGGGTGTTACATATTGCGGCCGTCGGAACATCATCTTCATCTATATCATCAAGATCAACTTGCTCTTTTGGAGAGCCATTAGTCTCATCAAATAAAATGTCGCTAGAGACTTCAACCAAACCCGATGATTTGTTGAAGACTCTATACGCCTTTGTATTTGAGTCATAACCTAGTAAAAACTCTTCTACAGCCTTCGGAGCAAATTTGGAATGCCTACCTTTCTTCACCAAAATGTAGCATTTGCTCCCAAATACTCGAAAGTAAGATACATTAGGTTTGTTACCGGTTAGGAGTTCATAGGAGGTCTTCTTGAGGAGGTGATGAAGGTAGAGCCGGTTTATGGCGTGGCAAGCTGTGTTCACAGCTTCTGACCAAAACCGCTCGGGCGTCTTGAACTCTCCAAGCATTGTCCTTGCCATGTCGATAAGCATCATGTTCTTCCTCTCTACCACACTGTTTTGCTGTGGTGTGTAGGGAGCGGAGAACTCGTGCTTGATTCCTTCCTCCTCAAGGTACTCCTCCACTTGAAGATTCTTGAACTCGGACACGTTGTCGCTTCTTATCCTTTTCACCTTGAGCTCAAATTCGTTTTGAGCCCACCTTAGAAAGCGCTTGAGGGTCCCTTGGGTTTCTGTTTTATCCTGCAAAAAGAACACCCAAGTGAAGCGGGAAAAATCATCAACAATAACCAGACCATACTTACTTCCCCCGATGCTAAGGTAGGCAAGGGTCCGAAGAGGTCCATATGTAGTAGCTCCAGAGGTCTTGATGTTGTCATCACATTCTTGTTGTGATGAGTGCTTCCCACCTATTTTCCTGCCTGACAAACTACACAAGGTCTATCTTTCTCGAAACACACATTTGTTAGTCCTAACACATGTTCTCCCTTTAGAAGTTTGTGGAGGTTCTTCATCCCAACATGTGCTAGACGGCGATGCCACAGCCAGCCCATGCTAGTCTTAGCTATTAAGCATGCATCTAGATCGATCTCCTCTTTTGAAAAATCAACTAAGTAGAGTTTGTCATCTAATACACCCTTAAATGCTAATGAACCGTCACTCCTTCTAAAGACATAAACATCAATATTTGTAAACAAACAATTGTAGCCCATGTGGCACAATTGACTTACAGACAGGAGGTTGTAACCAATTGACTCTACTAAAAACACGTTTGAAATGGAGTGCTTGTTGTTGATGGCTATCTTGCCCAAGCCTTTAACCTTGCCTTGGTTCCCATATCCAAAGATAATTGTATCCTAGGAATCCTTGTTCTTGATGTAGGAGGTGAAAATCTTCTTCTCCCCCGTCATGTGGTTTGTGCATCCGTTGTCGATAATCCAGCTTGAGCCCCCGGATGCATAAACCTGCAAGGCAAATTAGGCTTGGGTTTTAGGTACCCAACTCTTGTTGGGTCCTACAAGGTTAGTCACAATAGTCTTTGGAACCCAAATGCAGGTCTTGTCTCCCTTGCATTTGGATCCCAATTTCCTAGCTACTACTTTTGCATTCTTACATAAAAGCGCGAATGAAGTATTACAAGCATGGTAAATGGTAGAAGGTTCATTACATATTCTCCTAGGCACATGATGCAAAACATTGCTTTTCCTAGGCCTACCATGCACAAAAGTAGAGCTAGATGCAAACATAGCATTTGAATCAAAAGCATTATGAATATAACTTATATTAAAGTTAGAATAACTACCAATTTTCCTATCATACATAAAAGCATGGTTTCTCTTAGGAATATTAGCCATAGGGGCCTTCCCTTTCTCCTTGTTGGGAATGGGAGCCTTTTGGCTTGTTAAGTTCTTGGCTTCCTTTCGAAAGCCAAGCCCATCCTTAATTGAGGGGTGTCTACCAATTGTGTAGGCATCCCTAGCAAACTTTAATTTATCAAAATCTATTTTGCAAGTCTTAAGTTGAGCATTAAGACTTGCCACCTCATCATTTAATTTAGACATGGAAATTAAGTGTTCCTCACAAGCATCAACATTAAAATCCTTGCATCTATTGCAAATTACAACATGTTCTACACATGAACTAGATTTATTAGCTACTTCTAGCTTAGAAGTTAATTCATCATTTAAGTTCTTTAGACTAGAAACAGTTTCATGGCATGCAGACAACTCAGAAGATAGAATCTCATTCCTTTTAGTTTCTAGAGCAAGAGACTTTTGTATACTAACAAGTTTGTCATGTTCTTCATATAATATGTCTTCTTGCTTCTCTAAAAGTCTATCTTTTTCATTTAAAGCATCGGTTAGTTCATTAATCTTTTCTACTTTAGCTCTATCTAATCCTTTAAATAGACTAGAGTAATCTACTTCATCATCACTAGAATCATCATCGCTTGAAGTAGTATACTTAAAGGTTTCTCGAACGCTTACCTTTTTGTCCTTTGCCATGAGGCAGGTGTGGCGTTCGTTGGGGAATAGAGAGGACTTGTTGAAGGCTGAGGCAGCGAGTCCTTCGTCGTCGGAGTCGGAAGAAGAGCAGTCCGAGTCCCATTCCTTTTCGATGTGTGCCTCGCCCTTTGCCTTCCTATAGCTCTTTTTCTTCTCCTTCTTCCCGCCCTTTCCTTGTTCCTGGTCACTAGTATTATCGAGACAATTTGCTATAAAGTGACCAGACTTACCGCATTTGAAGCAGGAGCACTTTCCCCTTGCTTTATTCTTGTTGGGGTACTCCTTGCGTCCTTTTAATGCGGTCTTGAAGCGCTTGATGATGAGAGCCATCTCATCTTCGTTTAGCCCGGCCGCCTCAACTTGTGCCACCTTGCTTGGTAGTGCCTCCCTGCTGTTGGTTGCCTTGAGGGCAATAGTTTGAGGCTCGTGGACGGGGAGTGGACCGTTTAGAGCGTCGTCCACATATCACGCCTCCTTCACCATCATACGCCCGCTCACAAATTTTCCAAGGATCTCTTCGGGTGTCATCTTGGTGTACCTGGGATTCTCACGAATAAGGTTAACAAGATGAGGGTCTATTACCGTGAATGACCTTAGCATAAGTCGGACGACGTCGTGGTCCGTCCATCTCGTGCTTCCATAACTCCTAATCTTGTTGACCAGGGTCTTGAGCCGGTTGTATGTTTGAGTTGGCTCCTCTCCCCTGATCATGGCGAACCTTCCCAGCTCGCCTTCCACCAACTCCATCTTGGTTATCATGGTGGCATCATTACCCTCATGAGAAATCTTGAGGGTATCCCATATTTGCTTGGCGTTGTCCAAGCCGCTCACCTTGTTGTACTCGTCCCTGCACAAGGATGCTAGCAAAATAGTGCTAGCTTGTGCATTCTTATGAATTTGCTCATTGATAAATACAGGGTTATCGTTACTATCAAATTGCATTCGACTTTCAACTATCTCCCAAATACTAGGATGGAGAGAAAATAAGTGACTACGCATTTTGTGACTCCAAAAAGAGTAGTCCTCTCCATCAAAGTGTGGAGGTTTACCAAGAGGAATTGAAAGCAAATGAGCATTGGAATTGAAAGGCATACGAGAATAATCAAATGAAAAATTTGAATTAACCGGTTTCTTTTTCTCGTCGTCGTCGTCTCTTGGTGAAGAAGAAGATTCGTCGCTTTCGTAGTAGACGATCTTCTTGATGCGCCTCTTCTTCTTCCCGTCCTTCTTCTTGTGACTCGAGCCAAAGTTCGTGGGCTTGTCGTCTTTGGGCTCGTTGAGGAAGGACTCCTTGTCGTTGACCACCATCCCCTTTCCCTTAGGATCCATCTCTCCGGGCGATTAGTCCCTTTCGTGAAGAGTACGACACTGATACCAATTGAGAGCACCTAGAGGGGGGGTGAATAGGTGATCCTATAAAATTCAACAACTAATAGCCACAAAACTTGGTTAAGTGTTAGTATGGCTAAGTAGCGAGCTCTTGCTAACAAAAGTATCACAAAAAAACAATCACAAAAGACACACGAGTTTATCCCGTGGTTCGGCCAAGTATAACACTTGCCTACTCCACGTTGGGGCGTCCCAATGGACGAGGGTTGCACTCAGCCCCTTTCAAGTGATCAAATGATCAACTTGAATACCACGGTATTCTTTGCTTATCTCTTTTCCCATTCGCGAGGAATCTCCACAAGTTGGAGTCTCTCGCCCTTACAATAAAGATCACGGTGAAAGCACAAGAGTAAGGGTGGGAAGCAACACACACAAATTCGCAGCAATACACACGCACGCAAGCCAAGACTTGAGCTCAAAATGAAGCACAACGAGTTCACTACAAGAATGGAGCTCAAATCACTAACACGGTTGATCAAGTGCGCGGAGACGGAGTGTGGAAGACTTAGAATGCTCAAAGTATGCTTGGGTGACTCCTCCATGCGCCTAGGGGTCCTCTTTATAGCCCCAAGGCAGCTAGGAGCCGTTGGAAGCCAACAAGGAAGGCTATCCTTGCCATCTGTCGGGTGGCGCACCGGACAGTCCGGTGCACCACCGGACATCCACTGTAGACGGTCCGGTGCGGATCTGTTTCCTTTTCGGGCGTAGTCGACCGTTGCAACTCCGGGCTGGTTGCCGCACCGGACACTGTCCGGTGCACACCGGACAGTCCGGTGCCCCCAGCCGACCGTTGGCATGAGCCACTCGTCGCCTGCAGATTGCGCGGCCGACCGTTGCGCTGGCGGCCGTTGGCTCACTGGACAGTCTGGTGCACCACCGGACAGTCTGGTGAATAATAGCCGTATGCCGCCAAAGTTTCCCGAGAGTGTCCTGTTCGCTGGAGTCTAGCCTGGCGCACCGAACACTATCTGGTGCACCATCGGACAGTCCGGTGTGCCAGACCGAGCCGAGTCTTGGTTGTTCCAGCCAAGTCCTTTTCTTGCTCTCTTTTCTCTGATTCTAGCACTTAGACAAATATATTAGTACACAGAAAAACCAATGTACTAAGTCTAGAACCATACCTTTGCCTTGATTATCACTTCTCTCTTTGTTTAGCACATGAGAGCTTATTTAAATGTGTTGGACACTTAATCACCAAAACATAATAGAAATTGCCCAAAGGCACATTTCCCTTTCAACCATAACAACGGTGGCTACCATCTGAATGCAACAAACATCTAAGAACCTTTAATTAAACTATTACCTTGAAAAAACTAAGACTTAAAGAACAAAGTTCAAGTAAAGATTTGTGTTCATAAAGGTGTTAGGGCTGAAAACTATGTTACTATTTATTTTGTTCATATTCATTATATTCAAATCACATGTGCACCTTTCTATTGACACCAATTATTTAGTATCAATTTTCTAGATTAATATGCTACTAAATGTGCCTAAATTTCTAACAACGGGGATCATGTGACTCTTTCAACTGATTATTGCACAACTTAACTAAACTGAAGTTAACATTGGTGAATACTACCATCAAATATTTTTTCCTAGTGCAAAATAGCCCAACCAAGCATCACCTATGTGGCTAATGTTACACATGTGTAAAGGTAAATGGATCACGCCATTCTCACCCATGTATTTGGAAAATACCCTAAGGAAAAGACCACCTATTTATTTTATTATATAGAGATTGTCTTTCTTACATATAAGTTATAACACAACAAAGTTGTCACTAAATGCCAAAGCCAACTAGATACCACATCATCTCTACCTTATCTTACTAATATTCTTTTGGCAAAATCCAAACTCAATCTACATAAGCACAAGGTCTAACATGTGTATAAATACATCCTAGATTAGTAGGTAATCCATCAACCATATTATTGAGACCAACAAGCAACATAGAATGTGGAATCCAATAGCAACAATAGAACAACAATGACGACCAAGATATTTTCCCTCCTTATGCTCCATGCTCTTTCTGCATGTGTTGCTAATGCGACCATTTTCCCTCAACGCTCACAAGCTCCTATAGCTGCCCTTCTTCACCCATACCTCCCATCAATGATAGATTCAGTATGTGAAAACCCAGCTCTTCAACCCTATAGGCTCCAACAAGCAAATGCAGCAAGCAACTTACCTTTATCACCCTTGTTGTTTCAACAATCGCCATCCCTATCTTTGGTGCAGTTATTGGTACAAACCATCGGGGCACAACAGCTGTAGCAACTCTTGCTACTTGTGATCAACCAAGTAGCTATGGCAAACCTTTCTCCCTACTCTCAGCAACAACAGTTTCTTCCATTCAACCAACTGCCTACACTGAAACCTTTTGCTTATTTGCAGCATCAACAACTATTACCATTCAGCCAGCTAGCTACTGCCTACTCTCAGCTACGACAACTTCTTCCATTTAACCAATTGGCCGCACTGAACCTCGCTGCTTATTTGCAGCAGCAAATACTACTACCTTTTAGCCAGCTAGCTGCAGCAAGCCATGCTTCCTTCTTGACATAGCAACAGTTGCTGCCATTCTACCAGCTATTTGCGGCTAACCACGCAACCCTCTTATAACTTCAACAGTTGCTGCCCTTTGTCCAACTTGCTTTGACAAACCCAGCAACCTCCTACCAACAACACATCATTCGTGGTGCCCTCTTTTAGATTGCTTATTAGCTGTAATTCACTAATGAAGTTTTTTGGCTGATGTATGTGGCCTCCTAGAAATAAGAAATTACATTTCGAGATTCTAATGTGATATTGGTCTCCAAGGGTGTTCGATAATTATTTTTCCAAAGATTGGGAGTAACTAATACCCAATTTCTAAATAATGAGAAAAGAGTTGATCTCCTTATATGTTTTGCCCTCTACTTATTAGAACATATGAACAACCGTAATTAAAGTGAATAATTAATTAATGGCACATCAATAATTTATGCATCATGTTGGAATTTATTTATGTCTGCATTTAATAATAATAATAATATTAGTAGAAATACATTAATGTCCAAATTTGGAATTTAGACCTAATTTGCAATTTAGAGTTTGGATAAAAGAAGGAAAATGCTATATAAAATAAAGAAAATAAATATATAAATAAATATAATATGTTCATACTGGTATTTGAAATTATGCATTTAACCTAAAAAATGAAGTTCACAACAAATTTGAATTTAAACACTAGACTTTTGAATTTAAAAAGGAAATCCAAATCATAAATTGTAAAAGAAAAAGGAAAATAAAAGGAAATAGTCGCGTGGGTTGAAACCGACTGGACCGGGCCAATTGGCAAGTACAACCGCACATCCCATTCCTTGTCTGCGTGCTGACGGGTGGACCCTACCTGTCGGCCGCACACCCGTGCCCACGACGCGACTGAACTGTCTCACTGTGCGATGGGGCCCTTTTACCGGAGACCGTTCCCACGCGCACGTCTCTGCTCACTGTCGTGTGGGTCCGCTGCGCCATCCTCGTACGCGCCCACTGCAGCGCGGGACCTACGTGTCATCTCCCACCTTCGTGAAGGTCGGAATCACGCCGCCATACCGGCCTCCCCCGCATGCACAGGGAATCCGTTCCCAACTCCAACCCCTTGAGTCCGCGCCCGACTGCCATATTAAACCCTGCGCCAACCTTCAGTTTCATCCGCTTCGTGCTTGCCCTACTAATTACGCCCCGTGAGCTCGCCTTTGGGATTGGGAGCGCCATCGAAAGCCGCCATAGCCGTCCCCGTTTAGCATCCGTGGTGCGCTCCCGGACAGCCCGACGGGGGTGAGGATCATGAGCTAAGAAGGAATCGAGCACGTGGACCCATGGTGTGAAGGGAATTGCTCGCTGGCCCTTGCCTTCCACCGTGAAGCTGCCCGCCCCATGGACAAACTCGTCATCAAGCCAATCTTGAGTACAAATCTCCTTCATAGATCCACCGTCGTCTTAGCTTCAATTAGCACCTAGTATATCGAGTAATCGCGCGTCATGGGTCAACATGGGATTTCCTGGCCATGGCGTGCCGCCGCGGCCTTACTCTTGGTCGCCCGGTTCAACCGGGAGGAGGAAGACGTGGCCTGGCCGTCGATCTGCAGATGTGCGGCTAGGATTAGAAGTCACCATACCCCTTTCGTATTTTGATGCTGGGTGGTCGATCCATGGATTAACGACGCAGATCAAATAAAATGTTACCCATTCGCTGCGTTAAATCAGAACCGTCATTATAAAATAGTGCGGTGGTAGTCGCATGCCAGTTTGTCCTCATGCCGATCTGATCTAGGCCCTCGGAGCAAGATCCCACGACTTAGATTTCGCCATACCCTTTCCCCGTGCACATTTTATATAAGAGACCCTGTGTTTCTTACTGTTGGGACCATGCTTCGTCGCCGAAGGTCCTGCAGGAAGAAACAGCTTCGGCTGAAGCTGTCTGCACGTGATGACCGAAGGTTGCTTTTTATGAAGCTTCGGAATTACAAACCGACTTAAAAGTAGAATGACCTTTTAGTCCATAAGTGTTTGAGTCGTTGTTGTAAACTTTTATGAGGGGCATGATTGTAATTCCTCACAGGCTGTGTCTTGTGCCTATAAATAGTGAACAATATTCCTTTACTGTTCACGCGTTCCTGTAATTACAATCACATCACTCAGGAATCAATCTTTGCCAAGGCAGAGGTATATATGTATCTAATATTTGAATACATTAAGTTGATATAATATGAAAATGATGTTGTTCATTTATAATTTATTTGTCTTTGATGCTTCATATTTCGTATTATTTTATATAATCTATTAAAGTTCAATTACGGAGATTTAACCTTCGTAATTGTATCGTCTTTAACCTTCGTCCGAAGTTCATTAATCCTTAAAGGAATAATGCTTCATTGGACGAAGGGCATTAACATTTAACATTTTATGTTGCCTTGTTCTTAATTCATAGCATTTGAGAATGAGTCCCCAACACTTACTTATCAACTCGAAGTACACCATATATAGAAAGAGTTTTAATCTGTGTCCTGAGAACTTATGTAATAGCCCCTGGTGTTCGGTATATTTGTGCGTGCAGTACAGAGAGTTAGAAAATCAGAGGAAATCATATAGAAAATGATTTTCTGCGTAAAATCAATTCCAGAATCTTGATTAAATCCTAGAAAATTCATTTTAACTCCTTTTTAACCCATTCCAGCTACATTAATTTTGTATTAATATTTTTTATCACTTGACAACTTTGTTTTAGTATGAAACCTAGATTAAAATTTATCACTTAATTATTTCTATACCAAACACATAGAGACTTCAGAAAATCATAACATGTAATCCGTAACTTCGAAGTTAGTGATTCTCGAACCTACGATCTCGTTATGATGCGTAGATTATTATTATATATTCTACTCATGTTTGGTGTGATGTTAAATTCTCCTATACCATGTCCGTTTGTATTGCTTCGAGTAGACGAACTAGTGACCGAGGGTCTAGGTGTTCAGCACGTAGAAGTTGCCGAGCAGGAGCTCATTGAAGGCAAGTTGTTCCCTTGACCACTTTTATTTACCCAATAATGTTCTCTATAATCATTTTGGCAGGCATAGGATTAGTTTTGATGGGACCCAATAGGTCACCCTAGTTTGGTTATCTTTACACCTTGTTTACCCCTAAACTTTTGGGCAGTCTTTGCTATTGCTATATGTGGTTTTCGGTGTTGGGATAACTATCACACATGGTCATTCTTTATTATTATTATTCTATTCTGTTCATGATAAGACTATTATGTTAATTGGAACATGGAGCTTAACTTGAGAAACATGTGCCGCCACAAGGGTGGAATGGGATGCCCTTGGCTGACTAATTAGGAAAGATAGTGGAGGTCTAGCTTACCCGAAAGGGGCAAGGGCAGTAGGAGAGTTGGTGGTGTAGGGATGTTATCGGGTTGATTTTGCGGCGATGGCGGTCAGGCGGGAGATTCCTGCATTTGCGGTGTAGGGGGATTTTTTAAGCTAGTGGAACTTTGTAAAGGCCTCATAATGTTACCCTACCTCGTCTCCTCGGTAGAGATGAATGTGACTTCTAGACCCCTTGGCAACTAGGTGACATGACTTGTGGGTAAAGGGTAAAACCTCTGGAGAGTGTAAAACTGGTATACTAGCCGTGCTCGCGGCCATGAGTAGCTGAGGACTCTCGCATGATTAACTTATGAAATTAAAATCAATTTGTCATTTGCATCACATTGTAATTTTATTATTAATTTTGATCTATTATTACTCTAGTTTGGTATCTACTTACATTTAGTAACTACTAATAAAATTTGACCAACTTATTAAAAGAAGTGCTCAGCTTTAACCATTATTTGTTGATCAGCCTTACACTTCACATGAACTCCCACCTTTGGTGAGTTCATGTACATTATTCCCTATAACTTGTTGAGCTATGATCTTTTGTGAGCTCACTCTTGTGATATATAAACCCCCACCACAGGAGAAGAACAGGTGGTCCAGAAGAAGCCTTACAACGAGGAGTACGAGCTTATCTAGGTGGCATCTCCCACTCAACTTTATGGCACCAAGGAATAATATTTAGTTCGCTTCATTGTTATCATTTATTTTTGTAAGACTTCCGCTATGTAATAATGTTATTTGTGACATTTATCTCTATACACTTTGTCATTATATGTGATGTTCTTCTTTGGCGCACATATGAGACGCACCCGGCTTTACCCCTTAAATCCGGGTGTGACAGAAGTGGTATCAGAGGAAATGTTGACTGTAGGACAAAACCTAGATAGAACTGGACAAAACCCTTACCTACTTACCTTACTCTGATTCTTTGTATACCTTTCTTAATCCTGTCTCACCTTTTGTTGTTCTACTCTGACTATTCTTATATTTTCTACTCTAGAAAGACAAGAAGGATTTGACACCTTGGAATCCTACATTTAGGACCCTCTAAAGAGATAGGAGACCTAAGACAAAAAAAAAATTTCTCTATCTAAAGTGTTTGGATGATTGTTCTGATGATAAATGCATGATTTGCTTCTTTGATTGACTGAAATTGTATAGCAGGGCATTCTAGCATGTACCACCATAAAATAATGGATTAGTATTAGTAGGTGACACACTAATCTACTGAGCTAATAAAACCCCCAAAAGATCATGTCTCGTAATTACTCGTCTTATCTGCATTTCTATCTTACAATGTGTTTCTAACCTAGATGGTCAATACTAGGAAGGCAGGCAGAATCGATCTACCAGCCAACCACCACAGCAGGAGGATTGTTAGACAACCGCAACCAGAGATGAGTTCTCCACCGAATCCTCCACCAGCTGGGACAGATCCAATGGTTGCCGCTCAGATGCAGATGCTACAGTAGATGGAACACACGGTGAATGAAATGCAAGCTCAGATGAGACAAGAATGCTAGAAGATGCATCAGGAAAGGCAAGAAATGCGTCAGGAGATGAGGCAAGAGTGATTGGAGCGACAGTAACAACCACCACTACCTCCACCACCACCACCAGCTCCACCCCGGGACAAGCACCGAGAATTCATGAGTCACAAGCCACCCACATTCTCTAGCTCTCCAGATCCTTTACATGTTGATGATTGGTTGAAATCAGTTGAGAAGATGCTTAATATCGCTCAATGCTCTGATCGAGAGAAGGTGCTCTATGCTTCAGGTTGTCTTACTGGCCCCGCTGCTGATTGGTGGGACTCCTACGCTGCTGCACATGATGCTGCCAATAATATCACGTGGGCAGAATTTGCTAGACAATTCAGAAACTACCATATTCCTGCTGGCCCGATGAAAATAAAGAAGGAAGTCATATCACTGAAGCAAGGCAACATGCCAATCAGTGAATATCATGAAAATTTATTCAGCTATCGAGGTATGCTCCAGATGAGGTTGTTGCTGATGAAAGGAAGCAGGAGCATTTCATGGAGGGACTTGTTGGGCCACTTTAGTATAAACTGGTTGCTCACACCTTTCCATCTTTCCAGAGGCTTCTATATAAGGCTATAGCTATTGAACACAAACATGTTCAGCTGGGTGAGATGAAGAGCAAGGTTATCACCCAGGGGCAGGAGAGCAGTAGCATCCGTCCTCGCTATGTTCCACCCTAGGGTACACCAGCTCGTCCTGGAGAAGGACAACGACCAGCTCAGTATGCACCATAGGGGACTCCACAGACTCCACATACTCGTCAGGCCGCCACCACTGGCACCCCGGCGAGACCTGCAGGACAGGGTACAGTCACCACTTGCTTCAAGTGTGGCGAGGTTGGGCACTACGCTAATGCTTCTCCGAAGAGGATTCCCAACACACCCGCTTGAAGCAATGTCCAAGGCAAGCAACCAACTCTAGGTTCTGGCAAGGGATTCAGCATTGTCAGAGTCAACCAAGTCAGTGCTGATGCTACTACTGATGGAGCTGAAATCGCTATCGGTACGTTTTATATTAATTCAGTTCCTGCAGCCATATTATTTGATTTTGGAGCTACGCATTCATTTATTTCAGCTCGCTATGTCAACACAAATGAGTTATCACTTCAAACTATGCAAAAACCACTGATAGTAATTACCACTAAAGGGCCTCTTGAACCAAATTATATGACCAACATATTAACACTGACAATTATGGGAAGGGAATTCTGGTCTATGCCTATAGTATTAGAAGAAAGCAATATAGATCTAATACTTGGTATGTCATGGTTAAGGAAAGCAAAGGCAGTGATACATTGTGCTCGGGGAATCGTAGAACTCACTAGTCCAAAAGGAGAAAGGTTTGATGTCATAATTACCATAACCCCCTCTACCAGACCCGCCATATACCTAGTAGATGGTAAATTTGTGGGCAGAAACATCCGTGTGGTTAGAGAGTTCCTCGATGTCTTTCCAAAGGAGTTACTAAGGATGCCACCAGATAGGGAAGTTGAGTTTGTTATTGATCTCTTACCTGGAACCGCTCCTATTTATAAAAGGACATACAATATGTCAGTAGAAGAACTAAAAGAACTTAAGAAACAGTTAACGGAGTTGCAAGAGGCAGGGTACATTCGTCCGAGTTCCTCACCTTGGGGAGCACTTGTTCTGTTTGTACAGAATAAAGATGGTTCACAAAGGATGTGTGTGGTTTATAGATCACTTAATGATGTCACAATTAAGAACAAGTATCCTTTACATCGTATTGAAGATTTATTTGATCAAATGAGAGGTGCTAGGGTATTCTCTAAGATTGATCTCCGATCGGGATACCACCGAATGAAGATTAGGTCTTCTGATATTCCCAAGACGGCTTTCTCTACCAGATATGGTTTATATGAGTTCACGGTCATGTCGTTTGGCTTAACTAATGCACCAGCCTACTTCATGAATCTGATGAACAAGGTGTTCATGGAGTATCTTGATAGATTCATCATGGTATTCATCAACAAAATTCTTATTTATTCCAAGAATGATAGTGATCATGAGGAACATCCGCGGATGGTGCTATACAAGTTACGGGATAATCAACTCTATGCCAAGTATAGCAAGTGTGAGTTCTGGATTGACGAAGTACCATTCCTTGGACACATCATCTATAATGGAGGGATATCAGTGGATCCAGCTAGAGTAAGAGAGATAGTGGGATGGAAAATTACCTAGCTCAGTTACTGAAATCCGGAGTTTCTTGTGACTCGCGGGTTACTACCGGCGATTTATTGAAGGATTCTCCAAAATTGCAAAGCCTATGACCTCACTATTGGAGAAGGGAAAGGAGTTTAAGTCGTCCCGTGAATGTCAAGATAGTTTCAATCAACTGAAGTTAAAACTGATGTCACCCCCGGTGTTGATTATGCCAGATCTACAGAAGGGATTTGATTTATATTGTGATGTGTGCCGCCAGGGCTTGGGATGTGTTCTTATGCAAGAAGGACATGTCATCGCCTACGAGTCTCGCCAGTTGCGGAAACATGAGTTGAACTACCCCACTCATGACTTAGAACTGGCAGCCGTAGTGCATGCTCTCAAGATTTGGAGGCATTATAAAATGGGAACTAAGGGCCAAGTCTACACTTATCATAAGAGCTTAAAGTATATCTTCACTCAGAAAGATCTCAACCTCAGGCAATGCCGTTGATTGGAGCTCATTAAATATTATGACTTGGAGATTCACTATCATCCGGGCAAGGCAAATCTAGTGACGGATGCCTTGAGTCGGAAGGAGCATGTTCATGCTATAATTGTCTCCCAGTTACCCAATGAGTTGGTAGAAGATTTTAAACAACTCAACTTGGGAATAGTTGCACATACAGAAGGGATCACTATCGAAGTGGAACCTACCTTGGAGCAAGAAATACACAAAGGTCAGATCGGCGATGATAAAATCCAAGAAATCAAGGATCTGATGGCTGAAGGTAGAGGTCTAGACTTCACGGAGGATGAACAAGGCACAATATGGTTCAAGAACCGAATATGTGTTCCTGAGATTGATAGACTCCATGAGACCATACTAAAGGAAGCTCATGACTCTGATTACTCTATTCATCCTGGTAGCACTAAAATGTATCAGGATCTGAAATAGAAATACTGGTGGTATGGGCTAAAAAGAGATGTAGCTGCACACGTGGTTGTGTGATGTATGTCAAAGAGTCAAAGCTGAACATCAAAGATCGGCTGGACTGCTACACCCATTAAAAGTGCTCGAATAGAAGTTGGAAGAGATTGGTATGGACTTCATTGTTGGGTGCCTCGCACCCGAAAGGGTATGACTCCATATGGGTTATCGTGGACATGCTAACCAAAGTGGCTCACTTCATTCCGGTCAAGACTAATTACAAGGGTTCTAAAGTTGGCAGAGTTATACATGGCTCGAATTGTGTGCTTACACAGTGTACCGAAGAAGATTGTTTCTGATAGAGGATCACAGTTTACTTCAAGATTTTGGAAGAGCCTTCATGAGAACATGGATACAAAGTTGAACTTTAGCTCGGCCTATCACCTCCAAACTGATGGCCAAACTGAGAGAACTAACCAAGTACTTGAGGATATGTTAACAGCTTGTGCCCTTAAGCATGGAGGAAGTTGGGATAAGAGTCTACCATATGCAGAGTTCTCCTACAATAATAGTTATCAGGCCAGTCTGAAAATGTCACCATTTGAAGCTTTATATGGCAGAAAGTGCACAACTCTTCTGTATTGGGATCAGTCTGGTGAAAGGCAGTTCTTTGGGCCTGAGATTATTCAAGAGGCAGAAGAACAAGTTCGTATGATCCGAGAGAACTTGAGGATAGCACAGACTCGGCAGAAGAGCTATGCTGATAATCGAAGAAGACCACTGGAATTTGAGGAGGGTGACCATGTGTTCCTCAAGGTGTCACCAATTCGTGGAATGAGAAGGTTCAAAGTTAAAGGCAAGCTATCCCCTCGCTTTATTGGACCCTTTAGAATCTTTAGGCGAGTTGGGGAGATGGCCTACCAGCTTGAGCTACCAGATCATCTATCTGATGTGCACGATGTATTCCACGAATCCTAACTTAAGAAGTGTCTCCGTGTCCCAGAGGAACAGTTACCAATGGAACAACTCAGTGTGCAAGGTGATCTTACTTACACGGAGTATCCTATCAAGGTTATTGACACTTTAACCCAAGTTACAAGGAATAAAGTGATCAAAATGCGCAAAGTTCAATGGAGTCACCATGGTGAAGATGAGGCTACCTGGGAGAGAGAAGAAGAGCTACGAACAGAATTTCCTCACCTCTTTCCTAGTTCATCCTAATCTCGAGGTCGAGATTATTTTTAAGGGGGTAGGATTTGTAATACCCTATTTGTAAATAATGAGAAAAGAGTTGATCTCCTTATATGTTTTGCCCTCTACATATTAGAACATATGAACAACCATAATTAAAGTGAATAATTAATTAATGGCACATCAATAATCTATGCATCATGTTGGAAATTATTTGTGTGTGCATTTAATAATAATAATAATATTAATAGAAACCAAATTTGGAATTTAGACCTAATTTACAATTTAGAGTTTGGAGAAAAGAAGGAAAAATGCTATACAAAATAAAGAAAATAAATATATAAATAAATATAATATGTTCATACTGGTATTAGAAATTATGCATTTAACCTAAGAATGAAGTTCACAACAAATTTGAATTTAAACACTAGACTTTTGAATTTAAAAAGGAAATCCAAATCATAAATTGTAAAAGAAAAAGGGAAATAAAAGGAAACAGCTGTGTAGGCCGAAACCAACTGGACCAGGCCAACTGTCAAGTTCCACCACGTAGCCCATTCCCTGTCTGCGTGCTGACGGGTGGACCCTACATGTCGGCCGCACACCCGCACCCACGACGCGACTGAACCGTCTCACTGCGATGGGGCCCATTTACCGGAGACAGTTCCCACGCGAACGTCTCTGGTCATTATCGCGTGGTTCCGCTGCACCATCCTCGTACGCGCCCATTGCCACGTGGGACCTACGTATCATCTCCCACCTCCACGAAGGTCAGAACCACGCTGCCATACCGGCCTCCCCCGCATGCATAGGGAATCCGTTCCCAACTCCAACCCCTTGAGTCCATGCCCGACCGCCATATTAAACCCTGCGCCAACCTTCAGTTTCATCCGCCCCATCCTCACCCTAGTAGTTACGCCCCGTGAGCTCGCCTTTTGGGATTCGGAGCGCCGCCGCAGCCGCCATCTGTCGTCGCTGTCCCCGTTTAGCACCCGTGGTGCGCTCTCGGACAGTCCGGCGGGGGTGTGGATTGTGAGCCAAGAAGGAATCGGGCGCGTGGACCGCGGTGTGAAGGGAACTACTCGCCGACCCTTGCCTTCCGCCGTGAAGCCGCCCCACCCTATGAACAAACTCGTCATCAAGCCAATCGTGAGTACAAATCTCCTTCCTAGATCCGTCGTCGTCTTAGCTTCAATTAGCACCTAGCGTATTGGGTAATCACGTGTCGTGGGTCAGCATGGGGTTTCCTGGCCATGGCGCGCCGCCGTGGCCTCACTGTTGGTCACCGAGTTTCAACCAGGAGGAGGAAGACGTGGCCTGGTCATCGATCCGCAGATGTGTGGCTAGGATTAGAAGTCACCATACCCTTTCGTATTTTGATGTTGGGTCGTTGATCCATGGATTAACGACGCAGATCAAAGCAAACATTACCCATTCGTTGCGTTAAATCAGAACCTTCGTTATAAAACCGTGTGGCGGTAGTCGCACGCCAGTTCGACCTTATATATGTCGATCTGATCTGGGCCCTCGGAGCAAGATCCAATGACTTAGATTTTTCCATACCCCTTCGCCATGCACATTTTATATAAGAGACCCTATGTTTCTTGCTTATCAACCCGTAGTACACCATATATAGAAAGAGTTTTAATCTGTGTCATGAGAACTTACGTAATAGCCCCTGGTCTTCGGTATATTTGTGCGCACAGTACAGAGAGTTAGAAAATCAGAGGAAATCATATAAAAATGATTTTCTACGTAAAAACAATTCCAGAATCTTGATTAAATCCTAGAAAATTCATTTTAACTCCTTTTTAACTCGTTCCATATGCATTAATTTTGTATTAATATTGTTTATCACTTGACAACTATGTTTTAGTATGATACCTAGATTAAAATTTATCACTTAATTATTTCTGTACCAAACACATAGAAACTTCGGAAAATCATAACTTGTAATCTGTAACTCTGAAGTTAGTGATTCTTGAACCTACGATCTCGTTATGATGCGTAGATTATTATTATATATTCTGTACTCATGTTTGGTGTGATGTTAATTTGTCCTATACCATGTCTATTTGTATTGCTTCGAGTAGACGAACCAGTGACTAAAGATCCAGGTGTTCCGCAGGTAGAACTTGCTGAACAGGAGCTCATTGAAGGCAAGTTGTGCCCTTGACCACTTTTATTTACCCAATAATGTTATCTATAATCATTTTGGCATGCATAGGCTTAATTTTGCTGGGACCCAATAGGTCACCCTAGTTTGGTCATCTTTACACCTTGTTTACCCCTGAACTTTTGGGTAGTCTTTGCTATTGCTATATGTGGTTTTGGGTGTTGAGATAACTATTACACATGGTCATTCTTTATTATTATTGTTATATTCTGTTCATGATATGACTATTATGTTAACTGGAACATGGAGCTTAACTTGAGAAACACGTGCCACCATAAGGGTGGAATGGGACGCCCTTGGCTGACTAATTAGGGAAGCTAGTGGAGGTCTACCTTACCCGAAAGGGGCTAGGGCAGTAGGGGAGTTGGCGGTGTAGGGAGGTTTTCAGGTTGATTTTGCTGCGATGGCGGTCAGACGGGGGATTCCTGCATTTGCGCTGCCTAGAAACTGTAGCGGGGTTTCTGAAGCTAGTGGAACATTGTAAAGGCCTCGTAGTGTTACCCTGCCTCGTCTCCTCGGTAGAGATGAATGAGACTTCTAGACCCCTTGGCAACCGGGTGACATGACTTATGGGTAAAGGGTACAACCTCTACAGAGTGTAAAACTGGTATACTAGTCGTGCTCGCGGTCATGAGCAGCTGAGGACTCTCGCATGATTAACTTATGAAATTAAATTCAA
Source organism: Zea mays (assembly GCF_902167145.1). Classification (NCBI taxonomy): domain Eukaryota; kingdom Viridiplantae; phylum Streptophyta; class Magnoliopsida; order Poales; family Poaceae; genus Zea; species Zea mays. Next base: position 19,451,089 of record NC_050102.1, read on the forward strand.
TTTGTCATTTGCATCACATTGTGGTTTTATTATTAATATTGATATTTTATTACTCTGTTTTGGTATCTACTTACATTTAGTAACTGCTAATAAAATTTGACCAACTTATTAAAAAGCAGTGCTCAGCTTTAACCATTAGTTGTTGATCAGTCTTACACTTCACATGAACTCCCACCTGTGGTGAGTTCATGAACATTATTCCCCAAAACTTGTTGAGCTATAATCTTTTGTGAGCTCACTCTTGCGATATATAAACCCCCCCCCCACACGAGAAGAACAGGTGGTCAAGGAGGAGCCTTACAACGAGGAGTACGAGTTTATCTAGGTGACGTCTCCCAGTCAGCTTTATGGCGCCAAGGAATAATATTTAGTTTGCTTCATTGTTATCATCTATTTTTGTAAGACTTCCGCTATGTAATAATGTTATTTGTGACATCTATCTCTATACACTTTGTCATTATATGTGATGTTCTTCTTTGGCGCACATATGAGACGCACCCGGCTTTACCCCTTAAATCCGGGTGTGACAGTAACAAGCTTTAAATCATTCTTAGAGTGTGATACCCGATTCATTGAGAATTACAAAACACAAACATAACGAGGATGGTATAATCTCCAAAAAGAGTACTTTGTTAGGTTGGACCCTATAGCCATACAGAATGTGCACCTGTTAGGCATGCCGATCAAAACGTGTGACACATACGTTTCGTGAACCTATCGATATTTTATGTGTTTTTTATAATACTATATTTTATTCAAATACTAATACTTATTACTAGTAAATTATAAAATCTAATTAGCTTGATAACTAATCTTTAAAGATTCCATCGTAATTAGATTGTGTTTAATAAATTTAAATTTTATGAATAGTCGATGACAATTATACTTGCTTTCCATGTCGGTTTGCTTGTAAATATGCTAGACCAATGCATCTTTGTTCTACATGGTAGACGAGGGACATGCTGGTACGCTGCTCAAGAAAGAGACGTCAACATCGGCATAGTCTAATTTCCATTGTTCGTCTAATAGCCAATGAAAATAGTCTGACCAAAACCAACAAAAAAACTAGTGTCCATTGGCTATCTAAGGCCGACAAAAATTGACCATTTTTTGTTGTCTTATCTAAAATACCATGCTGTTGGGGGCCTTCTTCTTCGCCGAAGGTCCTCTAAGCAAAAACACTTTCGGTAGGACAATATGCAAGCAGACACAAGTATATGCCGAAGGTATATGCCGAAGCTACAATCCAGGGAGCTTCGGTCACTACAAAATGACCCCCCCTTTAGCAATGCATATATGTGTTGGTACAAATCTATATAAGCGTTGATATGGTCTATACCAACACATAATTATGTGTTGCCTATACTGCCGTTGCTATGGGCTACTGCAACACTTATACATACGTTGGTAAGTCATATAAATAAGTGTTGGTAAACTGCAACAGATTTTTAAAAGTTACAACAACGCTTACATGTGTTGGTGCCGCCCATGACTATCTCGTCAGCATAGGATGCTACAACGTTCAGATTCGTGTTGTGGCAACATTTTTATGCGTTGCAAACAATAAACCAATAAATAAATATTTGAATATTTTATTTTGAGGTTAAGAGTATAACATGTTGAACAATGCACATTTGATATTTCTAGAATCATCCAGACACACATGGCAAAGAAGAAAAAATAATATATACTAAAAATCAATAATTGCATTACAAGAAGTTGATCCATAGTTTCATATATAATATATGTTCGAGACACTTTTGGTATGATAAAAATATATTTACATATGACTCATAGTCATCGGTGATCTAGATCCTAAATAAACCAATAGGCAAAACAAATATCCATATGCAGCAAGCCCTTGCATCTTCATAGTGTTCCAGGTTCAGAACTGAAAAAATGAAGCATAGAAAATATAACAGGTTAATATATACAAAATGACAGGAATAAGTAATGCAAAGTTGAGAAGATATGTGCAAATATCGCATTTCAAAGAAGGGGAAGGAAAAATATTATAGCACAAAAATTCATACAATGGGAAGCATGTATAGCCTAGACTGATCTAATCATTATTTCTTATTTCTGCACATAGTCCCTGCCTCTTTGTTCAGCTCCCAAACTTCAGCTCCAAGCCTGCACAACTGCACTGCCCCAGCATGGCATGGCAAGGTGAGCACAATAGTAAGGGCAACGCAATAGTGATAGAAAGATTGGAAACAAATTTAGACACCAACCATGATGTTTTTGCCGTATTTTGCTTGCGCTCCTCACCAAATGCCCAAAGCTTTCCTAGGACTAATGCACTTGATTATTAACTAGTAATAGAATAACTTCTGCAGCCTAGTATGGTTTTAGTTAGTTTGGCATATATGAGTGATGGCTTGTAACACATGGTTTTAGTTAGTTTCAATCTACAAATGGGATCCAAAATTCTTTGCCTAGAGCAACATCTCCAACTTTGGTTTTGGGATCCTGACTAAGTACTCTGCCTAAGGCAACCTTTTTATTCGGATGTCTTGTGCTCTTTAAAAATACTTCTATGGAATCCTACGAGGGAATTTTGCATAATAGTGGTTCAACAAGTAACTATAATAATGAAGGAGGCATAAACTTGTTTACTAATAAGTAGTTACCTGGTTCTTATTTGGTGCATGATTATAGGATTTCCGAGTCACGTCCTGGTTCATCACCTATATGTTGTCGACTACAGTCAGCATGATATTTTACACATATAAAATTTTAAGAGAACAGAAGGACCTGAGTGAGCACCTTGGATGCATTACTGTTGTGTTTTTGTTTTAGTGATGCAGAAATTGTAGCTTGGAGTCCTTCGCGTCGTGGTTGTGGTGGATTGCTCTACACTTCAAGAACACACAATTACATGTGAACTACTTGGGAACATAGTTTAGGAAATCTGCTGCTTGCTGCTACTTTCAGCATGTATACAATATGATATAAACAATCTTATTCCTAGACAGATCATACATTGTCGTTATTTAGTTCAAGTAATTCCTATAAAAAGCAACCTTGGTACAGAATATCCTATGACTACTGCCTACTTTACCAATGATATTGCAATGAGGACATAATTAAACAACCTATCTTGTCACTGTTACTGCAACAATTAAGAATCATTCAAAACATACATAAAAAATCCTAATTGCCCATTGTTCCTAAATGTAGAAGCACAAACAATTCATAGATGGATCTAATCGCACAACATAACCATGCACCCTCATGTTAAAATCTGCAAGATTTCAAATAGTGCAGTCGTTGCACACCCAGATTTGATCAGGAAGAAATGTTGTTTAATTACCTAGTTATATGATAGCCCCTGCAGCCAGCATTAAAACTGAACCATCCTAATCCCAGAAAAACATATCATACCACAAGACGCAGAGTTTCACTAATAAGAATTCAGGCAAGAATTCTCTCTAGAGCTAAAATCGGGCTAAATCTTTCGTTGCTGAGATTTATAATCTACAGACAAGGAAAGGCACAGGAGGGACCTTGGAGAGCTCAACTAGGGTAGTTCTATGCAACTCAGGGTTGCAAAGGTTGAGCATATTATCTCTGAAAGCAATAGACCTATTAGAAACAAAACCATGTCTATATCAAAGAGAAATAAAACAACATACTAAAATGCTAGAATAGAAAGCTTCAAGGTCTGCCAACTAGCTAGGTATATTTCAAAGAGAAATTGGGCTACGATGGATACATGAATACCATGGTCGATGAACCAATAACCATTTTATTACCAGTAATGAGAGAGCACAGACATATTTCTTTAGCGAGGTGTAAAGACCATGTAACTTTACTTTCAGTTTTTGTGTTTAAGTTCTTTAAAGATGAGTTGCTGATGCAAAAATCAGTATTTAAACACTTTCAGTTATCTGCAGTAAAAGCAAAGAACGTCGACAGCACAACCATTGATGGTATTCTTCTTAATATAATGTTACTCAACTCTCCTACGTGTCCGGCAAAAAAATACCATTGATGGTACTGAGGGGCTATAAAATAGGGACACCTGAGAGTCATTTGCTTCTGAACCACTGTTTGTGAAGAAAACTTTCCCCATTTCCCTTGCAGTGAACATGCTAAGGATCTCCTGCGCAAGATCCTGAAAGGAGCAGCAAAATTCCAATGGTCAGTTTTGGAAATTTGGCAAGTAAACTTTTTACAAAAGAAACTAGGATAGAGACATCGATTTCAAATTTGAAGAAGCCAACAACCGACGCGTGGTTCAAGAAAACTTACCAACGAAGGTTTTGTTGTACGGTTCCAGAAGGAATGGTAGAAGGGTAATTTGTTTAATTGCTCAGTTGCTGCTTTGACTAATCGAGGCTCGCTACCACCTAAAGACATAACAAACACAGATGATGCAGAAGTAACAGGTGCAAAGACATTGCTAAAGCCACAGAGACAAACACAAAAGTCGCGTGCACATACCTAAAGCTGTGCACCATAATCCTGCAAGAGAGTCCAGATACTTGTTCCCATTAATGTCATAGACATAGGAACCCTGCATAATCAAAATGGTGATAAGCTAGACTGTGAAATATATTCTGTAAATGTAAAGATTAAAATCTACTTCTCCACAACTGAACACTGCATTTCAAGAGATGTAACAGAAACTATGGTGTAAAGTTCAGATACATAGAGATGTGTAGAACAATTCTGTCAACATTTGTGGAATTTAGAAACACGGTTCCATGGAATTACTTGGCGTAAATATTGTTAGTGAAATGAATGAGGTAGTACATAGAACTTACCTAAAGAGGAGCAGAACAGTCGTATGAGCAATTGTGAAATGAATGAGATTGGTTCCAACAGTGTGTGTCAGCAGATTAGTGAATTGCTTTAAGGCTATCTCGGTGCAATCCACAACACGAATGAAGGACAATGTAGCAACATCTACTGGCATCGACACAATTATAAGTTTATTTACAGCATGAAGGACAGTGTAGTCAAACTTGAGCAGAACAAATCAATTAACTACATGTAAATAATTGGGAAAAATAAATGCAATTGTTGCTTACAATGGCAAGACTTAACTGATTACAGATTTGTTTCAGCAAGAATCTCACCTCGCTTTGGATGTTGGAGAATCTGTGTCTCGTTGCAGCTCTTGCACAGCGACCAGCAAAAGGGGGCCAACAAGCGGCAATGGGGAAGGGTCAAATGGAAACCAACGCCTCAGAGACCTAAAAGGCGAGGGAGAGCAGTGTTGACCTAAAATAATCTTAGCTAAGGTGAACTAAATCCCATAAACTAAAAGATAAATAAAATATGTTTCACATTACTGCATATCAAATACCAGGGTGATCAAAGTTGTAGTCTTGCACATGCTTAGACTGCTCCTCAGTTGAAGCATGGTAGAATGAATCATGCAAAAAAGGTACAACCCAAAGTGAACTATAATCGGTGTCAAAATCTTCTAAAACAATGCTTTTATGGTTGGGTACTATTTAGAGTATATATAGATGCCTACAATAACCAACTTGTAGTTTACTATCTCTTGATACAACCATAGTCTAATGTGAGGTGGTCATCGAATTATAACTAACAACTAGCATCAGGATGGTTTGCAACTTGCAAGCACATAGATCAGGATTCAACAAACATAAGGGAAACCCTTTCTTTTATCAAGTTTTCTTCTTCTTGGACTGGGTAAAATACCTGCTAAATCATGCCAGACTATTCAAATGATTCCTTCAAACTACCTACATGTGTGATTACTGCTGGCACCCTGGCTCTTGGAATTAGTATTGTGTCTGGTTATATCGACCCTTTGACATGATGATTTTACTCCCTGCTTGATCCTAACTATGCAAAGGATTATAACACTATCTCCTAGCCCTTAGCTACAAAGGATATAAATAAGAAAATCAAACATCAGCAGGGCATAGCCGCCTAGGAGAAGGTGTATGAGTACTGTAGTGTGCACAATACCTGAGTTGTCTTTCTGCTTCCAGTTTCACCGACAAGGACGAGGGTCTAGTTGTCGTAGAGGGAGTGAAGAAACTCCTCCTTCTGCTACCATACAGGGAGCATGACGCTTCTCGAGGATCTCGAAGTGCCGTTCGTGTGGGCCGCCCATTCCACCGGCTGACATACGAGTTACCCCCAGTCGCAGTGGCGGTGACGCCGTTGGAGGCAGCGCGACCAAGCTTGGTGGAGACGGAGGTCTCGTCGACCACATCGAAGAGGCTCACCTTCTGCTTCCACTCCATCCCCTTGGTGGCGGGAGGCGAGAGATGATGGGTGGTCCTTGCCTCGTGAGGCGGGAGAGCGTGAGGAGGGCGGGGGAGGCAAACCCTAACTTTGTTCTGCAAGTGGTGGAGTTGAGTCGTGGGGGCAGCCGATAGGGGGGCGACGCGACGCTGGGTGTGGAAGCCGGTGGGGTGGTGGTGCGGCCGTGAAGGAAGCCGGTGAGGCTGGCGGCGCGGGGAGGAATTGGGGGGGCGACTCGACGTTGAGCGCCCTAAACGAAAGCACGCGTTCATGGCCGTCCATACGACACGCGTCAACAGATGCTTGTGGAAGAGGCGCTGGATGATCTGGATCGCTTTAGACATCTGAATCCCGAGTTCCTTTTAATAAAAGACAATATAACAAAAATATTTTACTAAGTGCAACTGAGGGGGTGTTTGGTTTCTAGGGACTAATGTTTAGTCCCTAGATTTTATTCCATTTTAGTTCCAAAATTACCAAATATAGAAACTAAAACTTTATTTTAGTTTCTATATTTAGCGATTTATACACTAAAAAGGAATAAAATGAAGGGACTAAACATTAGTCCCTAGAAACCAAACACCCCCTGAGTCGTCGAAAACATATTTCACATGTTTTTGACAAATAAATAGAGATATAACAAATATTTTAATAAGTGCAACACAGTAACAAACAAGTTAAAATAATATTTTTAACAAATAAAACGATATGAAGTGGAGTAAAAGACTTTGTATTGTTTTTCAATTCCTCACTTTACACAGTTTTTGCGCAATTAGCATCCCCAACTACTATGCTTTAGTTAAAAATAAAAGTCGTAGTTGCACAATTGCTTAAGTACCAAAATTAATCTACAGATACGGTTTACAACGCATGTAAACGTTACAAGAATTCTAGTTACTCTACGCGTACAGTTGCAACACATGGTAAATGTTGCTATGATCGTATTTACTCTACGCATACGGTTTGCAACACATGTTAAATGTTGCTAGTATCATTGTAATTCAACGGATATAGGTTGCAACACATAACAAGCGTTGGAACCTAATAACTTCCAACGCATATAACTATACGTTGCCAGGTATACGTTGCTATAGGGGGGTTTGTTTTGTAGTGGGTATAATGACACGCCTTGAGACGAAGGGTAGCACCGACTTAAAGAGGAAAAGTCCGTTTAGTCCATGTTAACTTGTGCCGTGTTTATAATTAGTTATCAAGCACATAAATGTAATTTCGACTAGGCAGCGTCCCATGCCTATAAATAGGTGAACAGTAACCCCGTGCTGTTCACGCTGGCTGGTAATCACTGGCACGTCGCTCTTGGATTCTTAGCTTCTATCAAGTTGAAGCATTTGAGAACAAGTCCCCAACATTGGCACCCACCTCCGGTGAACTCACTTCCACTGTTAAGGCGATGGCTTCGTTCAACAACCAAGTTGTAGCACCTTCGGTCACGAAGCTAGTGCTCCCAATCACGGACGGTTCAAGTTTAGAGCCAGCCAACAAGAAGCAGAAGAAGGAAGCGCAGAGAAGAGTGCAACATGTTGGGGTGCAAGGACCCTTCGTCAGATCTAAGTGGTCCCACATCCCAATCACCTTCTCCTAGGAGGATCTTCAACTCAAAGACTATCCTCACAACGATGCTATGGTTATATCTTGTGTCATCAAGGGATTTCTGGTCCACAATGTTCTAGTTGACACAGGTAGTGCAGCGGACATCATATTTGCAAAGGCTTTCAGATAGATGAAAGAACTAGAGGACAAGATTCATGATGCTACACACCCTCTTTGTGGCTTCGGAGGAAGACAGATTGTGGCACTTGGCAAAATCACAATGTTAGTTACCTTCTGTTACGTCTATAACACAAGAACTGAGCAAGTTGTTTTTGACATTGTCGACATGGAGTACCCATACAACGCAATCATTGGTCGAGGGACGCTTAATGCCTTCGAAGCAATACTTCATCCTGTGTACTTATGCATGAAGATACCTTCGGAGCAAGGGCCCATTGCTTTCCATGGAAGTCAAGAAGCTACCAGAAGGGCTGAAGGGAGTTGGACAGATTCAAAGGCGATCCATAACATAGATGGAGCCGAAGCTTGTCAACAATATAAGCACAAAAGAGAGAAGGCTGCTTCGGTAGATCATCCGAAGCCTATGCTCTTATGTGAAGATATAGCAGATCAAAGGGTACTGTTGGGATCTCAGCTATCTGATGAGCAAGAAAAGACTCTGCTAAGGTTTTTGTTCAACAACAAAGATGTCTTCGCTTGGACAGCCAATGATCTTTGTGGTGTCAACAGAGATGTCATTAAACATTCACTTAATGTGGATTCATCTTTCAGGCCAATGAAGCAAAGGCTTCAGAAGATGTCTGAGGATAAAGCTGAAGGTGCTCGGAACGAAGTAAAGAGACTTCTCAGTGCTGGTGTTATCAGAGAAGTAACATATCCATAATGGCTAGCCAACACTGTTATGGTGAAGAAGGCTAATGGCAAATGGAGAATGTGTATTGATTTTACAGATCTCAACAAAACATGTCCAAAGGATGAGTTCCTATTACCAAGAATAGACTCCCTTGTAGATGCATCAGCTTCTTTGAAGCTCATAAGTTTATTGGACTGCTACTCAAGCTATCATCAGATTTGGATGAAGAAGGAAGATGAGCCAAAGACCATCTTCATAACTCCCAGTGGTACTTAATGCTACCTTCGGATGCCTGAGGGGCTCAAGAATGTTGGAGGAAGCTTCAGCAGGATGACAGCCAAGGTCCTTCACTCTCAAATAGATAGGAATGTGCTGACTTATGTTGATGACATCATAGTAAAAAGCACGAAGCAAAGAATCACATTGCTGACTTGCAAGAGACATTTGCCAATTTCAGGCAAGCTGGTCTTAAATTAAATCCAGAGAAGTGTGTGTTCGGAGTAAAGAACGGCAAGTTCCTTGGTTGTCTAGTATCAACGAATGGATTCGAAGCTAACCCAAAAAAGATCGAAGCTATCCTTCGGATGGAGCCGCCAAATTCAAAGAAGGGGGCTCAATGATTGGCAGGAAGGTTGGCATCGTTAAATAGATTTATATCAAGATCAGTAGAAAGGAATCTACCATTCTTCGAAATACTAATGTCAGCCGAAGTTTTCCAATGGGGTCCGATTCAGCAAAAGGCTTTCGAAGAGTTAAAGCAATACTTGATAGACTTGACAACTCTAACTCCACCTTCGCCAGGGGCTCCGTTACTCCTATATGTAGCAGCCTCCCACTCTGCAGTCAGTGCGGCGCTTGTACATGAGAAGCAAGATGGCCAAGTCAAAAGACAAGCACCAGTATATTTCGTCTCCGAAGTTTTAAGCTTATCAAAGAAAAATTATACAGAATTGGAGAAGGTATTATATGTTGTGTTGATGGCCTCCAGGAAGCTTCAGCATTATTTTCAAGCATATCATATAATTGTTCCTTCATCACAACCTCTGAAGGATATAATGAGGAAAGAGAAGCTACTGGAAGGATCGGAAAATGGGCTGCCGAGCTCAATGAATTCACTATTGATTATGTACATAGATCCTCAATTCAGTCCCAGGCGTTAGCGGATTTCATTGCTGATTGAACGCCAAGGGCTTAGGGAGAAGAAGTAACAAAGGACGCCGAAGCCTGGACAATCTTCTATGATGGTTCTTAGAGAACCTTCGGCGGAGGAGCGGCTGCTGTTCTAGTAGCGCCCTCTAAAGTCAGAACATGCTACGCAGCAAGGTTGGACTTCTGTTGTACAAATAATATTGCTAAATATGAAGCTCTTTTGTTGGGGCTTCGGAAGCTAAAGGCAATGGGAATAAGAAGGGTGATCCTTAAAACTGATTCCCAAGTCATTTCTGGTCATATAGACAAAAGTAGCAAGGCAAGAGATCCAAAGCTTGAAAAATATTTGGATACAGTCCCAAGATTGGAGGCTTCCTTCGAAGGATTCTCTGTAAAAAATATTCCAAGAGGGGAAATGAGCATGCAGATCTGCTAGCTAAGTCAGCGGCACAGGGGCTCCCTCTACCTTTGGAAGTATTTTTTGAGACAATAAAAGCACCTTCGGTTGAACTCCTGGAGAGAGCAGTGCTTGCAATATCACCTGTACATAGTGAAGATTGGAGGACTGAAATCATATCCTTCCTCCAAGGTAACTGTCTTCCGGATGACGAAGTTTATAATAAAAGAATGGAAGCAAGGACAAGACCATATGTCATAATAGAAGGGGAGTTATACAAACATGGAGCCTGCTCTCCACTTCTCAAGTGTTTATCCAGAACCGAAGGTATAGAGCTGAAGAAGGAAATACATGCAGGTTTGTGTGGATCTCACATTGGGTCTAGACCTTTGCTGGGGAAGGTTTTCAGACAAGGATTTTATTGGCTGAAGGCAGCTTTGGATGCAGTAGATCTGGTTCAAAAGTGCGAAAATTGTCAAAAATGTGCAAGAGACCAGAAACAACCTTCATCGCTAACCTAGTTAATACAGCCAACCTAGCCATTGCAAAGATGGGGCCTGGATTTGTTAGGTCCACTCCCACCAGCACAAGGCAACTTGAAGTATGTTGTAGTGGAGGTAGAATATTTTTCTAAGTGGATTGAGGCAAAGCCCTTGGCTACAATAACTTCGGTCACGGTCCAAAAATTCTTCTGGCAGAATATTGTTTGTCGCTTCGGTGTGCAAAAGGCAATAACTATGGACAATGGAACACAATTTGATGCCGAAACATTCAAAGATTTTTGTGACCGGATTGGTACGAAGATTCATTTTGCATCAATCAGGCATCCAGAATCAAATGGGCTTGTAGAAAGAGCAAATGACATTATAATGACAGGAATAATGAAGCTAATCTTCAACCAGCCCAGAGGAAAGTGGCCAGATGAGTTGATTAAAGTGGTGTGGAGCCACAACACAACTGCGTCAAGGTCAACAGGATTCACACCCTTCAAGCTCTTATTTGGTGACGAAGCAATAACTCGAGAAGAAGCAAAGACAGGGTTAATAAGAACAACAGCCTCGGCAGAAGACGAAGCTGATTATCAAATAACAAAAGATACTATAGAAGGGACCAGACTTTAGGCTATAGAGCACATCAATAAATATCAGGCCGAAACAATAAGGTGGTGTGATAGAAAAGTTCGATTGAAAAACATCAAGCCAGGACATCTGGTGCTTCGGAGAGTGGCAAACCCAGATACAGTGAGCAAGTTGCAACTGAAGTGGGAAGGTCCTTTTCTGGTAATATCTTCGTCAAGACCCGGTTCTTATAGAATGAAGGATATGGACGGCAACGACATACCCAGATCTTGGAATGCGGATGAGCTTCGGCGATACTATGTGTAATTTGATGTAATCTTTTTTTATTTTTTTCTATGGCACCCTTTTCCTTTGAAGAGGGGAGAAAGGTTTTTAATGGGGCCATAGCTTGTAATTTTTCATTCTTATTTAGCCCTACGAGGGCCAAATCCCCCAAAGATGTAATATGTAAAATCTGAGCCTGCACCATCGAGTGCAAAAAGAAAAAATAGGGAGAAGCTCAAAAGACGTCCCCAAGGGGATGCAGAGCATGACGAAGCTACAAAAAAGTCGTTCCTAAGGGAGCGCAGCGTAAGTTTTCTGCTAAAAAGTCGTTCCTAAGGGAATGCAGAGCCAAAAATTTGACGAAGATGCAAAAGTCGTTCCTAAGGGAGCGCAGAGTAAGTTTTCTGCTCAAAAGTCGTTTCAAAGGGAATGCAGAGCCAAATACCACCGAAATATAAGGTGAAGAAGTTCAAAAGTCGTTCATAAGGGGATGCAGAACTTAGATGCCAGCGAAATAGAAGGTGAAGAAGCTCAAAAGTCATTCCTAAGGGGATGCAGAGCTTAAAAGACTCAAAAGTCGTTCCTAAGGGGATGTAGAGTCTGGGTGTGGTTTCGTGTGTGTGTTCGGGACATTCATTTGCACATTACATTACATCATTCATTGCATTCATACACATTCATGTAGACATTTATAGGATCATCATCATCATAACATGAAGCACAAACATAAATACTTCAGCTTTGGCAACAATGCTTCGATGAGCACGAAGAAGCAAGGACATGCTTCGTTGTGTACGAAAAGAAGGGAAGGTGTTTTTTGCCTTCGGCTCAAAAGATACAAATTTCGTCCATAGCAAAGCAATTTATACATGGATGGAAAGGTAAAAATATATTACAAGGTATGGACAAGTATATAAAGTAATGTTCAATTCTTGATTACAATGTCTTTTACAAAGATAATACAAATGCTTCTAAGCTCTATGCAGGCAGGCCTAAAAATAGCTTCAGCGGCCTTTGGAACGTGCCTCAGACTATCAATCTTCGGCACCACCATCCTGCACACAAACAAGCAGTATAAGGTAAAAAGTAATCACAAGATATGGCAAGCAACAGGTATAAGTTTCATACCGGCTTAAGCAAGCTTCGGGCCTCATCACCAGCCAAATCCCGCCCACCCTTCGCCCAAATCTGAATTATAAATCTATTTCCAATACTCTGGGCTTCGCTGGGGATATCAACCAAGTCTGTTGGAGATAGACAGAAGGTTGGTTTGTTCACCGTTTTTCCGTGTGTGCAACCAGCCTTCATGAATGCTACAGTCGTGCCGCGAGAGGCCAGCAGGGCACAGAAGTCACCGTGCTCGGCTATCACTTCATCAAGTGCCTCAACTTCGCCTTCAATGTGTTCGAAGGTACTTGGAATATTTTCAGCTGAAGGGGTAAACACTTCGGAGCGGTTGCCGAAGTTCAAACATATGTTCTAAAGCTCTTTCAAAGTTTGTTGCAGCTTTGTATTTTTGTCAGCTTAAGCTTTGTATTTTGTCTGCAAATCTTTTCTCTCTTGTTCAAAGCCCTCTGATTTTTGGAGAAGTTCCTCGTTTAATCTAGCGTTTTCGGCTTGGCCTTCTGCAAGTGAACCCTCCATTGCCTGAAGCAGGAAATCTTTCTTCTCAAGAGAAGCTTCGTAGTCTTTAATTTTGTTTTCCAAACCCTCGATAATAATTTTGTTCTTTTTGTCTTCGAGGTCTTGTTGCATTCTCAGCGCCTTGCTTAGCAACATTCTCTATAGAAATAAACCTTCATCAGAAAACTTTGCTTCATCACAAAAATAAAAATAAAATTTTGCTTCATCTTAAAAGGAATTTTACCTTGAAGTTGGAATAAAACAAACTACCGACGATATGTTGTCGCCGGTAGCCACTAATATCAGCTTCGAGCTTCGGGAAACCGACACTCTTCGATAGAGTGCCGATTATCTTTGCCCCGGTGCGGACACGAATGCATCCTAAGGCCCCTTCATCGACCCCACCAAAGAGCATGGCTCTTGGCTGGTAGCCACAGGATATACCATACTCCTGTAGCTCCTTCTTTTCGGCCTCGGATAATTCTTGCCCGACCAGGTTCCAAAGGTCGAAGTCTTGTTCTTCCGAAGCAGCATCCGCAATCTTCTTTCCTTTATCAGGCACTGTGGCCATGACCTCCTCTCCAGCCACAGCTGTCTCTTCCACAGCCATATCCAAGAGCAGTTTATCAATTCCAGAAAGTGTACTCTCAAGGTTTGTAGCTTCGGCAGCAGCTGCAGCTTCGACAAAGGCATTTACTTCGGTAGTGGCCTCGGCGCTTGCAAGAGGTGTTGTTTTAGATGTCGAGGCCGATGGTGGCGTCCGTTCAATGGCTTGCATTACGGTAGTGATTCTTCGCTTTTTCTGCCCATCCGCCTTCTTTGTAGCCGAAGGCTCATCCTTCTTCTGTAAAAGCTTCGTTAGTTCCGGTCCCAGAGGACTTAGTAGCTTGATAGGTAGAGATTCAGTCATTACCTTTAAAATTTCTGCCACTTCGGCAGTAGGAGATGTCGAAGGAGTCTCCTCTTCTACCTCAGTCACCTTAGGCTCTGGAATTTCAGCCTTTCTTTTCTTCGAAGCTGCCACCTTTGGCTCAGGAGTGGATTTTCTCTTCTTTAAAACCTTCTCATCCTCCTTCACCATTCTAGCAGCTTGTCTGTTCAGAACGCTGACAATTCTTTTCCTTTTTACCCCTTCGGCACCCTTGTTAAGCCGCTCATAATCAGGGTATTCAAATTTCAGAGCATCCATCACCCGGTTTAACCTTCGTTTTGGCCGGGTGCCGAAGGCTGCTGTCATCAATTGGTCTTCTTTTTTGATATAGTTTCCCAATATTTTATTACACATAGTTTCAATCATTTCTAGCCATTCTTGGCAAGGCTCCTTGAGTTATTTCTCAAATTTGAAATGATAAGATAATCGAACAAGTTCATGTTTCTTCTTTATTCCCTTCATCTTCGGCATCCCCCAGCCACTTGACGTTGGATACGTCCGGTTGGCCTGGTATTCCTGCACCAAGTCCCTGGTGCTGATTTGCTCAGCCACCACTCTGAATTCTACTCTGGCCAGCTGGCATGGCGACCCTAGCTGCATGTTGCACAGGGGCCTGGTCATTCCAAAGTTTAAGGACAGCGGGCACATGACCATCGTCATCAGTTTCCCCCTATTCTTCTCATCAGCCTTAATATAAAACCATTCACCTTTCCAGCCGGTTGACCATTTTGTGCGGTAACTAAGAACTGGAGCCTTCGTACCCTTGCGATACACAAAATTGTAGGAACCAAAATTTTCATGAAGACCGTCTGCCCTGGCCTTCATCTGGTAGTGCAACTCGTGCACTCGGCAGAATGCTTCGGCATCTGGGCTCATCCCTTGGCTTCGGAGGGCCCAGATGAAGACGCTAAGCCTAACAATGGCGTTAGGGGTCTGCTGATGAAGATATATTTTGAAATTTTTCAAGACTTCCCCTATCATCTCATTCAGAGCAAATCGCAGTCCTGCTCTGAAGAAGCTCTTGAAAACTACTACTTCATCACTCTTCGACGCTGGGGTGGTCTCTTCTCTGGCAAACCGGACAAGTTTGCTTTCAGCTTCCCCAAAGTAGCCCAGCTTCATCATCATGGGCATGTCAGCTTCAGACACAGTAGATTTCTCAAAATCTAGATGGTTGGGTTTTGTTGGGATCAAAATACTGTAATCTTCCTCATCTTCATCAATATTTTCTTTTTCAGCAACGGTCTGTTCAGCTTCGGCAACAGGAGTACCTTTGTCAGTAGTTCCCTCTATCACAACCATACTTGATTGTTTCATGACTTCGGAAATTGGTGCTGTCTTAGTGACCTCGGTTTCTTCTCCCTCACGAGACACCCTTGCAGTCGAACGCACTCTGGCCATTTGATGGATTTTTCGCGGTTTTAACGAAGTTAATGGTTGTTTTTGCAGTTTTGACGAAGCTCAATCTTCTGACGAAGTTAACTCTAAATGATGAAGTGCTCGCTTGAGAGCGCAGTGAAAAAAGCTTCGGCTATGGTTAAATTTTTTTAATAGCACAATAGTTCAATGGCAATGAATGATGTGGTAACTCTGCACCAACCCGTCTGTTTATATAGTGCTGCAGGTGGGAAGGTGAACCGCCAAATCGCCTGCACCCGCTGAACGGTGGACCACTCGGCGCTTGAAAGGTGAACCGCCAGATCGCCTGTATTCGCTGAACGGTGGACCACCCGACGCCTGGAGTATTTTAATCGTTTCTCGGCAACGAGCTTAGGGAAGGTGTTTTTCGGACCTTAGGCATTCCGAAGCCTTTGAGGTTTTTTGCGGATCAAGCTCGTTACGAAAAACGATCTAGCACCGCGAAGGGGCTACTGTTGGGGGCCTTCTTCTTCGCCGAAGGCCCTCTAAGCAAAAACACCTTCGACAGGACAATATGCAAGTAGACACAAGTATATGTCGAAGGTATATGCCAAAGCTACAATCCAGGGAGCTTCGACATAATGACACGCCTTGAGACGAAGGGCAGCACCGACTTAAAGAGGAAAAGACCGTTTAGTCCATGTTAACTTGTGTCATGTTTATAATTAGTTATCAAGGACATAAATGTAATTTCGATCGGGCTGCTTCCCGTGCCTATAAATAGGTGAACAGTAACCACGTACTGTTCACGCTGGCTGGTAATCACTGGCACGTCGCTCTTGGATTCTTACCTTCTATCAAGCCAAAGCATTCGAGAACAAGTCCCCAACACACGTGTGATATCCTGGCCCCTGGGATGGGATATCCTAGCCCAAGGCTTAATAGAATTAATAGAGTATTCATACCAACAAGGTGCATCTTCTTTTTTGGAAGCCTATCCCAAAAGAACCTCCAAGTTAAGTGTGCTTGGCTTGGAGCAATTTGGGATGGGTGACCGACCTGGAAGTTGTCTTGGGTGCGCATGAATGAGGACAAAGTGCGCACAAAAGACTCGTGTTGGTCTGTGGGGACAATATATGATCCTAGAGAGCTGCCAGGAGTAAGTACCGCCGGTCCAGGGATTGGATGGGGTGTTACAAGTGGTATCACAGCCGACCCTCAAGGTTTCACGGGCGTGTGTGGGCTAGGGGGTTCGGGTATATGGTGCATGGCGTATGTGGGCCCGGAGTGGTCACATGGCATGGCATATGACGACACTAGACACATAGATGTGGCTAAGAGGGGAGGTTCCTGGATTGGGGTTGACCGACGAGGATGTCGGTCTTCTAAGGGGGTGGATTGTGATATCCTGGCCCCTCGGATGAGATATCCTGGCCCAAGGCTTAATAGAATTAATAGAGTATTTATACCAACAATGTGCATCTTCTTTTTTGGAAGCTTGTCTCAAAAGAACCTCCAAGTTAAGTGTGCTTGGCTTGGAGCAATTTGGGATGGGTGACCGACCGGGAAGTTGTCTCGGGTGCGCATGAGTGAGGACAAAGTGCGCACAAAAGACTCGTGTTGGTCTGTGGGGACAATATATGATCCTAGAGAGTTGCCAGGAGTAAGTACCGCCTGTCCAGGGATTGGACGGGGTGTTACAACACGTAATTTATTTTGGCTCATGAAAGTTTCTTTTTCCTGTGGTGAGGTATATGCAATACATACGCAGACGTTTTTCACTTAAGGAGTTAGGACATAAAGGAATTTTTTTGACATGTATTGTTATGATGGACCATACCAACTGTGGCTACCATCTCAATGCAACAAACATCTAAGAAACCTTTAATTAAACTATTACCCTGAAAAAACTTAGACTTAAAGAACAAAGTTTAAGTAAAGATTTGTTTTCAAAAGGTGTTAGGGCTTAAAACTATGTTACTGTTTATTTTGTTCATATTCATTATATTCAAATCACATGTGCAACTTTCTATTGACACCAATTATTTAGTATCAATTTTCAAGACTAATATGCAACTAAATGTGCCTAAATTTCTAACAACGGCGATCATGTGACTCTTCCAACTGACTATTGCACAACTTTACTAAACTGAAGTTAACATTGGTGAATACTACCATAAAATATTTTTAGTGCAATATAGCCCAACCAAGCAGCACCTATGCGGCTAATGTTACACATGTGAAAAGGTGAATGGATCACGCCATTCTCGCCCATGTATTTGGAAAATACCATGAGGAAAAGACCACCTATTTATTGTATTGTAGAGATTGTCTTTCTTACATATAAGTTATAACACAATAAAGTGGTCACTAACTGTCAAAGCCAACTAGATACCACATCATCTCTAGCTTATCTTACTAATATTCTTTTGGCAAAATCCAAACTCAATCTACATAAGCACAAGGTCTAACATGTGTAGAAATACCTCCTAGATTAGTAGGTAATCCATCAACCATATTATTGAGACCAACAAGCAACATAGAAAGCGAAATCCAGTAGCAACAATAGAGCCACAATGGCGACCAAGATATTTTCCCTCCTTATGCTCCTTGCTCTTTCTACATGTGTTGCTAACGCGACCATTTTCCCTCAATGCTCACAAGCTCCTATAGCTTCTCTTCTTCCCCCATTCCTTCCATCAATGATAGATTCAGTATGTGAAAACTCGGCTCTTCAACCCTATAGGCTCCAACAAGCAATCGCAGCAAGCAATTTACCTTTATCACCCTTGTTTCAACAATCGCCAGCCCTATCTTTGGTGCACTCATTGGTGCAAACCATCGGGGCACGACAGCTGCAACAACTCGTGCTACCTGTGATTAGCCAAGTAGCTCTAGCAAACCTTTCTCCCTACTCTCAGCAACAATAGTTTCTTCCATTCAACCAATTGTCTACACTGAACCCTCCTACTTATTTGCAGCAGCAACAACTATTACCATTCAGCCAGCTAGCTATTGTCTACTCTCAGCAACAACAACTTCTTCCATTTAACCAATTGGCAGCACTGAACCCCACTGCTTATTTGCAGCATCAAATACTACTACCATTTAGCCAGCTAGCTGCACCAAGTCGTGCTTCCTTCTTGACACAACAACAGTTGCTGCCGTTCTACTAGCAGTTTGCGGCTAACCCCGCAACCCTCTTACAACTACAACAGTTGTTGCCCTTTGTCCAACTTGCTTTGACAAACCCAGCAGCCTCTTACCAACAACACATCATTGGTGGTGCCCTCTTTTAGATTGCTTATTAGTTGTAATTCACTAATGAAGTTTTTTGGCTAATGTATGTGGCCTCCCAGAAATAAGAAGTTACATTTCCATATTCTAATGTGATATTGGTCTCCAAGGGTTTTCGATAATTATTTTTCCTAAGATTGGGAGTAACAAGCTTTAAATCTGTCACACCCAGATTTTAGGGGGTCCAAAACCGGGGCGCAAAATAATCACCAAGTGTGCTGGGATCAAGTCTCACACATATGATGACTCATGGTACAGAAACGAATGTCACATTATTAATATATAACAGAGTTCTGTACAAAATAGTTTAATAATTACATCATACGAAGACAACGATCCAGCAACCCAAAGTTGACTGGGAGATGACGGCCTAGACCACCCATGAACTCATCACAGCATCCTTCATGCGCCTCGTCATGTGGTATCTATTCTTGACCTAGGGGGATGTGAGTACAGCAAGGGTGAGCTCACATATGTTCATCGCTCAACAAGTTGTGGGGAATAATGTGCATGAACTCACCAAAGGTGGGAAATCATGTGAAGTGTAAGGCTTACCAAAAGAGATGGTTAAAGCTGAGCATTGCTTTTAGAGTTGGTCAAAATTTTATTAGCAGTTACTAAGTATAAGTAGATATCAACCCCATTAAGTAAGAGATCAAGATTTATAATAACACCCACAATGCAATGCAAATGACAAATTGAGTTTAATTCCATAAGTTAATCATGTGAGTGTCCGAGCCGCTCATGACCGTGAGCACGGCTGATATATCAGTTTTACACTCTGCAGAGGTTGTGCATCTTTACCCATAAGTCATGTTACCCATTTGCCACGGGGTTGATTGGACCCCATACACCTCTACCGAGGAAGCGAGGCAGGGTAGCACTACGAGGCCTTTCCACAGTTCAACTAGTTCGAGAAAACCCGCTACGGATTCAAGAAGAAGGAAGCATAGGAATCCCTCGTCCGAAAAGCTTTACAGATAGTTCGACCTGAGGACCTCCCTATAATCTAGCAGCGACGCCTCCCCACTTGCCCCTTCCAGGTAAGGTAATCTCTCCCTAGCTTTACAGACAATTTTATGTTTTAGCCCCTGGAATTGTGTAAATTTTGTTCAGATATTTTCTAGTTCAGAAACCATTAAAAATAGATCCCTGTTTATTTCTTGCTACTCCCTGATGTATAGGCTTAATTGTGAACCAGCCCCTCAACAATATTTTGGATATGGGTATTTTTTATATTTCGAAAGTAAATAACTTATGTCACGATTCATTAATTTTGTGATTTAGTACTAGAAATGTTTGCGATTAACTTCTCATTTTAGCACATAAAACAATATTATGTTAGTAGTTGTTTAAGTATAGTTTTACTGATATAAGAAATTGAAAGAGGTACTAGGCCACATCTTCTTGGTCAAGTTAAAATATAGATGTTTGCTAGTAATGATATATGTATTCATACGCATATCGCTTATTCACTAAAAGTTAGTAGAATATCTATTTATGACGAAATAACCATGAGTATGTTATTAAAATCCAAAATTAGTAATTTACAGTAGTTCTTAGAATATTAATGTTATGTGATTTATAAATAAACATTTTAACGGTATGTATAATTTCCAATTAGAAAAGAAAGGATAAAACCAAAAGAATATCATTAGTCATAATAATTAATTAGTAATTTATTTATGTAGAATTTGTTAAGTCAGTTCATCTAAGCTATGCTAGGTAAAATACTTTTGTAGTCGCATGTCCATATAACTTTCACCAGTGATAATTCAAGTTGGAGATTTTAGTGGATTAATAAAATAATGAATTAGGCACTATTTATAAGTATAGTTTGTGTAGTATGTGATTGTTCATGTAATGGTGAATGTTAACCATGTAATGGTGTATGTTTATTTATTTGGTGTATGTTTTCTTTTGTATGTACGATATGCGAATCGATATTAGAAGTTGACTGTGTGGTAGACGAACCAAACACGTTTGACGACGACACGCGGGACACGTTCGAGCAAGGCAAGAGGATTCTCCCTCTGCATTTCTATTTGTACCCAAGTAATGCATATAATAATGTTTATTCTTCGCATATTTGCATAATTTGATGGGATTTGCCTAAATAGGATTTCCTAGAAATACCAACCCTATCCCTCAATTACCCTTGGATAAACACTATGCTTAGCAATTTATGCTACCGCTCAACTTGATAATTATGATGTCACTCGTTAATGATACTATTGTTCTGGAATTGAAATTTGTATTATAATGTTAACCCGATGGTTAAACAAGATCATTTTGTATTAAATGGAACATGGAGTGACAACACAGGATAACAGTGCAACCACGAGTGCTATAATGGCTCTGGCTTTGGTAATTAGCTCTATAGACTTAGTGCTTAGCAACCCTACCTAAAAGATGGGCAAGTGGGGACGGCAGTGGTTTGGTGGCAGCTCATGTTAATATGGGGTGGTAGTCTTGGCTAAGTTACCTCGCCCAGAGGGCCATCAGTACTGACGTGGAAACCTTAGCGGGTGGCTTTGTACTAAGGATATTTTATGAAAGCCTCATAGTGGATCCCTAACCATTCACCTAGAAAGTGTTTACGGGTCCAATCAAACCCAGGCTAGAAGGGATACATGGCTTGTGCGTAAAGTTGTACCACCTCTGTAGAGTGTAAAACTGATATGTCAGCCGTGCTCACGGTTAAGAGCAACCTGGACCCTCACATGATAATTGAACTTAAAGACATAAAATAAATTGTGATCTGATGATTCATAAATGGTTTGTTTAAGTGGCTTCACTTAAGTGCTTTTGATATAATTTTGTACTTATGTTTAATTGGGAATTTTGGGATACACTTACAATTAGTAAGTCAGGTGTTGTTAATAAAATATTGACCCACTAAATGCTTACCACTTATCCTTAGCCTACCTTGTTAACCTTGCATTTATTCCTCCCACTTGCTGAGCCCGACCATAAGTTAGCTCACCCCTTGCTAATATTTTGATCAGAGGGTGATGAAGAAGACTTTGCAGATGATGTTGACGAGTACTAAGTCTAACGATGCGCCAGTCACGTTCCTGTGGAAGAGTGTCCATGTTTTATCCACTGTACTTTGATGATGATACTTTTTAAGACACTATGGTTTGGATTATGTAATAAAGTTACTCTACTCCCTTTTACTCCTTTATTGCATTATCTTTTGATATATTACATTTGTGACATCAACATATGTGTGGAAAATGGATCTTGGCACGCATATGTTATGCATTCGATTTCGCCCCCAAAACCGGTTGTGACAGAAGTGGTATCAGAACTATGTTGACTCTAGATCGTTAGACTAGTTAGAAATGGAAATCCCAGTCTGTTCAAAATATGCTTATTTTGCTCTTACAAATGTATTTCATTAATCTTACATCTTTAAAATTCAACTAAGATGACATTTTCTCTTGTAGATGGTGCGAACTATCCAGACCACCCGTGTGAACACCAACTATATACCTCCGCCACGACAAGCTCCTGTCTACCCAGTGGTAGTAGACGAAGTCCCTGTGGATCTCCATCACCTTCATGTGGAGAATGGAGTGATTCTGGAGGACAGCTCAGAACAGATTCTGGCGACACCCACCCCGTTGTCAGAATCACTAGCCTTTGCAGATGGAGCTTCATCTTCAGCCACCAACACCAGCAGCCCAACCCCCTGCTCCAGGAGGCGACGATCCAGATGATTCTAGTGATGGTGGAGAAGATGATGATGATGATGAAGAGGACAACAATGTTCGAGACGAGGCACTTCCCTAACCTGCTGTGGGATGTTCTACATGCGCTAGGAACCTATGTCTGACCTCTGTATCACACAAGGCAAGTGTCTGAGCCTCCCCGAGCTTGCTACTACATCACTCGTGTGCGTATTAGGGTGATGGATGCGGGAGATAAAGGTTTCAGGGCTCTATCAGCTCATAAGTCTCTGACGCTGCTATCTACCTACGCTGCTTCGGTCAGCAATGCTAATAGGCGAGCTCTGTGATCTCTCAACCACACTTACCGGCAGCAGCTGCATGACACGAGGTACAGACATCTTCCTCTATGTCTTTGTGGAGAAATCCAGACCAGTGTTGTTCCAGGTGAAGCTGGAGAAGATCGCATCAACACCCTTGTAGGTGTGCTGGCAGGTCTTAACACTAACCTGGACAGTGCTACCCTAGATGTTTCGAGGGTACATGGAGAACTGGAAGAAGCTCACGCCAGGATTGCAGCCCTAGAAGCTCAGCTCGAAGGAAGGAATCCACCCGAAGCCCAAGTCCCTACCATGGCTGTGTCCCCGCCCTGCAAGAGGATTTGCTATGGAGAACCAGGATCTATCACCAGGCTACTATAGATTTTTTAGTTATATTGTAATAAGTTCAGTTTTGCGATTAGACGATGAAACTTCTTATGACATTATGATTATAATAATAACCGTGTGATGGTGATGTTTGCATAATGGTTGATTTGGATTTTTGCTTGAGTGCAATATTCTTATGGAGTGATGGCCATAAGAACATTTAAAATTAACAAATAACCTTAACTTTAGTTATAAGCTATTCCCTTAGAAGTTTTCTCTACTCTTCTTTTGTCTAAAGGATGCACTTTCTAACCAACCAGATGGTGAACGACGCTCAGGTCCTAGAAACACCCGTAATAAGCGTGTTGGGCAGCAGTTGCCACCACCACCACCCAACCAAAACATGGAGCAGTTCATTGCTGCTCAAATGCAACTTCTTCAAGGCCTCACTGCTTTAGTGCAGCAAATACAATAGAACCAACAACATAATGCACCCCATGCTCGAGATAAGCATAGGGATTTTATGAGTCATCATCCCACTGTTTTCTCTCATTCGGTTGATCCTTTCGATGTCGATGATTGGCTTAAGGTCATTGGAAAGAAGCTAGACATTACACAGTGCAATGACCGAGAGAAGGTCTTGTACACCTCTGGGAGACTCGAAGGCGCTGCATCCGACTGGTGGGATGCCTTCACCGCGGCACACACAAACGCAAACGCCATAACTTGGCAGGAATTTTAGGAGAACTTCCATGCTCACCATATTCCCTCAGGAATAATGAAACTCAAGAAAAAGGAATTCTTATCCCTCACTCAAGGAGGTATGTCGGTTAGTGAGTATCGGGATCATTTCACCCAACTTTCTCGCTACGCACCGGAGGAAGTCGATACAGATGAGAAGAGCCAAGAGCGATTTTTGGAAGGTTTGAACCGACCTCTAAATTACCAGTTACAGAACCATAGCTTTCCAAATTTTCAGACTCTACTCAACAAGGCAATTGGCCTAAAAAGCAAGAGAACGGAATTGTCTGATCATAAGAGAAAATTCCAAGGACACACTAGCAAAAACAGCAAACAGAACAACTCGCAAGGTTCTCAGTTTCACTCTGCAAATCAGAGTGGAAATAATAATTATCAAGTGCAATGCTCTGGACAGCAAGGACAAAGAAACAACCAGAACCAGCAGAGGAACAACTCTCAGACTAGTCAAAGGTCTAGTGGGTACCAATAGAATCATCAAGGAAACACCGTGAACACACCGGCTGGAAACAACAATACAACTACTCCAGTCCAACCCAGTGGATGTTTCAAGTGTGGCGAACTTGGTCATTATGCCAACAATTGCCCTAAGCGCAACCCACAGACACCCTAGAGGAACAGCAATCAAAGAGTTGATCCGAATACACCTGCTCGTGGAAATGCATAGAACAAGTCTCCGCAGAACCAGAGTAAGGGAAGAGTTAATCATGTAATAGAAGAAATAATTCTTGAGGATGCCGACGTGGTGTATGGTATGTTTCTTATTAACTCCATACCTGCATCAGTTTTATTTGATTCTGGAGCATCTCACTCCTTCATAACAAAGTCATTTGTGGAAAAGCATAATATATCAAACTATCCTTTGAAGAGTAAACTATTAATTAAATCACCAGGAGGTGAACTTAGCGCCACTCACTCATGCCCTCAGACTAAGATTGAAATTAGAGGAATAAACTTTCTAGTAGAGCTGATAATCTTGGAATCAAGTGGAATCGATGTGATACTTGGAATAGACTACTTAACCAAGTATGATGGAGTAATATCTTGTGCTAAGATGATGGTTACATTAACCAGTCCGTAAGGAGAAAGAATTGAAGTCAATGTTAGTATGCCAGCAACAGCAGAAGCCATGGTAAATCAATTGGAGGAGAAATCTTTGGAACACATCAAAATAGTGTGTGAATACCCAGACGTATTTCTAGAGGAATTACCAGGTATGCCACCAGATCGTGATATAGAGTTTTCTATTAGAGGAATTACCAGGCATGCACCAATTTCTAAAAGAGCTTACAGAATGGATGTCAAAAATTTAATTGAACTGAAGAAACAAATAGAATAATTACTAGAAAAGGTTTTATTCGCCTGAGTTTGTCTCCATGGGGAGCCCCAGTTCTATTTGTGAACAAGAAAGATGGTTCGAGAAGAATGTGTGTCGATATAGAAACTTGAATGAAGTAACAATTAAGAACAAATACACGTTACCTCGGATTGAAGATTTGTTTGATCAGATGAGAGGAGCCAAGATATTCTCAAAAATAGATCTAAGATCAGGGTATCATCAGTTAAAGATTCGGACTGAAGACGTACCTAAGACAACCTTCACTACAAGATATGGACTATATGAGTTTTTGGTTATGTCATTTGGATTAACCAATGCACCGGCTTACTTTATGAATTTGATGAATAAAGTATTCATGGAATATCTCGACCAATTTGTGGTTGTGTTCATCGATGACATACTTGTATACTCTCAGAATGAAGAAGCACATGAAGATCATCTGCGACTAGTTCTGCAGTAACTTTGTGACAACCAGTTGAATGCAAAAGTTTCAAAGTGTGATTTTTGGCTGAATGAAGTCGCTTTCCTAGATCATATTATCATAGATGGAGGAATCAAGGTAGACCTCGGTAAAATAAGTGAAATATTAAATTGGAAACAACTAACAGATGTGCCCAAGATCAGGAGTTTTCTTGGATTAGCAGGATACTACAGAATATTCATTGAAGGCTTCTCCAAAATAGTGAAACCCCTTACTTCACTGCTGGAGAAAGGTAAAGAGTTTAAGTGGGATGAAGCATGTCAAAAATGTTTTGACGAGTTAAAGGAAAGGCTAACCACTGCACCAGTTTTAATAATGACTAATATTCACAAAGGATTTGACGTGTATTGCGATGCATCACATCTAGGACTTGGATGCGTATTAATGCAAGAAGGAAAAGTAATAGCTTATGCCTCAAGGCTATTGCGAAAGCATGAACAGAATTATCCTATGCACGATTTGGAATTAGTTGTCGTAGTGCATCCTATGAAGATTTGGAAGCACTCCATGATTGGAAACAAGTGTAAAATCTTCACGGATCACAAAAGCTTGAAATACATCTTCACATAGAAAGTACTCCACCTAAGACAACGAAGATGGCTTAAGTTAATCAAGGATTATGATCTATAAATACAATATCACCCAAGAAAAGCAAATGTTTTGGCAGATGCTTTGAGCCATAAAGGTCAAGTGAACAGTATTACTACCTACTTGATGCCACAGGAATTATGTTGGGAAATAGACAACGCAACCTTGGTATGCTTAATAATATGGAAGCAACAGTTATGGAAGTTGAATCTAAAAGAGATTCGTAAAGGGTAGGAATCTGATGAGAAAATCAAAGAAATTAAAACACAGATTAATTTGGGAAAGACCTCAGATTTTACGGAGGATGAGCAAGCCACAGTATGGCTTAAAAAGAGAATCTACGTATCAGAAATCGAGCACCTATGCCAACTTATTTTAAGAGAAGCTCACGATTCAGCTTATTCTATTCACCCTATAAGTACTAAGATGTACCAGGACCTAAAGGAAAAATATTGGTGGTACGGTTTGAAAAGAGATGTTGCTACTTATGTTGCACTATGTGACGTGTGTCAACAAGTTAAGGCCGAACATCAAAGACCAATAGGATTGCTACAACCTCTCAAGGTACTAGAATGGAAATGGGAAGAAATCGGTATGGATTTCATAGTTGGATTACCTCGTACTGGCGACGGCTATGATTCCATATGGGTTATAGTTGATAGGTTGACTAAAGTGGCACACTTTATACCTGTGAAGACAACTTACTCGGGAGCCCAGTTAGCAGAATTATACATGTCGAGGATTGTTTGTGTGCATGGTGTACCAAAGAAGATCGTATCAGATCAAGGAACCCAATTTACCTCACGCTTTTGGAAAAGATTACATGAGTCCATGGATACCAAGCTAAACTTCAGCTCAGATTACCGTCCGCAAACAGATGGACAAACAGACAGAACAAATCCATGCTGCTACAGGGGCTCGGGCTCGCCTCCTCTCCCCATCACGTCAAACATTGGCGCTCCCGGGATCCCTCCTTGAGGCTATAAAAGGAGGAGTCTAGGGCTTCCATGGGGGAGGACAACACGTCAGAGGTTTTCGCCTTCCACAGCTGATATTGGCATTTGCCTCAATCATCTTCAGAGACTTGGGATCCACTCACTCTCTTTACTAGCTTGTACCCCTACTACAAGCACTTATGTGCAAGATAATATAGGTTTCAAGTAGGACCTTCTATTGCCCGAACTAGGATAAACCTTGTGTCTTCTTACATCACCTCTTGCATCACCCATCTAGATCGGGACACGCAACACTAATTCACTAGTTGGTTAGGATCCTCGGGTCAAAACACCTACAGAAACGTAGCTCGCTAATACAATTATTTTGTATTGTAGAACCTTGTCTGGTCCCGTTTCTTTTTTTATTTTAACCTTAAATTAACCTAGAAAATACATGGACGCCTTTTCCTTTTCGGTAACCAAACACCAAGATTGCTCTAAACAAAGACCAAAAATAAGAGTTTTCTACAGAAAACAAAATCTATTTTTTCAATCCTGCGGACAAGCACATCTTGCAGTTTTTTTTTATAACGACTAAACATATTTTCTTGCCGATTGCACCTTACGGATCAGTCTTCCAGGAACAAACTGGTTTTTCTTTCATTGATATATTTGAATATCATGATTCTGAATGAAGTTCAAAAATAATTAAAATATGACAGGCACTAAATTTAACATCATCATCTCACCACCAAAACGATTCAAATTTGGCTGGCACAATGGGCACCTGAGTCTTGTTTTAAGTTAATTTCAGATCGATTGTATTAGCAAGAGGTGTTTCCTAGTTGTCCTGCTAGTGAGGGGCATCTTTTAAGTTAAAAAACGGTATTGAACCAATTTTCCTCTACCGGCCAACGACGTAGCAAAATAAAAAATAAACGGACACTACTGGAATTTGGCTCTTTGCCGAGTGCTAAATTCTTTGCCGAGTGTTTTTTTCGGGCACTCGGCAAAGAACTCTTTGTCGAGTGCCACGCAAAAAACTCTCAGTAAAAGATAACACTCGGCGAAAAAGTTCTTTGCCGAGTGTTTTATTTTTGACACTCGGCAAAGAGTTTCTTTACCAAGTGTCTTTTTTTGACACTTGGCAAAGACAATTTAAAAATCACATTTTAAAGCAGTAAATTAATTCAAATGAAAAAGTTTTCAACTACAAATTTGTATAACTCATCATGATGTACAATTTATATATTGAACATTTCTTTATATGACAAAATAAAAATAAATTTGTTCATAAAACATATATCTCTCGTAGTTTATTAAACTACGAGAGAGACATATAGAATTTGTGCATATTGTTAGAACCATCATGTGAGATGAACAAATGACCAAACAACCAAAATAAACTTTATAGATCTTGAGAAGTTTAGAAGTTTGTAGTTGACAACTTTTTCATTTGAAGTCATATTGTCAACTAAAATTACGTCTGAATTTAAAAAAATAAATTTTGAATTTTGAAAATAACCTCAAAAGAAAAAACCACCAATATGAAAGTTGTAGGTATTGAAAAGTTATGAAACTTTGTAGTTGACAATGTTTTGGTTTGAAATCGTCTTGTTATGCAAAGCTTGTTTGAAATTTGAATTTTTCAAACTATCTCGGATGGAAAAACCACCAAAATAAAAATTGTAGGTCTTCAAATGTAATGAAACTTTGTAATTAACACTTTTTTATTTGAAATCATCTTGTCGGCGTTTCGAGACCGGGGGGTCCCTAAGCCGACGAGTGAGTGTGCTGCGTGCCCCAGCCCAGATGGGTCGAGCGCGTGGGCGAGCGCGAAGGGGGGAGAGGCGAGGTGGCCGGAGACGGGCGTGAGAGAGGTGGAAGTCCCGCGGCCTTCGTGTTCGTCCCGCGCCCAGGTCGGGTGCGCTTGCAGTAGGGGGGTTACAAGCGTCCACGCGGGTGTGGAAAGCGAGCGGCCCCAAGAGAGCGCCTGTCCCGTCCTCGGTCCCGCGCGGCCAACCTTCTCTAAGAAGGCCCTAGTCCTTCCTTTTATAGTCGTAAGGAGAGGATCCAGGTGTACAATGAGGGGTGTAGCAGAGTGCTACGTGTCTAGCGGAGGGAGAGCTAGCGCCCTAAGTACATGCCAATGTGGCAGCCGGAGAGATCTTGGCACCCTGCTGGCGTGATGTCGTGGCTGTCGGAGGAGCAACGGAGCTTGGCGGAAGGACAGCTGTCGGAGCGGTCGAGTCCTTGCTGACGTCCACCTGCTTCTGTAAGAGAGCTGAGAGCAGCCGCCGTCATGGAGCTTGGGAGGCGCCATCATTGCCTATCTGGCGGATCTGGACAGATGGGACACCGGTCTTGTTCTCTGCGGCCCGAGTCGGTTCGGGGTGGAGTGGTGATGGCGCTCCCTGTTGACGTGGCGGGCCCGCGCCCGAGGCCGGGCGATGTGGGGGCTCCTCTGAAGCTGGGGTCGTATCTGTCTTCCGTTGCCGAGGCCGAGTCCGAGCCCCTGGGTCGGGCGAGGCGGAAGTCGTTCGGCAGAGGCCAGGGCGGAGTCCGAGCACTGGGGTCGGGCGAGGCGGAGTTCGTCGTCTTCCGGGGCCGAGCCCGAGTCCGAGCCCTGGGGTCGGGCGGAGCGGAGTTCGCCGTCTTCCGGGTCTTAGCCCGAGTCCGAGCCCTGGGGTCGGGCGGAGCGGAGTTCGCCGTCTTCCGGGTCTTAGCCCGAGTCCGAGCCCTGGGTCGGGCGGAGCGGAGTTCGCCGTCTTCCGGGTCTTAGCTCGAGTCCGAGCCCTGGGGTCGGGCGGAGCGGAGTTCGCCGTCTTCCGGGTCTTAGCCCGAGTCCGAGCCCTGGGGTCGGGCGGAGCGGAGTTCGCCGTCTTCCGGGTCTTAGCCCGAGTCCGAGCCCTGGGGTCGGGCGGAGCGGAGTTCCCTATGGCGCCCCTGGCGAGGCCTGACTGCCTGTCAGACTCACTCTGTCGAGTGGCACCGCAGTCGGAGTGGCGCAGGCGGCGCTGTCCTTCTGTCAGACCGGTCAGTGGAGCAGCGGAGTGACGGCGGTCACTTCGGCTCTGCCGGGGGGCATGCGTCAGGATAGAGGTGTCAGGCCACCTTTGCGTTAAATGCCCCTGCAACTCGGTCGGTCGGTGCGGCGATTTAGTCAGGGTTGCTTCTTAGCGAAGCCAAGGCCTCGGGCGAGCCGGAGATGTGTCCGCCGTTAAAAGGGGGGCCTCGGGCGAGATGGAAGTCCCTCGAGGTCGGCTGCCCGAGGCCGAGGCTAGGCTCGGGTGAAGCGTGATCGAGTCACTCGTATGGACTGATCCCTGACATAATCGCACCCATCAGGCCTCTGCAGCTTTATGCTGATGGGGGTTACCAGCTGAGAATTAGGCGTCTTGAGGGTACCCCTAATTATGGTCCCCGACAGTAGCCCCCGAGCCTCGAAGGGAGTGTTAGCACTCGCTTGGAGGCTTTCGTCGCACTTTTTTGCAAGGGGACCAGCCTTCCTCGGTTGCATTTCATTCCGGTGGGTGCGCGCGAGCGCACCCGCCGGGTGTAGCCCCCGAGGCCTCGGAGGAGTGGTTTCACTCCTTCGAGGTCTTAATGCCTTGTGTAACGCTTCGGCTGGTCTGGTCGTTCCCTCATGCGAACTGGCCGTAGCCCGGGTGCACGGTCGGGGCCCAAGTTCTCGGGCTGGTATGTTGACGCTGTCAACGGTTCGGCCGGAGCCGAGTTTGCGAGAGCAGCCCCCGAGCCTCCGCACAGGGCGAGAGGACGATCAGGGACAGACTCGACTTTTTGCATACGCCCCTACGTCGCCTTTCCACAAGGAGGAGGGGGGAGTGCGCCATGTTACCCTCGATGGGCACCGAACATGGTGTCTCCGGTGAGCTGCAAGCGGGTAATCCGAGTGGACGTCCGTGCCCCGTTCGTTGGGGGTCGGCTAGGGGCCCACAGGCAAGCCCAAAAGTACCTGCGGGTGATCTGCCGGACCCGGTCCCCTGGCGACGGGGTCCGAGGGCTCGATGCCTCCCTCCGATGGGATTCCGTTACAAGATCGCTCCCGCTGGTCTCGGAAATGTCCTAGGGTACCTCGGGAGCGCAGCCCGAGCCTCGGTTATGTATCGAACGTACCCCTGGTCATCCCTCGCTCGGCGTCTGAGGCGACTGTGAACCCTTCGGGGGCCAGCCTTCGAACCTCTGATCAGTAATGGGCGCGGAGCCCGAGTAGCCTGAGGCGGCCATGGAGCCCTTCGGGGGGCCGGCCTTCGAACCCCTGACTAGTAGTGGGTGTCGGGCCCACGCGATCTGAGGCGACTGTTGAACCCTTCGGAGGGCTAGCCTTCGAACCTCTGATCAGTAGGGGGGCTCGGAGCCCGGTTCCTTCACAGGGAAGGATCCTTTTCGGGGTATCCCCCTTTCCCGGTCCCTATTGCAAGAGATAGAGAAAGAGGAAAAAGGGGAAAGGATACGAAATCGAACGACGTGGCGTACCTTTTTTGGCGCGGTTATTACGGCGAAGGCGAAGCGTCGTCCGCTTCTCCTGCCAGAAGCGCCGCCTGTCCCGCCGCGGAGTTAATGCGACGGGGCGAGTGGTTGGCGGGGCGGCCGTTGCGCGTGCGCGAGCCGTTCGAGGGACGGCTATTTTGCATCGCGCCTTTTGAATCCCGCGTCCGGTCCGGGCGGAGCGCTGGAAACGGTTTCGCCTTGGTCTTTATATACTCGGGAGAGAACCTGGCGACGGTTCTTCGCTCCGCTTCCTGCCTCTTTCTTTAGGTTTTCGCAACCCGAGAGGCTTTGACCAGAGGAGAGGAAAACGCCCTCCCTGCCCCTTGCGCCGCCATCCCTTCCGCCTTGCTGATGGCTGACCGAGTGACCATCATCTCCCCGCGCGATCCGTGGCCATTTTCCACGGTGACGGCGAGCGATCTGGAGGAGCTGGTTGGCGAAGGTTTGCTTCGCCCCCTCACCGACGGGCAGCGACCTGAGTGGATTCCTCCCACGGGCGGAGTCGCTCCATCCCCACCGCCGGGGTACGTCGTGAGCTTCATCTCCTTCCACGAGCGGGGATTCGGCGTGCCGACTGGCCGCTTCATGCGGGCAATCCTGTTCCACTATGGGGTGGAATTGCACAACCTCTCCCCCAATTCTATCTCGCAGGCCGCTATCTTCGTAGCGGTGTGCGAAGGGTATTTGGGGATCGCTCCCCATTGGGATTTGTGGACCCATCTCTTCCTCGCCGAGCCATTCGCCTTGCCGACGGGGGAGAGAAGGGTCCGTGCAGCGGTGCGGGCCGGCGGCTGCACTCTCTTGCTGAGGCAGTCGCGGGCGTCGCAGTACATTCCTGCCATCCTTGCGTCCTCGAACAAGGGGTGGCAGCGCCGGTGGTTCTACCTCCGGAATGACGGTGAGTTGCTCCCACCGTTCTCCCAGCGGGTAGTCACCGCCGCCACCGACGCCTGGCGCCACGGGACCCCGCACGAGAGACAGAAGAATCTCGAACCTCTTCTCCAGGCCCTGAAGGAGTTGCGGGAGGGGGGACTCACCGCTGCGGGAGTGGTCGCCGCCATCCATCGTCGGAGGGTGCTTCCTTTGGCGGAGCGGCGGCTGCCGCTCTGGGAGATGACTCCGGAGGCTGACTGGGAGGGCTCGCGAATGTCCCCTGATCCTCTTCCCTTCGACGCCCTCCAATGGCGGGTGTCGGCTGCGATGGGGAAGCCGGACCCCCATGCCTACTCCCAGCTTCGGATGCGCCCCGACCAGGGGTGCGTAACTCTGGTGAGTACTCACCCCCTCCTTCTTCATACATCGGGTTGCTCCGAGTTCTTACGATCGGGTTTCTTTCTCCCCTTTTTTAGGAGGTGGGGTGGCACAAACCCTCCCGGCCACGGGTCCCGGAGGACGCGGTGGACCGAGCAGCACGGCGGGTCGCCGCGGAGGAGAAGAAGGACGCGGAGAAGGCCCGGGCCCGCGAGCGGAGGCGGGCTCGGGACGCCTTGGAGAAGCGCCGTCGCCAGCAGGAGAGGGACGGACTCCCGAGGGAGCCGTCGCCGGAGACGCCCGACGACGACGATGACGATGATGATGAAGAGGAGGATGACATGGCCGCCCGTCTCGGCCTCAGCCCCGGCTTGGGGTGTGGCCAGGAGCCGTCGAGCCAGCCCCCGAGCGGGCCGACTCCCTCAGCCCCCGAAGTTGGGGCGTCGGGGTCCCGGCCCGAGGCACGGGGGCGATCCGAGAGGTCACCTGACCCCCCAGCTGGAGGAGTTGAGGTGGCTCCGGAGGGCCAGGTCAGGGCGTCCGTTCCCCAAGGGCCGCCGCTCGTGCCGGCGGCGCATGGGGGTGACCCTCAAGTCATCGCGGCCGTGCCTGGGCAATCTGCTTCCCGGGCGCCCAAAACAAGGGTGGCGCCGAAGGTGCCGGCGAAGCGGACCTCGGCGGCTGTTTCGGGAGCCGGGATCCAAGAAGGCTCCCCCCAGGCGCGGTGGATCATGGCCCGAAGTGGGTGAGTATCTCGGACTGTCTTCGTCTTGGCTTCCCAGTCATATGCTTCGGCTGTGATTCTCCCTTCCTCTTCTTTTTTCTTTTTTTTATAACCAGCAAGCGAAGCCATGGCCAGACTGACCTGGCACCCCGGAAGGTCCTTAAGACGGCGCCGGACTGCGCGGCCAGCGCTGCCCCAGGTCTCGCTGTTCAGCCGACCCTTTCGCAGGGCGTTCCACCGCAGGGGGTTCGGGCGTCGCCTGCCTCCGGGGAGCGGGCTCCCGAGGCTGGCTCTACTGCCGAGGTGGCCATTGTGATAGGGGACGCGGCCGACGCTGACATGGCCCCGAGCCTGCCCGTCGTGCCGGCCACGCCGGCGCCGGCTGCTGCCGAAATCGCCGCCGTCCCAGTCGGGGGGCGACCGGTTGCTGCCAGCGTCAGGATGGCCGACGCGTCGGCGCCCAGTGCCTCAGAAGAGGTGGGCGCGGGCGCGCGATCCGTCCAGCCGAGTGGCAGCCTTATCGCTGTGCAGCGGAGCCCCAGGGCCCGGCGCCCGTCGCTCCGATTCCGGACCCGCGAGGCCTCGGACCCTGTCTTCGTCCTCGACGATGAACGGGAGGACCAGTCCTGGGATGAGCTTCGCGAGTGTGTTGAAGCAACGGTGGGGCCGCTCCGGTCGTCGCTGGAGGTTCTCTGCAGGGATGTCCCCAAAATCCTCCAGGTAACGGTTTCAGGCATACCTTTTCCTTTCTGTGAGCGAGGCGTTCGTCGTGACGCCCTGTCTCCTTCCTCCAGGACCTGACGGATCGGAGCGCCGCCAAGTCATCAGTCATCCGCCGCGAGGCCGATGTCTGGGGCTCGCTGCGATCCCTGAGGACCTCGCTTGCCGGGGCTACTGCGCGCCTTTCTCAGCAGGACGCCAAGGTTGCGGACCTCCAGTTGCTTTGCGCTGACCTGAGGGCCGAGGCGGTAGCAGCGCGCGCGGAGGCGCAACGGCAGCGGTCGGAGTTCGCCCCGGTCGTCGAGGAGCGGGACCAATCTCGGAGCCGAGCTGCCGAGGCCGAAGGCCGGGCTGAGACCCTCGCGGCCGACCTAGCTGCAGCCCAGGTCGCGGCCTCGGAGCAGCGTGCCCGAGCCGGAGGTACGCCATGGCCGTCCCTGATTCTTGTTTTTGTCGGTTTCCTCTGCTTGTGCTTGAGGTCTTTCTTCTGGTTGTTCGCAGAGCTTGAGTCCGCCCTTAACGAGTCCGCCAAGGCGCTTGCCGAGGCGCTTGCCGGAGCTGCCGAGCAGAGGGAGGCTGACCTCGCGGCCATGTCCGAGGCCGTCTCGGACGTTTATCGTAACCTCGGCTCCGGCGACGTCCCGTCAGGAAGCTCCCCTCAAAGCCGCCTTCAAGCCTTGGGTGATCACGCGCGCGGCAGAGTCCGCGAGGCGCTACACCACGGCGTCAGGCGGGCCTTCGCCGTGCTCGCTTCCCACTACGTTGTGGACCTAGAGCGGGTTAGTGAGGGGTACTGTCTTCCTGACGAAGACGAAGCTGCCCTGGTACAAGTCCAGCGGCTCGACGCGGTCGCTGCGGGTCCGAGCGCGGCGCTGGCGACCACCTTCGAGGCGGAGATCCTTCCCCCTGTGCCGTCACCGGAGGCCGAGATGGACCTTACCGACGGCGGGGACGGTGCTGAGGGCACGGCTCCTTCCCAAGGCGGCGCCTGATTCTTGTTGGAACAATTTCTTGTTGGATGTGCGTCTCACCGCGGCCGCTGAGGCCTGAACACTTTGTCTTTCTTGCATGAAGTCGTACTCTCCTTTCTTCCCATTTGCATGTCCGTCCTAGCTTCGTCAATAATAGGGTGGCTTCCCGAGTTGGGTCATTCTTCATGGCAGGTGATGAGTGAGGTATCCTTAACCCGGAGGCGCAGGAGTTCCTCGGCTCAGTCGGCCTCGCCATTTACATGTACCCACGTTCGCTCCCCGAGACCCTGCTTCTGGCATAGCCAGGAGAACGCGAGAGGCCCCTTTTTTGATTGAAATTTTTTGACGCGGAGAAGTACGCCCAATCTTGACGCAGAGGGGTTCCCCCTTTTTAGCCCCCGAGGGAGGGTCGGGCTCTGCCGAGGCGAGGCCGACTCTCCCTTGATGACTGAGGCGCAGAGGCTGCCTGACGGGTCGGACTCAGGCCCGAACATCCAGCGAGTGCTCGGCGACATCCCTCGGTATGCCGGGCATGTCCGAGGGACTCTACGCAAAGACGTCGGCGTTTGCGCGGAGAAAGTCGACGAGCACTGCTTCCTATTTGGGGTCGAGCCCGGAACCGATCCGGATCTGCTCGGAGGTGTCGCCACTGAGGTCGAGTGGGACGGCCTTAACCGTCTCCGCTGGCTCGAAGTTGCCGGCATGACGCTTCACATCTGGCACCTCTTTGGAGAGGTTCTCCAGGTCGGCGATGAGGGCCTCGGACTCGGCGAGGGCCTCGGCGTACTCCACGCACTCCACGTCGCATTCGAACGCGTGTTTGTACGTGGGGCCGACGGTGATGACCCCGTTGGGGCCCGGCATCTTCAGCTTCAGGTAGGTGTAGTTGGGGACGGCCATGAACTTCGCGTAGCATGGCCTTCCCAGTACCGCGTGGTAGGTTCCTCGGAACCCGACCACCTCGAACGTCAAAGTCTCCCTTCGGAAGTTGGAGGGTGTTCCGAAGCAGACGGGGAGGTCGAGTTGTCCGAGGGGCTGGACGCGCTTCCCAGGGATGATCCCGTGGAAGGGCGCAGCGCCTGCTCGGACGGAGGACAGATCGACGCGCCGGAGCTTGAGGGTTTCGGCGTAGATGATGTTGAGGCAGCTGCCCCCATCCATCAGGACCTTGGTGAGCCTGACGTCGCCGATGACGGGGTCGACGACGAGCGGGTATTTCCCCGGGCTCGGCACGTGGTCGGGGTGGTCAGCCTGGTCGAAGGTGATGGGCTTGTCGGACCAGTCTAGGTAGACTGGCGCCGCCACCTTCACCGAGCAGACCTCCCGGCGCTCTTGCTTGCGATGCCGAGCCGAGGCATTCGCCGCATGCCCACCGTAGATCATGAAGCAGTCGCGGACCTCGGGGTATTCTCCTGCTTTGTGATCTTCCTTCTTGTCGTCGTCGTGGGCCCTGCCACCCTCCGCGGGTGGCCCGGCCCTGTGGAAGTGGCGCCGAAGCATGACGCACTCCTCGAGAGTGTGCTTGACGGGCCCCTGATGATAGGGGCACGGCTCCTTGAGCATCTTGTCGAAGAGGTTTGCACCTCCGGGGAGCTTCCGAGGGTTCTTGTACTCGGCGGCGGCGACAAGGTCCGCGTCGGCGGCGTCGCGTTTCGATTGTGACTTCTTCTTGCCCTTCTTCTTGGCGCCGCGCGGAGTAGACGCCTCGGGAGCCTCTTCCGATGGGCGGCCCTGGGGCTGCTTGTCCTTTCGGAAGATAGCCTCGACCGCCTCCTGGCCAGAGGCGAACTTGGTGGCGATGTCCATCAGCTCGCTTGCCCTGGTGGGGGTCTTGCGACCCAACTTACTCACCAGGTCACGGCAGGTGGTGCCGGCGAGGAACGCGCCGATGACATCCGAGTCGGTGATGTTGGGCAGCTCGGTGCGCTGCTTTGAGAATCGCCGGATGTAGTCCCGGAGCGACTCTCCCGGCTGCTGCCGGCAGCTTCGAAGGTCCCAGGAATTCCCGGGGCGCACGTATGTGCCCTGGAAATTGCCGGCGAAGGCTTGGACCAAGTCGTCCCAGCTGGAGATCTGCCCCGGAGGCAGGTGCTCCAACCAGGCGCGAGCAGTGTCGGAGAGGAACAGGGGGAGGTTTCGGATGATGAGGTTGTCGTCGTCCGTTCCACCCAGTTGGCAGGCCAGGCGGTAGTCCGCAAGCCACAGTTCCGGTCTCGTTTCCCCCGAGTACTTCGTGATAGTAGTCGGGGGTCGGAACCGGGTCGGGAACGGCGCCCGCCGGATGGCCCGACTGAAGGCCTGCGGACCGGGTGGTTCGGGCAAGGGACTCCGATCCTCCCCGCTGTCGTAGCGCCCCCCACGTCTGGGGTGGTAGCCTCGGCGCACCCTTTCGTCGAGGTGGGCCCGACGATCGTGTCGATGGTGCTCGTTGCCGAGGTGGCCCGGGGCCGCAGGCGCGGTGTTGCGCGTGCGCCCGGTATAGACCGAGGCTTCCCGCATGAATCGAGAAGTCGCGGCATGAGGTTCCGAGGGGTATCCCTGCCTTCGGGAGGCAGTGCTTGAAAGTCGCCTAGAGGGGGGGTGGATAGGCGAAACCTGAAAATTAAAACTTTATCCCCCAACTAGATCCTTTGATTAGTGGTTAGAACAAGATGAACAATTATCGGAGTATAAAAACTAAGTTCTTGCTAGTAAAGAGTATAGCTTTCAAATAATGCGGAAGTGATAAATCAATACAACTAATAATTCTATGATAACAAAGCAAGAAAGCTTAGATGAAAAAGAGTACTAACTCAAGTTCTTTTCTTGCGGAGTGTTGCTTCACTTAAATGAGATTTTAACTTGAAGCAACACCAAATGATTTGAGCAAAGAATAGTGCAAGAGAACTTAGAGTAAGGGAAAGCAAACAAATCACAAGC
Organism: Zea mays; assembly: GCF_902167145.1. Lineage (NCBI taxonomy): Eukaryota > Viridiplantae > Streptophyta > Magnoliopsida > Poales > Poaceae > Zea > Zea mays. The sequence goes on from NC_050102.1 coordinate 19,489,367, forward strand.
AAAAGCACAATGAACATGGGTGATTTGTTTTACCGAGGTTCGGCCCTCGAAGGCCTAGTCCCCGTTGAGGAGTCCACTTAAGGACGGGTCTTTTTCAACCCTTTCCCTCTCTCTCCCGATCACACAAGGATCGGCGAGCTCTTCTTCTTCTCAAGGATCACTCTCGATCCCACAAGGACCACCACAATCTTTGGTGTCTCTTGCTAGCTTTTACAAGCCTCCAACACTTTGGAGGAAGTTCGAATGGGAGTCAAAAACTCCACGCGCAAATGAACACAAAGATGTAGCACACACTATCTCTCAATGAATCTCACAAGGCGCTAGGGCTAAACTCAATTGAGTAGCTCTCAATTGCTTGCTCTCTCTTTTGTGGCACTTGTGTTGATTGTAGTGGACTAAATCTTGTGTATAGGATGGATCAATGAATATAGGTGGTTGGGAGGGCTTGAGTATGTCAACTAGATGACTTGGAATGTTGCTTGGACTCCCACACCTTGAAGTGGCCGGTTGGGGTGGTATTTATAGCCACCATCCAATTTTGTAGCCGTTGGAGAAGCTGCTGGCGATGGGCGCACCGGACAGTCCGGTGCACACCGGACATGTCCGGTGCGCCAGCCACGTCATCCTAGCCGTTGAGATTGGAGCTGGTCGACCGTTGGAGGCTTTGTCCTCATGTGGCACCGGACAGTCCGGTGCAGCACCGGACAGTCCGGTGCCCCTCTGACTTCTGCTCTGACACTCTGAATTCAACTGTACACTTTGCAGAGTCGACCGTTGCGCGCAGATGACCGTTACTCCGCTGGCACACCGGACAGTCCGGTGTACACCGGACAGTCCGGTGAATTTTAGCGGAGCAGTCTTCGTGAAATCCCGAGGCTGCCGAGTTCCTGAGGCCGCGTTTCCTTGGAGCACCGGACATGTCCGGTGCACACCGGACAGTCCGGTGAATTATAGCGCGCCGGCTTCCGAGAATTCCCGAGAGTGAAGAGTTGGAGTCTGAGTCCCCTGGTGCACCGGACAGGTTCTGTTCACTGTCCGGTGGCACACCGGACAGTCCGGTGCGCCAGACCAGGGGTGCCTTCGGTTGCCCCTTTGCTCCTTTATTGAATCCAAAACTTGGTCTTTTTATTGGCTGAGTGTGAACCTTGTACACCTGTATAATCTATACACTTGGGCAAACTAGTTAGTCCAAAGATTTGTGTTGGGCAATTCAATCACCAAAATTATTTAGGACTTAGGTGTAAGCCTAATTCCCTTTCAATCTCCCCCTTTTTGGTGATTGATGCCAACACAAACCAAAGCAAATATAGAAGTGCATAATTGAACTAGTTTGCATAATGTAAGTGAAAAGGTTGCTTGGAATTGAGCCAATATAACTACTTACAAGATATGCAAGGAATGTTTCTTTCTTATTTAGTATTTTGGACCACGTTTGTACCATATGTTTTGTTTTTGCAAATTCTTTTTGTAAATCCATTTCAAAGATCTTTTGCAAATAGTCAAAGGTAAATGAATAAGAGTTTGTAAAGCATTTTCAAGATTTGAAATTTTCTCCCCCTGTTTCAAATACTTTTCTTTTGACTTAACAAAACTCCCCCTAAAAGAGATCCACCTCTTAGTGTTCAAGAGGGTTTTGATATACCATTTTTGAAATACTACTTTCTCCCCCTTTTGAACATAATAGGATACCAAATGATAAATACTTTTGGAAAGCACTAAGTTTTTTGAATTTGGGTAATTTGGGGTGGTGGTGCGGTCCTTTTGCTTTGGGCTCATTTCTCCCCCTTTTTGGCATGAATCGCCAAAAACGGAATCATTAGAGCCCTCGAAGTGCTATCTTCCCCTTTGGGCATAAATAAATGAGTTAAGATTATACCAAAGGCGAAGTCCGGTCTTTTAGCTTTGGGCTCTTACTCTCTCCAAAGACGAAGTCCTTTTCTTTGATGCTCATTTCTCCCCCAAAGAATAGAGAGTTGCTTGGAGTGATGGCGAAGTATGATTTACGGAGTGGAAGCCTTTGTTTTCGCCGAAGACTCCATTTCCCTTTCAATCTACGACTTAGTATAGTAATATACTTGGAAACATATTAGTCGTAGTCATGGTACGGGAATAATAGGATATATGCATTTGTACCAAAATGAAAGAGATATGATCAAGAGATATGTCAAATTAAGCATGATCATAATTCTATATAACATAGATTGCTCCCCCTAAGTATGTGCATGGAGAGGAACACATATTATGGCCTTAAATGCCAATTGCACATAATTAGGTTGATGAGAACATATCTATATCATACAGAATGTGAAGTGCATTGTGTCATATTATAAGTGTGATGCTCATGACAGTTTATGCACTTATGAAAACATGTTGTAAACATTTCAAGCATTTTCCCTTAAGGATTTCAAAGAGGCTTAAGGACCATCCACCTTTGGAACAATGGCAGCCTATCCTCGTTACAAGGTTAAGCTTTAAGCTCTTTGACAATTAAATCACTTCATCTAGTTTCAACAAAGATGCATTAAAGCATGAATGAATTTTTGAGAAGTTAAACTAGATATGAAGCAGGGATATGCATGGACATGCTTTCTGTTCCTTTTAAACAAGATATGTAAAGAGAGTATAGAAAAAGGAAGATTTAGGTACAAGTTTGAATGAAAGGAAGTGGTTTTACCCTTTTGTACCTTCACATAGAGACGCTCTCTTCATTGTGCTTTGTCTTTAGTCTTGGTTGCTTAAGACCTATACTTAATGACAATATGTGGAAATACTTTGCACAAGAGAGAGTTCTATAACTAGTGATCTTTTTCAAGTTATTGTTAGCATATATCAAATGGATCACAAGTTGCATAAATAAATCATGAATTCTCCTTTTTCCTTAGTGCATACCAATTGAAATCAAATTCAAATTACATGAGGCACTAAGAAGCATAAGTGATAATTGAAGTTGTTCAATGATCAACCAATATGCGATCAAGAAAACAACAAAGGCATTAAATTTTCAATCAAGCTTAAAAATAGGAGAATCCAATAAGCATGCTACTTTTAGAAATGAAAGCAACAAACCTTGATAAAAGCGATATTACTTTAACAAGTTTGATTGATGTGAAGTAGCATACTATATGAGAAACATTATTCTCATGCAAGAGACTATATGAAATTACTAAGATAAAGCAATAGTCTCAACATAATCAAAATATAATAATGGACTCCCCCTAAAGATATGCATCAAGTAATTGAAAGAATTGATTTCGATGCATTCACTTTTAAGGACATAAAGGGAGAAGCATTATACATTTTGATCAAGGCTCATAAATTTATCAATAAACAACTTAAGCCTGGTAACCTCATAAAGAAAAAGGATTTAGAATGCTTACAACCACACCATTGATTGTTGTGAAAACCTTATTGTCCAAGTAGGTGTTGTTGTCCTTGATGTTCTTCCTTTTTCATTTGAGTGTCCTCCCTTTGTAGTTGTCTCTTTTTCCTTCCAAACTTATTGAAAATACTCAAGAGAGATGTCAATAGCGCAAGGGAGTATATGATGAATGATGATTTTTTTTTGAGAATAAATATGAACAATTTATCATCCATAAGTCACACAGACATGAGGTAAAATCCTTAACATTAGTGCATTTCATTTGAGAAAAATGAGTGAGCACCTTTTAAGCATTTTAATAATCATTGGAGATTTTACTTTATCATATTGAAGTTAGTTAATCATCACTTGGAAGCAAATCAATATGATAACATATATATAAATATCGCAAAGGCATTAAATAGATTCTAATGGACATGAGCATTAAGAAAATGATATTTGAATGCACACTTAGTTAATTTCGGTCCAATAGCGAATCTATTCCTCACAAGGGTAGAATATGATAATTTAGATTAGATACCCATTGAGATGGGAACTAAGCTTAATTAAGAAGATGAGTTCCCATACCTTTGCTTTTACCTTTCTTCTTTTGGGTGAAGATCAACCCATGAGGCTTGTGTACTTTCCCTTCTATGCATATTTATAAGTAAGCTCAAGAGATACGTTAGCAACACAAGCACTAGTTTCCATTTAGTAATCATTTTGATAGGGAATGAAAAGGTGAATTACTAAAGCATGGAAACTTTATAATATGAACTAGATTATTCCATGAAGTATGCCTAGTTTTAAACTCATAAAACAAGCATGGTTAAATTCTTGAGACTTAAGGGAATAAATCTAATTCATTACATGGAGAGCGATAAATGTAGAAGAATCATATCCAATTAAGCAATAAGAGATACAACATAAATTATTGGATTGATTTTCCTTGTCATGATGGATTACGCATTTCCATAGAGAAATTTATCTCTACAAGTGAGACTACTTAAATTACTTAGATAAAAACATTAGTCTCACTTTTCTAGCTATAGAGAGAATTTTCCTTTTATAAGTGTCCTAAGTATTTGAATTCCTTACATGACACCTTATTCTTTTAAGAACATGAAGTATCTCTCTATATCTAGAACATGGCAATAATAGAATAATTAATGTAGAAACATGCCATGAGAACTTGCAATAATTTAAAGCATGTAGATTGTCATAATATAGAATTTGATAAATACACAATCTACCATATGGGAGGAATTTCTTCAAAGAATGATGACATAATTTTAAAACATCCTTAAGTGCTTTCTATTTCTATGTGACTACACAAGACACATGACAAATTAAGATAATTGCACTTAAGAATATAAATGTTACCATCCTTTGGCTTTCCTCCATGTTGTAGGCCTTGATTTTTGCACATGATATCTCTTCACTTCCTACAACATATAATATCTTCCTCGAGATGATATGATTTTAAGACATAGTAATTTGAAAAATAACCTTGGGTCAATAACGGATATAGATCATTGAAGATTGATAGCTTGAGTTTATAAGAATTGAATGGACTCTCTCAAGCACCCCTAGGCATCATATCATCTCCTTTTCCTGCAAAGCTTGTCAAGCATATTTTGGTACCCATCGCTTGATGGGTCCGTTAAGGTTAGTAAACAAAGATCTAGGAACCCAAGTGTCCTTTGTGCTAGCGCTTGGTAAACTTGTTACCTTTCTAGCACAAGTTGCAATCTTGGGTTGCCTAGTTATATATGAATCAAATGACAAGTTAGGAGTGAGATTTTTACCAATGGGACAATCTTTGCATTGATGTCCCTTCTTTCGGCATGTGTATCATAGGCGTTTTCCAAATTTTGAAGATTTCTTCTTTCCTTGTTTATTGCTTGCTACATGGTTAGTAAAAATTTTCTTTTCTAACCCTATGCCTCTTTGTTTCAAATGGGGACAAGATCTAAGCAAGTGTCCCTTCTTGGAGCATTTAAAACAAAATCTATCATCCTTGTTAATAATCAAGCCTTTTTTAATGTAGGGACATGACCTAATCAAGTGCCCCTCTTTGAAGCATTCACTACACCTCTTAATGTGAAGTGTGGCTTGATCATTACCTTGGATGTTACCTTTTGTGGAGGCGTGGTTGAGGCTTTTGGAGGAGGTGTTGAATTTCTTCTTTTGTTTCTTCCTCTTGGCAATCCTCAAATCCTTGACATTTTCTTCAAGGGATGTAGTGCATGCCACGGTTGTTCCCGTCTCAAGCTTCTTCACCATGTGATCACGGTTATCTTGAGAAGGTTGAGCAATGCACTTCCCTTTTAGTTGTGTCAAGCTCATTTTTAGCCTCTCATTTTCTTCCTTGAGCTTTTGATATGTATCATCATTTGTTCCTGCAAGTTCTAGCTCAAAAGAAGATTTGCTTGTCGACGAACAACAAGCATTAGCACATGGTAATATAGTATCAATTTGAATACATGTGCATGAGTGAGGTTGTTGGGATTTTAAATTTTCTATCACAACCTCATGAGCAATGTTTAATATGATATGATCATCTCTAAGATTTTCATGAGAGCATAGGAGCATATCATATTTTTCTTGAAAAGCTAGATTTTCAATTTTTAGCTTTTCTACTTGGTCCTTTAGCAAGGTATTCTTATTTACTAATTGAGCGATACAATGTAACGCGTTATTTTGCTCAATTGAAATAGTTTCATACCTTTGGACCAAAACAACATGAGAGCACTTTAGCTCCTCATGCTCTTTAGTCAATTCGTCAAAGTATTGCATCTTCATGGAGAGAATACTTTCTAGCCTTTGACGAGCTTCGCTTTGCTCTCTCGCTCTTTCTAGAAGTTTGAGCATGACCGCCTTATCTTCTTGGCTTAGGCGAGCGTAGAGTTGCATGAAGCTTCTTTCTTCCTCCTCATCCTCATTTGTGCTTCTGCTATCATTTTCATTAGCCACACAACACATGTGGGAATCAAAATGGGAAGACACACCTTTTGGAGAGGTGGATTCATCGTTTGGTCTCCACCGTTCATTTTCTTCTTCTTCCTTGCAAGGGTTAGTATCACAAATACCAAAGGAAGTAGAAGCACAAAATGAACTATCATTTTTGGACTTATTAAACTTGCTTTTAATTCTAGTCCAAATATCATGCGCATCGGGAATATGTTCATAATGATTCATTATGAGGGCATGATAATCTTCCTTGCTAAGAGAATTAACCAAGATGTCAAAAGCTAGATAGTTTAAGCGAATACATCTTTGGTCTTCATCGGAAACATTTTCCCTATCATAACTAGGAGGGATAATACTCTTGTCTAAGATTTGTTCTAATTGTGGATCTACTTTTCTAAAAGCATTTACTACTCTAGTAGACCATGAATCATAATTAGAACAATCGGAAAGTAGTATCTCAAGAGTTACCTCCTTGTTTTCCTTCGAAGTTGTCTTCTTGTTCTTTTGGGATCTTCTTCGAGCCATCACTTCGAGTTGTTAGACTCAAGATGAAGTGCCTAGCTCTGATACCAATTGAAAGTCGCCTAGAGGGGGGGTGGATAGGCGAAACCTGAAAATTAAAACTTTATCCCCCAACTAGATCCTTTGATTAGTGGTTAGAACAAGATGAACAATTATCGGAGTATAAAAACTAAGTTCTTGCTAGTAAAGAGTATAGCTTTCAAATAATGCGGAAGTGATAAATCAATACAACTAATAATTCTATGATAACAAAGCAAGAAAGCTTAGATGAAAAAGAGTACTAACTCAAGTTCTTTTCTTGCGAAGTGTTGCTTCACTTAAATGAGATTTTAACTTGAAGCAACACCAAATGATTTGAGCAAAGAATAGTGCAAGAGAACTTAGAGTAAGGGAAAGCAAACAAATCACAAGCAAAAGCACAATGAACACGGGTGATTTGTTTTACCGAGGTTCGGCCCTCGAAGGCCTAGTCCCCGTTGAGGAGTCCACTTAAGGACGGGTCTTTTTCAACCCTTTCCCTCTCTCTCCCAATCACACAAGGATCGGCGAGCTCTTCTTCTTCTCAAGGATCACTCTCGATCCCACAAGGACCACCACAATCTTTGGTGTCTCTTGCTAGCTTTTACAAGCCTCCAACACTTTGGAGGAAGTTCGAATGGGAGTCAAAAACTCCACGCGCAAATGAACACAAAGATGTAGCACACACTATCTCTCAATGAATCTCACAAGGCGCTAGGGCTAAACTCAATTGAGTAGCTCTCAATTGCTTGCTCTCTCTTTTGTGGCACTTGTGTTGATTGTAGTGGACTAAATCTTGTGTATAGGATGGATCAATGAATATAGGTGGTTGGGAGGGCTTGAGTATGTCAACTAGATGACTTGGAATGTTGCTTGGACTCCCACACCTTGAAGTGGCCGGTTGGGGTGGTATTTATAGCCACCATCCAATTTTGTAGCCGTTGGAGAAGCTGCTGGCGATGGGCGCACCGGACAGTCCGGTGCACACCGGACATGTCCGGTGCGCCAGCCACGTCATCCTAGCCGTTGAGATTGGAGCTGGTCGACCGTTGGAGGCTTTGTCCTCATGTGGCACCGGACAGTCCGGTGCAGCACCGGACAGTCCGGTGCCCCTCTGACTTCTGCTCTGACACTCTGAATTCAACTGTACACTTTGCAGAGTCGACCGTTGCGCGCAGATGACCGTTACTCCGCTGGCACACCGGACAGTCCGGTGCGCCAGACCAGGGGTGCCTTCGGTTGCCCCTTTGCTCCTTTATTGAATCCAAAACTTGGTCTTTTTATTGGCTGAGTGTGAACCTTGTACACCTGTATAATCTATACACTTGGGCAAACTAGTTAGTCCAAAGATTTGTGTTGGGCAATTCAATCACCAAAATTATTTAGGACTTAGGTGTAAGCCTAATTCCCTTTCAGTGCTCTCGGCCCGTCGGGCCGCAGCGCCTTCCAGGAGATTCTTGAGCTCTCCCTGGATTCGCCGACCCTCGGTAGTTGATGGCTCCGGCATCGCGCGAAGGAGCATCGCTGCGGCTGCCAGGTTCTGACCGACCCCGCTGGATGCGGGTGGCGGCCTGACCCTGACATCGTTGGCGACGCGGTGCTGGAGACCTTGGGGCAGGTGACGTATTTTGAAAGGGAATTAGGGTTACACCTAGTTCCTAAATAATTTTGGTGGTTGAATTGCCCAACACAAGTCTTTGGACTAACTAGTTTGCTCTAGTGTATAAGTTATACAGGTGCTAAAGGTTCACACTTAGCCATTAAAAAGACCAAGAGTTGGGTTCAACAAAAGAGCAAAGGGGCAACCGAAGGCACCTCTGGTCTGGCACACCGGACTGTCCGGTGTGCCACCGGACAGTGTCCGGTGCACCACCGGACATGTCCGGTGCACCAGAGGACTCCAACTCGAACTCGCCACCTTCGGGAATTTCCGGAGGCCACTCCGCTATAATTCACCGGACTGTCCGGTGTGCACCGGACATGTCCGGTGCTCCAAGGAAGGGCGGCCCCCAGGAACTCGCCAGCCTCGGGTTTTCATTCCAGCCGCTCCACTATAATTCACCGGACTGTCCGGTGTGCACCGGACTGTCCGGTGCATCTGCGGAGCAACGGCTACTTCAGGCGCCAACGGCTACCTGCAGCGCATTTATTGCGCGCCAGCGCGCGCAGAGGTCAGGCACGCCCATGCTGGCGCACCGGACACTCTACAGTACATGTCCAATGCGCCACCGGACATCAGGGCGGGCCCAGAAGTCAGAACTCCAACGGTCGATTTCCAACGGCACTGGTGACGTGGCTGTCGCACCGGACATGTCCGGTGTGCACCGGACTGTCCGGTGCGCCATTGAACAGACAGCCCCGCCAACGGTCAAGTTTGGTGGTTGGGGCTATAAATACCCCAACCACCCCACCATTCATAGGATCCAAGTTTTCCACTTCCCAACTACTACAAGAGCTCTAGCATTCAATTCTAGACACACCAAAGAGAACAAATCCTCTCCAAATTCCACACAACGCCATACTGACTAGAGAGAGAGATTTGCTTGTGTTCTTTCGAGCTCTTGCGCTTGGATTGCTTCTTTCTTTCTTGATTCTTTCTTGTGATCAAACACTCACTTGTAATTGAGGCAAGAGGCACCAATTGTGTGGTGGCCCTTGCGGGAAGTTTGACTCCCAAGTAATTTGAGAAGAGAAGCTCACTCGGTCCAAGGGACCAATTGAGAGAGGGAAGGGTTGAAAGAGACCTGGCCTTTGTGGCCTCCTCAACGGGGAGTAGGTTTGCAAGAACCGAACCTCGGTAAAACAAATCCGCGTGTCACACTCTTCATTTGCCTGCGATTTGTTTTGCTCCCTCTCTCGCGGACTCGTTTATATTTCTAACGCTAACCCGGCTTGTAGTTGTGATTATTTTTGAGAATTTCAGTTTCGCCCTATTCACCCCCCCTCTAGGCGACTTTCATATTTCTCTGGCCGGGGGTTGGCCCGCCCATACCTGTCCGACGTCCCGACGGATCGGCTCAAGTGCTCCTGTTCCCTCGTCGAGCCTGGCCTACGCCCCGCGGACTTGCTCGAGTTGTGGGTCGTAACCCCCCGCCAGAACGGGGACCACAGCTAGCTCCCGCGGGATGTCGGCGCGAGGCGCCGGCCTAGGAAGATCACCGTCCTCTGGCATGCCGAGATGGTTGCCTTCGGAGGGATCCCCTAGCTCGATGTGGAAACATTCGCGGCTTGGGCCGCAGCCCTCGTTGTCAAGGCTGCGGCTTCCGTCGGAACAGTCGGAGAGGCAGTAGTTACATGCGGTCATGAAGTCCTGCATGGCACTGGGGTTGCCAAGTCCAGAGAAATCCCAACAGATGCTGGGATCGTCATCTTCCTCGGACCTAGAGGGCCCGTAGGTTGAGACGTCCGTCAACCGGTCCCAAGGCGACCGCATACGAAACCCCAGTGGGGTTGCACTCGCCTCAATGAGAGCGCCCGCCAAAGCAAGGTTGCTAGGCGGGTTGAGGCCGAGTCGAAACGACGTAAGATGGGAGTTAGTCAGTACCTTTTGGTCGACGCGGAGCGACGTAGTCACATCGGTGACTGGTTGCGCCGTCATCTCAGGTACAAGGGTGACGTCCTGCAAGCTCTCCGCGAGCGCGCTGGCGTTGTCTTCTTGCTCGGGATCAGCGTGTCGCGGGGGGACGGCGCTTGCCTTCGTCTCGAACGCGAGGTCGACGTCCGGCGTGCCTTCCGTCGGGGCGTCGGGGGCGTCGATTCGCTCGACGACCGACGAAGCGCGGCCTCCCGCTTGGCCTTGGTTGCCCCGCCTCCTCCTCCGTTGGCGGGGGAGAGGACGGAGCGAGCTCGAATGTTGTTCTTCCACCACGCGGGGAAGATGTCGTCGATTCCGCCGCCGGCGGGCGGGTTGTCGGCCGCCATTGTCGTTGTCGCACGGCGGAGGAAGGAGTATCATGTCGTAGCTGCCGTCGAAAGACATGAACTCAAGACTCCCGAAACGGAGCACCGTCCCGGGCCGGAGAGGTTGCTGGAGACTGCCCATCTGGAGCTTGACGGGAAGCTGTTCGTCAGCATGCAGCAGGCCCCTACCTGGCGCGCCAACTGTCAGCGTTTCAAGACCGGGGGGTCCCTAAGCCGACGAGTGAGTGTGCTGCGTGCCCCAGCCCAGATGGGTCGAGCGCTTGGGCGAGCGCGAAGGGGGGAGAGGCGAGGTGGCCGGAGACGGGCGTGAGAGAGGTGGAAGTCCCGCGGCCTTCGTGTTCGTCCCGCGCCCAGGTCGGGTGCGCTTGCAGTAGGGGGGTTACAAGCGTCCACGCGGGTGAGGGAAGCGAGCGGCCCCAAGAGAGCGCCTGTCCCGTCCTCGGTCCCGCGCGGCCAACCTTCTCTAAGAAGGCCCTGGTCCTTCCTTTTATAGTCGTAAGTAGAGGATCCAAGTGTACAATGAGGGGTGTAGCAGAGTGCTACGTGTCTAGCGGAGGGAGAGCTAGCGCCCTAAGTACATGCCAATGTGGCAGCCGGAGAGATCTTGGCACCCTGCTGGCGTGATGTCGTGGATGTCGGAGGAGCAACGGAGCTTGGCGGAAGGACAGCTGTCGGAGCGGTCGAGTCCTTGCTGACGTCCACCTGCTTCCGTAAGAGAGCTGAGAGCCGCCGCCGTCATGGAGCTTGGGAGGCGCCCTCATTGCCTATCTGGCGGAGCTGGTCAGATGGGACACCGGTCTTGTTCTCTGCGGCCCGAGTCGGTTCGGGGCGGAGTGGTGATGGCGCTCCCTGTTGACGTGGCGGGCCCGCGCCCGAGGCCGGGCGACGTGGGGGCTCCTCCGAAGCTGGGGTCGTATTTGTCTTCCGTTGCCGAGGCCGAGTCCGAGCCCCTGGGTCGGGCGAGGCGGAAGTCGTTCGGCAGAGGCCAGGGCGGAGTCCGAGCCCTGGGGTCGGGCGAGGCGGAGTTCGTCGTCTTCCGGGGCCGAGCCCGAGTCCGAGCCCTGGGGTCGGGCGGAGCGGAGTTCGCCGTCTTCCGGGTCTTAGCCCGAGTCCGAGCCCTGGGGTCGGGCGGAGCGGAGTTCGCCGTCTTCCGGGTCTTAGCCCGAGTCCGAGCCCTAGGGTCGGGCGGAGCGGAGTTCGCCGTCTTCCGGGTCTTAGCCCGAGTCCGAGCCCTGGGGTCGGGCGGAGCGGAGTTCGCCGTCTTCCGGGTCTTAGCCCGAGTCCGAGCCCTGGGGTCGGGCGGAGCGGAGTTCGCCGTCTTCCGGGTCTTAGCCCGAGTCCGAGCCCTGGGGTCGGGCGGAGCGGAGTTCCCTATGGCGCCCCTGGCGAGGCCTGACTGTCTGTCAGGCTCACTCTGTCGAGTGGCACCGCAGTCGGAGTGGCGCAGGCGGCGCTGTCCTTCTGTCAGACCGGTCAGTGGAGCAGCGGAGTGACGGCGGTCACTTCGGCTCTGCCGGGGGGCATGCGTCAGGATAGAGGTGTCAGGCCACCTTTGCGTTAAATGCCCCTGCAACTCGGTCGGTCGGTGCGGCGATTTAGTCAGGGTTGCTTCTTAGCGAAGCCAAGGCCTCGGGCGAGCCGGAGATGTGTCCGCCGTTAAAAGGGGGGCCTCGGGCGAGACGGAAGTCCCTCGAGGTCGGCTGCCCGAGGCCGAGGCTAGGCTCGGGTGAAGCGTGATCGAGTCACTCGTATGGACTGATCCCTCACATAATCGCACCCATCAGGCCTCTGCAGCTTTATGCTGATGGGGGTTACCAGCTGAGAATTAGGCGTGTTGAGGGTACCCCTAATTATGGTCCCCGACACATCTTATCATTGAAAAATTTGTGTGAAGTTTCCAAATTTAAAATTCAAATTTTGTAAACGGTCTCGGATGTAGAAACTATTAAAATAAAACTTGTAGATCTCAAAAAGTTATGCAACTTTATAGTTGGTCACATTTTTAAATGAACTCACTTAGTACCTTAAATAATCAAATTACTCTCGATTTGTTATAGTACATGAGAATAAAAACGTAATATAGACATAATTGGTGTAGTAGTGTATTGGTATAGAAGGGTATGCGCGAGAGGGAGGTTGCGAGTTCGAATCTCACCATTCACACAAAACATATAAATTTGATTCAAAATAATAGTGAAAAATGATAGGATTATGGGTAAGGTAATAGGGGTTTAAGAGTAGTTCCTATGATTTAAAAAAAATATTTAGCTGTTTTTTTTTTAAAAATTCGATTCTTAATTTGCCGAGTGCTTTTCGACACTCAGCAAAGTCTTTGCCGAGTGTCCGAAAAAAGTAACCCTTTACCGATAAAGTATTTGCCGAGTGTTACACTCAGCAAAGCCTTTGCCGAGTGTATTAGACACTCGGCAAAGAACGCAATTCCGGTGATGAGGATGGCGATTTTTGCGGCTTGAAAAACGTTTCCCTCTCAACCAAGAATTCCAGCCAACCCACAATCCCAGTAAGAGCTTGTTCGTTTTGGTGATAATCCACATGTATTGGGTGGGATTGAGCCGGTTTAAATACATAACAAGTCAAAATATATCTCAATCCCACCCAATACACTCCATACACATGTAATATCAATAATCGAACAAAGCCTAAGACTTGTTTGAATACTCTCGTACTCTGCTAAATCCACGTGTATTGAGGTAGATTGAGGTGTAACTTAAATTAATTTACATCCTAATCCACCTCGATGCACGTGAATTAAGGTGAATACTAGAGTATCCAAACAAGGTCGCCTAGTGGAAATGATGCAAGCGACCGAGGTGTATATACGTAACTTCGGCATTTTTATGAAGAAATGATTTGAACTCGAGGCCTTCACCGCTATAAAATATTATGTTGTATACACCAGGTAGTTTAGCTTTAAAAGAATCAAGTTAATAGAAAGATACATACAATTCGCTTATATTTCAACCTCTAAAATATGACAAGGCACTAAATTTAACATCATCATCGCCACCAAAACGAATCAAATTTGGCTGGCACTAAGCGCATCCGAGTCTTGTATATATTTGAACCTCTATAATCATTAACTCTATAAAAAGATCTTAAAAGAACTAGATCGACAAATCATCAAAACTGAAGAAATTAAATCACCCTAGGAACATCGATGTCAGCGGAAACGCCGTCAGTCACCAAAAAGCACGTCATCATCGAACCACAGAACATTCGCGCTAGCCGTATGTAAAACTCCAATCAATCATGCATGCACTGATCGATGCACTCACTCATGCGTGATGTTAAGTTCGGGGCAGGTCCCCGCTCCAATAATTGGGAGGCAGCAGGGCTACGTGTGCCCCGGTTCGCTTGTCCTCACAGCACATGCATTCGGAGACGTGGCATGCATCAGAGCCCTGGCCGTTCGCTTGTGACGCTAGGCTTGCGGCGGTCGTCGTTGAAGTTCAGACGCTGGCTCTTTTGCTCCTGTTGATTGACGTGTTCGGCTTCGATTCCGCTTGATCAGTTTCCACGCGCGCGCATTCATCGGGGAAGCAAGGTATTGAATCTTTCTTTTTTTTAGTTTAACTAAAATATTTAAAAAAGTATCAGTATTTGTATCTCTCTTCCCAGCTGAGGGTGTCGCGTTCCCCAGCATTGTTATCCTTAGGCGAAAGGCTGGTCCATCTGAGATTCGCGACGGTGTCATCCCGACATCACTTTCCTTCCTGAAGGCGTCGCATTGAAGTTTGTCTCGGACTTAGGCTTCGTCTTCTATAGTTGCTTTCGCCGCTAGGTGTCTGGTATGCGGGTGAAGGTAGGGCTTTGCATTGTGAAATCGAAGTTGTTGCATCAGGGGTTGTAGCTCGGCAACGATGACACCTGTAGAGACCCTTCTTCGTGGGTTGGATTGTTTCGGAGGTTCGGGCATCTGACAGGCAAGGGCGGAGCCAAGGGGGGGGGCAGCAGGGGCCATGGCCCCGCCCAAGGCTGCGGCACACACACATATACTTTAAATTTTGTGTAGTCTAAATATATATAATTTAGATTTTGTGCAGCATAATTAATCAAAGATATAATATAGTAGTTGCTAATATATGATCCATAACTCTGTTGTAGTATGTCAACCAAAGTTTAAAAAACATAATATAAGATAAAATACTCGTTAAATGACCAATCGATGATATGAGACGTCAAAGCTAATTCGTTTGCAGACGTTGATATCTAAACCTCACCCCTTTATGATCCATCTTATTATCTGGCTGGACAGCTATCGATTGTCGCCGATTATTTGACTTGCCACTTCTATAGCCCCACAACCAAAGTCCAGAGAAGGTGATCACGCGAAACAACAGAATGAGCGCCAACAACATCAATCACCGGAACCACATGTCGCAACCGGGACATCCGCATAGACTACAAAACTGGATCCAAATATGGTTAACTTTATTATTTTGGTATTGTTACCACGACAACTTTAGTTCAATATATCAATTAGCTAAAAAATGGATTCATGGACTAAGATAATTTATAAAGAACTAGAATTCTTATTCAATATCGAGTGCTTAAGATTTATAACATTATACAATATTTTTTCACCATATAGTATTGATGAATTCGTCGGTCCCTCTTATATTGTAATCCTGGCTCCGCCCCTGCTGACAGGGGCAGCAAGAAGGTTCAAGCTCATTGCTAAAGAATCGGAGTTATCTCGTGTGGGGTGTGCTGAGGCTTGGCAACGTCGGAGCACCGCGATCTTCCTTCTTCTGTGCCAGTGTTTGGTTGTAGGCGTCGTCGAGTTTTCTTTGGCCATGTGCGGCTCGTCTTGCGTAGTCGGGGCTGCTTGTCCCTTGGGTCGAGCTCGGCAACGATAACTCTGGATGAGTTGGGGGGGTTCTGTTGTCTGGGCTGTTTTGTGCATTATGTAGGTGGTGAGTGTTGTGCCGTGTTGATGTCACAATCCAACTGGCGGGTTGAGTTTGTATGGTGTTGACGTGTTGATGTTCTAATCCAACCGTATGTTGTTTATTATTTTATTATTTTGTCTGGTCTGGATCTTTTTCCTTTATTAATATAAAGTATGATTTAAAAGTGAAATAATATTCGTTATATATCATAGATATACCTTCTTATAAACCAAAACATAAAAAATGATTTTTTTTATTACAAGCAGTGAGATGTGTTCTCACTGTTTTAGAGTTGAGGGGACGAGGTGCATAATATCACGCATTTTGTGTACAGGTGGGTGGAGAGATAAACTCGACTTGGTGATGATAAGAGGAGGGCATGATTGAGTGCAGCGTCAGCGTGCGTTATCGGACAGTGCATGCTTGTGTGATATTTATGCATACTCTGGCTGAGACTGATACTCTTTCCGTGAGGTGTCAAGTCTGATCTACAACAAAGTTGCAATAATGATGATTAGTTTCTGTTCTGAAATAATAATTGCTCCAGTTTCATGCTGTCAATCCAGCGACCTGCATATACCGGGAGAGGGAGGGAGTCAACGCCCATCTGTATATCCTGGCTGTCTCTGAACATGTTTACTTGACGTTGACGTGTTCGCTTCTTCGTTTTTTTTTTCTTAAAGTAAAGCAACCGCCTGTCGAGTACAGTTCCCGTTACCGTATCTCTTCATGGTTCGGTATTTTTAGCCTCCTTCGCAGGCAAGCAATTAGCCTGTGTACCGCGTATTTCCAGCACATAGCTAGCTAGCTGGTATTTCCGTAATCTTACGAAAGCGATTAGTAGCTTAATTACTACTCCTATACATTTGTAATCGATGTAAATTATGATGATTACTCATGAAACTCCTACTGTTACCTCTAAAGATCCTCTCACGGGAACAGACGGGAAAACGAGCCTGTTGAGCACTGAAAAGAGCTGAGGCCGGATGGTCCGCAACCCGAACGGTCCGTGTTGGTGGCGTGGACGGTCTATGCGTGCGCAGAGTCAGTTAGGGTTCCTAGTTTCTCGCGGGATTTGTTACCTAAAACCGCGGGATTAACTCGGAAAACAGTTTAAAGCGGATCCAGACCTCCCTTTATATAGATGAAGGGCTACGGCCGATTGAACCCCCAACAATCGATCAAATCAAGTCTATTTCTCGTTTTTACCTTATGCATTAGGAGTAGTTCTAGTTTAGCCCTAGTTTAGTTTATTACAATCCTCAAATTCTCTGCTTCTCTTCGACTCTACGTCGATTAGAGGAGTCTAGGTCGACCTACCGAGCCTAGACAACACCTAGGATTAAGAAACGTGGAACCCTAACTGGTTCCACACACGCGCGGACCGTCCGGCCTCGGGGCCGGACCGTCCACATGTCACTTTGGGTGCCCAACATATGCCCCCTGCCTTTTGGAGGAGCTGAGCGAACCAAAAGCAACTAACTCGATGTAATCACATCGATATTCTTAAGCATCTTGCCACATACTAGGATGGCACTGCTTGAGGAAACGCCCGCTCAATGCCTTGGGCAAAACTTTGCCTTGTAATGTTTGCAATAAGTATGCATCACCGGACATCACATGTGCTACCTTGTAAGGGCCTTCCCAACTTAGCGACCACTTTCCAAACTTCTGGTCTTTGCTCCTTAGAGGCAAGATGGTCTTCCACACTAGATCCCCTACTTGGAACGATTTAGCCTTGACCTTCTTGTTGTAAGCTTTGGCAACCATGATCTTATCCTTTTCTATTTCTCCTAATGTTGTCATTCTCTTGTCGGTCACTGTCGGGGACCGTAATTAGGGGTACCCCCAATGCTCCTTAATCCGGCTGGAAAACATCTTCAGAACAAACCATAAACGACTGATAAAGCGCAGGCCTCGTCTAACAAGGGACGCGACCTCATCCGAGCCCAGCCTCGGGCAAGGACGGTAGTCCCGGACGGATTCACGCCTCGACCGAGGGTCCCCTCAGTCAGCAGACGCACCCTCGGCTCGCCCGAAGCCCAGCTCGGGCAGACTTTGTCGTGCAGCGACCTCGCCCAAATCGCCTTACCAACCGACCGTATCACATGCACATTTAATACGGGGATCGCCTGACACCTTATCCTGACACGCGCGCCACAGTCGGCAAGGTCGAAGTGACCGCAGTCACTTCACCCCTTTACTGACTGTTCTGACAGGAAAACAGCACTGTTCACCCCGCTCCGGCAACTGTGCCAGCCACCAGGGAAAGACTAACAACAGTCACGGCCTTTCCCGAGTTCGGCCTCGAGCGCAACAGAGAGCTCCGCCTCGCCCGACCCCAGGCCTCGGCTTCAGCTTCGGCCTCGGGAGAAGGACTCTGCCTCGCCCGACCTCATCCTTGGCCTCGGAGGAGTCGCCGCCTCACCCGACCTCGGCCTCGGACCGACTATGCTACAGGGGATACATCATTACCCTACTCCTAGCTAGCTACCTCAGGCTATGAAGGAACAAGACCGGTGTCCCATCTAAGGTTACTCCGGTAACAGGTAATGATGGTTCCCCGCGTGCGCCCATGACGTCGGATTACTCCCAACCTCCTACGGAAGCAGGGGAACGTCAGCAGCATCCATGCCGCACCGCCAGCTATGCTTCTATAGGACTCAAGGCACTTCTCCGACGGCCACGTTAGTACATGTACAGGGCTCAAGGCAATTCTCCGCCAGCCACGTTAGCTCATAGCAACACCCCCATTGTACAGCTGGGCATCTCCTTGTATCTATAAAAGGGGATGTCCAGGGCCTTCCAACGAGGGAGGAGGGAGAAACGTACGAACGTGCGACGTACGAACGAGCGAAGGCAGGCGAGCAGAGGCAGGCAGAGTAGGAGAGACGCGGTAGAGGCAGGCTCAGACAGCTCACCTCAAGGCCGAATCCTCTCTTTCTCTCTCTCTCGCTCTCGCTCCCTCGCAACGCTTGTAACCCCTACTACGAGCACCCCGTTGCAAGATAACATAAGCCTCATTCCCCTCTTGTGTTCCATCTTGCATCAACCCATCTGGGCAGGGACACGCAACAACAAATTCACTAGTTGGTTGAGGGTCCTCGTGGGTCCAAAACACCGACAGTTGGCGCGCCAGGTAGGGGCTCGCTGCGTGTTAACGAATACTTTCCCATTGAGTTCCAGATGGGTAGCCTTCAGCAGCCTCTTCAGCCTGGGACAGTGCTCCACTTCGGAAGTCTCGAGTTCATGTCCCTCGACGGCGGCTATGACATGGTACTGCTCTCCTCGCAGCACGACAATGACGACGGTCGTTGGCTCGCCCGGCGGAGACGTGAGAGCACCTAGAGGGGGTGAATAGGTGATCCTATAAAAACTTGAAACTTAAAGCCACAAACTTGATTAAGTGTTAGAGCAATAAAGCCAAGTGGCTAGAGAGAAATTTTTGCTAAACACGATAACCACAAAGAAATCAACACAGAGAGGCACAGTGGTTTATCCCGTGGTTCGGCCAAGTCCAACACTTGCCTACTCCATGTTGTGACGTCCCAACGGACGAGGGTTGCACTCAACCCCTTCCAAGCGGTCCAAAGACCCACTTAAATACCACGGTGTTTTGCTTTCGTTTACTATCTCCCGTTTGCGAGGAATCTCCAAAATTGGAGTCTCTCGCCCTTACAAATGATGATCACAAAGAAACACGGAAGTAAGGGAGGGAGAGCAACGCACACAAGACACAAAATCAGAGCACAAACACGCACACCAGTCACAACTTGAGCTCGCAACACAACTCGAAGAGTTCTCTACTCAAATGGAGCTCTAGTTGCTATCACAAAGAATCAAATGCGCAGAAATGGAGTCTTGGTGCTTAGAGTTGATCAAAGAATGCTTGGTGTGCTCCTCCATGCGCCTAGGGGACCCTTTTATAGCCCCAAGGCAGCTAGGAGCCGTTGGAAGCAATCCAGGAAGGCAAATCTTGCCTTCTATCGGGTGGCGCACCGGACAGTCCGGTGCACCACCAGACACTGTCCGGTGCGGATTGCTTTCCTAATCTGGCGTAGCCGACCATTGAAGATTTGGAGCCGTTGGCGCACCGAACACTGTCCGGTGCACACCAGACAGTCTGGTGCCCCCATTCGACCGTTGGCTCGGCCACGTGTCACGTGCGGATTGCGAGGCCGACCGTTGGCGCGCCCGACCGTTGGCTCACCGGACAGTCCGGTGCATCACCGGACAGTCCGGTGAATTTTAGCCGTACGCTTGTTGACTTCTTCCCGAGAGCGGCGACTTCGCCGCAGACGACTCACCGGACAGTTCGGTACACTACCGGACAGTCCGGTGATTTATAGCTGTATGCCGTCGTCGAGACCCGAGAGCAAGCTGTTCATCGGAACTGGTCCTGGCACACCGGACACTGTCCGGTGCGCCCAGACTGAGCAGCCTTTGGCTGAACATAGCCAACTAATCTCCAAAGTGATTTCTCCTGTTTCTAGCACTTAGACACAACACATTAGTCTTCAAAACAATGGACTAAGACTAGAAACATACCTTTAATCTTGATTTGCACTTCTTGAGTCTTTGGCACAAATATCACTCAAGGCATTTGTGTGTAGCACTTAATCACCAAAATCTTATAGAAATGGCCCAAGGGCACATTTCCCTTTCAAGACGAACCCGACGACGACGACATCTCCACGTGGCGGAAGAGGAACACCTGGGTCAACCCCGCCACCCTCCTCGCCGGAGGAGACGGAGACGGGGCAACCGTGGCCAGGCAGGAGGCGGCACCTTATCGGCTGTCGATCCAGAGCGAGTCGACGACGCCGGCACCCCTACGGGGGACATGTCGGGTGTTGTCCTCATACCTGAGACAACGACGGGTGTCGCTTCCCCGCAACGTGCCAACCCCAAGTGGACTGATGACGCCAGCACCCTCGCGAAGGACTTGCTGGGCGTTAGCCTCGTACCTGAGATAACGGTGCAGTCTGTCCCCGACGCGACTTCACCACCGTCCATCGACCAAAAGGTACCGTCCATTTTCCACCCTGTCCCTTTTAGATTCAGCTTTGACCCACCAAGCGACCCCGCTTCAGTGAGCGCGTTCGTGAGGGCATATCCTGACCTTCCGGGGTACCATATGTGGTCAACTTGGGACTGACTGACGGCCGTATCAACCTTCGGACCCGTGGGTTCCGAGGAAGAGGATGACCCCGACGTCAGTTGGGATTTCTCCGGACCCCGTGATCCCAGTGCCATGCGCGACTTCATGTCCGCATATGACCACTGCCTCTCCGACTTCTCTGATGATGGTCATAGCCTTGACGACGGGGGTTGCGACCCAACTCGCGAGTGCTACCACATCGATCAGGAAGATCACGACGGAGAAAACCACCTTGGTATGCCAGGAAGTGACGACGCCCTTGCACCTGCGCCTCGCGTTGAGATCCCGCGGGAGCTAGCTGTGGTCCAAGTCCCTGCGGGGGGTCAGGACACACAGCTTGAGCAACTCCACGAGATGCAGGCCAAGCTCGACGAAGAAGCGGGGCGACTCGTGCAGCTCCGACAAAACATCAAGCAGGAGTGGGCAGGCCGGGCACTCGCCGGAGGAGCGCGTCATCGGGCCTGGGATGTCCAGCGTCGTATCGCTGATGACGCCAGGGCAGGGCTGCCCCCGGTCTTCAGTGAGGCCAGCCAGAACCTAGCTGCAGCGGTGATGCTACTTTGAACAATGCCGGAGCCGTCCACCACCGAGGGGCGGCGTATCCAGGGCGAGCTCAAGGGCCTCCTGGAAGACGCCGCTGTCCGACAAGCCGAGAGCTCTGCCTCCCGGAGGCGAGGAGAACCCTCGGAGCATCGCGCAACGCCCTCCCGATGCATGCAGGAGGCCTCGGTCCACACCGAGCGCACACGAGACGGGACGCCTGCGGCCCCGGATCGCCTCGGCGACAATCAGCGCCACCGCGATCGTCGAGCCCGCCTCGAGGAAAAGATGCGCCGAGGCTACCACCCCAGGCGCGGGGGACGCTACAACAGTGAGGAGGATCGAAGTCCCTCGCTCGAGCCACTAGGTCCGCGAGTCTTCAGCCGGGCCATACAACGAGCGCCGTTCTCGGCCCGGTTCCGAGCCCCGACCACCATCACCAAGTACTCAGGGGAGACAAGGCCGGAGTTGTGGCTTGCGGATTACCGGCTGGCATGCCAGTTGGGAGGGATGGACGATGACAACCTCATCATCCGCAACCTCCCCCTTTTCCTCTCCGACGCTGCCCGGGCCTGGCTGGAGCATCTGCCTCCTGCGCAGATCTACGACTGGGAGGACCTAGTCAAGGCCTTCTGAAAGGGAATTAGGCTTACACCTATTTCCTAAACTAATTTTGATGGTTGAATTGCCCAACACAAATAATTGGACTAACTAGTTTGCCCAAGTTTATAAGTTCTACAGGTACCAAAGGTTCACAATAAGCCAATAAAAAGATCAAGAGAAAGGGTTCAAACAAAGGAGCAAAGGGACAACCGAAGGTACCCTGGTCTGGCGCACCGGACTGTCCGGTGCACCAGGATTCTCCACGCGCTGAACTCCTCACCTTCGGGAAAACGCAGAGTCGCTCCGCTATAATTCATCGGACTGTCTGGTGTACACCGGACAGTGTCCGGTGCTCCAGGAATGAAGCGACTCTGAACTCGCCAGCTTCGGGAATTCGCTCCGCTATAATTCACCGGACATGTCCGGTGTACACCGGACTGTCCGGTGTAACTGCGGAGCAACGGCTACTTCGGCGCCAACGGTCACCTGCAGTGCATTAAATGCGTGCCAGAGCGCGCAGAAGTCAGGCACGCGCGAAGAGGTGCACCGGACACTCTACAGTACATGTCCGGTGCGCCACCGGACATCTAGGCGGGCCCAGCAGTCAGAGCTCCAACGGTCGGAACCCTAACGTTTGGGTGACGTGGCTGGCGCACCAGACATGTCCGGTGTGCACCGGACTGTCCGGTGCACCATGCGACAGCCTCCACCCAAACGGCTAGTTTGGTGGTTGGGGCTATAAATACCCCCAACCACCCCACATTCAAGTCATCCAAGTTTTCACACTTCAACACCTTACAAGAGCTCTAGCATTCAATTCTAGACACACCCAAGTGATCAAATCCTCTCCAATTCCACACAAGGCTTTAGTGATTAGCGAGAGAGATTTGTTGTGTTCTTTTGAGCTCTTGCGCTTGGATTGCTTCTTTCTTTCTCACTTGTTCTTGTGATCAAAACTCCATTGTAGCCGAGGCAAGAGACATCAATTGTGTGGTGGTCCTTGCGAGGAAGTTTTGTTCCCGGTTTGATTTGAGAAGAGAAGCTCACTCGGTCTGAGGGACCGTTTGAGAGAGGGAAAGGGTTGAAAGAGACCCGGTCTTTGTGACCACCTCAACGGGGAGTAGGTTTGCAAGAACTGAACCTCGGTAAAACAAATCCGCGTGTCACACTCTTCATTCGCTTGCGATTTGTTTTGCCCCCTCTCTCTCGGACTCTTTATTATTTCTAACGCTAACCCGGCTCGTAGTTGTGATTATATTTGTAAATTTCAGTTTCGCCCTATTCACCCCCCCTCTAGGCGACTTTCAATTGGTATCAGAGGCCGGTGCTTCATTAGAGCCTAACCGCTCGAAGTGATGTCGGGAGATCACGCCAAGAAGGAGATGGAGACTGGCGACAAGCCCACTACAAGCCACGGGTCGACTTCATCGGAAGAGTCCCGCAACAAGAGGAAGGAGAAGAAGAACTCCTCCAACAAAGGGAAGGGGAAGGAGAAGAAATCCTCTTCCCACAAGTCGCATCGGAGAGGCGACAAGCATAAGAGGATGAGGAAAGTGGTCTACTACGAGACCGACACTTCATCAACGTCGACCTCCGGCTCCGACGCGCCGTCCGTCACTTCTAAGCGCCAAGAGCGCAAGAAGTATAGTAAGATCCCCCTACGCTACCCTCGCACTCCTAAACATACACCTTTACTTTCCGTCCCATTAGGCAAACCACCAACATTTGATGGTGAAGATTATGCTAGGTGGAGTGATATGATGCGATATCACCTAACCTCACTCCACAAAAGTATATGGGATGTTGTTGAGTTTGGTGTACAGGTACCATCCGTAGGGGATGAAGATTATGATGAGGACGAAGTGGCCCAAATCGAGCACTTCAACTCCCAAGCCACCACTATACTCCTCACCTCTCTAAGTCGAGAGGAGTATAACAAGGTGCAAGGGTTGAAGAGCTCCAAGGAGATTTGGGACGTGCTAAAGACCGCGCACGAAGGAGATGAGGTGACCAAGATCACCAAACGGGAAACGATCGAGGGGAGCTCGGTCGCTTCCGTCTTCGCCAAGGGGAGGAGCCACAAGACATGTACAACCGGCTCAAAACCTTGGTGAACCAAGTGCGCAACCTCGGGAGCAAAAAATGGGATGACCACGAAGTGGTTAAGGTTATTCTAAGATCACTTGTTTTCCTTAACCCTACTCAAGTTCAATTAATTCGTGGCAATCCTAGATATACTCAAATGACCCCTGAGGAAGTTATAGGTAATTTTGTGAGCTTTGAGTTGATGATCAAAGGCTCAAAGAAGATCAACGAGCTTGACGGTCCCTCCACGTCCGAAGCACAACCGGTCGCATTCAAGGCGACGGAAGAAAAGAAGGAGGAATCTACTCCAAGTCGAACACCCATCGATGCCTCCAAGCTCGACAACGAGGAGATGGCGCTCATCATCAAGAGCTTCCGTCAAATCCTCAAGCAAAGGAGGGGGAAAGATTACAAACCCCGCTCCAAGAGAGTTTGCTACAAGTGTGGTAAGCCCGGTCATTTTATTGCTAAATGTCCATTATCAAGTGATAGTGACAGGGACAACGACAAGAAGGGGAGAAGAAAGGAGAAGAAGAGATATCACAAGAAGAAGGGCGGCGATGCCCATGTGTGCCGCGAGTGGGACTCCGACGAGAGCTCCACCGACTCCTCCTCCGACGAGGACGCCGCCAACATCGCCATCACCAAGGGTCTTCTCTTCCCCAACGTCGGCCACAAATGCCTCATGGCCAAGGATGGCAAAAGGAAGAAGGTAAAATCAAGATCGTCCACCAAATATGAAACATCTAGCGATGAGGATAATGCTAGTAATGAGGAGGATAACTTGCGTATTCTTTTTGCCGACCTAAACATGCAACAAAAGGAAAAACTAAATGAGCTAATTAGTGCCATCCATGAAAAGGATGATCTCTTGGACTCCCAAGAGGACTTCCTAATCAAGGAAAATAAAAAGCATGTTAAGGTTAAGAACGCTTATGCTCTAGAAGTGGAAAAATGTGAGAAATTATCTAGTGAGCTAAGCACATGCCATGACACTATTGCCAACCTTAGAAATGAAAATGCCAAATTAATTACTAAGGTTGATTCTCATGTTTGTGATGTTTCAATTCCCAATCTTAGAAACGATAATGATGATTTGCTTGCTAAGATTGAAGAATTAAACACCTCTCTTGCTAGCCTTAGGATTGAAAATGAAAAATTAATTGCTAAGGCTAAAGAATTAGATGTTTGCAATGTTACAATTTCCAATCTTAGAGATAACAATGATATTTTGCGTGCTAAGATTGTTGAACTTAATTCTTGCAAACCCTCTACATCTACCATTGAGCACGTTTCCATTTGTACTAGATGTAGAGATATTGATGTTGATGCTATTCATGATCACATGGCTTTAATTAAACAACAAAATGATCATATAGTAATATTAGATGCTAAAATTGCCGAGCATAACTTAGAGAATTAAAAATTTAAATTTGCTAGAAGTATGCTCTATAGTGGGAGACGCCCTGGCATCAAGGATGGCATTGGCTTCCAAAGGGGAGACAATGTCAAACTTAGTGCCCCTCCTAAAAGATTGTCTAATTTTGTTAAGGGCAAGGCTCCCATGCCTCAGGATAACGAGGGTTACATTTTGTACCCTGCCGGTTATCCCGAGAGCAAAATTAGGAGAATTCATTCTAGGAAGTCTCACTCTTGCCCTAATCATGCTTTTATGTATAAGGGTGAGACATCTAGCTCTAGGCAACCAACCCGTGCTAAGTTGCCTAAAAAGAAAACTCCTAATGCATCAAATGATCATAGCATTTCATTCAAAAATTTTGATGCTTCATATGTGCTTACTAACAAATCCGGCAAGGTAGTTGCCAAGTTTGTTGGGGGCAAACACAAGGGATCCAAGACTTGTGTTTGGGTACCCAAAGTTCTTGTTTCTAATGCCAAAGGACCCAAAACCGTTTGGGTACCTAAAGTCAAGAACTAAAATTGTTTTGTAGGTTTATGCATCCGGGGGCTCAAGTTGGATCATCGATAGCGGGTGCACAAACCACATGACAGGGGAGAAGAAGATGTTCTCCTCCTACGAGAAAAACCAAGATCCCCAACGAGCTATCACATTCGAGGATGGAAACCAAGGTTTGGTCAAAGGTTTGGGTAAAATTGCTATATCTCCTGACCATTCCATTTCCAATGTTTTTCTTGTCGATTCATTAGATTACAATTTGCTTTCCGTTTCCCAATTATGTCAAATGGGCTACAACTGTCTATTTACTGATGTAGGTGTTACTGTCTTTAGAAGAAGTGATGATTCAATAGCATTTAAGGGAGTGTTAGAGGGTCAGCTATACTTGGTAGATTTTGATAGAACTGAACTCGACACTTGCTTAATTGCTAAGACTAACATGGGTTGGCTCTGGCACCGCCGACTAGCCCATGTTGGAATGAAGAATCTTCATAAGCTTCTAAAGGGAGAGCACATTTTAGGACTAACAGATGTTCATTTTGAGAAAGACGGGATTTGTAGCGCATGCCAAGCCGGGAAGCAAGTTGGTGTTCATCATCCACACAAGAACATCATGACAACTGACAGGCCACTGGAGCTCCTACACATGGATCTATTTGGCCCGATCGCTTACATAAGCATCGGTGGGAGTAAGTACTGTCTAGTTATTGTGGATGATTATTCTCGCTTCACTTGGGTGTTCTTTTTGCAGGAAAAATCACAAACCCAAGAGACCTTAAAAGGATTCTTGAGACGAGCTCAAAATGAGTTCGGCCTAAGGATCAAGAAAATTAGAAGCGACAATGGGACGGAGTTCAAGAATTCACAAATTGAAGGCTTCCTTGAGGAGGAGGGCATCAAGCATGAGTTCTCCTCTCCCTACACGCCACAACAAAATGGTGTAGTGGAGAGGAAGAATCGAACTCTATTGGACATGGCAAGAACCATGCTTGATGAGTACAAGACACCAGATCGGTTTTGGGCCGAGGCAGTCAACACCGCCTGCTACGCCATCAACCGGTTATATCTACACCGAATCCTCAAGAAGACATCCTATGAACTCCTAACCGGTAAAAAGCCCAATATTTCATATTTTAGAGTTTTTGGGAGCAAATGCTTTATTCTTGTTAAAAGAGGTAGAAAATCTAAATTTGCTCCTAAAACTGTAGAGGGCTTTTTACTAGGATATGACTCAAACACAAGGGCATATAGAGTCTTTAACAAGTCCTCAGGACTTGTTGAAGTTTCTTGTGACGTTGTGTTTGATGAAACTAACGGCTCTCAAGTAGAGCAAGTTGATCTTGATGAGATAGGTGATGAAGAGGCTCCATGCATCGCGCTAAGGAACATGTCCATTGGGGATGTGTGTCCTAAGGAATCCGAGGAGCCTCCAAATGCACAAGATCAACCATCCTCCTCCACGCAAACATCTCCACCAACTCAAAATGAGGACGAGGCTCAAGTTGATGAAGGAGAAGATCAAAGAGATGAGCCACCTCAAGATGACAGCAATAATCAAGGGGGAGATGCAAATGATCAAGACAAGGAGGATGAAGAGCCAAGGCCACCACACCCAAGAGTCCACCAAGCAATCCAACGAGATCACCCCGTCGACACCATCCTCGGCGACATTCATAAGGGGGTAACCACTAGATCTCGTGTTGCATATTTTTGTGAACATTACTCTTTTGTTTCCTCTATTGAGCCACACAGGGTAGAGGAAGCACTCCAAGATTCGGATTGGGTAATGGCGATGCAAGAGGAGCTCAACAACTTCACTAGGAACGAGGTATGGCATTTGGTTCCACGTCCTAATCAAAATATTGTAGGAACCAAGTGGGTCTTCCGCAACAAGCAAGACGAGCATGGTGTGGTGACAAGGAACAAAGCTCGACTCGTGGCCAAGGGGTATTCACAAGTCGAAGGTTTGGATTTCGGTGAAACCTATGCACCCGTAGCTAGGCTTGAGTCAATTCGTATATTATTGGCCTATGCTACTTACCATGGCTTCAAGCTTTACCAAATGGACGTGAAGAGTGCCTTCCTCAATGGACCAATCAAGGAAGAGGTCTATGTTGAGCAACCTCCCGGCTTTGAAGACAGTGAGTACCCTAACCATGTCTATAGGCTCTCTAAGGCGCTTTATGGGCTCAAGCAAGCCCCAAGAGCTTGGTATGAATGCCTTAGAGATTTCCTTATTGCTAATGGCTTCAAAGTCGGCAAGGCCGATCCTACTTTATTTACTAAAACTCTTGACAATGATTTGTTTGTATGCCAAATTTATGTTGATGATATTATATTTGGGTCTACTAACGAATCTACATGTGAGGAATTTAGTAGGATCATGACACAGAAATTCAAGATGTCTATGATGGGGGAGTTGAAGTATTTTCTAGGATTCCAAGTCAAGCAACTCCAAGAAGGCACCTTCATTAGCCAAACGAAGTATACTCAAGACATTCTAACCATGTTTGGAATGAAGGATGCCAAGCCTATCAAGACACCCATGGGAACCAATGGGCATCTCGACCTCGACACGGGAGGTAAGTCCGTGGATCAAAAGGTATACCGGTCGATGATTGGTTCATTACTTTATTTATGTGCATCTCGACCGGATATTATGCTTTCCGTATGCATGTGTGCAAGATTCCAAGCCGACCCTAAGGAATCTCACCTTACGGCCGTAAAACGAATCTTGAGATATTTGGCTTATTCTCCTAAGTTTGGGCTTTGGTACCCTCGGGGATCCACATTTGATTTGATTGGTTATTCGGATGCCGATTGGGCGGGGTGTAAGATTAATAGAAAGAGCACATCGGGGACTTGCCAGTTCTTGGGAAGATCCTTGGTGTCTTGGGCTTCAAAGAAGCAAACTTCGGTCGCTCTTTCTACCGCTCTAGCCGATTATATTGTCGTGGGCCATTGTTGCGCGCAATTACTTTGGATGAGGCAAACCCTGCGGGACTATGGTTACAAACTAACCAAAGTTCCTCTTCTATGTGATAATGAGAGTGCAATCCGCATGGCGGATAATCCTGTTGAGCATAGCCGCACTAAACACATAGCCATTCGGTATCATTTTCTTAGGGATCACCAACAAAAGGGGGATATCGAGATTGCATACATTAATACTAAAGATCAATTAGCCGATATCTTTACCAAGCCACTAGATGAACAAACCTTTACCAAACTTAGGCATGAGCTCAATATTCTTGATTCTAGGAATTTCTTTTGCTAATTTGCACACATAGCTCATAGGTATACCTTTGATCATGTCTCTTTTATATATGCTATGACTAATGTGTTTTTAAGTGTATTTCAAACCAAGTCATAGGTATATTGAAAGGGAATTGGAGTCTTCGGCGAAGACAAGGCTTCCACTCCACTCTATCACCCATCCTTCGTCGTCGCTCCAAGCAATTCTTCGTCTTTGGTATAATCTCCACTCATATGTTTTATTTACCAAAGGGGAGAAAGTAGTTAGTAAAGGGCCAATATTTCATTCCAAGTATCCGTTTTTGGCGATTCATGCCAAAGGGGGAGAAAGTATTGGCCCAAAGCAAAAGGACCGCACCACCACCCTAATTTTAAAATGATTTTCAATTGATAAATTTCAAATTAGTATCTCTTTGTGCTCTAAAGGGGGAGAAAATAATATTTTCAAAAATTGATATCTTAAAACCCTCTTGAACACTAAGAGGAGAATTTATTTGAGAGGGGGTTTTGTTTTAGTCAAAGGAAAAGCATTTTAAGACAAAGGGAGAAAATTTATAATCTTGAAAATGCTTCTCAAAGTCTTATTCATTTACCTTTGACTATCTTGCAAAAGGACTTTGAAAAGAATTTACAAAAGAATTTGCAAAAAACAAAACTTGTGGTGCAAGCGTGGTCCAAAATGTTAAAAATAAAGAAACAATCCATGCATATCTAGTAAGTAATATTTATTGGCTCAATTCTAAGTAACCTTTGCACTTGCATAATGCAAACTAGTTCAAATTCTGCACTTCTATATTTGCTTTGGTTTGTGTTGGCATCAATCACCAAAAAGGGGGAGATTGAAAGGGAATTAGGCTTACACCTATTTCCTAAACTAATTTTGATGGTTGAATTGCCCAACACAAATAATTGGACTAACTAGTTTGCCCAAGTTTATAAGTTCTAAAGGTACCAAAGGTTCACAATAAGCCAATAAAAAGATCAAGAGAAAGGGTTCAAACAAAGGAGCAAAGGGACAACCGAAGGTACCCTGGTCTGGCGCACCGGACTGTCCGGTGCACCACCGGACATGTCCGGTGCACCAGGATTCTCCACGCGCTGAACTCCTCACCTTCGGGAAAACGCAGAGTCGCTCCGCTATAATTCACCGGACTGTCCGGTGTACACCGGATAGTGTCCGGTGCTCTAGGAATGAAGCGACTCTGAACTCGCCAGCTTCGGGAATTCGCTCCGCTATAATTCACCGGACATGTCCGGTGTACACCGGACTGTCCGGTGTAACTGCGGAGCAACGGCTACTTCGGCGCCAACGGTCACCTGCAGTGCATTAAATGCGCGCCAGAGCGCGCAGAAGTCAGGCACGCGCGAAGAGGCGCACCGGACACTCTACAGTACATGTCCGGTGCACCACCAGACATCCAGGCGGGCCCAGCAGTCAGAGCTCCAACGGTCGGAACCCTAACGTTCGGGTGACGTGGCTGGCGCACCGGACATGTCCGGTGTGCACCGGACTGTCCGGTGCACCATGCGACAGACAGCCTCCACCCAAACGGCTAGTTTGGTGGTTGGGGCTATAAATACCCCCAACCACCCCACATTCAAGTCATCCAAGTTTTCACACTTCAACACCTTACAAGAGCTCTAGCATTCAA
Organism: Zea mays; assembly: GCF_902167145.1. NCBI lineage: Eukaryota > Viridiplantae > Streptophyta > Magnoliopsida > Poales > Poaceae > Zea > Zea mays. Next base: position 19,520,286 of record NC_050102.1, read on the forward strand.
TTCTAGACACACCCAAGTGATCAAATCCTCTCCAATTCCACACAAGGCTTTAGTGATTAGCGAGAGAGATTTGTTGTGTTCTTTTGAGCTCTTGCACTTGGATTGCTTCTTTCTTTCTCACTTGTTCTTGTGATCAAAACTCCATTGTAACCGAGGCAAGAGACACCAATTGTGTGGTGGTCCTTGCGGGGAAGTTTTGTTCCCGGTTTGATTTGAGAAGAGAAGCTCACTCGGTCTGAGGGACCGTTTGAGAGAGGGAAAGGGTTGAAAGAGACCCGGTCTTTGTGACCACCTCAACGGGGAGTAGGTTTGCAAGAACCGAACCTCGGTAAAACAAATCCGCGTGTCACACTCTTCATTCGCTTGCGATTTGTTTTGCCCCCTCTCTCTCGGACTCTTTATTATTTCTAACGCTAACCCGGCTCGTAGTTGTGATTATATTTGTAAATTTCAGTTTTGCCCTATTCACCCCCCCTCTAGGCGACTTTCACCTTCGCGGGAAATTTCCAAGGTACATATGTGCGCCCTAGGAACTCATGGGATCTCCAAAGTTGCCGCCAGCAGCCAGGGGAATCCCTGCGAGAGTACATCCGGCGATTTTCGAAGCAGAGCCCTGAGCTTCCCAACATCACCGACTCGGACGTCATCGGGGCATTCCTCGCTGGCACCACTTGCCGAGACCTGGTGAGCAAACTGGGACGCAAGACTCCCACCAAGGCGAGCGAGTTGATGGACATCGCCACCAAGTTCGCCTCTGGACAGGAGGTGGTCGAAGCCATCTTCCAGGAGGACAAGCAGCCTCAGGGAAGACAGAAGGAAGACGCCCCCGAGGCGACCGTCCAGCGTGGCACGAAGAAGAAGGCCAAGAAGAAGGCGCAAGCAAAGCACGATGTCGTTGGCGTGGATCTCGTCACTGCTGCCGAGCATAGGAACCCTCGGAAGCCTCCCGGAGGGGGCAACGCGTTCGACAAGATGCTCAAGGAGTCGTGCCCCTATCATAGGGGTCCCGTCAAGCACACCCTTGAGGAGTGCGACATGCTCCGACGCTACTTCAATAAGGCTGGACCGTCGGCAGAAGGTGGCAAAGACCAAGGCAACAACAAGAAGGGGGGCGACAAGGAAGAGGAGTTCCCGGAGGTCCACAACTGCTTCATAATCTACGGCGGACAAGTGGCGAACGCCTCGGCTCGGCACCGCAAGCAGGAGCGCCGGGAGGTCTGCTCGGTGAAGGTAGCGGCGCCAGTCTACCTAGACTGGTCTCACAAGCCCATTACCTTCAACCAAGGCGACCACCCCGACTACGTGCTGAGCCCAGGGAGGTACCCGCTCGTCGTCGACCCAATCATCGGCAACGTTAGGCTCTCCAAGGTCCTCATGGATGGAGGCAGTAGCCTTAACATCATCTACGCCGAGACCCTAGAGCTCTTGGGGGTTGATCAGTCCGAGATCCGGCCTGGTGCAGCACCCTTCCACGGGATTGCGCCCGAAAAGCGTATCCTGCCCCTCGGACAGATTGACTTGCCCGTTTGCTTCAGAACTCCCTCCAACTTCCGAAAGGAAACCCTCACCTTCGAGGTAGTTGGGTTCTGAGGGACCTATCACGCGGTGCTGGGAAGACCGTGCTACGCCAAGTTCATGGCCATCCCCAACTACACTTACCTCAAGCTTAAGATGCCTAGCCCCAAGGGAGTCATCACCATCGGACCCACGTACCGCCACGCTTAGGAGTGCGACGTGGAATGCGTGGAGTACGCCAAAGCCCTCGCCGAGTCGGAAGCCCTCATCGCCAACCTGGATTGCCTCTCCAAAGAGGCGCCTGATGCGAAATGCCACGCCGACAACTTCGAGCCAGCCGAGGCGGTTAAATCCGTCTCTCTCGACCCCAGCAACGACGCCGGCAAGAAAGTCAGGATCGGCTCTGAGCTCGACCCCAAATAGGAAGCAGTGCTCGTCGACTTTCTCCGCGCAAACGCCGAAATTTTTGCGTGGAGTCCCTTGGACCTGCCCGGCATACCGAGGGATGTCGCTGAGCACTCACTGGACATCCGAGCCGGTGCCCGACCCATGAAGCAGTCCCTGCGCCGTTTTGATGAAGAAAAGCGCAGGGCCATAGGTGAGGAGGTCCACAAGCTGATGGCTACAGGGTTCATCAAAGAGGTATTCCATCCTGGATGGTTAGCTAACCCTGTGCTTGTAAAGAAAAAAGGTGGGAAATGAGGATGTGCGTGGACTACACCGGTTTAAACAAGGCATGTCCAAAGGTTCCCTACCCTCTGCCTCACATCGATCAAATTGTGGACTCCACTACTGGGTGCGAAACCCTATCTTTCCTCGACGCTTATTCAGGTTATCATCAAATCAAGATGAAAGAGTTCGACCAGCTTGCGACTTCTTTTATCACACCTTTTGGCATGTATTGTTATACTACTATGCCATTTGGCTTGAGGAATGCAGGTGCAACCTACCAAAGGTGCATGAACCATGTGTTTGGGGAGCACATCGACAGGACGGTCGAGGCTTACGTCGATGACATCGTTGTTAAGACAAGGAAAGCCTCCGACCTCCTCTCTGACCTCGAAGTAACTTTCGGGTGCCTGCGTGCGAAGGGCGTAAAACTCAATCCCGAGAAGTGTGTCTTCGGAGTCCCCCAAGGCATGCTCCTGGGGTTCATTGTCTCCGAACGAGGGATCGAGGCCAACCCGGAGAAGATTGCGGCCATCACCAACATGGGACCCATCAAACATTGAAAAGGAGTACAAAGGGTCATGGGGTGCCTTGCGGCTCTAAGCCACTTCATCTCACGCCTCGGTGAGAAAGGAGTACCAAAGTCCGCTACCCGCAAATCTAGAAGCTGCTGTACGCAGTGATTCTGACACGGCGGAAGTTGCGACACTACTTCGAGTCTCATCCGGTTACTGTGGTGTCATCTTTCCCCCTAAGAGAAATCATCTAGAGCCGAGAGGCCTCGGGTAGGATAGCAAAATGGGCAGTGAAACTCATGGGTGAAACACTTTCATTTGCCCCTCGGAAGGCCATAAAATCCCAAATCTTGGCCGACTTCCTGGCTGAATGGACTGACACCCAGTTGCCAACTGCCCCAATCCAGCCCGAACTTTGGACCATGTACTTCGATGGGTCGCTTATGAAAACAGGAGCAGGTGCTGGCTTGCTCTTCATCTCGCCCCTCGGGAAACATGTGTGCTACGTACTATGCCTCCATTTTCCGGCGTCAAACAACGTGGCCGAGTATGAGGCCTTGGTTAATGGACTGCGCATCACCGTCGAGCTAGGGGTTCGGCGCCTCGACGCTCGTGGCGACTCGCAGCTCGTTATTGACCAGGTCATGAAGAACTCCCACTGCCGCGATCGAAAAATGGAGGCCTACTGCGATGAAGTTCGGCGCTTGGAAGACAAGTTCTATGGGCTAGAGCTCAACCATGTTGCTCGACGGTACAACGAGACTGCGGATGAGCTAGCGAAAATAGCCTTGGGGCGAACGACAGTTCCCCCGGACGTCTTCTCTAGGGACATATATCAACCATTCATCAAACTCGATGACGCGCCCGAACCTGAGGAGACCTCAGCCCAGCCCGAGGTACCCTTGGCCGCCAAGGGTGAGGCCCTGCGCGTTGAGGGAGAATAGAACGGGGTTGCGCCAAACCAAAACTGGTAGACCCCGTACCTGGAATATCTCCTCCGAGGAGAGCTGCCCCTCGACAAGACCGAGGCTCGGTGACTGGCTCGGCGCGCCAAGTCGTTCGTTTTACTGGGTGATGAAAAAGAGTTATAAAACTGCAGCCCCTCGGGCATCCTCCAACGATGCATATCCATTGCCCAAGGACAAGAGCTGTTACAAGAAATACACTCTAGGGCTTGCGGTCACCATGCAGCGCCTCGAGCCCTCGTGAGAAACACTTTCCGACAAGGTTTCTACTGGCCAACCGCGGTGGCCGACGCCACTAGGATTGTACGCTCCTGCCGAGGGTGTCAATTCTACGCTAGACAGACGCACCTGCCCGCTCAAGCCCTGTAGACAATACCCATCACTTGGTCGTTTGCCGTATGGGGTCTGGACCTTGTCGGTCCCTTGCAGAAGGCACCCGGGGGCTTCTCGCACCTACTGGTCGCCATCGACAAATTCTCCAAGTGGATCGAAGTCCGACCCTTAACCAGCATCAGGTCCGAGCAGGCGGTGGCGTTCTTCACAAATATCATCCATCACTTTGGGGTCCCAAACTCAATCATCACCGACAATGGCACGCAGTTCACTGGGAAAAAGTTCCTAGACTTCTGCGAGGACCACCACATCCGTGTGGACTGGGCCGTCGTAGCTCACCCAATGACAAATGGGCAGGTGGAACGCGCCAACGGTATGATTTTGCAGGGACTAAAACCGAGAATCTACAACGACCTCAACAAGTTTGGCAAGCGGTGGATAAAAGAACTACCCTCGGTGGTTTGGAGTCTAAGGACGACGCCGAGCCAGGCCACGGGCTTCTCGCCATTTTTCCTAGTCTATGGGGCCGAGGCTATCTTACCCACGGACATGGAATACGGTTCCCCGAGGACAAAGGCTTACGACGACCAAAGCAACCAAACCAGCCGAGAGGATTCATTGGACCAGCTGGAAGAGGCTCGGGACGTGGCCTTACTACACTCGGCGCGGTATCAGCAGTCTCTACGACGCTACCACGCCCGAAGGGTTCGGCCTCGAGACTTCCAAGTGGGAGACTTGGTACTTCGGCTGCGACAAGACGCCCGAGGGCACCACAAACTTACCCCTCCCTGGGATCATCGCCAAGATTTTGAAGCCCGGGACATACAAGCTGGCCAACGATCAAGGAGAGGTCTACAACAACGCTTGGAACATCGAACAGCTACATCGCTTTTACCCTTAAAATGTTTCAAGTCGTTCATGTATCTCGCTTTCTTTACATGCATAAAAAAAGTCTAACCATCAAGGAAGGATCAGCCTTGCCTCGGCAAAGCCCGACCCTCCATCGGGGGCTAGAAGGGGGGAACCCCCTCTGCGTCAAAATTTTTCCTCGGAAAAGTCTTTTACCAGAACGATTTTCGTGCTTTTCGACTGCGTCGATAACAGAATCCTAAAAACGAGCGAGAGAGACCTTGAGCGGCAAGGCCGACCGAGTCGAGGGACTCCTACGCCTCCGGGATACGGATACCTCACTCGTCACCTTCCGCGAAAAGTAACTCACGCTTAGATAAGCGATTCTGCTACCGAACAAGTCCAAGCGCTCGAAAACTTTTCTACCGAAACGACTTTTCGTGCTTTTCGACTATATCGATAACGGAATCCTAAAAACGACGAGAGAACACATAAGCGGCAAGGCCGACCGAGCCGAGGGACTCCTACGCCTCCGGGATACAGATACCTCACTCATCACCTTCCGCAAAAAGTGACTCACGCTCGGATAAGTGATTCTGCTACCGAACAAGTCCTAACGCACGAAACAAGAGGAAAGAAAATGCAGCTTTATAATCCAACAATAAAAATGTTTAAGACTCAGCGACCGCAAAAGACATACGTATACTTAAAACAAACTGTTCCTGCAGGATCAGACATCGGCAAGGGGAGGAACAGCACCCTCGGCGTCGTTTCCACCCTCGGCAGAATTTGGCCCGGCCTCAGGCGGCAACACGGGCGGAAGGATCTCCACCTCAAAGGAGGAAGCCAGCGCCGCGCTTGGGCCCTCGACAGCCGCGTCAAGCCTCTGGACCTCGGCTAAGGCAGCCTCCTCTTCGTCGGGTAAGCAGTACCCCTCGCTGACCCGCTCCAGATCCACGTCGTAGTGGGAAGCGAGCACGGCGAAGGTCCGCCTAACGCCATGGTGCAGCGCCCCGCGGAGTCTACTGCGCACATGGCCACCTAAGGCCTGCAGGTGACTCTAGGGGGAGCTACCCGAGGGGACGTCGTCGAGGCCAAAGGCCTGGCAGAAAGCCAAGATGGCCTCAGACATGGCCACACGGTCGGCCTCCTTCTGCTCAGCCGCCTGGGCGAGCGCCTTGCAGTTCTTGACGGACTCGTTAAGAGCTCTCTCGAACCCTGCAGACAGCAGGACAACATTCTTTAGACGCAAGGAGAAGAATGGAGACAAAAACAAAGTCACAAAATGGGCAAAACATACCTTCGGCTCGGGCACGCTGCTGCGAGGCCTCGGCTTGCGCGGACTGGGCAGACCCGACGGCCTCAGCCAGGCTCTCCGCAAGGGCCTCAGCCCAGCTCACGGCCTCGGCAGCTTGGCTCCAAGATTGGTCCCACTCACCGATAGCTTGGCCAAGCTCCAGCTGCCGCTGTCGCATCTCCTTGGCCTGGGAAGCCACCTGCTCCCGGGCCGACAAAGCCTCCTCTCGTGCCAACGCCGCCTCTGTCCGCGCCGCTGCTGCCTCCGACTTCAGCTCGTCGCAGAGCAACCGAAGGTCCGCCACCTCGGCGCTCCGTTGGGCGAGGCACTCGTTGGCCTCGGCAAGCGCGGCCCGCTGAGATTGCAGCGACTCCCAAACGTTGCTTTCGCGGCGGATGAACAGCGACTTGGCGGTGCTCGTGTCCGCGAGCTCCTGAGGAAAGAAAACAAGATGTCACAAAGAATGCCCTAGTCACGCGAGGTGAACGTCTAAATCCTTACCTGGAAAACCCTGGGAACGTCCCTAGAAAGGGATTCCATGGTCGACCGCAGCGACCTCATCACTGCCTCGGTATACTCACGGAAACTATCCCAAGCCTTCTCCTCCAACTCATCGTTGAGGATGAGGAGGGGCTCCGAGGTGCCGCGGCCCCAGAACCGGAGCGGCTGCCCACACCACTCATTGGGATTGAGCTGCACAGGGGTAAGGCCGCTGCTCCCTAGGACAGGCCACGGTTCTGCGCGCCCGTCCACCGAGGCATCGGGTCCCCCTGCAGCCGACGTGTTGGGTACCACCGCCGTCGACGTACTGGGCCTCTCCTCGGCTAAGGTGGCGGGCCTCTGATCACCAACCTCGGCAACGACGGCCGCTCTCTCCTCATGGCCGAGAACGGGGAGGTCGAGGATGACCACGAGCGGTGGCACCTCAACCATTCTGATGTCTGCAGCGACGGGCGGCTCTGCGGGCGAATCAGCAACGGCACCGGCGGGAGTCGATGCCGGTGCCGACAACAATTCAGGCGGGCTCGAGGCCACGGCCGCGTCAGCAGCATCCCTCGGCATGATGGCTGCTCCAACGGGGGGGTCAGCCGGGGAGGCTTGCCCCATGGCAACTCATGTCGCCTGGGCCCCCCGTTGGAGGGCGCCTTGCACGGAGGCCAACCAACTGGCATGGCACGCCGCAGCACCGGCCGCCGAAGCCGGCTTCATCTTAAGGGCCTTCGTGGGGGCCAGACCAGCCAAGCCCTGCCTCCGCTTGCTGAAAGAAAGAGAGAGCAAATTCAAGGCACACAGCGAAAGACCAAAATAGAGGTATCCTCAGATACTTACCCGCTCCGGGGCAAGGCCAATCGTGCCTGTGGGGAGGCCCCTCGGGCCCCTATCCCCGCAGGCGCTCCCGAGGGCTGCCCCGCCGCCGGCTTCGGCACCATTTCCGCCTCGGACGCCCGAGCCGCCGAGGGAGCGGCCTGCCCAGGCGTCGTCACGACGGCCGAGGGACCGGCCTCCTGTGCAGCCAGCGCGGGCACCTGCTCTTGGGGGACAAGCGGATCGGCCTGACCCCCCGGAGTCACAACAATTATCTCGGCCAAGGGGTCAAGTACCCCCTCGGCCTGCCTCCGCTCCTCGGATTGGGACCTTGGTGTCCCGGCCCTAGGCACTGGTGGTGCCAGCCCACTTGGAGGCTGGCTCGGTGACCCCTGGCCCAGCCTTGGGTCTGGGCTGAGGCCAAGTCGGGCCGCCATGTCGTCGTCTTCGTCGTCATCATCATCATCATCGTCGTCGTCAGGCGTCTCCGACGACGGCTCCCTCGGGAGCCCATCCCTCGCCTGCCTCCGACGACGCTTCTCCATGGCTTCCTGAGCTAGCATCCTCTCGCGAGCTCGGGTCTTTTCCACGTCCTTCTTCTCCTTCTCCTTCTCTGCGGCAAGCCTCCGCGCGGCTCGGCCCGCCGCGTCCTCCGGGACCAGTGGCCGGATGGGTTTATAAATCCTCAATCCCTAGGGACGAACAAAAATCCCAACAATAAGAATCAAAGGCGCAGAAAACTCGGCGCAAAACAGGAGAAGGACCAGGCGCTTACCAGGGACACATACCCACGGTCGGGACACATCATGGGCTGGCTAAGGGCGCCAGCATCCGGCCTCCCTACCGTACCCGCTACCCGCTTGAGGAGGTCGTCGGCGGAGAGGGGGGTCGAGGACATCTGCGTGCCCTCCAAATCGACCCCCGGCTTCATCTCCGCAAGCCGCAACCGCCGCTCTGCCAAAGGGAACACCCTCCGACGATGGATAGCGGCGATGACCCCTGCAGCGGTAAGGCCCTCATCTCGTAACTTCTGCAAGGCCTGTAGAATAGGCTGGAGCTTCTCCTGGTTCTCGCGCGTGGCCCCCCAGCGCTAGTTATTGCCGGCAGTGGTCACCACTCGTTGAGAAAACGGCGGAAGCATTCTGCCGTCGTTCCGGAGATAGAACCACTGGTTCTGCCACCCCTTGTTCGAAGACACAAGGGAGGCAGGGATGTACTGCTGCGCGCGCCCAGGCCTCAGCTGGAGGGTGCAGCCACCGGCCCGCACCGCCATACAGACCTTCTTCGCCTCCATCGTCGTGGCGAAGAACTCCGTGGAGAAGAGATGGGTCCACAGGTCCCAGTGAGGGTCAATCCCTAAAAAACCCTCGCAAACCACCACGAAGATGGCCGCTTGCGCGATAGAGTTGGGATTTAAGTTATGCAGCTCCACCACGTAGTGGTGCAGGAGCGCCCGCATGAAGCGAATCACTGGCACTCTAAACCCCCGCTCATGGAAGGGGATGAAACTGACCACATACCCCGGCGGCGGAGTTGGGTCAGCCTCGCTCGCGGGGGCCATCCACTCCGGCTGAGGCCCACTGGAGAGAGGACGGAGCAAACCATCGGCAACAAGAGCCTCCAGATCCTCCACAGCAACGGTGGAAAAAGGCCACGGGTCGCGCGGCGGAACGACGGTCACCTTATCAGCCATCACCGAACGGAGGTGGTGGAGGCAGAGGGGATGAGGTGCGCGGTTTTTCTTCTCAGGCTATTCTCTTAGGTTGCGGAAACCAAAGCATAAGGCAAGCGCAAATGGCAGAGTAAAGAACCACCGTCGGCCCCTCTTCCAGGTATATAAAGGCCTGGGCGAGATCCACCCAAAACTTCGCCCGAGCCCATCGCGAAATTCAAACTCGAAGGTGAAACGGTTTTTCTGTTCCTCGAACGGCTCGCGCACGTGCAACAGATGCCTCACGAATCGCTCGTCCCATCGCATTAACTCCTTGGCAGGAAAAGCGACACCTCCGACAAGCGAAGCGGGCGCCGTTTCATCTCCGTCATGATGACCGCGTCAAAAAAGGTGTGCCACATTATTTAAATTCATATCCTTTTCCTTTTTCTCTCTCTCTCTCTTGCCACAGGGACCAGGAAAAAGGACATTTCGAAAAGGACCCTTCTCAGCGAAGGAAACAGGCCCCGAGCCCTCCTACTAATCAGGGGTTCGAAGGTTGCGCCCTCCGGGGTTCGGCAACCGCCCCAGAGCACTCGGGCTCCAAGCCCTCTACTGATCAGGGGTTCGAAGGCTGGCCCCTCAGAAGGGTTCGACAGCCGCCCCAGAGCATGCAGAGTCAGGGATGACCCTGGGTACGTTTGTTACATGGCCGAGGCTCGGGCTACGCTCCCGAGGTACCCTAGGACAATTCCGACACCAGCGGGAACGATTTGTAATGGAATCCCACCGGAAGGAGGCACTGATCCCTCGGACCCTATCGAATGGGTCCGGGTCCAGAAATCACCCGCAGCTACTTTTGGAGCGCGCCTCTAGGCCACTAGCCGACCCTTGTCGAACGGGGCTCGGGCGTCCACTCGGATCACCCGTTAGCAACTCACTGGAAACACCATGTTCGGTGCCCTCTGAGGGTAACACGGCGCTTCCCCCCCCCTTCCTCCTTGTGGAAAGGTGACGAAGGGGCGTACAATACAAGTCAAGACGGTCCTTGATCATCCTCTCGCCCCGTGCAGAGGCTCGGGGGCTGCTCTCGCACCAGGCTATGGCTGAACCGTTGACCACGTCAACAAACCAGCTTGAAAACTCGGAGCCTGACCGTGCACCCGGGCTGCGGCCAGGCCGTATGAGGGAACAACAAGGCTGACCGAGGCATCGCAAAAAGGATTAAGACCTCAGAGGAGTCAAACCACTCCTCTGAGGCCTCGGGGGCTACACCCGGCGGGTGCGCTCGCGCGCACCCGTCGGAACAAAATATAACCGAGAAGGGCCGGTCCCTGTAACACCCCAGGTGTTGCCATGGCTGGAGCACACCTTGGCACTCAAGACTATGATCACATGTGGAAGAACTTAAGGAGCAAAAGTATAAGGGGCTTTGGAAACTAAGTTTTTACCAAGAGTTGGGAATGACCAAAGGCATTACCCTAATTGTGTGCAACTATCACCTTGGGAGAGGGGGAAAGAACCCTAGGCCTCTCTTAAACCCTATCTCCCAAAACCATGGATAAGAAGGGAAAGAGAGTGAGCAAATGTGCAAAACAGGGGTAATCTTTACCCAAACCCTAAGCAACATTATAACCATCAATTAGGGGAGGGAAATATTACAAAAAGGCCCCTAGGGAAACCCCATTTCAAATCTCCAAGTGGAGAGAGAGCTAGAGCTCTCTAATTCCCTCTAAGTCCCATTTTAGCCCTAAATCAAAGATCAACCGTGTTCACTTTAAAAATGGCGCCAAAACCACTTGGGTTCTATACCAAAAATGTGCAATACCACTTAGGGCACCCACTGGAAAAAGTTGAGCTCGAGACTCGGACGTTTGACATGCCATGGCATGGCTTTTGTCGTGATATGCTCAGTATGACACACCTGTTTTGGCACCCGAAGATCTCCCTCCCTAGGCCGTATCTGCCCCGGCGTCTCACAGTTGAGTGACAGCCCTAGGTGCCAGGAAGAGGTCTGCGCCGGACTTTTGCAAAGATTCGCACGTTTGCGACCTCTGGCGACATTTGAACACTGGAAGAAACAAACCGCCACGTGTTCGACGCCGTCTGCCGCGCCAGAGCATGCCCGCGCGCGCGCCCGCGCCGCGCCCAAGCCAAGCCAGTGCCCTGGTTCGCGTCCGCGACTATAAAACGCCCAGGAGCCTTGGCCGTACCCCTCCGCACGCGCTCAAGCCTCACCGGAGCTCAGTTCGCCGCCGTTTGCCCATACGCGACGTGCCCGCGGCCACCCGAGCCCCTGCCACCGTAGACCGGCCAGCCCAGCCATTCCCAACCCCGTCCAGCCCTCGGAGAAGACTGTGCGCGTCTCCGTGAAGCTCCCCGAGCGAGGAATCGGGCTCTGCTTCACCGGAGAGGCAGGCCCAAGGTCACCAGACTTCAACCGACCGCCGGCAACCGTGGACCGAGGTACACCGTGCACCTCTCTTCGATTCCTTGCACGGTTAGACTCCTTAGACCTCCACGAAGCTCCCTATGCCCTTGGATTGAACTATGCCGCCGTGGATAGGCCGGAGCACACGCCGCCGACGAGCTCGCCCGCCTGCTCACGTGGACCGGGCGATTCCGGCCATCCCCGACGACGAGCCGTACCTCGACGTGATCGCCAGACCCTCCCTGAGCCAACCCTACCCTTCGCCGGACCTCCCTCGCCACCGGTAAGCCGCGCCACCCTTTTCTTTCCCGCGGCTACTGTTTCAGTTGAGGGAGGGACTGCGGGTGAGAGGGAGAGAAACCCAGGGGGTTAAGTGAAAGGTCAGAGACTCAAGTGAATAGTGCCTTAAGGGTAGATCTGCGAGGTTTGAATTGTTTTAAACCCAGGGACCTCGGCGCAAACTGTTTTTCCAGGAAAACTTAATTAAAACCTAATTTAAATTCAAACAGAAACTTTAAAAACCCATAACTTCTGTTTGGTTTATCCAATTTTGGTCAAACCAATTTTGCCAGACTCTAAATCATGTAACCTATTTAGGAAAAATATAAAACCCCTTGGTGCTGTGGAAAACTTAAAAGTTCTGATTTAATGTTAACTTTGGCCAAAAGCTAAATAATAGTAAGAAAAATAGTTAGGCTATTTGACTAAGGTTAGGAAAATTTGGAGAAGTCTATATTCACCTACTAACCTGTTTAAAAATGTTAAACCCCTCTGTCCATTACATTAAGTTAGTTTTAACCCCTTATTCCAAATATGCTTAAATTTAAGAAAAATAGGAAAAGTGACACAAATATTGAACCAGAGGGCACCCCTATTTTTGTTAAGATACTTAGTTAATGTAGTTCACTAGAAAAATATATCATACCCTGTTTTAGTGTAAAATAATTAAGATCTCTTTTATTTTAATAAAACAAGTGAAACTTAGAAAAACTCTACAAAAATCACTCTAAGGCAAAAACACCCCAAACCTTGGGATAACAATTGGTTGGTTAGTTTGAACAGAGGAAAAATATAAAATCTGTTGTTTGATATTTTTCAAATGACAAGTTAGTTATAAGCACCTTTTTGGCATTAAACTTTGGAAAATCACAACTAAATAACCACCCCTTAGTTTTCTATGATTTTTAGCACAAAGGCCTATTATTACCAGAGGATGCCAACAAAAATAACCTTTAGGACAGAACCTACCCCTAACTAAGAGGTGTAGTGTAAAGTGACCCTTTCTGCCTAACTTTGTTATTTTTGTTTAAAGCCTAACTTTTATACTTTAAGCCTCAAATTTTTAACACAAGCTAGAGTAGCCAGTGACAACCCACTGTAATTTTTACAGAATTTTTGGAAATTATTAAAACCATGATGTAGTTCAAACCTACCTTAGAAACCCTAAATGGAAAATTAAATAAAGGAAAATGAATAATGTGAAATAATGATTTCCAAAACCTTGTACTCTGTCCACTAGAGTGTATCAAGACAATACAAATTCTACTGTGTTATCCTAAAGCCAAACCTAAGCTTAAAGGGTAATAAGTCAAAGTCTATGTATACCACTAGAAGCCCCACAGAACCAGGAAACCCTAAGTTAATTCTTAACTTAGTTTCTTTAACTTAATGTTCTTAAATCTTGCATAATCATGACATACATGTTCATTGCATTTCGATAGACTGTAATCTTGCGGACGGAGAGTACATCCTCGTGCCGGAGCAAGGAGCTGCCCAGGAGGTTGCCCCCGATCCAGCACCAGAGCCTGCACCAGAGGACCTGCCTGCCACTGCTTTGGAAGGCAAGCCCCGGTTTTATGCATAACCTGTTATTTATGCTATTTTACTTCACTTAATGATTGTAGGTTTGATTGTGCACTTAGGTGTAGGAGTTGTTTGAAACCCTAGTTGCATGATCTTAGAAATCCCTTTAAGATGAATACTAGTATGACAGGTCGAGTAGTTGCTTTATTTAATTAGGATCTCGGTAGAAGACGAGTGATTTTTCTAGCACTCGCGCGAGATCAGGAAATTGATTGTACCCACTTCCACAATGTCATGATACTAGTAGTTGGACAACAATCCATGGGGATTGGTTGTTTACAAAGTTGGAAAAAGGAATAAGGATTAACGTGCGGATACCTGTGTCAAGCGTTTGAACGTACTAAACACATACCGAGAAATATGGTAAATCGGTAAGCCTAGTACCTGATTGAACCTGGCAGTAGACTTTGCCCCTCACGTGACCTGAGACGAGGTCTCCCATTCCGGTTATGGTGGGTACAAGTGCGGTCACTGCACGACGGCCAGTCGGGGTCAGTGAGGCATTGTACGCCAAGGCGGTGAGCCCTGATCTGCTGACGGGGAATCGATGGGGACGGTTGATGTGTGTGGGGACGGAGTGCCCTGGCATGTCGTGTGTTTAGGTTTACCTTGCAAGGATAAAAACTCGATTCGAATCGTCTGCTTCTCGCAGCTAATGAGACTGCTTGATCCATTGTACTGCATTGAGTAATAAGTGGAAGTATGATGAGTTGAGATAAGATGTTGATTGATAATAATGCTTGCTACCATGTATGAGTAGATAGTTCACCTTTAGCCTTAAGAGAGTCACACTTAACTTTGACTAAGTTAAAATTTTGAATTACAAACTCAGCTAGTGCTTTTGGCAACCAAACCCCACAGCCAAACAGCTGCATGTCTAGAGGTAGAGGAGTATAGACTCCTCACACCGGGTAAGTCTAGCTGAGTATTAGTATACTCAGCCTTGCTTGTGGCACAATTTTTACAGGTTCTCTGGAGGACATGGTTGCTGGAGTGACTTGGCCGTCCACCTTACCACCGGGTTGGACTGTTGAGTGGGACCCTGCCTCGGCTGAGGAGGAGCATGAGGAGTGATGGGACAGGCTTCCCCATCTCTCCATTTATTTATCGTTAGCTTATTTCCGCTGCACTTCAAAACAATGATGGTACTTTTGCGAAAACTCCGATGGTGACAAGGATGATGTAATAACTTAATACTCTGGCATGTATGGTTTTATGCTTTATTGTATTTGCTCTGTGACTCACCATCGAGTGAGATTGTGGTACCTGATCCTGTCAGTGGCCGTGTCGGACTAGATCCGAGGGATTGACGGGTTATTCCCATTTAAGTGTGGTCTAGCCTTTAAGGCAGGGCTTAGGCACTTAAGTCGGAATAATTCGGGCAGTTCCGCCACAGCTGGTATCGGAGCTTGTACCACCACAGAGGAATCAATAAAATGTAAATACCATCAATTTTTCTAAATAAAATTGGATAGAAACAAGGTTGGATAGATAGTAGGACGAGCAGGATAGACCTAGGACGTGAAGCCTTAGGGATAGAAGGGTAGCTAGGTGGCTAAGTAACTAGGCCCTACAGGCCACTTTTACAGGATGGGAGTTCCTCCCTATTCCTTTTATCTTGTTGTGAGGCCGTTCAGGACGAGCATGCATGCATTCATAATTAAGCAAAAGGATAACTGAGTAAAGGACTTAAAAATAAAATAACAACCAACTAGGTTCCTAATGCTTTTCTACTTAACTAGAGAAAGACTGAGTTTTATTTTCCTTGTTCTTTTTGGAATTTTTTTTACTTACGCTTAACCGTACACAGATGACTTCCCACGGATCCTCCGATGACGGAAATGCACTGACCCACACTGACGGACTTGCACGAGAGGGATTTCCCCCCATCCTATGGGAGGTACTTCAGGGGGCCGGATATTTGACACCCCCTCAGTACGCGGTGCAGCAGTTCGAGGAGCACCGGGTACCTCGCTGTAGGGTGAGGATGACCTTGGAACCTCATCCCCTGCAGCCAGGATGGCGCTCCTTGGACTCCGAGTCTTTCGGGTACCGAGCGGAGGACACAATCGAGACAATCGCTCTGCACAGACTGACTACCTTCTGTGGATTCCATCCCTTGGAGCTGGCTACCCATCCCATTGGCTTGTTCCCCGCTGAAAAGGAGGACGACCCAATGTGGAGGGATCGGGTGGAGCATGCCAAGGACATCTGGGCTCTTTACCCAGGCCACACTGCGCACTTGACAGTACGGTGCATGAATGCTCTGTACCGTCTACAGGTGATGCGTGGTGAGGCCATGTCCCATTTGATGGCACTGCTGGAGGCAACAAAGATCACGTTGGATAACCGAGAGGAGCTTGTGGTTGACCTATCTCAGGAAATGGTGGAAAAGGACTTGCAGGTGGAGCAGCTGTCTGGTGAGATTCATGAGTTGGAGGAGCTAGTGGGCACCCGGGAGAACACCATCGAGGTTCTCGAGGATCAGCTCCTCAACACTCAGCAGCAGCTGGCAGAAGCAAATGAGCACCTAGACATGCATCACCAAGAGATCCATGGTGAGGAGGCTGACGAGGACGTTGACGTCGAGGGAGGAGACGAGTCTGCTTCCAGTATAGACACCGCTGGCTCAGGAAGACCACCTTCCCCCGAGTCTAGCGTTGCCTCGTTCGCTCATTAGACGCCAGGCTAATCCTAGAGATTGATGATAGTTGGACTCCTCGGCGCTAGCTTAGCTTTTGCACCCTTAGGGTACTAGGCTAGGTAGAGTTGAGTCTTTTGATCATTGATGTAACAGCCTTAAAACTCTTTTGGAGGTTCAGGGATGATTAATGGCAGTTTAAATTTGGACGGAAGGTTTATGTTTTCGTTTTGTTTTATGAGGAATCTACCAAATTGCTTTAACTCCCCTACCATGTTAAGCCCTAAACTGAGAAGATGTGTTATTAAGCAACCATGTGATTTTTCAGATGGCTGGGAGAGCGCGCCGTGGTCAGAATGAGCACGTTCCTCCACCGCCACCGCCTCCCACTCTGCAGGAGCTCATGGCCCAGCAGAATGAGATCCTGAGACAGCTAGCTCAGCGTCAGCCACCACCCCAGCAATATGGTGGAGACCATCAGCGTCACCCTGTCGCTGCTACCTACCAGGAGTTCCTCAGCACTCAGCCACCATTGTTTACCAGGGCGGAGGACCCGCTTGATGCAGATGTGTGGTTGAGGGTGGTAGAATCCAAATTCCCACTGCTCCATGGAATTTGCTCAGAAGTCACCAAGGTCAGGTTCGCCACCCAGCAGCTTCGCGGACCCGCAAGGACTTGGTGGGACCATTTTCTTGCCATGCAGCCAGAAGGCCGAGAAGTGGAGTGGAGGGAGTTCAAGGCGGCTTTCAGAGGGCACCATATCCCCGCTGACATCATGGACCGGAAGCTAAATGAGTTCTTGGCACTCACTCAGGGCAACAGGACAGTGTTGCGGTATGCCCAGGCCTTTAATGACTTGTGCCAGTATGCGGGATATCATGCGGACACGGATGAGAAGAAGCGAGACAGGTTCAGGAGGGGGCTCAGCACTAAGCTCCGGGATCGTCTCAACACCGTCAGGGCCAACAGCTACAATGAGTTGGTCAACATGGCTATCTCACAAGAGGACTGCATTACCGCTAGGCAGGCAGAGAAGAAAAGGAAGACCCCTGTGGCAGGACCCTCAGCTCAGCCACAGCGCTTCAGGATTGTGTCCGACACCCAGGGCAGGGGCCCCCAGCAGCAGCAAGGGAGATGGGTGATCAGACCACCGCAGCAGCAGCAGGCACCCAACCGCAACCAGTTTCCAGCTCAGAGGAATAACCAGCAGCAGCAGTACCGCCAGGCAAATGACAACAGATGTTTCACTTGTGGTAGCACTGGGCACTATGCCAAGAATTGCCCCAAGAACCAGCAGAGGCAGGGGCAGAATGTCAATCAGAACCAAGGTAAGAGGCAGAAGGTGCAAGTGAGGCAGGGCAGGCTGAACTTCACCACCATGGCCGATATCCCAGAGGGAGCACCCGTCTTGACTGGTATCTTTACAGTTTTGAATTATCCTGCTATTATTCTTTTTGATTCTGGTGCATCACACAGTTTTATCAGTACCAAATTTAGTGCCAAGTGCCAATTGCCTTTCCACCACACCAATGGGGGTATCACAATCTCAACACCAGGAGGCAGGGTTGCCTCCTATCAGATCTGTAGGCACGTACCAATTAAGCTAGGTAGTCTCATCTTCAAAACTACCTTAATGATAATGGGATTGGATAGTGTGGATATCATCTTAGGGACTGATTGGTTATCACGACACCACGCAGTGATTGATGTCGCAGCTAGAGCCATAGAACTTCGCTCCCCTTTGGATGGTGAGATTACCTTATATCTACCCGACCAGGGATGCACCCGTTCTTGTGCCCTTGTTACGATAGAATCCCCAGTGGAAAAGATCCCAGTGGTCTGTGACTATCCGGATGTTTTTTCGGATGAATTGCCAGGAATGCCACCTGACCGAGATATTGAGTTCGCCATCGAATTGCAACCCGGGACTGCTCCTATCTCTAAGAGACCTTATAGGATGCCTCCCGCAGAATTGGCAGAAATGAAGAAGCAATTGCAGGAATTGTTGGACAAGGGATTTATTCGTCCAAGCACTTCACCATGGGGATGTCCAGCGTTATTTGTGAAGAAAAAGGATGAGAGTTTGAGGATGTGTGTTGACTACCGCCCTCTCAATGCGGTGACTATCAAGAACAAGTACCCGTTACCCCGCATTGATGTTCTGTTTGATCAATTGGTAGGAGCCAAGGTATTCTCTAAGATAGACCTTCGCTCGGGCTACCATCAGATCAAGATTCGAACCAGTGATATTCCCAAGACGGCTTTCTCTACCAGATATGGGCTCTATGAGTTTTTGGTGATGTCTTTTGGGTTAACCAATGCCCCGGCTTATTTCATGTACCTGATGAACTCAGTATTCATGCCAGAGCTGGACAAGTTCGTGGTCGTTTTCATTGATGATATTCTGGTCTATTCCAAGAATGAAGACGAGCATGCTGAGCATTTGCATATCGTGCTTCAGCGACTGCGCGATCATCGTCTTTATGCTAAACTGTCTAAATGTGAATTCTGGCTGAAGGAAATAAAATTCTTGGGACACACGGTCACTCAAGAGGGGATATCAGTTGATCCTGAGAAGGTGCAGGAAGTGATGGACTGGAAACCTCCGACTACAGTGAGATAGATTCAGAGTTTTCTGGGATTGGCAGGGTATTACCGACGATTTATTCCGGATTTCTCCAGAATTGCCAAGCCAATGACTGAGTTATTGAAGAAGGGAGCCAAGTTCACGTGGAGCCAAAAGTGTGAAGATGCTTTTCATACCTTGAGGCAACATTTGACAACAGCTCCAGTGCTAGCCCAACCCGACAATACCAAGCCATTTGAAGTTTATTGTGATGCTTCTGGTACCGGACTGGGTTGTGTTTTGATGCAAGATAACAGAGTAATTGCTTATGCTTCCCGAGCACTCAGACCCCATGAGCAGAACTACCCAACACATGATTTGGAGTTGGCAGCAGTAGTTCATGCCCTCAAGATATGGAGACACTACTTGATGGGAGCTCACTGTAACATCTACACTGATCACAAGAGTCTCAAATACATCTTCACTCAGGCAGATCTGAACATGAGGCAAAGGAGATGGTTAGAGCTGATCAAGGACTATGATTTGGAGGTGCATTACCACCCAGGGAAAGCCAATGTTGTGGCAGATGCTTTAAGCAGAAAGGCCTAGTGCAATTGCATGAGCATGGATGCAAGAATTACCACCCTGTGTGATGAGTTGCGCAAGCTGAACCTGGAAGTTGTTTCTGCAGGTGACCTAAGCTATATCTCGGTGGAACCCACGTTGCCAGAGCAGATCATCAGGGCACAGGTTGAGGATAAGGGTGTTCAGGTTATCAAAGATATGCTCAAGCAAAAGGCAGAAAAATACAAGTGTTTCCGACAGGACAGCAAGGGAATTCTATGGTTTGGAGATCGATTGGTTGTTCCCAAGGACCCTGAGCTCAGAAAGAAGATATTGGATGAAGCTCACCTTTCAAAATTCTCCATGCACCCTGGTAGCAACAAGATGTACCATGATATCAGATCTCTTTATTGGTGGACTAGGATGAAGAGGGAAATTGCCAAGTATGTATCAGAGTGTGACATTTGCCAAAGGGTAAAGGCCAGTCACTTGAAGGCAGCAGGCCCTTTGCAACCCCTTCCCATACCATCTTGGAAATGGGAGGACATTTGCATGGACTTCATCATGGGATTACCCAATACTTCTAGGCACCATGATTCTATTTGGGTTATCGTGGACAGGTTGACCAAGACTGCTCATTTCTTGCCAGTGCACACCACCCAGAAGACAGAGAAGTATGCTGAAATTTATGTTGATCAGATAGTGAGATTGCATGGTATTCCCAAAACCATTATATCTGACAGAGGAGCACTGTTTGTGGCACGCTTTTGGGAAAAACTGCAAGAATCACTTGGAACCCAAGTAATCCGAAGCTCAGCATATCACCCACAAACAGATGGCCAGACCGAAAGGGTGAATCAGATTTTGGAAGACATGTTGCGAGCATGTGCACTACACTATGGAAAAGATTGGGACAAGTGTCTGTCTTTGGCAGAGTTTTCTTACAATAATAGCTATCAGTCCAGTCTGAAGATGGCACCTTTTGAGGCATTATATGGGAGAAGGTGTAGGACCCCACTGAATTGGTCTCAAGCAGGAGAAAGGGAAATTTTTGGGCCAGACTTAGTACTCGAGGCAGAGGCAAAGGTCAGGGTCATTACCAAGAACTTGGAAGCTGCTCAGGCCAGGCAAAGGAGCTATCATGATAAGAGGCGGAAGCCTCTACAGTTTGAGGTGGGAGATCATGTCTATCTTAAGGTATCACCCACCAAGGGTGTCCAGAGATTCGGGATCAAGGGCAAGTTAGCCCCTCGCTACATTGGACCCTATGAGATCAAGGCAAGTTGTGGACCCGTAGCTTACCAATTGGAATTGCCACCTCACATGTCAGCAGTGCATAATGTGTTCCATGTATCTCAGCTGCGGAAATGCGTTCGTCTACCCACTGAAGTACTCCCGGAACCAGACATTGAGATAGAACCAGATTTATCCTACCAAGAGTACCCCGTCAAGGTATTAGATCAAAAGGAGAGATCAACTCGGGCAAGGACAGTAAGAATGTATAAGGTTCAGTGGAGTCACCATTCAACAGAAGAAGCTACATGGGAGACTGAGGATTTTCTACGCTCTCGCTTCCCCGACTTTCTACCCAAAAGAGTCGGTATGTAACCACAGAACCCCACCCCCACCTGCCCTTTGAAATCAATTATAAGAGAAACTAAGATAGCAAGAATAGTCTAAGATGTGAATTCAACTTAAGAAGGGCTTCCTTCTGAAGTTGCAAAGAGAATGACATTCGAAGAGCAGTTAACAAGAGAAACTTGAGTATAAAGAAAGAGTAGCACCAACACACCTTCCAGCACCCTCCAAGGGACTCTACCTCAAATCTCGGGACGAGATTCCTTTAAGGGGGGAGGGCTGTAACACCCCAGGTGTTGCCATGGCTGGAGCACACCTTGGCACTCAAGACTATGATCACATGTGGAAGAACTTAAGGAGCAAAAGTATAAGGGGCTTTGGAAACTAAGTTTTTACCAAGAGTTGGGAATGACCAAAGGCATTACCCTAATTGTGTGCAACTATCACCTTGGGAGAGGGGGAAAGAACCCTAGGCCTCTCTTAAACCCTATCTCCCAAAACCATGGATAAGAAGGGAAAGAGAGTGAGCAAATGTGCAAAACAGGGGTAATCTTTACCCAAACCCTAAGCAACATTATAACCATCAATTAGGGGAGGGAAATATTACAAAAAGGCCCCTAGGGAAACCCCATTTCAAATCTCCAAGTGGAGAGAGAGCTAGAGCTCTCTAATTCCCTCTAAGTCCCATTTTAGCCCTAAATCAAAGATCAACCGTGTTCACTTTAAAAATGGCGCCAAAACCACTTGGGTTCTATACCAAAAATGTGCAATACCACTTAGGGCACCCACTGGAAAAAGTTGAGCTCGAGACTCGGACGTTTGACATGCCATGGCATGGCTTTTGTCGTGATATGCTCAGTATGACACACCTGTTTTGGCACCCGAAGATCTCCCTCCCTAGGCCGTATCTGCCCCGGCGTCTCACAGTTGAGTGACAGCCCTAGGTGCCAGGAAGAGGTCTGCGCCGGACTTTTGCAAAGATTCGCACGTTTGCGACCTCTGGCGACATTTGAACACTGGAAGAAACAAACCGCCACGTGTTCGACGCCGTCTGCCGCGCCAGAGCACGCCCGCGCGCGCGCCCGCGCCGCGCCCAAGCCAAGCCAGTGCCCTGGTCCGCGTCCGCGACTATAAAACGCCCAGGAGCCTTGGCCGTACCCCTCCGCACGCGCTCAAGCCTCACCGGAGCTCAGTTCGCCGCCGTTTGCCCATACGCGACGTGCCCGCGGCCACCCGAGCCCCTGCCACCGTAGACCGGCCAGCCCAGCCATTCCCAACCCCGTCCAGCCCTCGGAGAAGACTGTGCGCGTCTCCGTGAAGCTCCCCGAGCGAGGAATCGGGCTCTGCTTCACCGGAGAGGCAGGCCCAAGGTCACCGGACTTCAACCGACCGCCGGCAACCGTGGACCGAGGTACACCGTGCACCTCTCTTCGATTCCTTGCACGGTTAGACTCCTTAGACCTCCACGAAGCTCCCTATGCCCTTGGATTGAACTATGCCGCCGTGGATAGGCCGGAGCACACGCCGCCGACGAGCTCGCCCGCCTGCTCACGTGGACCGGGCGATTCCGGCCATCCCCGACGACGAGCCGTACCTCGACGTGATCGCCAGACCCTCCCCGAGCCAACCCTACCCTTCGCCGGACCTCCCTCGCCGCCGGTAAGCCGCGCCACCCTTTTCTTTCCCGCGGCTACTGTTTCAGTTGAGGGAGGGACTGCGGGTGAGAGGGAGAGAAACCCAGGGGGTTAAGTGAAAGGTCAGAGACTCAAGTGAATAGTGCCTTAAGGGTAGATCTGCGAGGTTTGAATTGTTTTAAACCCAGGGACCTCGGCGCAAACTGTTTTTCCAGGAAAACTTAATTAAAACCTAATTTAAATTCAAACAGAAACTTTAAAAACCCATAACTTCTGTTTGGTTTATCCAATTTTGGTCAAACCAATTTTGCCAGACTCTAAATCATGTAACCTATTTAGGAAAAATATAAAACCCCTTGGTGCTGTGGAAAACTTAAAAGTTCTGATTTAATGTTAACTTTGGCCAAAAGCTAAATAATAGTAAGAAAAATAGTTAGGCTATTTGACTAAGGTTAGGAAAATTTGGAGAAGTCTATATTCACCTACTAACCTGTTTAAAAATGTTAAACCCCTCTGTCCATTACATTAAGTTAGTTTTAACCCCTTATTCCAAATATGCTTAAATTTAAGAAAAATAGGAAAAGTGACACAAATATTGAACCAGAGGGCACCCCTATTTTTGTTAAGATACTTAGTTAATGTAGTTCACTAGAAAAATATATCATACCCTGTTTTAGTGTAAAATAATTAAGATCTCTTTTATTTTAATAAAACAAGTGAAACTTAGAAAAACTCTACAAAAATCACTCTAAGGCAAAAACACCCCAAACCTTGGGATAACAATTGGTTGGTTAGTTTGAACAGAGGAAAAATATAAAATCTGTTGTTTGATATTTTTCAAATGACAAGTTAGTTATAAGCACCTTTTTGGCATTAAACTTTGGAAAATCACAACTAAATAACCACCCCTTAGTTTTCTATGATTTTTAGCACAAAGGCCTATTATTACTAGAGGATGCCAACAAAAATAACCTTTAGGACAGAACCTACCCCTAACTAAGAGGTGTAGTGTAAAGTGACCCTTTCTGCCTAACTTTGTTATTTTTGTTTAAAGCCTAACTTTTATACTTTAAGCCTCAAATTTTTAACACAAGCTAGAGTAGCCAGTGACAACCCACTGTAATTTTTACAGAATTTTTGGAAATTATTAAAACCATGATGTAGTTCAAACCTACCTTAGAAACCCTAAATGGAAAATTAAATAAAGGAAAATGAATAATGTGAAATAATGATTTCCAAAACCTTGTACTCTGTCCACTAGAGTGTATCAAGACAATACAAATTCTACTGTGTTATCCTAAAGCCAAACCTAAGCTTAAAGGGTAATAAGTCAAAGTCTATGTATACCACTAGAAGCCCCACAGAACCAGGAAACCCTAAGTTAATTCTTAACTTAGTTTCTTTAACTTAATGTTCTTAAATCTTGCATAATCATGACATACATGTTCATTGCATTTCGATAGACTGTAATCTTGCGGACGGAGAGTACATCCTCGTGCCGGAGCAAGGAGCTGCCCAGGAGGTTGCCCCCGATCCAGCACCAGAGCCTGCACCAGAGGACCTGCCTGCCACTGCTTTGGAAGGCAAGCCCCGGTTTTATGCATAACCTGTTATTTATGCTATTTTACTTCACTTAATGATTGTAGGTTTGATTGTGCACTTAGGTGTAGGAGTTGTTTGAAACCCTAGTTGCATGATCTTAGAAATCCCTTTAAGATGAATACTAGTATGACAGGTCGAGTAGTTGCTTTATTTAATTAGGATCTCGGTAGAAGACGAGTGATTTTTCTAGCACTCGCGCGAGATCAGGAAATTGATTGTACCCACTTCCACAATGTCATGATACTAGTAGTTGGACAACAATCCATGGGGATTGGTTGTTTACAAAGTTGGAAAAAGGAATAAGGATTAACGTGCGGATACCTGTGTCAAGCGTTTGAACGTACTAAACACATACCGAGAAATATGGTAAATCGGTAAGCCTAGTACCTGATTGAACCTGGCAGTAGACTTTGCCCCTCACGCGACCTGAGACGAGGTCTCCCATTCCGGTTATGGTGGGTACAAGTGCGGTCACTGCACGACGGCCAGTCGGGGTCAGTGAGGCATTGTACGCCAAGGCGGTGAGCCCTGATCTGCTGACGGGGAATCGATGGGGACGGTTGATGTGTGTGGGGACGGAGTGCCCTGGCATGTCGTGTGTTTAGGTTTACCTTGCAAGGATAAAAACTCGATTCGAATCGTCTGCTTCTCGCAGCTAATGAGACTGCTTGATCCATTGTACTGCATTGAGTAATAAGTGGAAGTATGATGAGTTGAGATAAGATGTTGATTGATAATAATGCTTGCTACCATGTATGAGTAGATAGTTCACCTTTAGCCTTAAGAGAGTCACACTTAACTTTGACTAAGTTAAAATTTTGAATTACAAACTCAGCTAGTGCTTTTGGCAACCAAACCCCACAGCCAAACAGCTGCATGTCTAGAGGTAGAGGAGTATAGACTCCTCACACCGGGTAAGTCTAGCTGAGTATTAGTATACTCAGCCTTGCTTGTGGCACAATTTTTACAGGTTCTCTGGAGGACATGGTTGCTGGAGTGACTTGGCCGTCCACCTTACCACCGGGTTGGACTGTTGAGTGGGACCCTGCCTCGGCTGAGGAGGAGCATGAGGAGTGATGGGACAGGCTTCCCCATCTCTCCATTTATTTATCGTTAGCTTATTTCCGCTGCACTTCAAAACAATGATGGTACTTTTGCGAAAACTCCGATGGTGACAAGGATGATGTAATAACTTAATACTCTGGCATGTATGGTTTTATGCTTTATTGTATTTGCTCTGTGACTCACCATCGAGTGAGATTGTGGTACCTGATCCTGTCAGTGGCCGTGTCGGACTAGATCCGAGGGATTGACGGGTTATTCCCATTTAAGTGTGGTCTAGCCTTTAAGGCAGGGCTTAGGCACTTAAGTCGGAATAATTCGGGCAGTTCTTGCAAAAAAATCCGACAGAACCTCCAAGCGAGTACCTACACTCCCTTCGAGGCTCGAGGGCTACTGTCGGGGACCGTAATTAGGGGTACCCCCAATGCTCCTTAATCCGGCTAGAAAACATCTTCAGAACAAACCATAAACGACTGATAAAGCGCAGGCCTCGTCTACCAAGGGACGCGACCTCATCCGAGCCCAGCCTCGGGCAAGGAATGTAGTCCCGGACAGATTCACGCCTTGACCGAGGGTCCCCTCAGTCAGCAGACACACCCTCGGCTTGCCTGAAGCCCAGCTCGGGCAGACTTTGTCGTGCAGCGACCTCGCCCAAATCGCCTTACCAACCGACCGTATCGCATGCGCATTTAATGCGAGGATTGCCTGACACCTTATCCTGACACACGCGCCACAGTCGGCAAGGTCGAAGTGACCGCAGTCACTTCGCCCCTTTACTGACCGTTCTGACAGGAAAACAGCACTGTTCGCCCCGCTTCGGCAACTGTGCCAGCCACCAGGGAAAGACTAACAACAGTCACGGCCTTTCCCGAGTTCGGCCTCGAGCGCAACAGAGAGCTCCGCCTTGCCCGAACCTAGGCCTCGGCTTCAGCTTCGGCCTCGGGAGAAGGACTCCGCCTCGCCCGACCTCAGCCTTGGCCTCGGAGGAGTCGTCGCCTCGCCCGACCTCGGCCTCGGACCGACTACGCTACAGGGCATACATCATTACCCTACTCCTAGCTAGCTACCTCAGGCTATGAAGGAACAAGACCGGTGTCCCATCTAAGGTTACTCCGGTAACAGGTAATGATGGTTCCCCGCGTGCGCCCATGACGTCGGATTACTCCCAACCTCCTACGGAAGCAGGGGAACGTCAGCAGCATCCATGCCGCACCGCCAGCTATGCTTCTACAGGACTCAAGGCACTTCTCCGATGGCCACGTTAGTACATGTACAGGGCTCAAGGCAATTCTCCGCCAGCCACGTTAGCTCATAGCAACACCCCCATTGTACAGCTGGGCATCTCCTTGTATCTATAAAAGGGGATGTCCAGGGCCTTCCAACGAGGGAGGAGGGAGGAACGTACGAACGTGCGACGTACGAACGAGCAAAGGCAGGCAGAGTAGGAGAGACACGATAGAGGCAGGCTCAGACAGCTCACCTCAAGGTCGAATCCTCTCTTTCTCTCTCTCTCTCTCTCTCGCTCTCGCTCCCTCGCAACGCTTGTAACCCCTACTACGAGCACCCCGGTGCAAGATAACATAAGCCTCATTCCCCTCTTGTGTTCCATCTTGCATCAACCCATCTGGGCAGGGACACGCAACAACAAATTCACTAGTTGGTTGAGGGTCCTCGCGGGTCCAAAACACCGACAGTCACTTCATCAATATTGTCCATCATTGAATTATAATAATCACCGACAGTTAGATCATTTTGCTTGGCGAACCTGACAGCATTTAAACTTATTTCCACAGGCAACACTGCTTCCTGCCCATAGACAAGCTCAAAAGGAGACACTTTAGTAGCATGTTGTTTAGATATTCTGTGAGCCCACAAAGCTTCGGACAAAATCTTATGCCACTGCTTAGGATTATCAGATATCTTCTTTTTTATCAGGCTAATCAATGTTCTATTACTGGACTCGGCCTGTCCATTGGCCTGAGCATAATATGGAGATGAATTGTGCAATTTGATCCTATATAATTCAGCAAATTCACGTACCTCTTTTGACATAAAAGAAGCCCACTGGTCTATCAAAGTCTGAGGAATGGCGAATCTATGAATGATATGCTCGGTTATGAATTCAATTACCTCCCTGTGTGTCATGTTCTTTAGAGCAACGACTTCAGTTCATTTGGTAAATTAGTCAGTGGCAACTAACGCGAATCGATGCCCTTTTGACGATGAAGGATGAATTTCTCCTATAAAGTCCAACCCCCATCCTCTGAAAGGCTAAGGTTTAATGATAGAATGTAATTCGGCTGTAGGGACCAACTGTAAGTCACCGAATTTTTGACATACTTGGCATCCTTTGCAGTACTTGAAACAATCTACTATCATGTTAGGCCAATAGAAGCCATATCTTCGTAATAACCACTTCATCTTCGGAGCCGATTGATGGGTACCACAAATTCCTTCATGTATTTCGGCCATGGCTAATACAACATCACTTGGGCCCAAGCACTTAAGCAAGATGTCATCGATCGTTCGGCGGTATAGTTCATCGCTCATTAAAACATACTTGAAAGCCGTACGCCGAACGTTCCTATCTGTCCTAACACTGGGATTTCGTAGGTAATCAACTATGGGTGTCCTCCAATCAGTTCCATCGGCTTTGTTATCAGCCGATTTTACTAGGAGTAATTCCTTGGCAACCCCGGACGGTTCGGAGACCTCATCCGGATAGTTCGCGACCTGGGGAATTAGCCCTATACCGGTTATCAGATTTTCGGTGTTGTGAAATTTCCCTTGCTTTATCCAATACCCTGATGCATCTTGTGCCAAATTGTTAGCTCTGTGATTCTCAACTCTAGAGATGTGTCGAATGTTGAATTCGTCAAAAGAATGAATTATGCCCCAACATTTTTCAAGGTAACTATTTAGAGTAATGTCAAAAAAATTGATACTCTTCTAATACCTGTTGGACAACTAGCTTGGAATCACCAAATGCCTTCATATGTTTTACTCCCATACAACTTAAAAGCTCCAAGCCGAACAAAAGAGCCTCATATTTGGCTTGATTGTTAGTGCAATAAGTTTTTAATCGGCTAGAGAAGTCGAAGGAGACATTACTTGGTGAAACAAGCACGATGTCAATTCCTTGTCCTTTATTGCAAACCGATCCATCAAAATATAAAGTCCAGGGAGTAACAGTGAGGTATGATATGTTTAGTTTATGAGTATCATCAATCCGATGTTCTACAATAAAATCTGCTATGACCTGGCCTTTCATAGATTTCAATGGTTCATAAGCCAAGTCATATTCTATGAGTGCATAAGCCCATTTACCAATTCTACCACTCATAATCGGGTTTTGCAACATGTATTTGATCACATCGGTTTGACCGGAAACGGTGCAATGACTAGATATCAAATAACATCTACACTTGGTGCATGCATAAAACAGGCATAAGCATAACTTCTCGATGAAAGTGTACCTTGTTTCAGCATCCACCAGCCTCGGACTTAGGTAGGTTACCACATGCTCCTTTCCTTTGGTCTCTTGCGTCAGAATAGCTTCAATAACTTTATCTTCAGCTGCAATGTATAATCTGAACGGTACTCCTACCTGTGGTGCTTTTAACACAGGAGCCAAAGACAAATACTTTCTAATGAGATCAAACGCTTCCTGTTGTTCTGTCCCCCAGGTGAATTCGACATCATTTTTAAGCTGAAGGATAGAAGTGAAGGCATCAATCTTTTCGGCTAGGTTAGAAATAAACCTCCGTAAATAATTTACCTTGCTGAGGAACTTATAGGTCGGAGGTCCCACATTTCGAATGGATTTAATTCGGTCAGGGTCTATCTCTATACCATGTGCATGAATGTCACACCCGGAGTTAAAGGATAAAGCCGGGTGCGTCTCATATGTGCGCCAAGGAAGAACATCACATCTAATGACAAAGTGTATAGAGATAAATATCACATATAACATAACTGTCATTATTACATAGCTAAAGTCTTATAAAAATAAATGATAATAATAAAGCGAACTAAATATTTTATTCCCTAGCGCCATAAAGCTGACTGGGAGATGCCACCTAGATCAACTCGTATGCTTCATTGTAGGGCGGCTCCTCTTCGACCACTTGCTCTTCACCCATGGGGGTTTATATATCGCAAGAGTGGGCTCACAAAAGATCATAGCTCCACAAGTTGTGGGGAATAATGTGCATGAACTCACCAAAGGTGGGAGTTCATGTGAAGTGTAAGGCTGATCAACAAATAAGGGGTTAAAGCTGAGCATTGATTTTAATAAGTTGGTCAAAATGTTATTAGCAGTTACTAAATGTAAGTAAATACCAAACCAGAGTAATATTAGATCAAAATAATAATAAATCCCAATGCGATGCAAATGACAAATTCAATTTAGTTCCATAAATTAATCATGTGAGTGTCCGAGCCGCTCATGACCATGAGCACGGCTGATATACCAGTTTTACACTCTACAGAGGTTGCACATCTTTACCCACAAGTCATGTTACCCATCTACCAAGGGATCGTGACTCCCATACACCTCTACCAAGGAAGCGAGGCAGGGTAACACTACGAGGCCTTTACAAAGTTCCACTAGCTTCAGAAAACCGCTATAGTTTCTAGGGAGCTCCAATGCAGGGACCCCTTGCCTGACCGCCATCATAGCAAAATCAACCCAAGGACCTCCCTACACTGACCACTCCCCTACTGCGCTTGCCCCTTTCGGGTAAGGTAGTCATCCACTAGCTTTTCTAATTAGTCAGCCAAGGGCGTCCCATACCACCCTTGTAGTAGCACTGTTTTCTCGGATGGTTCTCCATGTTCCAATTAACATAATGATCTTATCATGAACAGTAAATAACAAACTGATAATAAAAGTGTGATCATGAATAATGTATATCTCCATACCAGAAACCACATAAAGCAATAGCAGGTACTACCCAAATATTCAGTGGTAAACAAGGTATAAAGAGAGCCAAACTAGGGTAACCTATTGGGTCCTATCAAAATTAACCTATGCAGATCATTATGATTAATAAGAACATGATTGGGTAAAAAGATATGATCAAGGGCACAATTTGCCTTCAATGAGCTCCTGCTCAGCAGTCTCCACCTGCTGAACCCCTAGTTCCTCTATAGCTAGCTCGTCTACTCGCAACAGTACAAACAAACATGGTATAGCGGCAATTAACATCACACCAAACAGTAGAACAGAATGCATGATAATATTCTATGTGTCGTAACGAGATCGTAGGAACAAGAACCACTAAATTCAGAGTCACGGTTATTTAGTTATGAATTTCTGAAGTTATTTAATAATTAGAATAGAACAATTCAAGTGAATAATTTTAATTCAGGTTTCATGACTAAATAGAGGTACTAGGTGATAGACAAAATTAATACAAAATTAATGCCACTAGAATGGGTAAAAAGGTTTTAATATGAATTTTCTATGAATTAAATGAGTTTATGCAATTATTTTTATGCTAGAAATCTATTTCCTATATTTTTTCTTATTTTCTCTGCTTTCTGGATCTCGCGCCAAATACCGAGAAGCTCGGGGGCAAATTTATAAAAACACTAAGACTTAGGGTACACCTTCACTGGATTGTGGGTTGGTTAACTGTAAGTCTAGGGACTCTTTTGTAAAATGAGTAGGCCGAAGGGGTATGGTGCGATCGCAGCCATTCGATCCGAACTCAAAGGCGCTGATTAGATTAGACTCCATCACTAACCGATACACAATCGTAGCCCTAGGATCCCAGATCGACTGCTTGGATTCAATCACCGCGGGAATTAGCCAGGGCCCTACGAATCAGATCGGACGGCACACCCAGATTCCAGCTATAACATGGCACCGAGTCAATCTGGGTCACCTGCTTACCATCTAATGGCCCGAAACGCGCCACCCAACCCCACCTAATTAGCGCGGCGGCGCCAGAGCGAGCGTGGTGGTGCCATGATCGGCAAATGTCCCCCCTGGTGCTCGTATTGTACGATTAGTAGCGCTAAACCACGCGGGGAAACATGGCGAAACAGACAGGGGTGATCATACCGATGGACTCGGCGCAGGTGATGTCGCCCATGGTAGCCCGCGGATCCGCGACAGCACGTTTACTCCGTCGAGCGATTGGTGAAACACTGGCGAACTCCCACGATCACGACAACCACGGTCGCCCTCCCCGGGATTTGGCGAAGGTCTCCAACTGATTGCGAAGAGTCTTCAGGAGTAGATAGCCCGTGACCCATGGCGGTGGCGCACACTCTCCCTCTCCGGGCTTTCTCTCTCGTCGGTGACCAGCGATTCGGTGGTGAGGTTGGCTCGGTCCAAAGGTATGGGGGAAGAATACGGGGTCCTGGGCTTTTAAGTACCGCGGTAACAACAATCGCGCTGATCACGCTAACGGCGCCAAAATCGTATCTCCGTAGCTATTGTTTCGAACACCACGGGTAGACGAAGACGAACTGGCGTGCTGGGTCCACGCGCCAGAGGAACGGATGCAAGACGCGGCTTTGGTGTCCGCCCGCTGGGCCCCATTTGACAGCACCGATACGGAGCGAGGCAAGAGTGCGTGGCACGGGTTGCTTTGTGGGCCCCGTGAACCAGTGAAAGGAGGTGAGAAGCAAGCGCGAGGGAGTGGCTGTCGAGTGGGCCCCGCTCGTTAGGGTGGCAACGCACGCGGTGGAAGGGAGCTTGGGTCGCGCGGGTGTAGAGGGAATAATGGGCCGCGCAGGTGTAACAGTTTGGGCCCGGTGATCATTTTCCAATTTGCTTTTTTTTCTTTTTTATTTTTACTTTCTATTTCCTTTTTTCCTTCCCAAATTCAAATTTCAATTCTAATTTAAATATAAACTTGTGGCCAATTTATCCTCAGATTATATTGCACCATTAAAAGTACCAGCACTACAGGAATACTGAACATTCCCGTCGGCCATATTAATTCCCGTCGGCCTTTGCTCGGGCCGACGGGAATTAGATAACTCCCGTCGGCTAAAAAGCAGCCGACGGGCCTTACGTTAATTTTCGTCGGCCCTGAGTCTAGCCGACGGGATTTGGTTAACTCCCGTTGGCCCAGCCACCGGCCGACGGGCTTTACATCAACTCCCGTCGGCCCTGACGCCAGCCGATGGGACTTAGGTAACTCCTGTCGGCCCTAACGCCAGCCGACGGGGATTACTGCTTTATGGGTCGGCGGTCATCCTGCGCGGCTCATTTCCTTTCTCCCTCTCGCTTTCCAAACCACCGCCACCATTGTCGCCGCCTCGGAGAGCCGCCCGCCCCCGAGCGCCGCCCGCCGCCCACACCCGTCCCCGGCCCGCCGCCCGGACCCCGGAGCGCGCCCGCCACCTGCCCCCGCCCCTGGAGCGCTGTCCGCCGCGCCGTCCCCACCCCTGGAGCGCCGGCGGCCCCGGAGCGCCGCCCGCCGACCGCCCCCGCCCCCGCCCCCAGAGCGTCGTCTGCCCCTAGAGCAACGCCCGCTGCCCGCCCCCGCCCCCGGAGTGTCGCCCGCCGCCCGCCGCTCACCCCCGGAGCACCGCCCGCCGCCCGTCCCCGTTGCGCCGCTCGCCGCCACCAACGCCGCCGCCCCGGACCGTTGAGGTATATAATTTTTTGAATTATTTAATGTAAATGCGAGTGTTATTGTTAAATGTGTGTATAAATGTTTATTTTCGTCAGTTTTTATGACCGACAGGAGTTAACTTTCATGTGATTAGAGTTAGTTTAGGGTGTGATTAGAGTGTGATTAGAGTTAGTTTAATATCACATGTGATTAGAGTGTGATTAGAGTTAGTTTAATATCACATGTGTGCCTTGATGTTAGGTATAAGTATTAATTCTATTATTATAATAGATTTAACTTATGCTATTAAATTATTGAATTTGATGTTATTTATTGATTAGATTTAACTTATAATATTAGGTTGTATGAAGGTATCGCTATTGATAAATTTAATGTTATTTATGTATATATATAGTTATTTATGTATATATATAGTTATTTATGTATATATTTAGTTATTTATGTATATATATAGTTTTACTACTTACCTATAGATGTATGTCTTATGTTTAGAAACGTGATTGTCTCACACACACTCTTTACTCATACACACAGCCGCAATAATGGGTGATAGACGTGATTGGATGTATGAAGGTTTTAAGAAGGGTGGGTGTGTCACACAAGTGAATGGTTTGCCAAGACACAGATGTTTCTGAACCATACAGCTGCTTTGTCACAAATAGATAATATTAGGTGTCCATGCAATAAATGTAGAAATATGACGAGCCACACCAAGAGGCAGGTCACACTACACCTGTGCTCACATGGTTTCGTGCCAGGCTATAAGGTTTGGTATCTCCACGGTGAAGATGTTGAACGAGCAACACAAGTAGAAGTTGATGACGGTGAAGATGATGTTGATAGGATGGACCAGATGCTTGAGGATCTGCAGCCTGAACTGGCACCAGATCATCATGATTCACCTACACCGGAGGTTCAGAAGTTCTTCGACCTACTCAAAGCGTCAAAAGAGCCTCTTCACGGGCACACTGACATGATCGTCCTCGAATTCGTGACCCGACTGATGTCAATCAAGTCCAAGTTTGCATTCAATTAATTGTTACAAGGAGCTTGTGGATTTGATTAGCGAGGTTCTTCCTACGGGTCACAAGATGCCCAAAGACATGTACCAGTCCAAGAAATTGCTTGAAGGTCTTGGTATGGAGTATGAGAAGATTGATGTTTGCCAGGACAACTATATGCTTTTTTGGAAGGAACATGGCAGAGAGCAGAAATGCTTAAAAGTGGGAAGTCGAGGTACGTGGAG
This sequence comes from Zea mays, assembly GCF_902167145.1. Lineage (NCBI taxonomy): Eukaryota > Viridiplantae > Streptophyta > Magnoliopsida > Poales > Poaceae > Zea > Zea mays. The sequence goes on from NC_050102.1 coordinate 19,554,170, forward strand.
CTTGTAAATGAAGATGGGGAGAAGGTGGTGACAAAGGTTGCACATAAACATCTTTGGTACATGCCTCTCACTCCTAGAGTGAAACGTTTGTTTCTCTCGAGGAAGACCGCTATGCACATGAGGTGGCATAAAGATTGTATGGACAGACAAGATGGCTTAATGGTGCACCCATCAGATGGTGATGCATGGAAGGCTCTTGACAACTTTGATCCAGATTTTGCCAGCGATACAAGAAACGTTCGTATCGGCTTGGCAACTGATGGTTTCACGCCATTCAATATGACCACTGCATCGTATTCATGTTGGCATGTCATTGCCATACCGTACAACCTTCCACCTGCTCTTTGTATGAAATATGAGTTTATGTTCCTATGTCTTGTTATACCTGGGCCTGAGCATCCTGGCGTACGCCTTAATGTGATGCTTCAACCACTGATTGAAGAGTTAAAGAAGCTATGGCAAGGTGTGGAAGCCTATGACTGCTTCAAGAAGCAGAAATTCAATCTTCATGTTGCATATGTGTTCTCGGTTCATGATTTTATGGCGTATGGTATTTTCTCTGGATGGAGCGTGGATGGTAGATTGACGTGTCCTTATTGTGCTAAAGATACAGATTGTTTTCATCTTAGTGTTGGTGGCAAGATATGCTACTTTGATTGCCATAGATGTTTTCTACCCTTCAATCACCCCTTCAGAAGGCAGAGAAAAAAATTTAGGAAGGGCATCATCATCACGAAGGGACCGCCCAAGCGACATAGTGGGATAGAAATTAAAGAAGAGCATAGGAAACTTGTCCTATATGAGAGTGGGAAAAGGTATCAAGGTTTTGGTGAGGAGCATAACTGGACTCACATATGTGGCTTGTGGGAGCTTCCTTATGCTAAGTCATTGATTTTGATGCACAACATCGACGTCATGCATCAAGAGAGTAACTTTTGCTAAGCCCTCATAAATACATGCATGGATTTCCCTGATAAAACGAAAGACAATGACAAGGCACGCATGTACTTAGCAGTGATATGTGATCATCCAACCCAAGTGCTTAGAGAAAACGGAGGCAAACCAAAAGCTGACTATTGTCTGAAATCTAAGCAACAGAAAGAAGTGATGAAGTGGATGAAGGATATTAAACTCCCCGATGGTTATGCCGCTAGTTTTAGAAGATCTGTGAACTTGAAGACAATGAAGATGAATGGACTGAAGAGCCATGACTTCCACATAATTATGGAGAGGCTCATGCCTATAATGTTTCGTGGGTACATTTCCGAAGTTGTGTGGAAAACGTTAGCTGAAGTTAGCTATTTCTACATATAGTTGTGTGCTAAAAAAATTAGAAGAGATGTGATGGAACAGCTAGAGAAAGAGGCACCGGTGCTTTTGTGCAAATTGGAAAAATATTTCCACTGGGTTTCTTCAATCCTATGCAGCATCTCTTTATACATCTTCCATATGAGGCTAAGGTCGGTGGTCCTGTTCAATATAGGTGGATGTTTCATATAGAAAGAGCATTAAACAAGCTTAGAGCAATGGTGGGCAATAAGGCAAGAGTTGAAGGATGTATTGCGGAACAATTTAAACTAAAGGAGGTAGCACACTTCACAAGTTGTTACTTTGCAGAAGAACATAATGTATTTGCTCGAAAGAAAAGGTACCATGATGATGAACGAGAGATGCCTCCGTGTAGTGATCTTTCGATTTTTCAGACAAACGGCAAAGCCGTTGGTCCACCCAAGGCATATCACCTTAGTATGGAAGAACGGAAGTCTGCTTTACTGTACATGTTCACGAATATGCATGAGGTGGAGAAATACTTTGTGTAAGACTTATTTTTTAAAACTGTTCATATGTGAATTAGTTTATGTTATCAAATATCTCATGTCATACAATAATATTTGACTGCAAGTTTGATGAACAAAACATGAGGTGTCTCGGTAGGCCAACAGCGAGAGACATAGACAAATTGCGACGCGATGGTATGCATGGGCGACCTAATTTCATTATGTGGCTTCGAGACCGTGTAAGTCTTAATTATGTGGCTCCGAGAGCTAATTTCAGTTAACTAATATTACAGAATTTGCTAATGCTTTGTGGCATAATTGACAGTTTGGGGAGGAAATGAATTTGAATGATGACTTACGTCAGTTATCTATTGGAAGCGTAACTGCCAAAAGCTATGGACATTACAACGTCAATGGATATCGCTTTCGTTCAAGCATTTTTTAATCAAGTCATCCTATGGTTGCCACTCAAAATAGTGGAGTCGTTACTAGGGCAACCGACATGGAAGGACACGAAGCCTGCTATTACAGGAAAATCAAAAATATAATCAAGATTACATTTGCTGGAAATAAGCCTTTAGCGCTAGTTTTCTTTGAGTGTAAATGGTATGACGCGAAGTATTATAGGACCGAATTTGGGATGACACAGATCCAACCTGAAAAATTGCTTCAAGGACACGACACATATATCCTTGCCCATCAAGCAGACCAAGTTTATTTCTCGACATATCCATGCAAAAAGTTGTCTAAATGGAGGGTTGTGTACAATGTAAATCCCCGCGAACGCCTATATACTCCTGGTGAGGAGGAATATCAAATTGGTCACCTTGAGCAGGTTGATGAGGTGTTTCAAGAAGAAGAGTTGCCAACTAGTTTTCATATTGATCCTGCACCGGCATTAGATTCACTAGTTGTAGACGTTAACGACTTAACTTTTCCCGAGAGACGGAGAAGACAACCTGTTAGGAGAAAAGTTACATGGCGACCTCTGCATAGAAGAGAACAAATAGATCCTGATTTTGATGATATTTAACAAGTAAAGTTGTTTTGTTATTTTATTTGTTTCTATTTTTAAGGATTATGTCATTTTTGATGCACTAATGAATAATTTCTTATTTTTTATGCAGGATGCCGCCAAAATCAAAGAAGTCAGTGAAGGGGTTGTTCAAGGGCCTGGGCCTTTTTCAGGGTAGTTCTTTGAGTAGCAGCAGACATCGAGAGCTGTTGAGCGTGGTACATGGAGATGAGGTAACATATCTTGTACAAATAAATTTATTTACATTTATTTACATATTTACAAATAAATCTTGAGTTGTATGTACCAGGATGAGCAGCACACTGAGGAGCAGCACAATGAGGCTGAGCAGCACAATGAGGAGGTGAAGCACAATGAGGAGGTGGAGCACGTGACATGGGACCAGGCCGCACAGCATCACTAGCCATGGGACTAGTGGGACCACCAGAGAGAGCAGCAACAGGCGTGGGACCAGTGGGGCCAACAGGGCGAACCGGCTGACAACCCGATGGATGATGGCTCGGGAGGCTCTTCAGCGACACGCACACATCGCTCAAGAAAAAGCCACTCAGTAAAGCCTCGTCACGCGATAGAGCGAGAGGCTGATAGGACTTTAATCATGCCACATGGAGATCGGTGAGTGTAATATATTAACTTATCTCATATAACTATTATGTGTATTGTTAATGTTTTTGTGTAATGCAGGAATTGGGAGGACCTATCCTTTGACGGCAAGGGACACCACACTCAGGTTAACCTTACGTTGGGTTCTCTTTGCCGCCTTCACTACCCTGGTATAGTGAAGGTGTCAAACGGTGGTACTGAGGATGAGGTGCTTGTCAGTACCTGGGACGAGTACAAGTTTAAAAAGGAATGAAACCACACCGACAGACAGGGACTTGTGCGTAATGACTTTTGGGTATGAATTCTTTATTATTTTTGTTATGTTTCTTAATATTGTAAATCTATGACTTATACCATTGTATTTGTATTCTTTATGTTGTAGCTTCGATATCGGTTGCCTGACGGAGAGGATTACATGGGGCACGCGGAACGTGTCTTCCAAAACAATGCAAAGAAGCTGGTGAAGGATGCCATATACTATGCGAGAATTCAAGCTACAAACCTGTATTTTCAAAAGCATCCGGAAGAAGCAGGCCCCTTGAATAAAAAGGAAGGGTCCTCAAAGATATATTTGACTGAGGATCAATATCGTGAGGTTAGTATTCAATTTGTTTTACCCTTTATATTGATTGTTGTGATTGATATAATATGTAACATTGTGTGTGCAGGTGATGGTTCCATGGATGGCGCCTGTGCCTGATGCGTACTATGATTGGTGTCGATATTGGGCTTCCGAAGGCTTCCAGAAAGAGTCAGCGCATCATAGACAATGTCGAGGAACCTATCCTAACCACAAGTTTGGCGGTGACGACATGATACAAAAAGCTAAAAGAATGGTAAGTTTGATCTAGCTATGTCGATCAGCAAATAGTACGATTGCTTATGAATGTTTTTTATTTATACAGGAAGCTACGAGTGGCCAAAAGCCTAGTGACATTGAGGTCTACCAGGAGGGCCACAAAGGACCAGACCCGAACAACCCTGACCAGCTCTGCAGCCAGACAGCCACGGATCGCTTGGTGAGTTTTGGTCCAAAAGTACAAACGTTCAAAGTATAGAAATTCCTACATTTGTAAGGTTGTGAATGATGTATAGGCGGCATATGGGGAGGAGATGGTTCGTCGCCATGGCCCTGACTACGACTGGCGCCATGAACCGGTGGATCCCTCGGTGGTGTACGCAAGTGGTGGTGGCAAAACGAATGGATGGTAAGCTCTAACTTATGAAATTATATGGTTGACACTAAATTGATTATGCAGTAATCACATTTTTTGAATCACTTATAGATACGCACTCTTCGACGGATTCATTGACTCATCGTCGGTGAGATCTCAGAGGACGGGTTCGTCTTCCCGTAGCTCATGCTCTCGTCGACCGAACGAGCAGGAGTTGGAGATTATGAGGATGCGTGAAGAGATGAGACAACAACGCGAATTTATGGAGGCTTGCAATGCACATAACCAAGCGATGTATCAAGTGAGTACACATAATCCGAACTCTAAATTATTATATTTCAATACAACATCTTCAGTAGTAACACATATGTTTAACAATTAATGCAGCAACACGGCATGGCAACAAATTTTCCACCGCCACCACAATGGAGCCTGTTTGCAAACACACCAGCTCTGCCACCACAGTTCAACACTCCTCCGACACATATACCTGCACCTGGAGATAGGGTACGTTTGATAACTCTTGATTAATTATACACTTGTATACTTTTTGATATTTGCATTTAACGTGTTGATATTTGCTAACTTGCATATGTTACGCCCGAAGCGGGTGGTAGTGGGTCTGATCCCGCAGCAGGGACTGGATTTGTTGACTCCCTCTTCGCGTTCCCTCCTCCTGGTGGTGGTGGCGGCAGCGGTCAAAGATCTAACCACCCAAGTGGTGGTTATCTCTAAACACTTGAACATGTTTCTTAACTCGTTGACTCTTGGTCGTACTTGAACTTATGTCGTACTTATATTTCAATATTATGTCGTACTCGTTGACTCTATGTCATACTTGAACTTATATTTGAAATGTTTGTGTAAACTATGTTGGTGGATGTTATGTTTGTAATGCGTGATTTGATTATGAATGTATGTGTTTGTAATGTGTCTGTTATGTGTGATACATGTTATGTGTGTAGAAATAGTGACCTAATTTAGTGTTGTTTTTATAGCAGTATAGGGTAATTCTCGTCGGCCCAGTTAATTCCCATCGGCTATGGTCGAACCGACGAGAATTAATTATTAACTCCCGTCGGCCCAGTTAACTCCTGTCGGCCAGGTAGGGCCGACGGGGATTAATTATTAACTTTCGTCGGCCTGGGGAACCGACAGGGATAAATTAATAATTCCCGTTGGCCAGGAGAACCGACGAGGATTAATTAATAACTCCCGTGGGCCTGGGGAACCAACGGGGATTAATTAATAATTCTCGTCGGCCAGGAGAACCGATAGGGATTAATTAATAACTCCCGTTGGCCAAGTAGTGGCCGACGGGGATTAATTATTCCCGTCAGCCGTCGACGGGAATAACCTTATCCCCGTCATCTGACGCCTGTCGGCTGATATCCCCGTCATCCGACGCCTGTCGACTGACAACCGACGGGAATTACTTATTCCCGTCGGTTTGAGGCTTATTCCCGTCGGTTCCTGGCCGATGGGAATTAAGTGTTTTCCTGTAGTGCAGCTTTGGAGATATATTTATATATACTTTCTTTATATTTTATATCCTCTCTCCTTTTCTTTTCTTTTCTCTCCTTTTTTATCATTACCATTTTTAAATTTAGGTTTCAGTCCAAATCTTCAACTCATTATTATATTTTTATTGGTATACCGCGAACGGCATACCTTAATAATTTATGATGATCTCTCCAAACAGGCACAAACTTATCGCCAAATGTCCCTTCTATTAAGAAGACCTCCCGGTCGCGAAGCTTATCCAGGGGATGTTTTTTATTTGCATTCACGCCTTTTAGAAAGAGCCGCTAAATTAAATTCTCTTTTAGGCGAAGGGAGTATGCCCGCTTTACCAATAGTGGAGACTCAATCTGGAGACGTTTCCGCCTATATTCCTACTAATGTAATTTCAATTACAGATGGATAAATATTCTTATCCGCGGATCTATTCAATGTCGGAATTTGACCTGCTATTAATGTGGGTATTTCAGTTTCCAGAGTAGGATCCGCAGCTCAAATTAAAGCCATGAAACAAGTTTAATGCACAACCAAACTCCAATATGATGCATGGCTCATTTTAGGTGTCTTATTTAATCCTTTAAATGTGGTTATTCCCATGAAATGATGAGTGGATGACAAGACATGTAACAAGACCAACTCTTTTATGAGTTTTTATAATTTTGGGTATTACAATGAATGATGAATTCTAAGAACTTACCAGTCGACACTCCAAAAGCACATTTACGTGGGTTTATTTTCAGACCATACCAACGCATTTTATCAAAGGCTTTGCGCAAATCAGCTATATGAGAACTAAACTCAGCCAATTTGACTACAATATCATCAATGTAGACTTCCACAGTGTTTCCCAATAGCTCGTGAAAGATCAAATTCATAACCCTCTGATAAGTAGCACCAGCATTTTTCAGACCAAATGTCATGACAACTCACTCAAATAAACCAATGAAGCCTGGACATATAAAGACCATTTTAGACGCATCTTCTTCGGCCATGAAAATCTGATTATATCCAGCATTACCATCAAGAAAGCTAATAATTCTATTTTGTAACGCATTATTGATCAACATGTCGGCTATGGGCATGGGATATTCATCTTTAGGAGTTGCTCTAATCAAATTACGAAAATCAATGCATACTCTGAGCTTACCTAATTCTTTCTTCTCCACCGACACAATATTGGAGACCCACTCTATGTATCTGCAAGGTCTAATAAAATTAGCTTCTAGCAACCGGTGAATTTTGTTCTTTATTCGTGGGAGTAGGTCTGGACGAAATGTTCTAGCTTTTTGCTTGAAAGGTCTGAAACCGGATTTAATAGGCAGTCGATGCTCTACTATTTCTCGGCTTAATCCTGGCATCTCAGTATAATTTCAAGCAAAGCAATCCGAATATTCTTTCAATAGACCGATCATTTCATCTCTAGGATCGGTCTCCAGGGTTTTGTTTACAAACGTCGGCCTTGGAGTTTTACCATCTCCTATATCAATCTCCTCCAAAGGATCGACCGATGTAAACCCCAGTCCTAATTTGTCGAGATCTCTTAATTCCTCTATTATGTCTCCCACAGAGGAATTAGATGATCTCTGTGTGACAGCGGACCGTCCAGTCTCGAGAGTCGAACTGTCCGTGACACTGGTTTTATGTTGTGGTAGTCGCTCGGCCTTAAAAGTCGAACTGTTCTGCGACAGACCGGATCGTCCGGCCTTAGAGGCCAGACCGTCCACGACCAGGGACATGTTTGCCATGTGTGTGCTCATCATTTAAATTTTATTTAGGATTTAGCTAATTCTCCATCGGCTCTAGCATTACAGGAATGAAACACTTTTTATCTATACTTATGAATTGATAATCAGAAAAATCTACTCCTGTGAGACACGTAGCAGTCTCATAGGCCCAAAGTACAGGGGCATTGGCCATGGCAATACAGGCCAATGCATCGACATGTACTTGTTCTACATCGTCGCCTACCCATTGTAGTAACATCTGATGTATCGTAGAAGGTATACATTGATTAGCATGAATCCAATCTCTGCCTAAGATTAGACTGAAATTTCCTTCTACATTAGCAACGAAGAATACAGTAGCAAGGGTCTTAGTCCCGATGGTTAATTCAACAGACATGACACCCTTGGCTTTGATCGAACTATTAGTTTCAATGCCGCTGAGGGTCATGTTGGTCTTGACAAGTTCGTCATCATGTTTACCTAATTTTCTGTATAATGAATAAGGCATTAGATTTACGACCGCCCCTGTCTACCAACACTTTAGCAATCAGTATCCCATCAATGTGACTGCACACGAAGAGCGGCTTTAAATGATTTATTGATTCCTTTGGTTTAGTGAAGGTGGCCTCTTTAGGACCAAAGTTGAACTGAGCAACGACAGGTTCATCATCGCCGATAATAGTACAATCGACAGAGAATGTAATAGCATTTACGTCCATACCTCGGTGCTCTGGAGAAGCTTCGTAGTTGACCAGGTCTTCCCCTAGTAGGTCGTCCTCTTCCATGGGTATCAACACATCGTTGGAGGTGTCCTAGTGTAGTGCAGACGGTCCGGACTCAAGGGTCGGATGGTTCGCACCCTGTGCAGACGGTCCGGCCTTTATAGCTGGACTATCCGCCATACCTGCAAAGAATTGCACGATTGTTGTTTTATTTTCCGTTTTGTGGTCGTTTGCTTTTCCTCAACGGCCTTTGGTCTCCATCTCTTTTGTGGTAGTGGGTACTGTGGATGTGTGTCATTGAATATCTTTTCCGCCTCCTTTTCCTAGTTCTCCTTCGCTCTTAGGTGCTGTAATTTTTGCTTTTGCGATCGTGTCAATCCCGATGGGCACCATCAGGGCATGGAGTATTTTGGATCGGTTGTTTTGTTGACAGTCGTACCTTCTTTTTTGCTTGTGCTGGTCGATTCACCAAAAATCATCGGTCTTCATTATTTTCTTGTACGATGACATATGTTGTTCCTATCTCGATGATGTCTCCTTTTGTCGTCCTGTTGGAGGTTGTAGCTATATGCCCCCTACCGGATTGGTCGGCCTTTGCGGCCGAGTGATCCAACAATCTTGCTGGACCCGTGCCTGATGACTAGATTGAGTGGTGCCTAATCGGTCTTGTACTGGAGGTGCCACCCTGTTGAATATAGATGTTTGGGGTGCCCCCCAAGCGGGGTATTAGGGCATCCCAAATGGGTATGGTGGCATGTCCCACATTTGATTTGGGACATATGGCGATGGCATGTATGTATATTGATATGGCACAGGTGGATATGGGGGTGGATGTGTCCATGCAGGTATGTTGGGTCGTAATTGGACATTACGACCCATCATTCTTTCCGATTGGTGAGGTGGTCCAATCGGTCTTACATGCTGTCGCTCTTGAGTGGGTACGCGAGGTCGCTTTGCTGGCCGGTCACTTGGACTGGCCTTATTTTTACATATTTAGACAATAATTGGTCAAAGGTCGGGCCGGATCTGACCAGTCGGCCAGCTGCCTTTATGAAAGCTCTCTCGTGGGTTTTGGTGTTTAGATGACAACTCAATTAAAGGACTAACAAGTGTGCTAAGTGTTGAACAGGTGCTTAATGTAAAGCTAACAGGGTTCAACAGAAGTGAACAAGTGTGATGGTCCAAGGACTAGATGATGGATAGATAATGGGCATCACAAATAAGATGGACATTGCATAAAGTGAGACTCTGGTGCGTAGCTCGGAGACAACTGATCAAGCCAAGGATGGAGGCAAGAAGAGCTTCGAGGTACCAAGTGCACGGGAGAAGGTCAATGAGGCTGAGGAACCCAAAGCCAAGGGTGAAGAAGAAGACTTGCAAAGTCAAGGGTGATCGAGTTGAGAACAGCTATGGCACATCAAGGATCACTACATAAGGACATGACTTACAACCAATGAGGAAACATATCTAGTTATGTGGTGTAAGTCATAAGGCTCAAGACCAAGCTCTAAGAAGGAGATCAAGGTTATTAGAAGAAGAAGCAGTGTCAAAACCAGAACTGGAAGCAGCCCAAAAAGAGCTAAGTGCACCTTGACTTTTAGTTTGGGTTGTTCCTATGTTTGGAGATGTTCTATGTGACCTTTGCAGGATGTTGGAGCTAAGGAATGTCAATCTAGATCAAGTCAAGCTGACTTGATGATTTATGAGTCCAACATCAAAGCTCAAGCATGTCAAATGCTATAGATGTAAAAATCAAAGAGAAGGTACGTTTCTAGACTTAGTACATTGGTTTTTGTGTACTAATATATTTGTCTAAGTGTTAGAAACGGAAGGAAGAAGAAAAGAAATGAAATGAAAAAGGCTGGTGCACCACCGGACAGTCCGGTGCGCCAGGCTGAACTCCGGTGAACAGGCCGCTCTCGGGAGAAGTCAGGCGTCGTACGGCTATAATTCACCGGACTGTCCAGTGGTGCACCGGACTGTCCGGTGAGCCAACGGTCGGCTGGGCCAACGATCGGTCGCGCAATCCGCGTGTGACGCGTGGCCGAGCCAACGGTCAGATGGGGGCACCGGACTGTCCGATGAGCACCGGACAGTGTCCGGTGCGCCAACGGCTCCAAGATTGCAACGGTCGACTGCGCCAATTTTGGAAGGAAATCGGGCACCGAACAGTGTCCGGTGGTGCACCGGACTGTCCGGTGCGCCACCCGACTGAAGGCAAGATTTGCCTTCCTGGATTGCTTCCAACGGCTCCTAGGCCCCTTGTGCCTATAAAAGGGACCCATAGGCGCCTCAAGCAAAAACAAGTGCAGCCAACAAGTGTAGACATCACTCGGATCAATTCTCCCTCTCCCCCTCGTGTATATCTCTCTAGTTTGTGTAGAGGCAAAGCTATAAGCCTCTAGAGAGTGGAGAAGTGCTGCTAAGAGCTAGAGCATAGTCTTGAGCATATTGTTACTCTGCCGGAGTGCTGCCAAGAAGATTGTAAGCAGCCGCGGCTCTGTTGTAACTACCTCAACATAGTGGAAGGCTCTATCTGTCTGACTGACAGATCTGTGCAAGCGGAGGAAGGAGTTGAAATAGACTCCAAACCCAGGTGTGGCTAACTCCAACGAGGACTAGGCAAGCATTTCAGGCTTGGCCGAACCTCGGGATAAATTCCTGTGTCCACGTGCTCTGCTCTGTGTTATGTGCTGATTCTCTACCTTATTCAGTTCTTACTTCTGCACTTCACTACTTACTTGTGGTACTAGCTTTCTTTGAAGTGCAGGATATTCTTAAGACAGGAACTTCAATTCCGCTGCAACCTACTCGAAGAGTTCTTCACTCCACTGCGACCCTGTCTTCGAGTAGAGTAAGATTTAAGTTTTAAAGTGATAATTTTTATTCGCCTATTCACACCCCCCCCCTCTAGGCGACATTCAGATCCTGTTCCCGAGCCAAAGGGAACTTTCAATTGGTATCGGAGCTAGGCCTCTCCAGTGTGGGCTTAGCCGTCCGGAGATGACGATGTCGTCACAAGAGGTAACTGTAGAACTTCTTTTAGGCGATGGCTCTAATTACAAGTCTTGGTCTATCTCTATTTATAATGCTTTCATGAGTGTTGATCCTGATTTGAGACATGTCTTTAGTAGAAGTATTTTTCCCTCGAATGTTAGTAAAAATCCTTCTGATGATGAACTAAGATGTCTATCTCTAAATCACCATGCTTGCAACATCTTAGTTGATTCTCTTTCTAGAGGTGCCTATTTTGCCATCATGAGTAGTGATAGTGACTTATTTGCTGATGCTCATGATCTATGGACTAAACTTAAGTTGAAATTTTTAAGTCCATATGCACTACCTCTGCTCCCTCTATTGCTGGTGATACTAACTTGTCCAAGGAAGAAGAACAAGAACGATGGCAACCAAACGATGAATCCACCTCATCAACAGGTTTATCTTCCACTAGTAATAAATGTTTTATTGCTAACAATGATGATGGAGACAAAAGAAATGATGAGGGAGAGGATGAGGAGTCTACATCATCACAAGGTACATTTTCTTGTTTTGCTTCCACTAATAGTAATGACAGGGAAAATAAGACCGACGATGCGGAAGAAGAGGAGATTCGTCGTTTCTACACCCATCTCAACAAAGAAGACAAAGCGCTCTTGATTAAGCCGTTGAGAAGGAACAAGGAACAAGGCGAGACGCTTCTCAGGCTAGAGGAAACTCTCATCAAAACAAACAACAGCCTGGAGAAGATGACCAAAGAACATGAGGAGCTAAGGTGCTCTCATGATGTCTTGGTCCAACGGTATGATTCAATTTTAATTGAGCAAAGTAGTAATGATGATGCTTTATCTTGTGTTGCTCAACTTAGAATGAAAAATGCCATGCTTGAGAGGCAAGTAGAATTGCTAAGTCATGATAAACTAGCTCTCACTGAAAAATATGATTCATTGTCTTATTCTCATGATAATCTCTTGGATAGACATATCATGCTAAATGTTGCTCATGAAGTTATAATTGCAAACTTAAATTCATGTGAACCTCATTCTCGCACGTGTGCGCATTTGAATTGTATATCACCATGTGCTAACCCCTGTTGCTCAAAAGAAAGCCAATCATTGATTGAGCAACAAGTTTTAGGGTCACAAAAGAAATTGTGTGGGAACAAGAAGCAAAGACAACTAAGGAGAAGACATATTGCTCAACTTTCTCAAGATATCCACGGGCGCGTGGTGAAGAAGCTTGAGAAAGGAAAAACTGCAGCAAGTGCTAAGCTCCATAAGAAGGATGTTCCTAAAGATGAAGAAATCAACATGAGCTTGGAAAAAGGTAAAGATTTAATTAATCATGTTGTTTGCACTGACCATGTCTCTATGTCACCTAAAAGTAACAAGAGAAAAGGAAAACGGAGATGCTTCAAGTGCAAGGCATTAGGCCACCTCATCGCATCTTGTCCATACAAAGACAAGGACGAAGGGATAAGGAGATGTTTTGGATGCAACAACAAGGACCACATGATCACTTCATGTCCGCTATTGATGAACCAAGCATGTGCATTCTCCAAGATGACTCTCACCAAGGAAAATGACAAACAACAAGCGTCATGTCAGGTTGAGCGACGCTTCTGCTACAGGTGTGGTGAGCAGGGTCATCTATTCCAGGTATGTAATAAAGGTGAGGTTCCTAAGCAAGTAAATTTGTCTCAATCTTATTCGCTTCGGAGACCCAAATCATACTCTTGTGCTAGATCAATCATGAGATCACCTAGGACTAGCACGCATGCTATTTGGGTACCAAAGGCTTTTTTGGATGATCAATATGGACCCATCCCGAGATGGGTACCAAACTGTGCTAACTAGACCATGCAGGTGCCTTGAGATGAACTGGAGACCATGGGAGAGCTTAAGACAGTTATCTCAAACTCTATGCTTAAGCTGTTAATTGTTTTGGTGTTTATTCATTGACCCAAGGTTGAATTATTGTGAGACACTAATCCCATGTTCATCTCAAGTGAAAAGTTGAATAGGTCCTTAATCATTATTGGTGATTCAAGCAGAGGACCTTAATGAGATTTTGCAACTTGCGCTCCATAGGATGGTACCCTTGTATCTTAAGTACCTTGTTGATAATCAGTACTGCTCTTAAGTCTGATTGATGTGCTACCTGTCCTTGGAGCAGTTATGCTTTGTTGATTACCTGTGTTGAGTATCTTTCAATCAATGATTAATAATCACCAAGATCGTAACCATGCTTGCTTAATTATGATTGTGTGCTTTAGAGGTTATGTCTCTTGAATCACTTAATGGGTAGTTTTTCATTAGATATATCCACCATGATTAACTCTTTTTGTGTTCGTGAATAAACCTGTATCCCATTGTGAGTTATGCTATATGGTTTTAATGATTAACCTGTGTGCAAATATGACATATTGTTTAGTTTATGTTCACATGATTACTCTAGTCTGGTATTGTGTGAATACCAACTCCATGTTGTGCCTCTAATGCACCCTTTTGAGCTAAGGCGCATGAGCAAAAGGAGCCCTCAATTAGTGACAACTGGTGCTCTCATGGCAATTCAGGAAAAGGCAAAGGTATGGAGAATGGAACTATGCAATTTCATTGAATATCTTGAAGTTCCATTGATCGTGATCACAGCTATGGTCTTGCCTCTGAATTGGTAGTATCTTGGCTTAGGTGCTCCTTACTTTAAAATGTTGTTTCTTCTGGTGTACCTAAAGAACCTTCTAAATTATGATGTGCTTAGACATTGCGCTTTAAACATGATCGTGTTGTTTTTCAATTGGTATATGTGGTGCAATGATAGTCAAGTATGAAGCATGTCTAGGTTGCGTGTAAATGTTATACTTCTTGAGGCATGCATTGTTGTATTAAATCAACCCTTAATTTGGTATTCAATTGTTATCTCTTTGTGATGAAATTGAGAGTATTCCTTGACCAAGATATGTTGTGATCTCCTCTAGTTCTAAGAAAGCTAGAATGTGCAAAGTGCAACTTATTCAAATACTTGATGCACAAGTGTAGGGGGAGCACACATAACTTGTGTCCTTTGAGACTAATTGTTTCTTGAGCGATCTTGTATAGTCTCAAGGTGGTAAAGAGAAGATGAGCAAGAAATGGAGCAATCAGGACTTGGGTACCTCTGTAAGTCAAGAAATTGGTATCTTGAGTCGTGAGTAATTGCATATTTTTAGATTGCTCATGCTCTATAATATTTGATGATACTAGATGCTTATCCTTAAATATCATGGAGCTATGATAATAAATGATCTTTTCAATTGGCAGCCGTGATAGTTTGCTTCAATTGACATCTTATGGTAATCACTAGAATAGAAGCTTCATCTTGTGCCACTATACTATAACTTGCTCTAAGCTTGGTGTCTTAGCAACAAGAAAAGGTTAGGATAAAGAATCAGGCACAAGTGTGGAGAAGCTCCCCGAGAGATTAATACTTTCAAGATGGGAAGTTCACTACAACAGGGTAAAGGTACAAAAGGAAGTATTGATCTTTTTGAGTATATGTATCTTACTCAAATGTTGGTAGTGCATACGTTCAATAAGTAAGGGGGAGTTTTGATAGTGTGTTTTTACCTACTCAATACCCTGCTGTCCCTTGACATCATTCTATGTTCTTGCTTGAATATGGTTTTGGTGTTTGATGTCAAAGGGGGAGAATTTGTGCATTAAAGCTTATCTCAACCTGAGAGGAAAGCTTATCCTAAGGGGTGATGTGTTAGTTTGAGCTTTGCTAATGTGTTATTGTGTTATTGAAGGGGTGATGTGTTAGTTTGAGCTTTGCTAGTGTGTTATTGTGTTATTGATATGATAATTCTTATCATATGCCTATTGCAGTATTATATGTGTTGCATCGTATGGACTAGTGCTTCCGTTGCTATGAATTGTGTTCATTCTCAAATAGATAGTCTTGTGGATAATGATGCATGTGGTTAATGGTGCTTTAACAGTAATGGTGATTGCTTTAAATTGGTATCTTAGTTTAAATTGGTATCTTAATGGTGAATAGTGGTAGGTTGATATTCCTGTGATATATCCACTCAATTGATTGGTGTTTAACTCTGATTATGTGCATTCGTGTCTTATACGCATCATGGTTTGATCTTTGACACAATGCATCCCACAGGTGCTAAGGTGTAGCAATGCTTCGATTTAGCCTAAGTATGTGCATTTTGGCATTTAAGGCCAAAGCTAATATTTTAATGTAAGCACATATTTAGGGGGAGCATTCTACAATCTTAGAACTCAAAATTTGTGCTTTAAATTTTACTTTTATGTAAGCTTTAATTGTGTTGCCATCAATCACCAAAAAGGGGGAGATTGAAAGCTCTCTCGTGGGTTTTGGTGTTTGGATGTCAACTCAATTAAAGGACTAACAAGTGTGCTAAGTGTTGAATAGGTGCTTAATGTAAAGCTAACAGGGTTCAACAGAAGTGAACAAGTGTGATGGTCCAAGGACTAGATGATGGATAGATAATGGGCATCACAAATAAGATGGACATTGCATAAAGTGAGACTCGGGTGCGTAGCTCGGAGACAACTGATCAAGCCAAGGATGGAGGCAAGAAGAGCTTCGAGGTACCAAGTGCACGGGAGAAGGTCAAAGAGGCTGAGGAACCCAAAGCCAAGGGTGAAGAAGAAGACTTGCAAAGTCAAGGGTGATCGAGTTGAGAACAGCTACGGCACATCAAGGATCACTACATAAGGACGTGACTTACAACCAATGAGGAAACATATCTAGTTATGTGGTGTAAGTCATAAGGCTCAAGACCAAGCTCTAAGAAGGAGATCAAGGTTACTAGAAGAAGAAGCATTGTCAAAACCAGAACTGGAAGCAGGCCAAAAAGAGCTAAGTGCACCTTGACTTTTAGTTTGGGTTGTTCCTATGTTTGGAGATGTTCTATGTGACCTTTGCAGGATGTTGGAGCTAAGGAATGTCAATCTAGATCAAGTCAAGCTAACTTGATGATTTATGAGTCCAACATCAAAGCTCAAGCATGTCAAATGCTATAGATGTAAAAATCAAAGAGAAGGTACGTTTCTAGACTTAATACATTGGTTTTTGTGTACTAATATATTTGTCTAACACTACATTGGTTTTTGTGTACTAATATATTTGTCTAAGTGTTAGAAACGGAAGGAAGAAGAAAAGAAAAGAAATGAAAAAGGCTTGGATGTGTACAGCAAAGTCTGAGCTCAGTCTGGCACACCGGACTGTCCGGTGGTGCACCGGACAGTGTCCGGTGCGCCAGGCTGAACTCCGGTGAACAGGCCGCTCTCGAGAGAAGTCAGGCGTCGTACGGCTATAATTCACCGGACTGTCTGGTGGTGCACTGGACTGTCCGGTGAGCCAACGGTCGGCCGCGCAATCCGCGCGTGACGCGTGGCCGAGCCAACGGTCAGATGGGGGCACCGGACTGTCCGGTGAGCACCGGACAGTGTCCGGTGCGCCAACGGCTCCAAGATTGCAACGGTCGACTGCGCCAATTTTGGAAGGAAATCGGGCACCGGACAGTGTCCGGTGGTGCACCGGACTGTCCGGTGCGCCACCCGACTGAAGGCAAGATTTGCCTTCCTGGATTGCTTCCAACGGCTCCTAGGCCCCTTGTGCCTATAAAAGGGACCCCCTAGGCGCCTCAAGCAAAAACAAGTGCAGCCAACAAGTGTAGACATCACTCGGATCAATTCTCCCTCTCCCCCTCGTGTATATCTCTCTAGTTTGTGTAGAGGCAAAGCTATAAGCCTCTAGAGAGTGGAGAAGTGCTGCTAAGAGCTAGAGCATAGTCTTGAGCATATTGTTACTCTGCCGGAGTGCTGTCAAGAAGATTGTAAGCAGCTGCGGCTCTGTTGTAACTACCTCAACATAGTGGAAGGCTCTATCTGTCTGACTGATAGATCTGAGCAAACAGAGGAAGGAGTTGAAATAGACTCCAAGCCCAGGTGTGGCTAACTCCAACGAGGACTAGGCAAGCATTTCAGGCTTGGCCGAACCTCGGGATAAATTCTTGTGTCCACGTGCTCTGCTCTGTGTTATGTGCTGATTCTCTATCTTATTCAGTTCTTACTTCTGCACTTCACTGCTTACTTGTGGTACTAGCTTTCTTTGAAGTGTAGGATATTCTTAAGACAGGAACTTCAATTCCGCTGCAACCTACTCGAAGAGTTGTTCACTCCACTGCGACCCTGTCTTCGAGTAGAGTAAGATTTAAGTTTTAAAGTGATAATTTTTATTCGCCTATTCACCCCCCCCTCTAGGCGACATTCAGATCCTGTTCCCGAGCCAAAGGGAACTTTCACTTTACCGTGTTAGTTTTCCACGTACCTATTTCTGGTCGTCGCGGTTTGAAGGTACGTGGTCGTCGTGGTTCCTAGGCGTTGTCGGACTTTCCACTGGAATGGTCCGAACTGTCCAACGGTGTCTTGGACCGTCCACGCCTATGCGTCGGACTGTCCGCGATGCGCAAAATAGGTGCACGTGCCTGGTTCCTTGCTTGCGCCTATCCCCAGCGTTGGAGGTGGTGATGGTAACTTTCAAAGTCTCCCCTCCACTAGGAGTCTTTTCCGCCACCACTTTCCTGCAAGAGATTTTATTATTTTCATCGGCCTTTCATGCATCGCCGATGATTACTTCCTTGCCTTTGCCATTATTGGCCTTACCGGGCCGAATTAGGACCTTTTGCCCTCGAAATCAATCACATTCACTGGGAAGGGCTCCATATCTACCTGCATTTCCTGAAATTTCAATCATCCCTCATTAATGGCCGATTGGATTTGTCGTCGAAATACATTGCAATCATTAGTGGCATGAGAAAATGAGTTGTGCCACTTGTAGTATGCACGACGTTTTAGTTCGTCAGTGGATGGAACAGTATGATTTATTTTAATGTTGCCATTTTTAGTAATTCATCAAATATTTCGTCACATTTACCAACATTAAATGTAAATTTAACCTCCTCTTGCCATTTCATTTGAATTGGCTATAAGGAGGAACAAGCCGAAGATTTGGCCTGCTTTGGCCAAACCATTTCAGCCGTGTATACTTCTTTTGATTCGTCGTTCGAGCTCCTTTGGTCACACTCTACTATATGGACGTTGTGACGAATCGTTTTAGTAGTTTCTTTGCTTCGGCTTTAACAAGCCAAAGCTCTCTGATGTAATTGTGCTAGCATGAAAAACTGGATGCCTTCTAATCTTTCCTTTAAATAATATCGTAACCCATTAAAGGCTAATCCCGCTAGCTGTTTTTCTGCTAAATGAATTTGAAAGCATCGGTTTCTTGTATCTCGGAATCTCCGGATGTACTCATTAACCGATTCATCTTTTCCTTGTCGCAAGGCCACTAGGTCCACCAAATCTAACTCATAGTCACCGGAAAAGAAGTGATCTTGGAATTTTTGTTCTAAATCCCCCATGACAAAATAGAATTAGGAGGTAATGTGGCATACTATGCGAATGTGGTTCATGTTAAAGATAATGAAAATAAACGCACACGAAACGCCTCTGTGTCGACCAATTCTCCTAATTGTGCTAAAAACTGGCCTATGTGTTCACGTGTGTTCTTTCCTTGGTCACCCAAAAAATTTGCGAATTCGGGTATCCTGGTCCCCTATGGGTATGGGTGATAGTCAAATCGGCTGTCGTAAGGTCTCCAATATGACTGTCCCCCAGGGACCATGCTTACTCCGAGCTTATCTTAGAATGCCCTGGCTATCTCTTCCCTTACTATACCAATAGCAGCCGGTGGGAAATCGCCGGCTCATTGGTCCAATATTGGTGAGGTTGTTTGGATACTGGCATATTGTCTTCCCCCATTGGTTTGAGTTTTGTGGCATATTAATATTTACCCTATGCGGTTCATAGGACCGGCCGTCTCTTTCTGGCCTTCTATGGGCCGAAAAATGCTCATCCCCATGTGTCTGGAATGTTGTATTATGGTGCTAGGGTGTCGTAGGGTTTGATGGGAAGTTTTGCTGGGACGGATGAGGATTCAGGTAACAATCCTCCTCAAAAAAACTCTGCGCCGGACCGTCCGGTTGGATATGCGGATCGTCCGGCGGCATGCACGGACTGTCTAGGCATGTGGCCGGACCGTCCGTTGTTGTATGCGGACCGTCCGTCACTATATGCGGACCGTCCGAATGGGTAGTTTAGAGTTTGCGCAATACATGGTGGCTCGGGCGCATGTCTCGGTAACTCATTAAAAATGGGACCGGCCGCCGCTGGCCCAGACGGTCCGCGCTTATGTGCGGACGGTCCGGACATGCGTGGATCGACCAATTTATCGCCGATGTGCGTAGGAGGTTGTGGTTGCCCAGGGTACGTGTCTATCAGCATCCCATAAATGGGTTGTGACTGGTCGTGACAACCTATAGCCGATGAATCACGCGTGTTTTCCCCTAACTCAACCTCGTGTGAAGGAAACTTTGTAATGTTAGATTTTTCAAACGCACGCACTAGCCTTTTATAATCCTTTTGTATTCCACCTATGATATGTTGCATTTTCTCTCATTGTTCATCTATGTAAGATTTTAGAGATTGGAGCTCGTTGGTGTTACTTACATTGGGGGATCTGTTGTGGGTCGGAGTGAAGCTAGATTAGTCACTCGTTGCCAAACGACCTTGTTGTAACTATCCACATTGAAGTTGGCCAGGAACTTTGCCTTTTCTTCTTGGATCAGCTGCTCCTTGTGCTCCTCGAACTGGAGCTGTTCGTCAGCTGGAAAGATTTCCCAAGTCGGCTCTATGATATTGCTAGGGGAGATGTCAGAGCTATTCCTTGAACCAGCCATTGAGGGCTGATCTGATAGGTCTATATGTGATTTCCCCAGTGGAGTCGCTAAAAAGTGTGTTGGCGCCGATCCAGGTGCCAATCATTATGTTGAGAACCGACGGCGGTGCTCTCTGCATAGGCGCGGACGGTCCACGCCCAGGGGTCGGACGGTCCGTGACCTAGAGCAGGGCTAGGGTTCCCTGCCTGATGGGCTAGATGGTCCGCGCGTGTGCAGGGGCAACGGAGTTCGCCGACGGCGCCTAAATCTCGCTCTCGGGAGGGACCCCGTCGGGGAGGAGAGATTCTAGGTGTTGTCTAGGGTCAGTAGGCCGACCTAGACACCTCTAATCGACGTAGAGCCGAAGAGAAGCGAAGAATTTGAGGGACTGAGAGGCTAAACTAAAACTAAACTTGAACTACTAATGCCTAAGGTAAAAATGAGAGATAAACTGATTATTGATTCGATTGTTCATGTACAAATCGGCCGTAGCCCTCATTTATATAGAGGGAGAAGGTCTGAACCTGTTACAAACGATCTACTGAGTTAATTCCGTGAATCTAGCTAACAAAACCCGCAAGAAACACGGAACCCTAACTGGTTATGTGCACGCGCGGACCGTCCACAGGTCACTTTGGGTGCCCAACACTATCAAAGTTGAATCGAAGCTTTCATGTCACGATTCTCTATATATGGGCATGGAGGATTAGGAGAGTTGGCATCTAGAACCGCTATTTGCATCTACAACATTGCCCGGGTATGTGGGTGATTCGATTTTTGTGGATCATCATTGTGACTGCTCATTGTACTATCATCTTATTACTCTTCTTCCTAGTGCATGGACGCCCAAGGGATGATCGAACTAAGGACAGTTGTCCACATCAATTATGGTAGCTACTTTGAGCAACACACGATGTCAACACGTGTAAATGGAGCCACTGGTGCCTTGACTATGGGTCCCTTCTCAAAGATCATGATGCCTAAGATGAGTGAATTGGGTTTCTCTAAAATTCCTTACAATGATTAAATTCTAATTGAAAGCCTAAGTTTACTCGAGTGCCTAATGTGTATACAAAAAGGTTTGTGTCCTAATTCCAACCCTACGCTATCATGGCAATCCTAAGAACATAAAATTTTAAAATAAATTGGACAAAAGTAATTAGAGAAAGTATTGCAAGGGTTTAGAAGACTATTTAAGTTTCTATTAAGATCTTAGAGAGTCCATACTCTCCACTAATCCTTATTGGAGCACTCATGCAAGGGTGTCACTCCCACTTGCTCCATGCAAGGACCAAGTGCTCTCTACAAGCTTGTTCTTCACCGCTTCGGCATGATGAATTGCTCACAACTATGTACACATTCTGAGTCAGGTCATCCACAACCTCTCGAGGTGAGCAACAGACTCTGATCACCACTAAAGCATCTAGGTGATGTCGATTACCAAGAGTAATATTGGTCACCTATTTTCATTCCTAATGAGGACCAAAGAATGGCAACACAATTAGAAACAAATTGCTCCTTTCCTTCCTTCATTCTATCTATGAGAGAAGAATAAAGGAAGAGGATTGTTAATAAAAACCTTTGGATAATGAAATAATTGTACATTGGAGAAGGGGATCTTAGCTATAACTGTTTTATTATCTTTTTCTTGATCACAACTAAATACGAGTATGCCTTCGTGAATCGAGACAACAGTACAAAGGTAGGTGTCGGGGATAAGATCCCTAGGCCTCGGGGCCCATGAGTCAGAAGGAGGACGAGGGAAGACTCTACCCCAGAAGGACCTACTGCCGGATAGTCCCGAGGTACCGAGCTAGGGATCGAGCGAGGCGGAGCCAGAAGGGGGATCAGGCAAACCAAGAGGAAGCCACTCGAGTGGATTACGCACCCATCCTAGGACTGACTACCATAAATGACTGGTCGCATTAACTGCGCCTAGCACCGAGCCACGATAGGAAAGTCAGACCTCCTTCCACTCATGACTTATGAAGCCATAGGCCTAAGACCCACTCATTACCTACCAAGCTTAGGCCTGAGTACCCTGGCAATCTATAGGGCCTACAGCACGACGAGTCGCATTGAGACTCAAGCTATGGAGGCCAGGGGCCGGCGCGACATAGAGAAAGTAATGATGATGCCAAAGCTCCTCGCCTCCCACGCGCAACCGGACTTAAAGAGCTTGGACAGAGAGCTTAGACGACCAAGGCGCATAACGACAAGCATGTTCCTACCAGGGTAGAATGCTTCGTTCTACTACGGCGCAGTGACTCCTTCCATGAGAGGCTACCTATAACTGATCCCCTCCTTGGTATATAAAATGGGGAGGGTCTATCAAGATGAACAGAGGGACAATAGAGGCAAAGCCGAGCCGAAGAGCACACTGCCATGATGCCCAAGGCTTAGCTAGGTTGTGAATGCCATATTCATAGTCCTTAGATCCTACCATGCATAAGAGTCTTGGGAGCTCCTCCCTCTCTCGCTCACTTGTAACCCCTACTACGTGTGTTGAGTGTTGATAGTGCAAGTCATCAAAGACTGGATGAAGGAACGTTCTGCCCGAACCAGTATAAATCATGCTCCCATTGAGCACACCATTCAGATCAGAACGCGTACAAAAAATTTACTTGTTGGAGCTGGTTCAAAACACCGATTGTAGGAGAAATCATAGCTTCATAGGTAGAGCAATCCAGCTTTTCCTCCAGTTGCCCCCTATGCATGGCAATGTACCTTTATTTATAATGGCGCACTAGAGTACAATTTCATATAAAATTACAATTATGCCATGAACACTTATACATGTAAGCTACAAGATCTTCTAAGGGCACTACTATCTTTTTCTTCATTAGACGTGTTGTCCAAGCTTTGAAGGTTTCATCGCTTGTCTCTGTTGGTTCTTCGTCATGCATTCAAACCATGGATCTGAAGCTTGTTAGCTTCGTCTTCGTGTGTGCAATGCTCGATCGTTATTTTCGAAGGCGGACTTTGCCAATCCTTTGATATGCCTGAAACTGACTTAGAAGCAATTGATAAATCAATATTTTGAGGACCTTCAACGAAAGAGGACCCAACAAGTAATAAACACAAACTCTCACTTAACTCTAACAAGACTAATCAGATCAATAAATGTACACTAAACACTCTTGT
The DNA here is from genome assembly GCF_902167145.1 of Zea mays. Lineage (NCBI taxonomy): Eukaryota > Viridiplantae > Streptophyta > Magnoliopsida > Poales > Poaceae > Zea > Zea mays. The sequence continues at coordinate 19,577,667 of NC_050102.1, forward strand.
TTGCACTAATGAGGCTACTAATGTTGCAAAATCTGACTCTCAAGTCCCTCACTATGCAATGGCTCCTTATCACACTTTATATAGTTTGATTAGGCTATTAAAGGGGGGCAAGGGTGAGTATTGGTTGGTTGGTGGGGTATTTATAGCTCCAAACCGACCAAATAGCCATTATAGTGAAGTTAGGCTGTCTCCCACAGCCCGATGATACACAACAATAACTATTGTATTACTGTATTAAAACTAGTTGTTTGAACTTTGCCTTATATGTATGGTCTGACGCCCATCGTTGGACCAATCTGGCACCCACCAGAACCTCTCTGGTCACTACACAAAAGTTGTTGAACCCATCCACTTTAGTCCAATGAAACAACTGTTCACAGTGTCTGACAGCCATGTAGTTAAAACCCTAACGAGAATAGTGTGATCATATTGTCTGACATTTGTCATCGGATCAATCTGACATACCCCTAGAACTCTCGGGTCTAATCACCTAGATTGTCGGACCCAATATATTGGTTCGATAAGGTATTGTTCATAGTGTCCAACGATCGAGTAGGGATCCGAATTATATGAAAATTTTAATATTTTAACATATATATGTATAGAATTTAGTTCTAATATTTAGTCGTGTTGTTAAGCATATTATGAATGGCAAGAATAAAATTATGTATAATTTTTATACATTATTTTCTCACTGCAACAAAAAATGAAAAATATCTAAATTACAAAAGTCTACTATAATATTTATAAATTAAATTAAATATTAAAATATTTTAAAATATCTAGTAGATGTAAAGCAGCCGTCAATCAGCCAGCTACTGTATAGAAACTTTGTAGACTATAGTACACCTATCAGCCTGGCCCCTAGCCTCTAGGGAATGCAACAGCAACGTGTTCTCATCTTCCCTTGTCTGCGAGTAGCTGTTAAGTTTTCTTAAAATTAAAAAATAATGGTAATATTATCTAAATATTTTATATATAGTAGACTCAACGAATTTGATAGTATAAATTATGTACTTAAATTATTAATATTATATATATTTGGTCGAAATTAAAAGTTTTTAATTTATAAAAACGAGAACAATACTTATTTATTTTGGGTCGTTGTGAGTTACGCACAAGAAAACAATATATCGGTTATGGAGTATTCTAGCCGGCAGAGAATAAGGAAATGATGTGCTTGGCACCGTGCAGACATCGATACGAAAGAAAAACTAAAGCGTAATTTCGCCTTGTTCGTTTAAATAGTCAGCATCTATTCAATCATCTATTGTAGTCCCTCAATCCACGAAAAATATATATCTCGATTCTTGAAACATAAAATAGTTTAAAATCTAACTAAGTTTACTAAAAAAACAGTACCAACTCCTATATACTTACATATATTTATTTTTAAAATGCCCATAATTAATCTATTGATATACCTTTTATGTATTGTAAATATTAATAGTTTTTCTATAAACTTAATAAGATTTAGGATTATTTGATCACTCACGAAGTGAGAATTCCGTTCTTTTTTTTTGAACGACTGTTTAGCCGTTTAAATGAACGCTGGATGGAATAATTTTTAAATACGGTAGTTGATTGATGTTTAGTGTCTCGATGTACACTGAATTTTGTCAAAACGTTATTTGATTTAAAATGTGTATGTTTGGATGAACTGATACGAATAGTGGGATTTAACTTTATAGCACCCGTGAATGAGGTCAGGACGAATGGATATTTACTTTAGAGGATAATAAATAAAATTTTATCTTATATATATTCTTATCACCTGATATCTACTACCAAAATCCGACATTTTACCAGTGCACGGATCTTTGCCGAGAGCAACTTATCGAACACTCGGCAAAATTAGCTTTGCCAAATGCCACTCTCGGTGAACTACAACACTCGACACAGACAGTCTTTTGTCGAGTGCAAAACACTTGGCATATAACAACGCTCGGCAAAGGCTAGTTTGTCGAGCGTCAAGCTCTCGGCGAAACAAGGCGTTCGGCAAAGGACGGTCAGCAGTCGTCTACAGTTGACGACAGTTAACTAGGCCGAGTGCCAGACGTTGACACTCGGCAAAAAACCCATTGCTGATGTACTGTTTACTGAGTCCTCTTTGCCAAAAGTAACACTCGACAAAGAGTTTGCCAAGTGTTTTTTGGGAGCAATTGTGTCCGATAGTGATCTATACATCTATGAGGCAATCATATCTTCTTAAGTTCGCTTCGGCACTTAAGATATGTTTTGTTTAGCTTTCTGAACTTGATTCGCTGTTAAAAAAATTAGAATGTCAACCAAATAGATACAGCAGTGGAATAGATTTCTCCAATTTAATTCAGAGTTACCTTCTACTATAGATTTTTCATATTCCTGTTATCCATGTTACACGCCGTTATTGTCTTATAGAATCTATAGTTGAGAGTTATTTTAACCAAATAAATTATAGTTTTTTCATAATTATCAGTTTACAATTATAATCAGATTTTCAGGAATCTAAATTAAAGGAACTCTCGGTACTCTTACTAATATAAGCGACACATTCAGAAAGCAAAACCCATTTCCGTTGCCCTGATGCTCGTCTACTCTACATATGTCTAAAAACTTTAGTTTTGTCCCATGCCAAGGAATGCACATGCACTGAACTTGGACTAGCATAGGGACTGTGGAGAATGGCAGTCACATACTCACATGCACCATCTACCAATCAAAATTCTTCTCCGCACAAGACAAAGAACTCTAGATTCTTCTTCTCCGGGCGAGCTGTACAAGGGTGTTTCACCGCGATGGCGTCACCGGCAGTAAATCCACGCGCGACGTGTCCCGCCACGTCACCCCGCCCCTCCCGTCCCCTGCGAGTATATAAACCCCTCGCCGCCCGGCTACCTCCTCCCGCCAGCATCTCCCTCCGAGTCCAGGGGGCAGGGGCACCATTACCGAGTAGTTTAATTAGTGCTAGTTGTATTACCATTGTTAGTGACTTAATTACCCTCACGCGAAGCACCTTACCTCTGCTAGTCCTCCTACGTCTCTTCTCTTCGCTTAATCTTGGTCGGTGATTTGATTCTTCACTTCTTGCGCGCATTGCAGAGGGTGCTCGGTCTGCAGCTATCTTAGGTTAACCAGTCGTGTGTGGTCTATCGATTTCGATATAGTACTACTGCTCTGTTATAATCAGCGGGAAGGAGGAAGATGACGGTGACGCCACGGATCACGGTGAGCGACGGGCGGCTGACGGTGCGCGGCCGTACGGTGCTCACCGGCGTGCCGGACAACGTGTCGGCGGCGCACGCGGCCGGGGCGGGGCTCGTCGACGGGGCCTTCGTCGGCGCCCACGCCGGCGAGGCCAAGAGCCACCACGTCTTCACCTTCGGCACGCTCCGGTGAGTAGTCGTTCCCCATCAATCGACCGACCCCCTCTTCTCGAGTATTTCCTTCCGCGATAAGAAATGAGGCTGGTTTTTTCATGCGAAACGTCTAGAATCGGAATTTTCGTTTTTTAGTCCAGGAAGATTTTCAAGTACGTAACCTTTTGCGTTTCAAGCTGGTGATGAGATTGAAACAAGGGTAGATTTATGAAATAAATAAACAAATAATTCGTGGCGCCGATCAGGGACTGCCGGTTCCTGTGCCTGTTCCGGTTCAAGCTGTGGTGGATGACGCAGCGGATGGGCGTCTCCGGCCGCGACGTCCCTCTGGAGACCCAGTTCATGCTCGTCGAGGTCCCTGCCAGTGACGGCGACGGCGACGACGCCCCCGCGTACGTGGTGATGCTTCCGCTGCTGGAGGGGCAGTTTCGGGCAGCGCTGCAGGGGAACGACCGCGACGAGCTGCAGATCTGCATCGAGAGCGGTAATCCGTTCCTTCCATGATCACCGGATGAGATAGCAGCTCAGCTCGACTCGACCGATGACGATCACCGGATGGTCATCCTCATCCCTGCAGGGGACAAGGCGGTGCAGACGGACCAGGCCGCGCACATGGTGTACCTCCACGCCGGCGACAACCCCTTCGACACCGTCACCGCCGCCGTCAAGGCGGTGGAGAAGCACCTGCAGACGTTCCACCACCGCGACAAGAAGAAGCTGCCGTCGTTCCTCGACTGGTTCGGCTGGTGCACCTGGGACGCCTTCTACACCGACGTCACCGCCGACGGCGTCAAACACGGCCTTCAGAGGTACGCGCGCTCTGTCCGCTCTTGCGTGTCAGTGACTCCTCCGTGCCAACGTGCCGTCCTGACGCGGCAACTCTCCTCTGCTTTTGCAGCCTGTCCAAGGGCGGCGCGCCGCCGCGGTTCCTCATCATCGACGACGGCTGGCAGCAGATCGCCTCCGAGAACAAGCCCGACCCCAACGTCGCCGTCCAGGAGGGCGCGCAGTACGTGCATTGCACGCATCGCATTTCTCTGATCAATCATGGCTGGCTGCCAGCCCGCCGCAGTTTCCAGACGCTCACCAAAACTGGTTGATCGCTTCCAGATTCGCCAGCCGGCTGACCGGGATCAAGGAGAACACCAAGTTCCAGACCAAGCCCGACGGCGACGGCGACGGCGAGCAGGCGCCGGGCGGGCTGAAGCGACTGGTGGCCGAGACCAAGGACGCGCACGGCGTGAAGCAGGTGTACGTGTGGCACGCCATGGCCGGGTACTGGGGCGGCGTGACGCCGACGGCGGGGACGGCGATGGAGCGCTACGAGCCGGCGCTGGCGTACCCCGTGCAGTCCCCGGGCGTGACGGGCAACCAGCCGGACATCGTCATGGACTCGCTGTCCGTCCTGGGGCTGGGCCTGGTGCACCCGCGCCGGGTGCGGGACTTCTACGGCGAGCTCCACGCGTACCTCGCCTCCTGCGGCGTCGACGGCGTCAAGGTGGACGTGCAGAACATCATCGAGACGCTGGGCGCCGGCCACGGCGGCCGCGTCGCCATCACCCGCGCCTACCACCGCGCGCTCGAGGCCTCCGTGGCGCGCAGCTTCCCGGACAACGGCTGCATCTCCTGCATGTGCCACAACTCCGACATGCTCTACAGCGCCAGGCAGACTGCCGTCGTGCGCGCCTCCGACGACTTCTACCCGCGCGACCCGGCATCGCACACCGTCCACGTCGCCTCCGTCGCGTACAACACCGTCTTCCTCGGCGAGTTCATGCAGCCCGATTGGGACATGTTCCATGTGAGTAGACACTCTTGTTGTTTGCGTTGTGTCCCCTGTTTCTTTTCGTTTCACCGTCGTGTCGAGGCATCCATTGATCGATATATGTCATCGCCAGAGCTTGCATCCGGCGGCGGAGTACCACGGCGCGGCGAGGGCCATCGGTGGCTGCCCGATATACGTCAGCGACAAGCCGGGGAACCACAACTTCGAGCTGCTCAGGAAGCTCGTGCTCCCCGACGGCACCGTGCTACGCGCGCAGCTTCCCGGCCGGCCCACACGGGACTGCCTCTTCTCCGACCCGGCGCGCGACGGCGCGAGGTGACCAGCGGCCAAGCGCTGCCTTCGCTCAAAAAACTAATTCCAAAAGATTCCTCGATCGATCTCGGCCGGCGGCGGCGGCGGCGGCGCTGATTCTGTTTTTCTTTGGTTTCTCTGCTCTGCAGTTTGCTCAAGATTTGGAACCTGAACAAGTGCGGTGGCGTGGTGGGTGTGTTCAACTGCCAGGGAGCCGGGTGGTGCCGCGTGACCAAGCGGACGCGCGTGCACGACGCGTCGCCGGGCACGCTGACCGGCACCGTGCGTGCCGACGACGTCGACGCCATAGCGCGCGTCGCTGGTGACGGCGGCGGGTGGGACGGCGAGACCGTGGTGTATGCGCACCGCACGCGGGAGCTAGTGCGACTGCCCCGGGGCGTCGCGCTGCCTGTGACGCTAGGCCCGCTCCAGTATGAGGTGTTCCATGTGTGCCCGCTCCGCGCCGTCGTGCCGGGGTTCTCGTTCGCGCCCGTCGGGCTGCTCGATATGTTCAACGCTGGGGGCGCCGTTGAGGAGTGCGACGTGATCAGCAATGTCGGCGGCAAGGCCATGGCTCTCAGGGTTCGCGGGTGCGGTCGGTTCGGCGCTTACTGCTCGCGGGAGCCGGCGAGGTGTCTATTGGACTCGGCGGAAGTGGAGTTCAGCTACGATGCCGACACCGGCCTCGTGTCCGTCGACCTGCCCGTGCCGGAGCAGGAGCTATATCGGTGGACGCTGGAGATTATGGTCTAGGCCGTGACGCTGTGCGCTGACGCCATTCTGAGCCGGACGACATTGTCATTTGCTATGTGCACGAGAGATAGATGTATTGTGGTGTTGTTGTATAATTGGTATGGAGAGAGTATGCTTTTGTTATGTCTGTATCTGCATACCCTGCGTGCTTTGAATGTTATATAATACTTGATAGATAATAAAGGATGGTGTTCCTGAATGTTATATAATACTTGATAATAAAGGATGGTGCTCTTTTAATACGAATATCTCTCATACTTCTTAGTTAAACATACATACTACCATGTCACCATTTTTTCATTTTTGCATGTATGATTCGAAATCGTAGTATTCTGGTCGTACTCACTCCGTCTCATAAAAAATTGTCATTTTCATCTATTAAGAAGGTTAACAGGTTTAACTTTAACCATATACATAATGCATAATTAGTATTTGGAATTTTTACCATAATACATACTTAGTATTTGGAATTTCCACTTACTAAGGGCCTCTAGAACTAAATTAGAGTTTGAAAAAATTTGCCAAATAGCTTAAGTTCAGAGTTAACTCTACGTAGTTTTTGGAGCTGTAATGCAAATTTTTAGAGTACCTCTTTTGCTGACGCAATAAGTAAATTAATTGGGTTCGTTTTGTGGTCTTGTGGGTTGATTCCACCGGCTGATTGGCTAGTTAGGTCTACATGATGCATGTTGGGGCGAAGGCGAAAACGCCACCCTTCGCTCGAGGCCTTCGCCGTACTCGCTGTACCAACGGTGGCAAGACAGCGGTAGACATACCCTTCGTCTCATACGCGGCCGGACGAAGACCTGTGACGAGGTCGTCTCATCCTCCGACCTCGTCCAGAACTGAGGCCCATATGTGATCCGGCCCATTGTAACAGGCCCTGTGTGGCCGTTGCGCGTTACGGGCCTAATTTGTAAAGGCCTCCCTGTAATTACGGTCTGTAACCCTGCTTTATGGGAATATTCCGGGGATAATCTAGGTGTCTGAGGGCACATGTGTCCTTAACACGGGACGCCGGGCACCCGGACACCTATAAATACCCCCGCACAGTGCCCTTGAGAGGCGAGATTAACAGAGCTTTTGCCATCACGTGCAGAAACCCTGTTTGTGCTATCACACCCCCCCCCCCCCCGTTGGGCCAACTTGCGCCAGTGAGCAAGTTCCAACATTTGGCGCCCACCGTTCGTGCTACGAAACAACCACCCGCGATGGCACCCAAGAAAGCTAGCTCGAAGGCTGACGAGGCTGCGAAGGCAGCACTGCTGGCCGCAAAAAAGGGCAAGGCCCTCGCACTCACCCACTCCACCCACCAAGAGGCTACTGAAGACGACGCTCACCGCACCAGCGAAGGCGACGCTCACCGCACCTGCAGCCCTGAAGGACAGCCGCAACCTCCCCCAGACTTCGCTCCACCAGAGGGCACGGACTTCACCGAGGACGGCGAAGTCATCGGCGTCTCCGCAGAAGATCAGCTACAGCTGCGCGCCCTGCGCATCAAGAACCGCAATCTCCAGAAGCAAAAGGAGATACTTGAGGCCAAGCGCCAACGTGTGTCTGCACAAGCCAAGGTGCGGCAAATGATACGAGACGAAGAGCAGAAGGCCCAGGAGCTCGAGCAAGAGATCGCGCTAATGCAGCGCGAAGGCCACTTCGGCCTGCAACAAGGGCCACCCCTGCAACAGCGGGCACAAGTCGAAGACCTGCATTTTCCCTACCACGACCGCGCCATCCCACACGCCGCACCATTCCAAGGGGTCAACTACCTCGACGAGCGAAGCCCCCTGGCGCCACACCTGCAAGTGACCCCCTGGCCCGCCAACTTCCGAGCAGGGACCTATCCTAAGTACAACGGCAGCACTGACCCAGCACAGTACATCATGAGTTATCAGGTCGCCGTTGCATCTTCCGGTGGGGACGACGCTACGATGGCCAAGTCTTTCATCATCGCCCTCGAAGGCCCGGCTCTCACCTGGTTCACCCGATTGCCACCGCTGTCCATCGACTCCTGGAGAAGCCTCCGGGACAAGTTCCTGCTCAATTTCCAAGGGTACTGCCCGGACACCGACGCCTTGGCCGAACTCTCACTCTGCAAGCAGCTGGAGAAAGAGACTCTGCGAGAGTATTACCGCAAGTTTCTAACACTCAAGTCACAGCTGCCCTCGGTCGATGACCAGATTGCCATCCACTACGCCATCAGTGGCCTTCGCGCCGGCGTCCTTTACAGCCACTGCATCAGAGATCCGCCCAAGAACCTCCAGGAGTTATAAAAGGAGATACTTGAGGCCAAGCGCCAACGTGTGTCTGCACAAGCCAAGGTGCGGCAAATGATACGAGACGAAGAGCAGAAGGCCTAGGAGCTCGAGCAAGAGATCGCGCTAATGCAGCGCGAAGGCCACTTCGGCCTGCAACAAGGGCCACCCCTGCAACAGCGGGCACAAGTCGAAGACCTGCATTTTCCCTACCACGACCGCGCCATCCCACACGCCGCACCATTCCAAGGGGTCAACTACCTCAACGAGCGAAGCCCCCTGGCGCCACACCTGCAAGTGACCCCCTGGCCCGCCAACTTCCGGGCAGGGACCTATCCCAAGTACAACGGCAGCACTGACCCAGCACAGTACATCATGAGTTATCAGGTCGCCGTTGCATCTTCCGGTGGGGACGACGCTACGATGGCCAAGTCTTTCATCATCGCCCTCGAAGGCCCGGCTCTCACCTGGTTCACCCGATTGCCACCGCTGTCCATCGACTCCTGGAGAAGCCTCCGGGACAAGTTCCTGCTCAATTTCCAAGGGTACCGCCCGGACACCGACGCCTTGGCCAAACTCTCACTCTGCAAGCAGCTGGAGAAAGAGACTCTGCGAGAGTATTACCGCAAGTTTCTAGCACTCAAGTCACAGCTGCCCTCGGTCGATGACCAGATTGCCATCCACTACGCCATCAGTGGCCTTCGCGCCGGCGTCCTTTACAGCCACTGCATCAGAGATCCGCCCAAGAACCTCCAGGAGTTATATCAGCTATTTGAAAAATACGCCAAATCCGAAGAGCTCCACCAGCGCAAAGTTGAGTCTCAGAGGAAACCCAAAGATGCTCCACAGTCCAGCCGCACGTGGACGAGAACTCCGCAGCCAGACTCTGGTCGAGACGGCCGCAATCAGCAGCAGGTGCACAACATTGCCAACCAGCACCCCGCTGGTGATGCCCCTCGCCGCCAGGAATATCCCCCCCAGGGCCGCGGAAATGGAACTCGCGGTAGGGGTCGGGGAAGCGCGCAGCCGCCGCGCCGATTCTACTGTCTTTTCCACGGCGAAGACTGCGCCCACCAAACCAAAGACTGCCCAGAAACGAAGGCCACCAGAGACAGGATGGCACGGGCGCAACCGGCCGACAACCCTAGAGTTGTCACGCACACTTATCAGCAACACCCTCCCCCATACATCCACGCCCCCGCCCCGCAACCACCGCACCACGCATACCAACACCTCCAGGAAGTACAAATCGTACCTCCCCCACCCCCACCTCCACACCAGCAACAACAAAACATCAACAACCCCCACGCCCCAAAGCAAGAAGACTTCACCGATCAGCCGTATCGCGGAGTCATTCATATGATCACTGGGGGTCCAGCACCGACTTCGACACAAAGCGGCAGAAGCGGGACCACTACTGCAGCATCAACCACGTCGCCATCACTGGTCCAGTCGTGCAGACGAAGTGGTCCCATGTACCGCTAACCTTCGACGCTCGAGACGTCGACCTGCGCAGCGCCCCCCACATCGACGCTATGGTTATCAACTGCAGCATGGCAGGCTGGGACCTGCACAAGGTCCTAGTCGACAATGGCAGTCAAGCAGACATCATTTTCCTCCATGCCTTCGACCGCATGGGCATAAGCCACAGCCTCCTCAAGCCTTCGGACAACCCATTGTATGGCTTCGGCGGCAAGGGCACCTTTCCCGTCGGCAAAATAGAGTTGCCTCTCTCCTTCGGTGTAGCACCCAATGCCCGAAGTGAGCAAATCACCTTTGACATCGTCGATATGGTGTATCCGTACAACGCCATCATGGGCCGGGGCTCCATCAACAAGTTTGAGGCGGCCATTCACGGATTGTATCTGTGCATGAAGATACCAGGTCCGTTAGGCGCCATCACGGTCTACGGCAATCAGCAGACTGCGCGCAATATAGAGCGGGACTTCGTCCCCGAGCAAAGAAATGTTCACTGCCTCACGGCCCAGCGCGAGGTCCCTGCGGCCGCCAGCCCAACCGAAAAAGAACACGACAAGGCACAACTGCAGAGCAACGACGGAACCAAGACTGTTCCCCTTGACCAGGCCACGCCCAAGCAGACAGTCACCATCAGCGAAGACCTCACTTCGCATGACGAGGAGAAACTCCTATGCTGCTTGTCCAAGAACAAAGACGTCTTCGCCTGGTCCACCCTCGACTTGGTCGGGGTCAGCCGATCCATAATTGAGCATAGCCTGGGAATCGACCCTTCGGTGAGACCGAAAAAACAACGGCTCCGCAAAATGTCCGACGAGAAGACAGAAGCCGCCAAGGCCGAGGTGCATCGCCTCCTGGAAGCCAAATTTATCGAGCCAGTGGCTTACCCCACGTGGCTCTCCAACGTTGTTATGGTGCAGAAAAAGAGCGGCAAGTGGCGAATGTGCATCGACTTCACCAGTCTCAACAAGGCCTGCCCAAAGGACAACTTCCCGTTGCCTCGGATCGACAAAATAGTCGATAGCGCGGCCGGGTGCGAGGTCATGTCACTCCTCGACTGCTTCTCCGGTTACCATCAAATATATATGAAGGAGGAAGACAAGGCCAGCACCAGCTTCATAACACCCTTCGTCACATATTGCTTTATCAGAATGCCGGAGGAACTCAAGAACGCCGGGTCCACCTTCTCCCGGCTTACCAAAACAGTGCTCGAAGGGCAAGTCGGCAGAAATATATTCACATATGTGGATGACATCGTCGTCGCCAGCCGGAGCAAGGAGGACCATCTCGCTGACCTCGCCGAGACATTCGCGAACATGCGGGACGCACGACTTCGCCTGAACCCCGAAAAGTGTGTCTTCGGCGTTCGCCAGGGAAAAATATTAGGCTACCTGGTATCACACCGTGGCATCGAGGCCAACCCAACCAAAATCCAGTCCATCATCAACATGACGCCCCCGTAGTCAGCCAGAGACATCCAACGTCTGACGGGCAGATTGGCCGCCCTCAACAGATTCATCTCCAAATCCGCTGAGCGAAGTCTTCCCTTCCTCAAAACACTCCGCGGCGCAAAAGACTTCGCTTGGGGACCGGAGCAGGCGGCGGCCTTCGCCTCACTGAAACAGTACCTGTTGGAATTGGCGGTTCTTACAAGCCCCGACTCTTCGCTACCCCTGTTGCTTTACGTTGCGGCCTCGCCGCACGCAGTTAGCGCGGCACTGGTTCAGGAGCAGACAGTAGAGGGCGTCACCAGACAGTGCCCATTTTATTACGTTTCCGAAGTGCTCACACCGTCAAAATGTAACATGACGGAACTCGAAAAGATTGCCTATGCAGTTGTTATGTCTTCGCGCAAATTGCGCCACTACTTTGAAGCATTCAAGGTCCGCGTCACCTCAGATAGGGGACTCGGCGAATTATTCAGAAACCCGGAGGCATCGGTACGGATCGCCAAATGGGCGGCCGAACTCTCCGGCTACCACATCACTTTCGAGCCCAGGACAGCGATCAAGTCACAAGTTCTAGCAGACTTCGTCGTCGACTGGACCGGGCCAACAACACAGCCGGACCCGTCCGCAGAGAAGGTTTGGACAATCCACTGCGACGGCGCATGGTGCCACGCGGGGGCAGGCGCTGCTGCAGTCATCACCTCACCTACCAGGGTCAAGCACAGATACGCGGCACGCCTAAGCTTCGCTCTGGACTCTGACAGATGCACAAACAACATAGCAGAATACGAAGCTGTCATCCTTGGCCTCCGCAAGCTAAGAGCCCTCGGTGTCACCACCTGCATTGTCAGAACAGACTCCAAGGTGGTCACCGGCCAAGTCGAGAAAGACTATGCAGCAAAGGACCCCGCACTTATGCAATACCTCGCGGCCATCTCGAGAGACAATTCAAAGGATTCACCTTGCAGCATGTGGACTGGGCCAAGAATGAAGAAGCCGACGCATTGGCCAAGTCAGCCGCCAGGGCGAAACCCTACCCTCCGACGTGTTCTACCACGTCATCGGCACGCCAGCCGTCCGCAGCCCTGAAGGGCTCCAAATAACCAACGACAGCGAGAGCCATCACATAATCAACCTCATCATGACCGAAGACTGGCGGGCCCCAATAACCCTGTACCTGCAGAGGTACTATCACCCAATCGACAGCAATGAGGCCAAGCGCCTCAACCATCGAAGCCGGGACTTCGCACTGATCGAGGGCCAACTTTACAAGAAGGGGGTCAGTCAACTGATGCTTAAGTGCGTCACCGAGATCGAAGGTGTCCAAATCCTGCGCGAAGTCCACAAGGGGACCTGCGGCTCCCACGCAGGGCCTAGGGCCCTAGCGGCAAAGGTGATTCGCCAAGGTTTCTACGGGCCCGCCATTATTTGCGCCGCAAATCGGGTCGTCAGATCCTGCGAAGCCTGTCAGAAATTTTCCCCACGCTCGGGGCGCCCCTCGCAGTTCACGAAGCTGATCGCCCACACGTGGCCCCTTCAACGCTGGGGCCTAGACATCGTCGGGCCCCTGCCCACGGCTCAGGGGAACCTCAAGTTCACCTTCGTCGCCGTTGAATACTTCACCAAATGGATTGAAGCGAGGGCAGTATCTACCATCACATCGAAGACAGCCCAGAAATTCTTCTGGCAAAATATTGTTTGCCGCTTCGGAGTACCGTCCGAACTCACGGTCGACAACGGCAAGCAGTTCGACAACCAAGATTTCAAAGACTTCTGCTTCTCCATTGGCACCAAGCTTGCCTTCGCCTCCGTGTATCACCCCCAGTCCAACGGAGTCGTGGAGCGCGCCAACGGCAAAATTTTCACAGCCGTCAAGAAAATGCTCCTCGACGACAAAAAAAGGCAAGTGGCCCGACCTGTTACCCGAAGTGGTCTGGGCGCTAAATACAACTGAGTGCAGGGCGACTGGGTTCACCCCCTTCCGCCTATTATACGGATCGGAGGCCATGACTCCGCAAGAAATAAAGCATGGGTCACCTCGGACAGCCGCGTCGGCCGTCCCCGACGTAGACGAGCCGACTTCGAAGGACCTCATCGACGGAGACCGCGTCTTCGCCCTACAAGCTCTGGACAAATACCAAGCCCAGACAAAGGCATGGCGCGACCAGGCAGTCTTCCCAAGGGAATTCAGCGAAGGGGACCTCGTACTCGTCCAGACAGCCCGAACAGAGTCCAGGGGCAAGCTGGAGCCCAAGTGGGAGGGCCCCTTCATTGTCAAGACGAAGGCCTCCCCCAGCGCATACAGGCTCGCAACGCCAAACGGCGAAGACTTGGAGCATTCCTGGAACATCGATAATCTCCGCAAATTTTTTGTTTGACTCATCAGGGCCAGCTCGCCCTTGTAATTCGCAAAGACAATTTTTATTCTGGCCCGCACTCTTTTCCTCCCGGGGGGTGAGGTTTTTAACGAGGCAGAGTCATGTAATATACAAGTGAAAAATCCCCCGCAAAATCTACGTCGAAAAAAGACCGCGCCGACGGTCTTCGACATTCGACCAATACATAGTCACCGCGAGGCCCAGCGTCAGCCACCCTCGTGTGCGACAACTCCGTGCAGAAGTCGCCTAAGGGTGCAGCCGGACTAGCACAACAAGTGCAAAAAATCGAAGTCTTTCGCGAAGACTATCCGCGCAGAAGTCGCCTAAGGGTGCAGCCGGACTAGCACAACAAGTGCGAAAAATCGAAGTCTTCCGCGAAGACTATCCGCACAGAAGTCGCCTAAGGGTGCAGCCGGACTAGCACAACAAGTGCGAAAAATCGAAGTCTTCCGCGAAGACTATCCACGCAGAAGTCGCCTAAGGGTGCAGCCGGACTACCACAACAAGTGCGAAAAATCAAAGTCTTCCGCGAAGACTATCCGTGCAGAAGTCGCCTAAGGGTGCAGCCGGACTAGCACAACAAGTGCGAAGAATCGAAGTCTTCCGCGAAAATTAACCGTGCAGAAGTCCCCTAAGGGTGCAGCCGGACAAGCACAACAAGCGTGGAAAAGACTACGCCAAACTGTCCGCGCAAAGACCGACTACATGCGCACCAGACCAACCTAACCAATACACCAGACCAAGTGCATAACGCCTTCGTAAGCATAGCCAAATGTGCGAAGACACACAATCTCATCATACAAGCCATTACATATGAACAAGCGAGGGCATCACACTTTACATCGGTTCAACCTTCGGAATAATTCTTGTCTCCCTATAGTTAAATAGCATTATCCTTAGCTCCTCACCCGCAAAAAGACTTCGCAGCTCCCCCACACCAGCACTCACGGCGGCCGGCAAGGACAACAGTTCCTGCCTGCCAGCCCTGTTCACACGAAGCCGACCGCCGTCCGCCTCACTCACTCTACGCTTCACAACCGCCCTTCGCCGCCTACGCCCCGCACTTGGACCAGGCACAACCTCAGCATCCACAGCACGCGGCGAAGCCTCCGCCGCTGCCACATCCAAGGCCGCAAAATAATCCAAGTCCTCATCCGACGACTCTTCAGTCCACTCAACCGAACTCCCAGAATCATCAAAATAAGAAAGCTTAGACGCAGATTCATCCGATTCATTCCCATCGTCCACGGTCGAAGCCGCCAAAAAATTAGCAGTAGCGGCTGCGTGCGCAGGCCCAAAATCTTGAACCTGCACAGCAACCAAGGTTCAGCAACATATACAAAATTCCCTAACTACCCACACCCACTATGCCACCTGCGAAGACCCAGCCGTCGTAGGATCCTCCACCGCCGCCTCCGCCGCCATCTTCGCAGGATCCTCAGCCCTCGGCGCAGCAGTTGGCGACGAGCCACCGCCGGCCGCGGTGGCTGCGGGGGCATCAGGGGCGCCTCCGACGGTCTCTGGGGCCGGCGCCGGGGCGACCTCGGACACAGCCGCCACCGGGTTCGACTCTGAGTCAGGCTGCGCGCTATTTAAAGCCCTGAAGTCGTCCACCTTCTCGTTACGCGCCGCCTAAGATACAGCACACAGATTCAGCAAACCCACATATAACCCACAACAACACCAAACAAAAGTCAAACATTACCTGACCCCTTGCCGTCTCAGACCGCTCCCTGACCACCTCCCGGCCGTGAGGACCCCACATCCGGTCGAAGAGGGCTCCCGCGGATTCCTTCACCACAGGGTCCTCAACCTTGTAGATATCACGCTCAAAATCCTCATCAGCTTGGTCGAAGACCTCATAGTGTCGGCACCCCTCACGGGACAGCGCGTTCATCGCCCCTTCGCAGGTGACCAGGGAGGCATAGGACATAAACCCCTCCACAATGGTGGGGAGCGCCAGCAACTCCTCCTGCAGCCACTCCAGGCAGCGAAGGCCGAGCTCTTGGTCTGGCACTTCGAAGTCAGCGGTCCGCGCGCCCAGCTCGTGGTATGAGTCCACAAGCTGTTTGCGCGTCCGCTCGGCCTCCGAGCGCGTCGAAGCCTCGGCCCTCTCAACACGGGTCTGCAGGGTGTTGAACCGCTCCTCCAATTCCTCGGCACGCTGTCTGGCGAGGCTGCACTCCGCCCGCACCAAATTGGCCTCCGCCTGCGCAGACTGCGCCTTGGCGAGGGCCTCATTAGCCTCCTTCCTCTCCTCCGCCAGCTGGCGCCGGAGGTCAGCCCTCTCACCCTCCAGCGCGGCCACCTTATCCGCCAGCTTGCGGCACTTGCTGTTGGCGGCCGACTTGTCCCAGACGGCGTCAGCATGTTGCGCCCGAAGTCTCTCGACCTCGGCAGACACAACTGCCGTAAGGGCCCCTGACGCCGCGCGGTCTGTGAAGTCAGCCGCCTGTAAGACACCCATAAGACCACAGCCCCAGCGAAGCTGGTAAAAGCCGAAGTCTAGCTCAATTTACCTGACTTAACGCCTCCTTCAGCCGACGGGACACTGCACCCGCCTCGTCCCTGACGGCAGTGAGTGCCGGAATCTCACCACCGGCACTAAGAGCACCACCCTTCGCCCTAGGCTCCACGACAGCCGCCGCGGTCGCCACGGCGGGCGAAACAACAACAAGCTGGCCTTCGCCCGACCCTGCGACGTATCAATATATCAAAAAAAACTCGAGCTAACGACTTACCAACAAGATAATCATCCACGCTAATATCCATGGCGAAGTCGGGAACGCGCTTGCCCGACGGAGGCAACTCTCGAGCCTTCTCGGCTCCCGCCGGGACAGACTTGGTACCGCCGGTGGCGGCCGCCTTCGCAGCCTCCGCCACCCTACTGGACCCAGGGTCGGCCGACTTCGCCACCTGTGTCGGCTGGCTTCTGCCGGGGGCAGCAGCCTTCGTAGCCCCCCGCAACCTCTTCGGTCTGGCCTCAGGCAGCCTGACGACCGCCTGGCGTTTCTGCGCAGCTCCCTGGCGATCCTTGTCCATCACTGCCGACAAAACAGCAGCAATATTCTGCCCATAAGGAAACACCTTCCAATCACGAACCATGCGAGATGTAAAAAAAATCTTCGCCGGCCGCGCGGGGGATAGGAACATTCTTAGGCCACCGACCCCCGGTAACCCTCAGCATCCACGCCGAAGACTCCCGGAGCTCGGGCGAAGACATCCTTCCCCCCGGGGTCGTGCACGTCCTCATCAATTCCCTAGCAAAACCATCGGAAACCCCCAGTCCTCCCGTAGCAATACCTAGTTTCCTCTTCTTAGAGGATGGGGCGGCCGCCGGCGCGGGGTCGTCTCCAGTCTCCGCCACCGGGTTCTTCCCGCGACGATCCACATCGTCTTACCCGGATAACCGCCATACGACAGGCGGTTCAATTCGGTTCAAGCGGTCATTAGACCCGCGTATATCCCAGCTACGCTGGCCTTCTATCTTCGGCACGTACCGACCAACAATCCGCACCGTCCCATCCTCCGCCTCACGCACAACGGCGGCCGGATCGCGACCACGCAGATCCAGTGCGAAGGCGGGACTTCGCACCAGCATCCCACCACAGGAAGGCATATGGCGAGGGCATACTTCGCCCAGCGCCCAGCCATGCGCCAAAGGCCACACCCCATACGCCACAAACTCCTCAACCAAATCGCGCCCGCTGCTCAGGTCGGCCGCGCACCGAAGGGCCCGTTCGTCTGCATCCTCCTCCGCCACTTCAAACTGCGGGTATGCTGAGTAATAATACGAGCACATCTCAGCCACAGGGAGCCCCGAATGGTCCTCGACTGTGCCCTCCGCAACGTAGAACCAAAACTCATGCCAGTTGCCCCATTTATTGCGGGCGCAAGGAACCAACTCAACTACCTCCATCGAGGTCTTGCCGGTCTTCGGTGTAAATGTATAGGATCCAAACTGTGCAACCTTATTTCCGATCATCCTTTTCTGCCAGTGCAGGCAATAGTACTTCGCGAAGACTTCGACCGATGGCTGTCCGCCGTACGAAGTCGTCACCCAGACTGAAAGGGAAATGTGCCTTTGGGCCATTTCTAAGTATTTTGGTGATTGAATGCCAACACAAGTGTTTAAATGTGAATCTATGCCCATGGGTGAACAAAGTGCAAATCAAGAGCAAAGGTATGTTTCTAAGTCTTAGTACATTGGTTTTGTGTACTAATATACTTGTCTAAGTATCAGAAACAGAAAGAAGAAGAAAAGAGAAGAGTTAGCTGTGTACAGCCAAGAGGCTGTTTCGGTCTGGGGCACCGGACAGTGTCCGGTGCGCCAGGCTGCCTCGAGCGAAGTGGCCGCTCTCGGGAATTCACCGGCGACGTACGGCTATAATTCATCGGACTGTCCGGTGTGCACCGGACTGTCCGGTGAGCCAACGGTCGGTCGGGCCAACGGTCGGCCGCGCGATCTGCGCGGGACACGTGGCCGAGCCAACGGTCGGAAGGGGGCACCGGACATGTCCGGTGCGCCAACGGCTCCCGCATCTGCAACGGTCGACTGCGCTGTTTAAGGAAGGAAATCGGGCACCGGACAGTGTCCGGTGTGCACAGGACTGTCTGGTGCGCCCGACGACAGAAGGCAAGGATGGCCTTCCAGATTTGTTCTCAACGGCTCCTAGCTGCCTTGGGGCTATAAAAGGGACCCCTAGGTGCATGGAGGAAGACACCAAGCAACCTTAGAGCATTCTTGATCATCCACACTCAGTCTTTGCGCATTTATTTGTCATTCTAAGTGATTCGAGCTTCGTTCTAGTGAGAACTTTGAGATAGTCTTTGAGCTCGATTCTTGGCCGTGTGTGTGCGCATTTTGCTGTGGATTTGTGTGTGTTGCTTCCCTTCCTTACTCCGTGATTCTTTGTGAACATCAAAAGTGTAAGGGCGAGAGGCTCCAAGTTGTGGAGATTCCTCGCGAACGGGATAAGAAAAGAAAAGCATAACACTGTGGTATTCAAGTTGATCATTGGATCACTTGAGAGGAGTTGAGTGCAACTCTCGTCCGTTGGGACGCCACAACGTGGAGTAGGCAAGTTTTGTACTTGGCCGAACCACGGGATAAATCACTGTGTCTTCTCTGTGTTGAATTCTTTGTACAAGACCTCCTCTCTAGCCACTTGGCAATTATTGTGCTAACACTTAACAAGTTTTTGTGGCTATAAGTTTAAGTTTTACAGGATCACCTATTCACCCCCCCTCTAGGTGCTCTCACAGACATATTTCGACAGAGCCACCACGGCATTCGGAGTCAGCTGGTGGATCTGGACGTTAAATCTGCGCAGGACTTCTCCCACGAATCGGTGCGCAGGCAAGCGAAGACCAGCGGCGAAGAACGCCTCAAAAACAACCAACTCGCCTTCTAGCTCGGGGACCTCCTCCGTCCCCGGGACACGAGCGACTCCGCCGCCAAAGTAACCAAGCCGCTGCATATCTTGCACGCGGACCGAGGACATCCGCGACACACCGAAATTCACCGTATCGCCGGCGCGCAACTCCTCCGCCGCCACAGTGCTCAGCGTCTCCTCAGACGACGCGTCGGCCGGCAGCGTAGCGGCAGGAGAAGAAGAAGAGGTCAGCATCGCTACGTACCGGCGGCGGCGGCGGGCGGTCTGCTTCACACGGGCCAGATCTCCGACGAACAAGAGCAAGGAGGGCAGACGAGCAGCAAGAGGTTTGAGAAGGCGGTCAGGGTTTTCGCGGAGCGCGGAAAGACAAAGTTCAAAACGCCCCCCGTCCCCTTTTATACACAGGGCGCGGCGCTTCGGGAAACCCGCAATCCAACAGTACAGCGTCAATCAACGGTCATGTCAAAAACCCCCGCGGAACCACTTCGAGCGAGGGCAGCGTCTCCGCCATCTAGCGACGTCTTCGGCACCAGGTGACTTAGTCGAATTGGTCCCTCGGAGGGCAAATGTTGGGGCAAAGGCGAAGACGCCACCCTTCGCTCGAGGCCTTCGCCGTACTCGCTGCACCAACAGTGGCATGACAGCGGTAGACATACCCTTCGTCTCATACGCGGTCGGACGAAGACCTGTGACGAGGTCGTCTCATCCTGCGACCTCGTCCAGAACGGAGGCCCACGTGTGATCCGGCCCATTGTAATAGGCCCTGCGTGGCCGTTGCGCGTTACGGGCCTAATTTGTAAAGGCCTCCCTGTAATTACGGTCTGTAACCCCGCTTTATGGGAATATTCCGGGGATAATCTAGGTGTCTGAGGGCACATGCGTCCTTAACACGGGACGCCAGGCACCCGGACACCTATAAATACCCCCGCACAGTGCCCTTGAGAGGCGAGATTAACAGAGCTTTTGCCATCACGTGCAGGAACCCTGTTGTGCTATTACACCCCCCCCGTTGGGCCAACTTGCGCCAGTGAGCAAGTTCCAACAATGCATCGATTGGTTTATCACTTAAGTGACTAATAGTGTGTGTATACACTAATTAGGTGTTCGTACGTTACTAGGATTTCTATATATCACATAGGTAGATCTGGTTTAAATGAGATAGTTGTTCAAATATGTTCTAAACCTTTACGATGAGCAATCGAAGATCCCGAGCGGCTTGCAAAGATGGTGGCGGCAGGGTCCTTGCTTCCTTGTGACTTCATGCCTCACAAGCTTGGCGAGCGGGCGGCACCACAACGGGTGCTCGTGTCTGCGCCCCTTCCCTCAAACAAACAACTACAAACTCAAATCAAACCTAACTAATCCTAAATTTACCGAATCAATATATTATGTACCTCAATCGATGACCTAACAACTATGCTGCGTCGACACCTAGTAACCCCACCTACAATCGTTTAATTGTATACGTGTATACATGTTCAGATAGGTCAAGCATGTCGGACGGCTTGGTCTGACACGGTTTAGCTCGACCTAGCCTGTTATCCATAGGGCCTGGCTGGTCCAGCCCAATCACCATGCTATTTAGCCCGACCTAACCCGTTGTCCACTAGGCTCGAGTCAATCCAACCCAATCACCATGCGTGGGCCTTAGGTACGACATTGATAGGCTATGTCTAACATAGTCTATTTTATTTTTTTCAAAAAAAATATCAATATCGTACTTGAATATAGAGTATAAAACACAAAAATATGTTATGTTCCCTAGATAGTGTATATGTTCTGTTGGCTAGAAAAGTGTGAATGTAAAGCCAATAACCATAAATAAAACATCCACATGTCCACAATTTAGGATGTGTTTGATTTACTACTTTTGTCCCTATAACAATCCACAGCGCAATCGTGTCACGTTGCTTCGTGTTTGGTTGGGTTGTACCAGAGCTGTTAACAGGGGATCTGATTTAGACCCGTGCAACTTAGTTTCCGCCCGCCTCCCTATGCTACCTGATGCCACTTCCGCAGCTTCTCTCCACTAGCTACCGCCAAACAAAAAACATTAATCGTTACGATGTAACAACTACTAGGGGCAGTCGATCACATTGTTGTTACGGTGTTACCTCTGGTTTGGATGAACCAAACAGCACCTTACTATCATAGGTCGTCAGGCCATAGGCCGATCTGCAAAAAAAAGGAAGGGGAGCAGGGAGATATAGATCTTCCAATCTTCTATCCAGATTTGTTGCTAGTTAAAGGGGGAGAACGAAATTGGCTCTATAGGCTACGCACAAAATGTAAACATGCTATTAAACGATAAAAATGTGTACGGTAACTTTTATCCAAATGACAATTTACAATGTGAGTTTAGCATCAGATACATTAAAGCATTCGGTACGCTAATTATAAAATGTTTCTCGTTGTTCGCAAAGCTTCCATCAATAACTTATAAAAGGTTCGGTAAAATAGAGATTGTTATTCTCGTCCCCTAAACCTAACACACTTCTGACCGTTCCCTAAGACTGCATGCAACGGCTCCCGCCGGCCACTCCCTCCCCTTTAGGGGACTTTTTTTTGCTGCAATGATAGCCGTCAAATCATCCTCTACGCGCTACAGTGGTGACGGAAACCACATGACACTGCCAGAAGCAGGGGAGCAGCAGCACGCCCCTAGCGTGGATCTGCGTGTAGAGATGCCCAAACGGGCGGCCCGGCCCGGCACGGCACGGGCCCGTCAGGCCCGACGGTTAATCGGGCCGTGCCCGGCCGGCCCGCGTGCCGCAACCGCGGCCCAGGCACGGCACGGCGGCCTGGTGGTCGTGCCGGGCCGGCCCGTTTAACTGGTCACGTTCTCCCATTAATTCAAGGAAATAGCAAAAAAACCATGTTTTTGTGAGGATTTGAACCCGCAACCTCACTCTATGAGGCTGAAACGCTTAACTGAAGGACACTAACCAGTATAACTCAAGTGCGTTTGTTGTAAATAGCTAATATAAAATGTAAATATATATATACTATGTTTTATAAAATAAAAAATATATAATCGTGCCGGGCCGGGCCAGCACTGCGGGCCGAGACAGCGGCCCAAGCACGGCACGGTTCTCGTACCGGGCCGGGCCCGGCACTATTAAACGGGCCGTGCTTCGGGCCGGCCCGTTAGGCACGGCCCATTTGGCCATCTATATCTGCGTGCATATCAGGAGTTGTTAGTTGGAGAAAAATAGATAAATGATGATAGATAGGTATAAAAAATGATATTTTATGGTTGAAGTGAGGTATAATGAGAGAATTTAGGAGAAACAGCTGCGGGAGTAAGAAAAGTAAGAGATAAAATGTTGACGATGTGATGCAAAAAAAATAATACAGTGAAACAGCTGCAAATAGCCTAAGGCTCTGTTCGGTTTTTAGGGATTGGAGCCTCGGATTGATTTCTACTGAAATTACTTCTCTAATTTATATAGATTTTGATGAGCTGAAACGAATCCTGTCTTATTACTGTACAACCGAACGGCCCCAAAGCTTCTCTCCCTATTCCCTCCCGCCGCTCGTTGTACGTGTCTCTGGTTACAGCAAAAGCAGCCGGTCCACACGTTCAGGTTCACGTGAACACAAAAAAAATCTCCACCACGTCAAAATGTAGTTGTAAAACATATTTAATAGTTTTAATATAAATAATATTTTACATTCTACGTACTCATACAGTTTTCGCATTGCGTTCTCATGCGATTATCAAAAAATGTCAAATTTCAAAAAAAAAGTTTACTTAATTTTTCCATACTAGGTTAAATTTGTTTTTAAATGTATATTACAAAACAATCAATATAGTATATAGTTTCTGTCATCACTGTAGATATAGAGAACCGGATTTAGTAAACGTTGCTGGAGATGAGGAAATATAGAGAAAGAAATCTTTTAGAGTATGGTGTATAGGACAGTGAATATATTTTTAGAAGATGAAATTTAGAGAACGTTGTTGAAGACCAATAAATATTAAGATGTTGTTTGGTTTACTAAAATGTAACATAATAATGATTCACAATCAAGTACTAGCAATAATAAGTTTGAATAGAATGCTATCAATTTCATTCTATCAATTTCTAGTGTGATATCTAATTACAGTTAAACTTAAATAAACATGGTTTAACGTTATCAATTACCCATTACATGACAAATGTACATGACAAATGTGAACCAAACGGCACCTAAAATGCATCCACTGCCCGAGAAAATGCTCATATAACATTACAAATTTCGAATTCTGTACATGAAGCGGCATGTTTAGTGCACTCTTCGAGCATTCATGTTCAACAAGCCCGTGAAAAAAAATACGTGCATGGCATGTTTAGTGCACTCTTCGAGCATCATGTTCAATAAGCCCGTGAAAAAAAATACGTGCGTCCAGGTTATAAACACGAACAATTGCGGAAGTATAATAGGCAGACTTTGAAGTCCACACCCAGGATCAGAAATCAGAACTGGGCACGAGTGCAAAATTACTGGGGGTGTAGTACTTCCAAAATCACGTTTCAGTGCTATAGACTGTAAACGTTCTGACAAGTGCTGATCAGAAAGGGTCCAAGAAAGAAAAAAAAGAAGTGGGGGCAGATCGAACATCCTAGCACGAGTAAATTTCCCATGAGTGCGGTCACGGTCGTCAAATGTTATCTAAGTTGGCAGTACAAAAACATGGTTCCATAAAATTGGCGCCGGGTAACTCTTGGCTTATAGCACAACATTCAGTGCCCACAGATCTTGGTCACGTCAGCCTCCAGAGACTTGTGCGCTCCCATGAGTCCTTTATTTGTGGTACAGGTACACAAACGAGAATACGAAGAAAGCACCCATCTGCAACGAGGAAGAAATGAGAGAGGTGATACATAGAGCTAATCCAGAGCTTACATGCTCTCTCAATACATGTGGATTGAAGTGGGGAATGGACTTGTTTCCCTGTCAATAGCTACCAATGCATATGGACTGGAGAGGATTATCATCTATTCAAACTAGGCCGTAAGAAAAAACAAGGCTAGGTAGTTATACACGATTCAACCTATGAAACGATCTACGCAAGTGAATTTTAATGATAAAGCTCATAGAGGTGAAGCTGTAAAAGATGCAAAAAACAATTTCATTGTGTCTACTGAATAGAATACGGAAGATCTTACTGTTGAAAATGAGGCGGTGTAGTATGGGTACGCTGATGTTATGAATCTCTCATACTCATTATGTCTGTAAGGACGTACTGGAATCTGCAGCAGACAGAAACAGATTATCGAATGAGAAAAAGTCACAGAAAACGACTATACAAGTGGATGCAGCTTGAGTAAAGTAATTGTGTCAGGGGACTAACCTGCTTTGTAAAAGACAGACCAGTATATCCCAGTCTTTGGTACTCAACTTTGAACTGGAAAACTCCATAAACATCTGGAACTTTGAAGGTTGTTGAATACAAACCCTAAATTGGGAGAACATGATAGTTTAGCCACAGCAATCTGTCAGTCTCACAATATATTTTAATACAAAACATATTTAGTAAGTCCGCACCTTGTTGTCAGTCGACATAGTTTTCAGAACGTAAGGGCTCATCATGAAAAATTGAAGCTGCACATCATCAGCAACATACGGCTTCCAGCTTGTTCCGGACCATTCATAGATCTCAACAGAGTATTCCTGGATGGGGAGTTTTATATTAGCACATTTAACTTGTCATAGCTCAACAGCAAGTACACATCAAGGCAAAAGAATTACCAGGTCATCATTAATGCGGTACATGCCTGGTTCATTGGTCTCCCCAACCTTGTGATGCCTAACATTAACAGCCTGTGAATATGAACACAACAAAGGTTACACCATCCCTTTTATTTGAAAAACATCAATCCCCTAAATAAAACTATAATGGAATAATAAGGCAATATAACCTTTAGATGTCCCCTCTCATGGAAAACCCATTTGCTTATCTCTGCCACAAATTGCTCGTTTCCAGCTCTCTCATATCTGTACAATAGCATATAATAAATGAACTCCAGAAATATGTAAAAATAATAATGATAGGTTCGTTCTGTTCCAGGATATGTGGTACTATAATTTGTAAATATCCAACAACCAGCAATATGAAACTTTGCAATCTATGCTACAACGCAAAGAGTATAACATGCTCAAACATCCTTTTTAATATGACATCACCCAATATCTCATGTTAGGGTGTGTCCTCAATTTCAAGATTCGACACCCAATTCACGTGCCTTTCAGGATTTGACACCCTGACCCACATGTCGATAACTCATAGTGACCCCACATGTCATTGTGATAGCGGTGTTAAATCATGAAAGGCATGTGATTTGGGTGTCAAATATCAAAATATCTCGATTCTGTTAGAGTGTAGCGAAAGGGCCTCTAGCGTAATGGTTAAGGCTTCCGAGTAGCACCTCTAGGTCCTAGGTTCGATCCACCTCGGAGGCGAATTTTTGACTTGGTTGTCCCAACGGGAACCCTAGATCGGGATCCGACTCCACCTACAAGCGCCATTGGAGGATGAGATCCACCACCGACCGACGAGGAGGATCCCCAACCTCTACCTCGACAGAACACACAGCGAGGAGGGGACTACGAAGGAGGCGGGTCTGCAAGGCAAGACACTGCCGCCATCGTAGCCAGCCAACCACGGCCATTGTTAGACTACCCGTCTAGGAGTCTAGGGTTTGGGTTGTAATTACCGTCTCACCCCTCACTGTAATGGGCCTGCATGGGTTCAGTTTCCAACATGGTATCATCAGTCTAGGTTTAGGTTTTCTGTTTCCTGTCCTACAGCCGCCAGGGGCATCCTCTCCCCTGCGCAGCCGCCAGGGGCTCATCTCCCCTGCCGCCGATTCCTCTCCCTCCTCTCCCCTGCGTCGGCCGCCGGCACCCAGCCAGCGTCCGCGCCCACCGCCGACCTCCCTCCTCTCCCTCCCAGCCGCCGGCTCCACCGCCGGTCCCCTGCCCAGGCGCGGAGCGCCCCTCTGCCCACGCATCCCGTCGCCCCTCCCCTGCGCGCTCGTCGCGCCCAGGGCCTCTGCCCCTGCGCGTCCGCCGCCGCCGGCCTTCCCCCTGGGTGCGGCGCCCGACGTCCCACCTCCGGTCTTCCCCACGCATCCCGTCGCCCCTCCCCTGCGCGCTCGTCGCGCCCAGGGCCTCTGCCCCTGCGCGTCCGCCGCCGCCGACCTTCCCCCTGGGTGCGGCGCCCGACGTCCCACCTCCGGTCTTCCCTCTTCCCCGACGTCCCACCTCGACCAGGCACCAGGCCTGCAGGGAGCGGCGCCCGACGTCCCTGCACCACCTCGACCAGGCGCCAGGCCAGGCCGCGCCCCTCTTCCCTGCGACTCCGCCGCCATGGACGACAGCACCACTGCCGCCACCGGCACCATCGTTCCCGCTGCGATCGGCAGCGAGACCGCCCATGGAGGGGCCCCTTACATCACCGGCCTCGAGCCGCTCCACGCCTCCTCCCCGCTGCCCCTGCGTCGCACCTCCCCGCCGGGCTTCCCCGCCTTCGCTGCACCCACCTGGAGTCATCGTGTCGCTCCCTCCACACTCCCCACCACCGACCCCCCGCTCGTCAGCACCCTCGCCTCGATCCAGGCCG
Organism: Zea mays; assembly: GCF_902167145.1. Taxonomy (NCBI): domain Eukaryota; kingdom Viridiplantae; phylum Streptophyta; class Magnoliopsida; order Poales; family Poaceae; genus Zea; species Zea mays. The sequence goes on from NC_050102.1 coordinate 19,604,415, forward strand.
CTGTGACGACCTCGCGGGAGCGCGAGCGCGCTGCCTCCCTCGCCCTGGAGCGTGAGCGTGCCCTGGGCGCTGCTCTGACCACCCAGATGGCCACCACGCAGCGTCTTCTCGGCCACCCGACTCTCGCCGATGCGGAGCCCCCAGAGGACCCCCACGCCTCTGACCTCGACGCCGACCTCATCGCTGCTCTCCACGCTCAAGCAGCCGGCCTGCACAACATCCGGGCCCTCGTGTCCGTGGTGTTGGATCCGGCGTCTCCCCACTACTCCCGTTGGCGAGGACAGGTCCTTCTCACACTGCGGCGGTTCGTCCTCGACGATCACGTCCTCATCGACCACGACACTCCGTCGCCTCGCTCCTGGTGCCTCATGGACAGTGTCGTCCTCTCGTGGCTCCACGGCACCATCACCGTCGAGCTACAGGACATCATCCGCGACCAGGCGGACACTGCGCGCCAGGCGTGGCTCGCTCTCGAGGACCAGTTCCTCGGGAATCGAGATGCTCGGGCACTCCACCTCGACGCCCAGTTCCACCTATTCTCTCAGGGGGACCTCTCCGTGGGCGAATACTGCCGCCAGATGAAGGGTCTGGCTGACTCTCTCCGCGATCTCGGCGAGCCCGTTGTCGATCGTACCCTGGTGCTGAACCTCCTGCGTGGCCTCAGCCCCCGCTACGGCCACCTGAAGGCTCTCATCAAGAGGAGCGTGCCCTTCCCCACCTTCCACGCCGTGCGGAACGAGCTTCTCCTCGAGGAGCTCACCATGGCGAATGAGGCACCCACTCCTGCCTCGGCCCTCTACAGCGCTCCTACCAGTGGTCAGCCGCCTTCAGGGGGCCCGGCCACCCGCCCTCCGTCGACCGGGGCTAGCACCCGCCCCCCACCTGCCGTCCCGGCGGCCCCTCGTCCGACTTCCACGACCGACGGGGGTCGTCGCTCCCGCAAGGGCGGCCGTGGGAGCGGCGGCTCCTCTCGTGGTGGTCCCTCCGGCCGGGGTGGCGGCCACGCGTGGCCGTCATTCTACAACCCCTGGACCGGGACCATCACCATGTGGTCGGGCCAGGCACCGAGCACCCCTCGTCCTCCGGCGCCAGCCCTCCTGACTACACCTCACTACGGCACACCTCCTTATGGTGCTCCCGTCGTGCCCTAGGCTCCGCCCGCGCTCCTGCCCCCGGGGACCCACACCTCGATGCCTTGGTCCCCGCCGTCCGGTGGTTGGGACAGCGCCTCCCTCGCTGCTGCTTTCAGCACCATGGCGATGACCCCACCCTCCTCCGACTGGGTGATCGACTCCGGTGCCTCGTACCACACCACTCCCACGGCAGGCACGCTCTCTCGCTCTCATCCCCCCCTCCCCTCTCACCCATCCTCGATCGTCGTTGGAAACGGTTCCACTCTGCCAGTCACCTCAGTAGGTGCCTCGGTTCTCCCTGGGCCGTTTTACCTCAACGATGTTCTCGTAGCTCCCCACATCACTCACAACCTTCTTTCTGTTCGTCGATTCACCACTGACAACTCCTGTTCCATTGAGTTTGACCCCTCTGGTTTTTCTGTGAAGGATCTGGCCACCAGGACCCTTCTCGCCCGTTGTGACAGCTCGGGGCCACTCTACACGCTCCAGCCCTCCACCTCCGGCGTGTCTCCCCCTCCTGCCCTGGTCTCCACCACCTCCTCCACCACATGGCATCGACGTCTTAGCCATCCTGGACCCGACGTCATGACCAAGATTACCAGTAGTCTAGATCTTTCATGTAGTAGGGGACATTTTGAGGGTCCCTGTCATGCTTGTCAGTTAGGCCGACATACTCGTCTCCCATTTACTACTTCTTCTTCTCGGGCTGAGCAGGCTTTTGACCTGGTTCACTGTGATCTTTGGACCTCCCCTGTACTCAGTCTTTCTGGCTATAAATACTATTTGGTGATTTTGGATGATTTTTCCCATTTTCTCTGGACTTTCCCGCTTCGTTTGAAGTCGGACACATTCACCACCCTCACACACTTCTTCACCTGGGTATCCACTCAGTTTCGTCGCCCGGTCCGTGCTCTGCAGTGTGACAATGGCCGCGAGTTCGATAACAACGCCTCTCGCTCTTTCTTCCTCACTCATGGCGTCCAGTTGCGTCTCTCATGCCCCTACACTTCTGCACAGAACGGCCGAGCCGAACGCATGATCCGCACCACCACTAATATGCTCCGCTGCCTCCTCTTCCAGGCGTCTCTCCCTGCCAGCTACTGGGCAGAGGCCCTGCACACTGCCACCCACCTCCTGAACCGTCTTCCCTCGAAGGCGGTACGCCACCCTACCCCTCACTTCGCCCTATACGGCACAACCCCTTCCTATGACCACCTTCGCGTGTTCGGCTGTGCCTGCTACCCTAACACTTCCGCTACCGCTCCACATAAGCTTTCTCCTCGCTCCACCCGCTGTCTATTCCTTGGCTACTCCCCTGACCATAAGGGGTACCGGTGTCTGGACCTCACCTCCCACCGCATCATCATCTCTCGTCATGTCATCTTTGACGAAGATGTGTTTCCCCTTGCTAGCTCCACCCCACCCACCGATCTTGACTCCCTCCTCGAGTCCGATCCGATTCCTCCCCCACCTCCGGCTCTCCGTCTTGCGCCGTTACCTGCTCCTCGTGCGGCCCCCACGACCTCTTCCGCGCCACGCGCGGCCCCGTCGACCCCGCCTGCGCCACGCGCGGCCCCGTCGACCCTGCCTGCGCCACGCGCGGCCCCGTCGATCCTGCCCGCGCCACGCGCGGCCCCGTCGATCCTGCCCGCGCCACGCGCGGCCCCGCCGACCCCACCTGCGCCACGCGCGGCCCCGTCAACTCCGGCTCGATTCGCCAACCCCGCCCTCGTCTACCATCGCCGCGGCCACGCCACTACATCGGCGCCCCCCGACTCGGGCCCGTCAACGAGCGCGGCCCGATTCGCCGACCCCGCCGTCGTCTATCACCGTCGTGAGCCGGCCCCACCAGCCGCTCCCGACGTCCCGGCGATTCACTCCGAGTAGTCCGTATACCACCCGGTCGCCATCCACCGCGACCCCGGGCACGTCCATCCGATGGTGACTCGGCGCGCTGCTGGCGTTCTCCGCCCCGTCGACCGGCTAATCCTGGCAGCTGCTACGACTAGCACTCCACCCGACGCTTCCCCGGTACCCTCCTCCGTTCGCACTGCCCTCGCCGACCCACATTGGCGTCGTGCTATGGAGGAGGAGTACGCGGCCCTCTTGGCCAACCACACCTGGGACCTGGTGCCGCGTCCACCAGGCACCAACGTGGTCACCGGCAAGTGGCTATTTCGCCACAAGCTGACCTCGGACGGCTCCCTCGACCGCTACAAGGCCCGTTGGGTCCTTCGGGGCTTCACCCAGCGCCCCGGAGTGGACTACGACGAGACCTTCAGCCCTGTCGTCAAGTTCGCCACTGTTCGCGCCGTCCTCTCCCTCGCCCTCTCCCGCGACTGGGCGATCCATCAGCTCGATGTCAAGAATGCCTTCCTCCATGGCACTCTGACGGAGACTGTCTACTGCAGCCAGCCCACCGGCTTCGTCGACGCCGACCGTCCGGATCTGGTTTGCCGGCTGAACAGGTCCCTGTACGGCCTCAAGCAGGCGCCACGGGCTTGGTACAGTCGCTTTGCCTCCTACCTAGCCTCCATCGGCTTCGTCGAGGCCAAGTCGGACACGTCCCTGTTCATCTACCGGCGCGGCGACGACACCGTCTACCTCCTGCTCTACGTCGACGACATTGTGCTCACGGCATCCACCGCCGACCTTCTACACCGCACGATCGTCGCCCTCCAGCGGGAGTTCGCGATGAAGGACCTGGGGCCCCTCCACCACTTCCTCGGCATCACCGCCGAACGTCGGCCTCAGGGTCTCTTCCTCCACCAGCGCCAGTACGCCATCGACATCCTGGAGCGAGCTGGCATGTCTGACTGCAAGCCCTGCTCCACGCCTGTCGACACTCAGGCGAAGCTCTCTGAGGACGACGGGCCTCCGGTCGCCGACGCGACGTCATACCGGAGTCTCACCGGCGCGCTCCAGTACCTCACGTTCTCCAGGCCCGACATCGCTTACGCTGTCCAGCAGGTGTGCCTGCATATGCACACTCCGCGGGAGCCCCATCTCACTGCGCTCAAGCGGATTCTACGCTATCTCCGCGGCTCCCTCGACTACGGCCTCCTACTCCGCCCATCCCCGACGTCGGAGCTCGTTGTCTACACCGACGCTGACTGGGCTGGCTGTCCCGACACGCGCCGGTCCACCTCCGGCTACGCCGTGTTCCTGGGCGCCAACCTAGTCTCTTGGGCCGCCAAGCGGCAGCCCGTCGTCTCTCGCTCCAGCGCTGAGGCCGAGTACCGTGCCGTGGCCAACGGTGTGGCCGAGGCCTCCTGGCTGCGCCAGCTCCTCCACGAGCTCCACAGTCCTCTTCAGCGCGCCACACTCGTCTACTGCGACAACGTCAGTGCGGTCTACCTCTCCACCAACCCCATGCAGCATCAGCGCACGAAGCACGTCGAGATCGACCTTCACTTCGTCCGCGAGCGTGTCGCTGCCGGTGACGTTCGGGTTCTCAGCGTCCCCACCACGCTGCAGTTCGCCGACATCTTCACCAAGGGACTACCGTCGAGTGTATTTCTAGACTTTCGATCCAGTCTCAACATCTGTACAGGATAGAGTTGTGACTGCAGGGGGGTGTTAGACTACCCGTCTAGGAGTCTAGGGTTTGGGTTGTAATTACCGTCTCACCCCTCACTGTAATGGGCCTGCATGGGTTCAGTTTCCAACAGCCATGAACAACAACGATGACGGTATGTTTACCTAAACCTTTCGGTAGATTAGATCTACTCATCATCGAGGTTTCCCCAGTATGGATTGGTATTCTAGAGGCTTAGGAATCGATCCTAGGCACCATAGAATCTAACAGATTCGACTCAGGTCCTAGGTTCAACTCCTCGTGGTAGCGAAGGCTAGGAGATAAAAAAATTGCTTGCATGTCTCACGCCAAAGCACAGGTCTAAGGGTTGACCTAGGTTCACACATGGACAACGGTGTCACTGTGTATGGGCAGGGCAAAGGTTTGGGGGTTTTCTTGACCTATGTGAAGGTTACCTTCTATCTTAGGCAGAATACTCGGGGTGCCACTGTGTATGGGTGGGGCAAAGGGTTGGGGGTTTTCTCGACCTATGTGAAGGTTACCTTCTCTCTTAAGCAGAATACTCGAGGGCTATCTTGCCCCCACGGATCGAGTTTTTTTTTTACTTACCCTTTATCAAGTAGTGTTCTGTTGCATTGCAAAGACTTAATTACAAGATAAAAACTTCAAATCTGGCAGTAGGGTACATCTTATAGAACTAGGAAAGGTAGACATTTAACTACAAAAGGATTGAAGGCATTAGGCAACAGAAATAGCAGCCAAAAGATCTTGATACTTTCTAGCTGAAATCTATAATCTATTAATGTCAATAAAAGCTCCAAAAGTAAGCTAACCTTGTTTTGCTATCAGCCTTTTGAACACCAGACTTCAGGAACCTAAATAAAAGGAACAACATATGCACTTTATGGAAAACCAGGGGAAATTAATTCAGTGTATATATGATAGCATACCGGTTGCTAAACAGATCGAGTGATCCAGATAACAGCACCCGAGCATTATTTCTTGCCTTCAAGAAGACATAAAATTTATCAGAGAGAATGAATGGCAACATACATGGATTCTGGCAGGTCAACCATACATTTAATGGATGCAGAACAATGAGCAATGGAATGACTAGCCCACTAATAACAATAAGCAAATAAAACAAATTTTATTACCTGCATAACCGAAACCAATGATATAGCTGACCCAGTGAGCGATGGAGGAGACGCTAACTTAGTCTTTGGATTAGCTGAATATGCTGATGGAGAGGCTGATAGAACCTTCAGAACCTAGGAATATCCAAATACAGAGGAGAATAGGCGATTATAGGGGAACACATAAAAGTACATGTTTTACAGAAATAAAACAGAGTTATGCAACTAATAGTTGGACATGCAAATATCACTGTGCAGAATCCAAAGTACATACCAAACTGTTTGATGGATTAGCCATGTGTCCAATTCCTCGAAACAATACAGGAGCCTAGAAATATGGAGAAAAATATTTAAAAGAAGACAAATTTACATTTAAGCACTGCCCAAAATGCAAAAGAAAACGCTAAACAGAAGCACTTGGCAAGTTTACACCACATCTTCGTAAAAGTGCAATGTTAAGAAATCATAGCTAAGCCTACTCTAGTCAGTAATGAACTCCAGATATATATGGCAAGTTTACACCACATCTTCATAAAAGTGCAATGTTAAGAAATAATATTATAGCTAAGCCAACTCTAGTCAGCAATGAACTCCAGATATATATATAAGTAGCTAATTTTAATTGGAACAGACATATTTTTAGACATAAGTATCTAAGTTAATACTATCAATTGGTTAACCATGGAAAAACTCAGTACAGTAACCCAGACTGAATATAGAAGTAGGCACAGATGTACAGAACAGCATATTAAGACATAATATATGGGCACACTTTAACTGAAAATTTAGGTAGTACGGCCAACAAGATCAAGTCAAGATTATCACTGTTGTAGTGTTGTGATAGAAAAGATGAACAGAAAGCCTGCTAACTGTGAATGCTTAGTATACACATGCTATTCTACACCCTAGGTGTAGATTAATATTCTCAACCAAACTGTTATAATGAACAAAAAAATCAGTAGTCATTGTGTCAATAGTATTCAGTATTTCATAGTCAGTTTTAGCTACTAGGTGTAGTATAGTGCTCTAATGCTGAGTGCCTAAGTATATTAAATTATGGATCCACAACAAAACAGAATTGTGTATTGATAAGTTCGGAATAAGAGTGCACACAAGCATTCAACCTCAATTCGGTTTAATCCAATGAACATGAAAATGTGTAAAAGGTTAGAAAGGTTATGAAGATTCTTAGCATCGCTACTAACCTCAATCTTTTCAGACCCTAGTATCACATCCGAATGGATAAGATCGTCACCAGCAATCAAGGTGTGATCACCTTCAACATCTGTGACGGCATAGTTCATATGGTCAATAACCATTGCCTCTGGATCCTGAAATCATCAAAAACAATGTTGGCTCATTGAGGTCAACGAAAATGTTAAAGATAGGAAGATGCCAGGCCACAGAAACTACTTGCCTCATCAAAATCAACCCCACACTCTGTTGCAATGCCACGAATGAGATCAGAGGCAGAGGAATCTGCCGCCAGGATCATGTCATGCCCAGCATCAATAAATTCGAGGACTGCGTTCTGGTCCACTGATCCACCAAAACCTGACGTGAAATAAAGATTGGCTTTAAAAACAAATCGGGTTCAATCAAGTATTACATCATGGGCAGAGATCAAGGCCCGTTCAGTAGTTTAGTCGAGCAAAGAGCTGCAGTAATCTAGTCAATAGCGACAGGCAACAATTAATACCCTTAGGTCCGCTTCTTTCAACTGGAACTAACTGGCTACCGTCAACTTTCAGGTGAACCTGATTGCATAAATCCTCCGGTCACGGGAAATTCTACCGCGAAATCCCGAATTTGCCATTTACCCGCAGCAGATCACAGAACTCCACTCCACGAGTACGGGTCAGATCAGAAAAGCAGTCAGACTCCGCACGCAAACCATCCCTATTCCCGTCGAATCTATCACCAGAACACACCAACAACAACACAGATCGGGATCCCCGAGAGGCGAGGCAGGAAAGGAGCAATTACGTGGTGTGGAGGGGGCGAAGAGCACGAGGCCGTCGTAGAGGTACTGGCCGTAGCGGTGGAGCGAGAGCTTTGGATCGTCAGCGAGGCGGAAGTCGAGATCGAACCCACGCGCCTGGAGCGAGCCGAAGAAGGCCGAGTGCGACGACCGCACGGCCAGGTCGTCCAGGAGGACGAGCAGCCGGCGCCCGCGGGGCCCCTCTTCGCCCCCTTCCGCGGCCACGAGCGCGAGGAGGGACGCGAAGGCGGCGGCGAGGAGGAGCAGGACGTGGCACCGCGTCGCCATTGCTGCGCAGATCTCGTGTGGGGGTTTTGGGTTGGGTTTGGAGTGGCGCAGCAAGCAGAGCAGGCAGCGACGGAGACGACGACTCGGAGAGGAGCTATAGCGTGCAAAGGTGGAGAGGAAGTGAGCTGTCTGGGCCGTCCGATCGGAGATCGAATGGCCCGGAGACCCGGATCGAGTTCGAGCTTTGCTGCGGCTCCAAAGCGTGCAAAGGGGTCTGTCTCTGACAGGAGGTCCCACGTGAGGCAGCTAGCATTTTCCATTTTCTTCCTTTGCTTCTTTGCGGAATTTGCTTCCGCACATAGTTTTAATAGATGAAATCAAACTGCTAGCACTGCTTTCATAATCAACAGAAGCAAAATTTCCTGTGTTTTTCCCAAAAAAAACACAGAAATTTTTTCCTGCGAAAAAAAAACCAGAAAGATTACTGAAAACGAGCTGATCCCAGTGATCAGAACATTATTAGTGATCTGTTCCAACTACATGTAACATCAGCAATTCAGCATGGTTCAGATCATATCATATGCTTCTCCTTGGGGTTCTCTTGTAAGACTAAGAATTACCAAAAAAGCAAATCATCCCTTAACAACACAAATCAGTCGTCAGGAGAAGCCATGCAAAAAAGCAAATCATCCCTTAACAACACAAATCAGTCGTCGGGAGAAGCCATGGCTTTCTGGATAGGTGATCAGCACAAAAAAAAAGGTCGCCTTATAACAATCTTCAAAATCTGCCAGAACAAACGTTGATCCACACCTCTCCGTGGCACAATTGCCATAATCTCAACAAGAAACTCAGAATGACCCAGGACGGTATGACCAGATGTTCTGAATGCCGATCAAGGCAGTTATCTTCATAATCATCACGCAAAGCTCCAGCCCGGGATGACGAGAGGTTATGAATGCGGACCAAGGAAGCACATTCGTATGATCATTGATCATACTAGCTCCTGCTCCTTGAAGCTGGCAAATTTAGCGTTCTCTCTGTCGTGCTTGAACACAAGGTACAGGGGGCTGTAGAACAGGACACACACACCGAAAGGCACGATCATCATGGTCAGCAGCCCCCTTGAGAGCGCGTACGCCCCTTCCGCTGACCCGTTCGCAAGGTTCACGGTCTTGGTATCATAGCCATAGATCTTCTCGGTGATTAGGCCCACGGCAGGGGCAGCCAACGAGGCGAATGAGCCCTCGAACGCGCGGTCGAAGGCGTAGATCATGGTGCGGTGCTTGGGAGGGACCACCTCGGCGAACATGGGGTTGTTTGCCGAGGTGGCGCACCAGCTTATCGTGATGCCCATGAAGAAAAGCGTGACGGCGAAGGCATACCAGTAGTCAACTGACTGGGGGATGACTGTGAGGAGGATCCAAGAAAACGGGATGCCCATGAAGGCACTAAACTGGGCACACATGACCCGTGCCGAATCTGGGAAGTACTTTGACAGGTGATCTGCTATCACCCCGCCAATAAATGCTCCGCTGGCACACCCGATGGCGAAGAGGCTGTTCAGTGCTGCTGAGCTGTTGTTGTCAAAACCTAAGAGTGTTCAACGATGTTAGAATTCAAATTTTAAGAGCATTGTTATCAGACTTTTTATTAAAAGTATATATATGGTTGCTATTGTACCAATGAGTTCGAACCACATTGTGAAGAAAACTATAGCAGTCCACGGCAACGAGCCAATGATCCCTTGCAGGACAATGATCTGAAACGTCTTCACTTTCATGACAGATCTTGTTGCCACCCAAGAATCCCTCCAGATAGAAGGCGGAGGAAGAACATCTTTGCTTGATAGATGCAACCTGGGAGACAAGGATAAAGTTCATATTCAGTTATAGCACCATTCCAGATCCCATGTTGGTGTAACTTGGCTACAATACAGAAACCTACTAGAAGGCTCTCAAATAACATTAGAGTTCCTAAATGTGGTTTTGCTACACAACGAATGCAAAATAGTTCAGACTAAAAAGAAAAGGTAATGAAACATACACAAAACATCCGACCCTGGTTTAATTCCTACAAGAAAATGAAGAATGTTTAATGGAATAACACACTTTCAAGGAAAAATGTAACATCATGATGAGATTCTATCCGGCAGAATCAGAATCCTTTTTATATACTATTAAATTGCATACACCAACCAGTTCAATCCAAAAGCTTAAGCTGGTGGAAGGAGGTAGACAATTCACTTATATTATATTCTAACACTCCCCCTCACATCGAGCCTCTGACGTGGAATATAGGAGCGAGCAACAATTATTTTATTTAATTGACCAGTTCAATCCAAAAGCTTAAGAGCATCTCCAAGAGCTCTCCATAAAACGACTCCTCAAAATCAGTTTTAAGGGACATCTAAATAATAAGTGGGGGTAGATTTTAATCCTTTCTCCAACAGATCCCTTAAAGCGACAGATTGTTTCTGGGGAGCCCAAAAAACCCCTCATTTGTAGCTACAAATGAGGGAGTTTTAAGGGCTATGAAAAAGTTGGGAGCGCTTTAGGGGAACTGTTGGAGACATGTTTTTGTGTTTTTCTCAAAAAAGTAGATTTAGGGGAGACTTCTGGGGAGCTTTTGGAGATGCTCTAAGCTGGTGGAAGGAGGTAGACAATTCACTTATATTATATTCTAACACTCCCCCTCACATCGAGCCTCTGACGTGGAATATAGGAGCGAGCAACAATTATTTTATTTAATTGCACTAACCAGAATTCAAACTCGTGACCTCTGGCTCTGATAACATATTAAGTTGCATGCACCAACCAGTTCAACCCAAAAGCTTAAGCTGATGGGAGGAGGTGGACAATTCACTTATATTATATTCTAACATATACATCAAAACATGATCTAATATGTCACAAAATTACAAGCTATGTGAGTTCTATTTCGCTACCATAGTAGTATTGATTAATGAACCCCTCCAGCTAGGTGAGATGAAAAGAATAGCACACCTCTCATACTCATCTTCGTCAAGAAGGCGATTGCCAGGTATTCTTCTTGGATCAGTCGCATATAAGTACACAAGAATTCCAATTATCAAGCTGACAAGTGCGACCATCATAAATGCAACACGCCATCCTGGGAATCCCCAATAGTCCTTTCCAGCCATGATTGTTGCCAAAATACTACCACCTATACCACCTACAGCGCCAATGAGGCTTAACAAACCGAACCCTGCACCACGCGTACCATCTTTATAGCTATCAGCAATGAACGACTGAAGCGCTGGTATTACAATGGCAAGCCCTAGGCCATTTACGGCTCTCCAGAATGCAACCTGCCCAAAACGCTGGCTAACACCGACAGCCCCTGTTGATAAGGCCCAGAAAACAGTCCCTATTGCAAGCACTATTGGCCGATCATAGTGCAGAGCAAGGATACCTGCCAAGGGAGATGCTATTGACTTCAGAAAGTTCATTACAAAGGTGAGGTATCCCAGATCTGCAGGACCAGCATTGAAGGCTGCACTGACTTCCTTGTAAACTGCTGGAAGGAGATTCTCATCAGCACGCTCCATAATTGAAGCCAGATTGATGAGGATGAGAGATACAGAGAAACCAAGTATCTTGTTTGTTCTGCAAGAAAAGAAAAAAATACTAGGGTTATGATATGTAACAGTAAATTCTGTAGATAATGTTAGAGGCTTTGTTGCTGTTGTATGCTAGATAATGTAACTGTAAATTCTCTAAATGAAATATTCTTGCTAGGATTTAAAATAGAAGATGAAGATACATACTAAGCATCACTAACTTATTCCAGAATCCTTTGAGTTTGCATAAACATAAAAAAAAAATGTTTGAAGATGACAACATGTCTCAATTTTTTTTTAAAAAAAAACTTGACCTGCAGGGATAAGACAACCTCTGGACATTGAATTAAGAAAAAGACCTTCTCACGCAGATCGAGAAAACCCCAACCCTCTGCCACACCCAGACCATGCTTTGGCGTGCGACAAATGTGGGGAATTTTTTAGCATTAGCCTGAAATTTGCTTCCATGGGAAGTCAAATTCAGAACCTAAGGAGTGATATTCAGGCCACCTAACCAACTCCACTAAAAGGCCTTTCACATGTCTCAAATTTCTCAGCAGTCCTCAACATAAACATCGTATTTCCAACTGAACAATCATATAATTAGAATAGAGCACCAGTATCTGAAGTGTGAACTGACTGCCAGAAAGTTATGTTCCTTGATATGAACTGATACCATACATAAATTGGAGGGCTCCAATTACGGGGGTGAGGGGGGTTATTTATAATTACTGCATCTTGTAAGTTGTAATTAGCAAGATACAATTGAAACAGTTAATCAAAAATCTCCCTCATGATTCTGATTGTTACAGTGACCCTAAAAAGCTCTGTTGTACAGAAATGCCCAGTTGATTAGATTTACTGGGCCCAACAGAAAGTTTTTTTTTGTTTGTGCGTATCAAGTCATTTAGATGAGTTATGAGTGGTTAGGATTGTACACTTATTAACAACTGGTAGTTATCAGTTATAATAATGGATGGCTTGGTCGTACTTTTCTTTGGGACAGGGTTGGTTATCAATTATTAACACATTTATAGTGGTACTGTCTTAGTGTTAAGACATGTACCTTACAAAATGAATGTTAGAGGAGTGTAATTGGATAGATCTATTGATTAGAGAAGTGCTACAATGTATAGGCTAACCAGCCTAGGATTACAATTCACTAGCAGGCCACATGGGCCGGGCACTAGGCCCATACACACAAACAGCACACAACAGTCTAACAATGCAAATCAGGCTCATCATTCGTCACCAAATTTAACCGCAAATTCATGACAGAGGACACATAGATGGTGCTAACGTGTGGATATTAATATTAGGCTGAACAATCTCAGCTGGCTCAGTTTCCTTCACATTAAAACCTTCACAACACTCACTGTCCAAATCAGTGGGTAATATGAGTGATTGGACGTGCTAAAAATCTAGCTAAAAGGGTAGCCTTTTGATGCTAACCGTGCAACCTCGAATGGCGATGTTGGTCCTTACTACTATTTGGGATCAGAAAAAGAAACTCCGATCTTGAATCGTCATGGTTATACATAGTGCAAAACATAGATTTTGTCCTCATTCCTCAAATTGGTGACTGGCTCAAATCCCCCTTTTTTTAATCGTTTGCCTTTCCCCCTGTAAATAACATATAAATCTTTGTGCCATTATCTACAATAAATCAACTACTACTACTACTACTAGTAGAGATTCCCTACTACCCCTTCCGGAGAGAAGGAAAAAGATAGCACAAAGATCACGACTTTTTCGAGGAATGAAGAAGCTTGATTGCTTGAGCATCGAGATCCTTGACATTCCCAAACCAACCAAAGAGAAATGTCTCCTGTTCCCCGTGGAAAAAAAAAGAGCAGCGGGAATAAAAGACCCCACTCGCCTCTCATTCAGAAGACAGTGGCCAAGTGGGTGTCCACAAACCACAATCCACTCAACAAAAACAGCGTGCTAGAAAACGAATTCTAAAAGGTACAACGTAATCTCAAATCCTGCCTGAGTGCAGCTCACACATACTAAAAAGAAATCGCGCCAGCAGCTTCTGCTACCTCGCTTTCCTTGCCCCCCCTGCCCAGTGCCCACCGAGAAAGTGGGGGGCGGCGGGAACGTCAACGCCGGTTGCACGAGCAACAAGCGCTTGGTGACGAGATCACCATCTTCCATGGCCCATGGGGGCCACGGCGGTCAATGGACGCAGAGAGCGTCGGGATCTCGGTGACGGTTATCCTGAACGAAAAGCTAAGTGGAAGTTCACGCTTCACACGCATGAGTGACGCATCCCTGCCGTCCTTATCTCGTACATCTTCTCGGTTTCTAGTTCGAGACCAGCACCAAGTTCCTTGTCCCGTACAGCTTTTCAGTTCCTAGCCGAATCGAGAATCTGGAGGAATACAGCAGGCGCGTCGAACTTTTTTTTTTGCAGTTACGCAAGCGTTCTGCTGCGCTCACTAATCTTCTTGCGCTGTTGAGTGTACGACCAAAGGGCCTGAGGAAGCATAGCAACTGCTTGCAAATGCAGGGCCAAATGAGCTTTTCTTCCTTTTATTTAAAAGAACTTTAAACAAAAAATCTAAACGCCGGGAAGCTCGGCTCCTGTAAACTGGCAGCGTATCTAAAGCAGCATCAAGAACAAAATCAGAACAAGCCAGAGCGCCCAAAAGACTCCTTCCTTTGCGCTTGCGCCGAAGGAATCAGCCAGGAACCAGGCGCGAGATTCCGGCACCCTAGCTAGCACCTAGCAGCGAGCAGCCGTACCAACAAATCCACAGGAAGGAGAACTGGCGGTAGAGATGAAACCGGCCAAGGGGACCCGCGAGACCGCGAATCTCGGAAGCCAGTACCACCAGGTAGAAAGGGGGACAAGGCAATGAGGCGGCGCCGGCGGGGTTACCTTGCGCTGGAGGACGGGGTGAGCGGGGAGGTGGGGGAGGACCGCGCCCTGTGCCTCATGGCCATGCGGTGTGTCCGGCGGCGGGATGAGCTCGAGCGGCGGCGCGCTTCTCTTCTCGGCTCTCGCTGCTCTTTTTCTTCCTTCTGCTTGCTGCTGTGCTGCTTTGAGCGAGCTGCGACTGCGAGCTGGGCGGAGTGGAGAAGCGGTCCAGAAGACGACGCGGCAGGGGCAGCGTTGCACGAACACTCAAGGCAGGATATGACCGGATGACCCCGCTTCCCCTCAAATATTTTATATACATATTTTTATTTTATTTTATTTACTGTCAATATTTTATTTATTATTTTCCGCGAACTCTCTGTCAGCTTCTAATAAATAATCACCCTTGTTGTCGTGCAGGAAAGGCGTACTCTTCAATTTAATTTTTGAGTATCAGGCCATAATAGTTTATCCGGTTCCTTGAACTCGTTCTGATCCTTTCCCATACTGAAGTCATGCGCCTATTCATGTAGCCAGTTCTGATCTTATTGGTTATTTGTTTTCGATTGCTGTAAATGAAAAACAAGAAAACATAAATATTAAACGTTAAAGACTTTCGTCCTTCGAAGCATTATCGTCTTTCAGAGATTCTTCATTTTTCATACGAATAATATTACAATGTAATATTATAACAAGCATTCATTTCATATTTTATGTCAAAATAATGTCAAGATTTGTGTTGTATGTTAATAAATGATACAAGTTGTATATTACATTTGTATCTTCGGCTTGCTCGAAGGAGAGAATGCGAGTACATCCTTCCAAAAAACGTGAACAGTACGGATGTACTGTTCATCTTTTTATAGACATAGAACGCAACCTAAACAAAAGTACAATTATGACTCAGATATCTATACATTTATCTAATACAAATATCAAGGATAAACAAGTCTTTTCATTGCTAGCTTGATTTCATGTATGACATTTGTGATCATCTTTAAACCGAAACTTTAATTATTGACGAAGCTTCGTTGTATTTCCTGCGTGTCTGTCACGGCTTCGGCACTCAGTTCCTTTGACGTATCTTTGTCAAAGTGAATTACAAACGGTTTCTTCATCCTGAGGACCTTCGGCAGAGAAGGAGACCCCCAACAGTAGCCCCTTTGCGGTGCTAGGTCGTTTTATCATAACGAACTCGATCCGCGAAACACACGAAGGCTTCTGAATGCCGAAGGTCCAAAAACACCTTCTCTGAGCTTGTTAAAAACTAATGAAATAGTTACGGCCTACGTTGGTCCACCGATCAGTCAGTATGAGTGGCGTGGCGGTACGCCTTCTTCACCTGCAGGGCTATAAAAACAGATTGGTTGGTAAGAAGTTATTACAGCATTCATTGTTATTGCATTGTTGTGCTGCTGAAAATTTTTTACTGAAGCTGAAGTTGTCTGTGCTCTGTGAATTCGTTAATTGGTCTTCGAACAAGCATCAACACAATCGAATGTTATCTTCGTCTTAAGAAGTCAAATGGCTAGTATTAGGTCTACTGCTAGACTGACAAATGAGGGTGGAGAGACCAAAACCACTGAGACATCTCCAATTTCGGAGGTTATGAGGCGTTCTGGATTAGTTGTTCAAGAGGGAGAAGGATCTTTTCCAGAGAAAGACAGTGTTAGTGTTGAAGCTAAAAATGTTGATGCCGAAGCTGGTAGTGATGATGAGGAAGACGATGATATCTTGAGTTCAAGCAAGCCTAGTCATGTTGAATTTGAAAAATCTACTGTAAAGTAGAAGACCTAGTTTTAATGAAGAAGCTTGGGTATTTTGGGAAGAATGACGATGGACTGATAAGATTTGCTGGGGACAAAGTAATTCTAGAGTCGAAGGATGATGAAGTTATAGTTTTCAAAAGCTTCTTCCGGACAGGGCTTCGGTTCCCTCTGTACGAGATGATCAGTGAAGTTTTAAAGAAATTTGAAAATTATCTTCATCAACTCACTCCAAATGCCATAGTTAGACTCAGTGTATACATTTGGGCTTTGCGGAATCAAGGAATGAGTGCTAATGCTGAAGTGTTCTGCAGAGTGCACGAACTCCACTATCAGACCAAAGCCAGAGCAGACGCCCTCTGTCACACCCGGTTTTAGAAGGCAAACCGAATGCGAACCATGTACGTGCCAGGATCAGTTATTCACGTACACAGCAGTTACATAACATGGACATCATCACACAGTGCTCAAATAGTATTAAAAGGGAAATAATAGTCGATTACATCATACGTCTGAGACGTCCATATAGTCCTTACAATAAATCAAAGTGCGGAAAAGAAACATAGATAAATGTGGCCTTCACAGGCAGCCGACTGGGGGTTGCCGCTAACCCACGCCTAGAACTCGTCGTAGTCTTGAAACTCCTGGAAGTCTCCTTCCACAGCTTCATCTTCGCCTGAGCAGTGGTTGCAATGCTGACAACCTGGGGATGGGGGGTTTGGTGTGTAGAGCAAGGGTGAGTACACATCAACATACTCAGCAAGCATCATGTTTGGCTGAAGTGGATTAGCTTTATGTGGGGGGGGGGGTAAGTCAAGCAGTTGCTTTTAGTTGGTCAGATTATTATTTACTAATAGAAAGCCAAGTTTTAGCATTAACCCAAGTTATTAGCCCGATGTACCCTTTCCAAACGGAAAGAATACCACTTACCAGTACCAAAGTCATAACCAAAACCATCGATCTCATAGCCACCTGTACCATAATGTCTCTGATCAAGTACCACTAATCACTGGAGCTCCCTTGGCCGCTCATAACCGTGAGCACGGCTGATATATCAGTTTTCAAACACTCTGCAGAGGTTGTGCACTTTACCCACAAGCCGTGATTCCCTTTCTGCCCGGAGAGAGCTACTCCCCATTGACCACTACCTAGGTGGCCTAGCAGGACATCACTACGTAGCCTTTACAAAGATTCCCCGGGGCTGTAGCCACCCGTTAGGTTTCCTAAATGCACCGCACTCCTCCCTAAGGGGCGAACCCAAACTTGGCAGAGCGAGCCGCATACACCGAGCCCCATTGACGGCACGACGGCTAAGTGAACTACACCCCGGATCCTCTAATTATTCAGCTAAGGGCATCTCATTCCACCCTCATGGTTGCACTGTTTTCCCGGGCGGTCATCCATAGAACAGGTCCTTACGGAGAGGCACTCGAGAAACCGCTCGAGCCCCCTTGAAGACCACAAGTATAACATCATCATAAGAAAGGGGAAAACAGCGTATCATAGATAATCTCATCATGTTCATTGATTAGAGTTAAGCAATAGCATAAAGCTAAACAATAATAATCCAACCCAAATAGGTAAGCAAGGACATGGATAACAAAGCTAGTCAATCCTTAGGCATAAATGTGTAAAGCGGGAGGTGAATTAAATAATGAATAGGACAGAGATAGGTCAAAGGACACTTGCCTCCACCAACCGACTGCTGCTCAGGGGCTTCTCCTGCTAGTTCCTCGGGCTCTTCGACCGGATCGTTCTCTATGCGAGCGCAAACACACATACATCCACATATTTAATACAAAAGAACAGTACACCATACAATAGAATGCAGTAAGTAAACAGACGTTCCACGCGGGCTCGCAGTTACAGTTAAGAGAGAAAGGGAACAAGACAGTCGAGAAACGGTCACGTTACATGATTATAAATTAACCACTCGCTTAATGAAAGGAAATTTAATGTAGACACTATGTTTAGCGTAAAGTAAAGTCATGTTTCATGTCTAATCATTATAAGCAGGTGAAGATAAATAAAAAGATTGTCGCGCGGCGAGACGCGCGACATAGCACTCTAAAACGAATTAAGAAGTTAACGACTCATCGCGCGACCGAGCACGCAACGAGACACTTCACATTAGCTATGAGGAGACGTTAAGCGTCGCGCGACGAAACGCACGACGGCATACGTCGACTAAACTGAGTCCAAAGTGGAACGTCGCGTGAATACGCGCGCGGCGTTACATCTTAAACAACCTGAAATTAAAATGGATCGTCGCGCGACGAAGCGCACGGCGCAACACATAGATAGAACCTGAAATTAGACAAATCCGTCGCGCGGCGAAGCGCGCGACGCGGCACGCTAACTAACGGAGTTTGACATTAACTACCAACCAAAAATAATCACCGCGAGCGCGGGTTGCGCACGCGGGAACGCGCTACCGGCAAACGGGAAACGCGAGGCCACGCCGAGGGCCAGGACGACGCGCGCAGGGGGTCGAGGCCGCACCGGGGCAGGGGCCGCGCGGGGCCGAGCCGCCGGGGGTCGCGCCGGGCGAGCAGGGGGCGGGCGGGATCGCCGCCGCGGACAAGGAGCGCCGCCGCGGGCAGGGGGACGGGCGGGGGGGGGGGGGGGGGGGGCGAGCGCCGCGCGGGGCCGGGCAGGGGGCGGGCGAGCGCCGCCGGGGCCGGGGAGGGGCGGGCGAGCGCCGCCGCGCGCAGGGGAGGGGCGGGCGAGCGCCGCCGCGCGCAAGGGAGGGGGCGGGCAAGCGCCGCCGCGCGCAGGGGAGGGGCGAGCGAGCGCCGCCGCGCGCAGGGGAGGGGGCGGGGGCGCGCGCGAGCAGGGGAAAAGGGAGGGCACGCGCGGGGGAGGAAGAAGAAGAGGGAGAGGGAGAGAGAGAGGAGAAGGGGATGGAAGCTCACCTCGGGGTCCAAAATCCGGTGATCGCCGTCTCCAATTCCTAGGGCACCACGGGGAGAGAGAGGTGGAGGAGGGAGAGGGGAGGTTGTTGCGCGGGAGATCCAAATGAGAGAGAGAGAGAGAAAGAGAGAGGAGGGGGCGCATGGGGGGGTGTGGGCGCCAGGGGCGCGCAGGGCCGGGCCGGACCGGGCCGGGCTGGGCTGGGCTGGGCTGGGCTGGGCCGGGCCACTTCGCGGATCGAAAACCCACGACGTGCACGACCACTAAACGGAATTAAATCGCGAATCGAAATCCGGAACGGAATGAGACGAACACTCGACATCAGACAAAGAAATGTGCCTCGGCATGATGCAACACCCATGATACTTAGGTTTATACATGACACGGAAACCAGTCGCTATACTGGTTTGAAATTGGGAAGAAAGAGCGAAACGGGGAAAGAGAAAAGAGAGTAACGCCCGAATTTGGTGAGAGAAAAGAAGAAAAAATTCTACCCCCAAATTCAGGGCGTTACACCCTCCACAAGAACTTCGGATGCTACAACTTCACCTTTCAAAAGAACACGAAGGCTCTAGTGATTGGATATCGTACTAAATGGCCTACTGGTTGGACCAACGAGTGGTTCTATGCGAAGGCTGATGAGAAGAAGAGGGAAAAACTCATGAGTACGGTGATGAGTTCGTTAAGGCTGAGCTTCGGCATGACAAGACCATTGTGCAATATTTAACTCGGCTCCCCATGCCAGTTAGCTGAAGTTCAATTCAGAGTTGTGGCCGAGCACATTAGTACTCGGCATTTAGTGCAAGAATATCTGGCGAATATAACCTTCCTGACATCAGGTAGATGGGGAATGATGAAGAGGAAAGACGAAGGAAATAAGCTTGAGCTTGTAAGGCTACCATACCGCTTCAAATTCCGAAAAATCTTCAGCGGCCCTTGTGTCGAATGGCTATAAGTGATTGAAACAATGTGCAATGAGATCCTTGGGAACTACACTAAGAAAGAAGACTGGTTGATGATAGTTGCCTTCGGCACTCGGGAGAAATGAAGATTAAATCGAGTGATGGACGCCCTCGGCTGCGAATATCTTGATTATGACAGACTTGACGAAGAAGCCGGGGGAATAAAGAAGAGGGTTGTAAGCATTCAGAAAAGACAAGCAATGATATCCATCAAGAAGGATAAAAAGAAGAAGCTGCCAAAAAGACCAAAGGTTTCTGGAGAAACTGAAATTCCTAAGATGATACTGAAACCTTCGGTATCCAAGAAACGAAAAACTGCGGAATCAAACCGCTCTGAGGAAGAGAAGTCTTCTCCGCCGAAGCATACTGTCGGAACCCCTTCGACATCTTCTATTGGCGTGATAGAAATCCTAGAGATAATGACTGAACCTTTACCTTTCACCATGCTAAGCCCTCTAGGATCGGAGCTAACTAGCTTATTACAGCCAAAAGAAAAGGATGCTAGGGAAGTCGCCGAAACAAAATCCAAGAGAGATCCTTCGATGCCCGGGGGAGGAAATATCCAGAAGAAATGACGCATGATGATTGTGATGAGAGTCGTCCTCGATACTCCCCCCCGATAATACAAAAGAGAATTGCCCCCTCTACTGCTGACGAAGCTGCTGAAGCGCCTCAAGAGGCTGAAAGTAGTGGTGGTCCTCTCGGGACCACCTTATCAGAAATTGATAGAATTATTGTTGGTGTGGAGCCTAAGAGGAATACTGAGGGGGTGATTGCACCTGAAACTTTAGCATCAAAAGGAAAGAACACTGAAGAAGCCTCTTCGTAAAGCAAAAGCTTCGACTTACGGCGCCTGGGCGACCAACAGCTTTCCGAAGAGGACATTTCGGAGTTGAGAGAATTTACTGTATCTGGCGGTTATTAGCCTAGATTCATTCTCTTTGGCGGTGTGGACGAAGAAATTTTGGGATGCATCCCCGATCGCGCTGGAGCAAAAATTGTGAACACCCTGTCAAGGAGTATCGGATTCCCAAAGCTTGAGAGAGATATTAGCAATTATAGAAAGCAACACATCACTGGTAACTTGTTTTATTCAAATTTTAAGGTATGATTTTATATTGTTTTCCTTCATTCTATTAGCTCTATGGTTTTAAGAATGGGAACCTTATGTAGCTTCGTCTTTGCAACAGAGTTTGCTACTGAGCAAAGCTTTAAAATTGCAAAAAGAAAATGAAGATAAGAGAAACGAGTTCATTATCAATGATTTGGAGAAGCAGATTGAAACTCTTGAGAACTCTTTGAAGGAAAAAGATTCCCTGCTCAATATTGTCGAAGGATCTCTCGCTGAAGCTCGTCTCCAAAGTGAGAAACAAAGCATTCAAATTTCATATCAAAACGTAAGAATTGGAGAGTTGAACAAGGAGGTGGAAAAAAACAAAATCAACCTTGCAAGACAACACAAGTCGGTTCAACCGTGAAGCCGGAGTATTAAACCTGAAAGTTAAAGCTGAAGCCAAAAAGAATTTTGAACTCTGCGAAGCACTGAAAACACTTCAGGACAAATGCTTCGGCTTTGCAACCCAATGCTCTTCTCGGTTAAGAAGCATTTTTAACTCTATTGGGGCCACATCCGAAAGTGCTCGAATGGATTGATAGGGAAATTGATGATCTTGATGAAGTCATAGTTGGCCATGGTGACTTCTGTGCACTAGTGGCTGCTCGTGGGACGGACGCTATTTTTGCCAAGGCTGGATGCAATCACTTAAAGACTATTAACAAACCAACCTTCCGCCTCTCACCATCGGATCTGGACAACATCCCAGCCGAGGCTAGAAGCGTAGGCAACAGATTTATCACTTAAATTTGGATGAAGGGTGGCCAGGAGGCTGCTGGAGACGAAGCTCGAGCACTAATTGATAAGGTATAAGCATTCTCTTGCTTAACTGCTTAATGCTTCTTCGTGTGTATCACAATATATTTCTGATACAACGTGGCTTCCAGAGCGATGCTGATGAAGATTGATGATCCGAAGCTATCCCGATAGTTATGAAGGATGCTCCGAAGCTGTTCTATAGTTGTTTCGATAGTTCTGAAAGATGCTCCTAGAGCTCTTCATTGTAAAGAAAAACATTATATTTGGCAAAAAAAATTGTCGAAGGATGTAACATCTTCTCTGTAAATATTTATAACTACCTTGCAATATTACCTTTCTTCTTCTGTTGCTTGCTTTGTTGTGGACGAAACCACACTTACCATTTTTTCAGCCGAAGGCGAAAAACACCTTCCCTTCTTTTCGTTCACAATGAAGCATTTTAGACTTCGCGTTAGTTTCTCATGCGAAGTTCCATGATGCGATGAAGCTATAAATGTATAATGAATGCTTGGATGAATGCGAAGTATGATGTGATGTAATATGCAAATGCATGCCGAAGATAGCAAAATTCACACATAAACACGCACACAAACTCTGCATCCCCTTAGAAACGACTTTGGAGTTTCTTCACCTTTACTAGGTGGTATTTTATCTCTGCATCCCCTTAGGAACGACTTTAGAGCTTCTTCACTTTTATTAGGTGGTATTTTAGCTCTGCATCCCCTTAGGAATGACTTTAGAGTTTCTTCACCTTTACTAGGTGGTATCTTAGCTCGGCATCCCCTTAGGGACAACTTTGGAGCTTCTTCATATCTTAGACTCGATGGTGTAATCCCAGTTTTTTAAATTTTACATGTGGGGAAATTTGCCCTTGTATTGAATAACGTTGCGAAAAGAAAATAAAAATTACATGCTATGGCCCCATTAAAAACATTTCTCCCCTTTAGAAAGGAAAAAAGGGAACCATAGGAAAAAAGGAAATTACATGGTTATTATACATAGTATCTTTGAAGCTCATCTGCATTCTAGGATCTTGGAATATCATTGCCTTCCATGTCTCTTTGTCTATACGATCCTGGCCTTGATGAAGATACTACAAGAAGGGGCCCTCCCACTTGAGCTGTAGCTTTCCTATAGTTTCTGGGTTAGCTATTCTTTGAATCACCAAATGCCCTGGCTTAATGTTTTTTAGTCTAACTTTTCAGTCTGGCCATTTTGCTGTTTCGACTTGATATTTATTAATATGATCAATTGGCTGAAGCCTAACCCCTTCTATTGAGTCTTTTGATACTTTGTAAGTATCTTCATCTTCTACCGAAGCTAGAGCCCTTATTGATCCTGTCTTCGCTTCTTCCAGAGTTTAAACAGAGTAAAACCCATTGATCTTGAAACTGCAGTGTTATAATTCCACACCACCTTTACTAATTCATCTGGCCACTTTCCCTTTGGGAGATTAAAGATTGACCTCATTATCCCTGTGATGATTATTCCATTTGCGCGCTCCACTAAGCCGTTGGATTCTGGGTGCCTCACCGATGCAAAATGTATTTTTATTCCAATCTGACCACAGAAGGTTTTAAATGCTTCGGAGTCAAACTGTGCTCCATTATCAACTGTAATGGCCTTCGGCACCCCAAAACCGGCAGATGATATTTTGCTAGAAATTTTTTGGATTGTGGTTGATGTTATTGTAGCTAGTGGTTTAGCTTCGATCCATTTTGAGAAATACTCCACTGCTACTACAACATATCTTACATTTCCTTGGGCTGGTGGTAGTGGTCCCAATAAATCTAATCTCCATTTTTGCAATGGATAAGTGGGCTGAATTAGTTGTGTTAGAGATGAAGGTTGCTTTTGGTCCCTGGCACACTTCTGGCAATTCTCACATTTCTACATTAAGTCTGTTGCGTCCAAAGCAGCTTTCGGTCAGTAAAAACCTTGTCTAAAGACCTTGCCCAGGAGTGGCCTGGACCCAATATGAGCTCCACATATCCCTGAGTGGATTTCTTTCATCAACTCTTGACCTTTGGCTCTGGATAAACATTTCAGTAGTGGAGAGCAAACCCTTTGTTTAAATAATTCACCTTCTATGATTATATATGGCCTTGTTCTACCATGCATCCTTTTTATGTAAACTTCATCATCCGAAGGGTAGTTGCCCTAGAGGAAGGATACAATTTCTGTTCTTCAATCTTTGCTATGCACATGTGATATTGTGAGTACAGTCCTTTCCATGAGCTCAACCAAAGGTGCTTTGAGAGTTTCGAAGAACACCTCTAGGGGGAGCAGAAGCCCCTGTGCTGCT